>NC_052065.1:55830963-57030963 GCF_903992535.2 Arvicola amphibius
AATCTATTGCTATGTGAAAAAAGTGATCCTAAATTTAGAGGATTAGATAAAACCCCCATTTTGTTTTTCAAGAATTTGAGTTTGTCTCAACTGGTAACTTTTTGTTCCATACTGTTTAGACTGGGGTCAGTTGGCATTATTCAAGTGATATCTTATCAAGTATGAAGGTTCCAAGATGATATTACTGACATGCCTGATGCTTCAGTGGAAACATATGTAAATGAAGTTCAAGTAGACTCCTCTACCTTGCTATGTGGTATGCATAGAATTTCTGTAATAATCCTGGTAGACAATGAGCTATTCTAAGGAAAGATGTGTGTTTTCTCACATCAGCTACTGGACTATTGAAATAATGTATCCAAAAGAATAATAATTTCTCTGAGAATCATATACTGAAATAAGGGAAAGACTGAGTTCTTGGTGTCAAGTAGAGCAATAACTTGTCTCCCAGGAAAAGACTGTACACAGTTCTAACCATTTATTGAAAACCTTTGCAGGACAGCCAACACAATCGAGACAATGTTGTATCAATGGTGGGTAGGATCACAACTCAACCAACCAATGCTGAATTGTTTCTTAGCCTCTGTTTAAACTGGAGTCTGATATCTGAAGTCTAAAGATGGACTTGAAAGTCATTGGACCTATTTGTTTATTCCTCTTGCCTATGTAGCTATATTGGATGAATCTTTATTTGTTTTCCACTATTGTCTCCTTTAACAGCATATTCAGGCTAGAAGACCAAGCATAGCTTGTACGGACTAACAGAACTCAGATTTTTATTCAAAAATCTCTTGTGACAACTCTAAAGAATAACCAGAATTTGTATATGCCATTGTGTTGTGATTTGTTTCTCTGTCTAAATGAAAGTATATAAAGCATAAAAATTCTTTGTATCCTCTACTGTCTTCTTCAATTTCTTTCTCTAATGTGAAAAAAAATTAAAGATGTTTTTCATTCTCTTGGTCATGCCTATTTCCAAGTATTTATTTATTCATTTATCTATCTGTCTATTTATCTATTTATTTATATTATTTCTGTGGCACATGTGCTTGGAATCAATCCTCTTTTTATTTGTCAGAATGATTATGGCAATATACAAGAAAGAAGACTACTAATTTTTGTGTTAATTTTGTATCCTGCTAATTTGTCAAAACTGTGTTTCAAATCTAATAGGCTTTGGTGTATTCTTTATGGTCTCATATATACAATCATACCTTCATCAAGAAAGGATATTTTTACTTCTTTTCTTATTTGTATTTATCCTATTTCCTTCTCTTGTCTTCATGCTCTAGCTAAGACTTCAAGTTATGTATGGAATAACAGTGAAGAAAGTGGATATCCTTGATTGCTGTTTTTTTCTAATTGTTCTCCCTTTAATTTTATATTGGCACATGTAGCTTTTACTATGTCAAGTTATGTTCCATCTATGCCTAGTCTACACATAAAATTGATCATGAAAGCATGCTGGAATTTTCTGAATGAATTTCGGCATTAATTGAGTTTCTTTTTGTCCATTTATGTGATGTAAAACATTTATTGCTTTTCATATGTTGAACCTTCCTGGCACAATGACTGTTGCTTTGATGTGATCTTGAATTTAGTTTGCCAATATTTTCTTGACATTTTGCCTCTGTGTTCATCAGGAAGAGTAGAGTTCAATTTTCTTTTTTATTATTATTTCTTTTGATCTGGCTTTAATATCACCACAATACTGACTTCTGCACATGCATGTACACATATGTACACATGCACCTGAACAAAAACATTCCCTCAAAAATATGCACACACTTAATTAAGATTAAGGGAGCCATTTTAGGGTTAGCAAGAGACTTCACTCTAGAGGGTCTCCCAGGTATCCATGGAGATGTCCCCAGCTAGTTCCTTGGGCAGCTGAGGAGAGGGAGCCTGAAATGGCCCTTTCCTATAGCCATATTGATGAGTATCTTGCATATCACCATAGAAGCTTCATCTGGCGATGGATGGAGATAGAGACAGAGACCCACATTGGAGCGCAGGACTGAGCTCCCAAGGTCCATATGAGGAGCTGAAGGAGGGCTGACTGAGAAGCCAAGGACAATGGCACTGGGTTTTGATCCTACTGCATGTACTGGCTTTGGGGGAGCCTAATCTGTTTAGATGCACACGTTCCTGGACCTGGTTGGAGAGGGGAGGACCATGGACTTCCCGCAGGGCAGGGAACCCTGACTGCTCCTTGGACTGGAGAGGGAGGGGGAGGAAAATGGGAGGTGGGGGGAGGCGGAAATTTTCAATAATAATAATAATAATAATAATAATAATAATAATAATAATAATAAAGAATCTACATTACAAACCAAAAAAAGAGCAGAAGGAGGGAGAACATGAGCAAGGAAGTCAGGACCACGAGGGGTGCATCCACCACGGAAATGGTGGGACTGATCTAATGGGAGATAAGGGCCAGCTGGACTGGGGCTGAACGAGCATGTGATCAGACTAGACTCTCTGAACATGGCTGGAAGTGAGGGCTAACTGAGAAGTCAATGATAATAGCACTGGGTTTTGATTCTACTGCATGTACTAATTTTTGGGGAGCCTAGTCTGTTTGGATGTACATCTTCCTAGACCTGGACAGAGGGAGGAGGGCCTTGGACTTCCCACAGGGCAGGGCACCCTGACTACTCTTAAGACTGGAGAGGGAGGAGGAGGGGAAGTGGGGGAACTGGGAAGGAAATGGAAGGAGGTGGAGATTTTTAATAAATAAAAAATAAAAAATAAAATAAAATAAAAAATGCACACACATGCACACAGAAAATAATTTCAAAACATAATTGTAATTTTTTTTAAAAGAAAACTCAATTTGACAACATGACTATTCAGAGGAACAACATCAATTGATTCTCTCCTGGAGCTTGGTGATTTCACTAGCCATGGGTTTGGACCATGTTTACAATACCAGGCAGGGAGTACCTCCTGTTGTTTAGGTCTCACATCCAATCAAAAGGACTATTATTACTCTCATAAATAGTCTTGTTACTATTGCACCAGTGGGCACACTTTGCTCGGCCAGTTAGTACTACAGCATGCAATGTTCAGTGCTTTTCTCCCTCAGTGCTCTGCATAGCAACTTTCAGCACTATGAAATCCAGCCAGCAGGGAGAATTTCCCTGTCAGTTCCAGATTGATTTCTCTGTACTGCAATCAAATTGTGTTTTATCTTCAGCGACAGAATCTTAATACCTAGTAATCATGGGCAACCAAGAGCAATGACAGAAGCCTCTTATTTGGGGTGCTGCTGGAGCCTCACTGACCAATAGCTAGCAGGACATACGCGATTTTTCATTTAATAACTCATATCTTCTGGGAGAAGCATCATTTTCTAATGCTGGATATTTCTGTTCAGATTTTTAAAAAATACATAATTCCTAAGAAATTTATTTTTTTCTCATTTTTTTATTAAAAATTTCCATCTCCTCCCCTCCTCCTCTTCCTTCCCTCCCCTCCCTTCCACCCATACCCCCACTCCACCCTTCTCCAAGACAAAGAGCCATCAGGATTCCCTTCACTATGTTAAGTCCAAGGTCCTCCCAGCTCCCCCTAAGTCCAGGAAGGTGAGCAACCAAACTGACAAGGCTCACAGTGAGCCCGTCCATGCTGTAGAGTTCATGCTCATCGCCGTTGTCCTTGGTTTCTCAGTCCTCCTCCACCATCAGCCACATTCAGAGAGTCTGGTTTGGTTCCCTGTTCCATCAGTCCCATTCCAACTGGACTTGGTGGTCTCCCGTTAGAACTGTCCCACCGTCTCAATGGGTAAACGCACTCCTCACGGTCCTGACTTCCTTGCTCATGATCTCCCTCCTTTTGCTCCTCATCAGGACCTTGGGAGCTCAGTCCAGTGCTCCTATGTGGGGCTCTGTCATTTTCTTCATCCAATGCCAGGTGAAGGTTGATTTTATGTGTGTGTGTGTGTGTGTGTGTGTGTGTGTGTGTGTTTATGCCATATGTGTGCTTGCACTCAGAAGCTAGATGAGTGTATTAGGTCCCCTGGAGCTAGAGATGAAGGAGATTGTGTGCGGACAGGTATACTGGGAAGGGAACTTGTTCTTAACCATTGAGCCAAGGATTCTGGCCAACTTTCAAGCTTTATTTAAAATATTATATTTTTAATTAGCTTACAACATATTGGTGCTTCATAAAAGTTGATTTCATATAGCATTAGTTTTGGTTAGCTCTCACCATAACCTTCCTATTACTCAACCTAGTCACTTCAACCCAGCTTAAACCTTTATTTAGCTTCACATATTTTCTCTTTGTGATTGTATATCACATGTTTTCTGGAAGGCTCTCTTATTCACTTGTTATTTTTGTTACTTTCTGCTGCTATAATAAAACACCATGACCAAGGAAAACTACAGAAGAAACAATTTTTTTGGCTTACAGTTTCAGAGGGTTAGAGACAATAATGGAAGGTATAGCATTTTAGTATGTGGCAGACACAGCATCACAAGTAAGAAGCTGAGAGCGCATGCTTTTTTAAATAAAATGTCTTAAAATTGATGTATAATTGTATCACTTTCCCCTTTCACTGTCTTCCTTCCAACTTGTTATAGGCATTTTGCCCCTTCAAATTTATAACCTTCTCTTCTTTATTATTGTCATAAACATACACACACATACACAGGCACATACATGCACACATATGTACATATAATTTCATAATAATTTCAGAGCTCCTTTCCAGATGAAAGAAAAGAGAACATAGATCCAATCTTTTTATTGAGAGACTATTTTAAAAATCCAGATATTTTTACCTTGCCACATCGTTTATTTTTGCTGACTTTATGTTTTTATTGTTATATTTGTGTTTCATTGTATCTCAAAAAAACAAATTTCATATCAGGCAAGTGAAACTCCTAACAGAAAATATTTCAAGTCATTTTCAGCTCTGCCCATTTGAAGCTGTTGTGTCAAGGCAGTTGTTCCTCTGATATTAGAAGACATTTTGAGCACTGCACATACTTATCTGTTCATACTTTGATAATAAAAGCCCTTGCTCACTTTCAATCACAAAAATTTATTTAATAATTAATATGCCTTTCCAGTATAATAATAAAAAGTTCTGACTTCATTCAAAATTAACAATCTCCTTTTACAGAGTTCGTGTTTGCTTTAGGCTGTCTGCTTATAGTGGTGGGAAAGAGGTATTATTTCATCTTTGAGTTTCCATTGTGTCTTTATAAGCATCCTCTCCCCTAACTAAACTACCTCCAGTTTCTTCAGAGATGAGAAATTGTATGAGTAGGAAACAGAAATAGAAGAATAGCATGATGTGTGGACATGCAGGTTGTGCATTTACCACTTACTCCTCTATCCATGATCATTTTGGTGCTAAACATCAAAGACTCAACTTCACTGATAGAGAAGAAAGCTGAAATTTTGTCTTTATTTTCAAAGCAAATATATAAGGTTAATTCTTTTAGAATGTTTCTTCTAAGCTTTTCCATTTTAATGATCAATGAGTATAGTTTCACTTCTATTTTACTAAGAAATATTTAATGTAGGTCATAGAAACAGCATAAAGTAAAGAATCGACTGATTTCACAATGCAAACATTGAAAGACAGACAATCCAGAGCAGTGAACTCTAAGTTTCATAAGACAACTACCAACCTAGATTATTGTACCCAGCAAAAGTATCAGCTATATTTGAAAGAAAAAGAAATACTTTCCATGATTCAAGCAGACTAAGTGAATTCAAATCCAGCAGATATACCATAAGCAAAATATAGGAAGAAATACTTATAATTGTAAAGAGGAATAGATAAAACCAAGAGACTGTTTTAAGTAAACAAATAAATCTATAATTACTGAAAAACAAAGTACTGACTGAAAATACAAACAGCATGACAATACCAATACCTATTTCAGCTTTCTTCTCTATCAGTGAAGTTGAGTCTTTGATGTTTAGCACCAGAATGCTCATGGATAGGGGAGTAAGTGGTAAATGCACAACATCACACCTATTCCAATACCAATTTTAAATGTTGATAACCTCAATTATCCAATCAAATGATACAGGCTGAGTGAATGGATTAAGAAACAAATCCATCCTTCTGTTGTCCATGAGAAATGCATCTTAGCTTTAAAGGTAGAGAGACAATATTAAAGTGAAATGTGAAAAAAAGTACTCCAAATAAATGGGAGCAGGAAGCAACCAATTGTTATTGTACTAATATATAAAATTTAAATTTCAATTCAAGGCTAATTATAAGAGATAAAGACTCTTCATGCTAATCAATGGAACACTTAGCCACTAAGACATTACAACTTTAACATATATGAACCAAACTCTGATGTGTCCAATTTCATAAAATGCAAAACAAAACATTTCTGCTGAATTAAAAACACAGACTAACATCAAACATTTAAAATACTTGATTTCCATACCCTACGTTCTTCAATAGATCGATCATTTTGTTAAAAAATAAACAGAGAAATATCAAAACTGAAGGACATCATGCATAAAATATATCGATCAGATATCTACATGACCTATTTAGCAGTTCATAGATGCTTCTATGATGTGTACTACACCCTGGAGTACAAATATTATAAAAGCCATATTAATTGAAATCACTCAATGTGTCCTATCTACGCATAATGCAATAAACCTTAAAGAAGACAAGGAACAAATCTCTAGTTAATATACAAACTCATGAAAACTAAGAAATTCATTGCTGAATGGTGAATGGGTCAAAGAAGAAATCACAGAAGAAATAAAAACATAGAAACCTTCCTGGGAATAAATGAAAATGAAAACACAACAGAACAAAACATCTGGGAATCATTAACAACAGTCCTGTGAGGGAAATTTATAGCTTTAAGTACCTAAAATAAAAAAGAAATCAAAAAGAGCACAAATAAATGACCTAATGATGAAACTCAAAAATTTGGAAAAATAAGACCAATTTAAACCCAATACATTAGACAACAGGAAATAATACAAATTAGAGCAGAAAATAATAAAATTAAAAGAAATAAGCCAATCAACAAAGCTAATGGCTGGTTTTTTAAGAAGATAAACAACATCCACTGACTCTTGACCCAAATAACCAGAAAATAGACAACCATGTGTCATGAGTGACTTCCTTGAAGCAAAGCAATTGCTTTCTTGAGGTATTCAGCTATGCTTTCTGACAAAAGACCATTCTAGTTGGTGGATCTGTGGAGAATATGCATATGCAGAACTGTGGATCAAGGGAAGGTTTTCAAAGAAGCAATGAAGGAACCCCTCACTACTGGTTTGTGAAGATGTGGGACATGGGAGCATATGGCATCATTCTGAGAATTACAGAAGAGAAAAGATGAGCAATATAGCCACCCATCCTTTTAGACAAATGCTTCAAACTCTAAGGCAATATGAGGGCAATTAGTTCCTGATGGATTGGATCATAGGAGCCATTAGGAACAATTGGTTATATCTAGCTATTTTCCTTAAAATATTAGGGCCAAAAAAACAACTTATAGGTGTTCTTTATACAGAAAACTAAAGATTCGTGATGTGGTGTTTGATGCCTAGTTCATAGGCCCAGATTGGACTGTATTTATAGAATAACCGAGAAAGAAAATTACTTAGCCATGAGGCTGGTATGAAGAATTGGTGGCAGTGCTAAGTCCCATAGATGTGTGTGAGCTGTATAAAGTGGGGGAGTCTTTGGACCATCAAAAGAACATAGATGTTCAAGTAAATCCAGTTCATATGCTGTGGAAGTAAATAGTGAGTGAGATGGGAGGGTTTCAGGCAAAGGGACTGATTATCAAATAAAAATCTCAAATCAAGCATCTTCCTGTGAATTATTGATCAAGGAAGCCGATAGGCAACTAAATAGGGGCAGCCTTTTGTCATTTTCCTGGTTTCCATTATAATATTCTAAGTGCATGGCAAGACATTATTGCTGAAGACATCGTATTCCTTGATTACAGGATATAGAGAACTCAATCTTGTAATGACAAGGTGATTCTCTCTGATTATTTCATAGTTCTGGAAAGTTCTATACATTATTTTGGGAGAAGGAAAACACCAACAGACTTATCAAATACAAGACAATACATCCTGCAATGTTCACTTGCCATTTAATACATCCTCTCATTAAAGGCACAACTATTGGTAAAAATAAAAAGTCACAGGTCCCAAAGTGGTAGCAGTAGGCAGTGGGCATGGGACCACAGCAGGCCATGAAGGCAGCTGGTCCTAGGCAGGGAACCTCATGGCGGTTGAGAGACAGAGACATATTAGGCATGCCATGCAGAGAAAGTGAGTATTTATCTAGTGGTTTATGGAAGATAAAGGGAAAGGTAGAGGGAGAGAAAGGCAGAGAGAGAAAAAGAGAATGAGAGAGGGGTGGGATGAAGAGGAGGTAGAGGGGAGAAAGGAGAGATGCAAAAGCATACTCTTTAGGAGAGAGAGGAAAAGGAAGGAACTCAGGCTGGAAGCATAAGGAAGATTTGCTTGCCACAGGTTGGGGGGGGGGTATTGTGGTGGTGGTGGTGGTGGTGATGGTGGTGGTGGTGGTGTGGGCAGGGCTTGTCTCTTAAAGTGACAGGACAGACCATTATATGGAGTAACTACTTACTAATAGAATGTGAAGCCCGTTTCACTAGATGGAATTTCATGCCTAGCATGTAATCCTGGTCAAAAACCCATGACTTAGGACAGTGATTCTCAAACTACCTAATGCTGTGACCCTTTAATTTCTCATGTTGTGGTGCAACGCCTATCATAAAGTTCATTTGCTTTGTTATTTTACTACTGTTATGAATCATAATGTAAATGTTTTAGAGATAGAGGTCTGTTTAAGTGGTCATGGCCCACAGGTTCAGAACTACTGATTTATGAGGTGATAGGGCCTAGGGTAGAAACTTTTATTGTTTTACTAACTGGTCATGCCATGAACTTGCCTTCTATATATTTATGTTTATTTCTTTAATCTTGGTTGCTACCAACCTTAGTTGGAGAAGTTTGTTTTCACACTTGGCAGTGGCCATTGGAGAGATGCATAACCCATCAGTATGCTGAGAATAGCTTACTAAGTGCTCAGTCTTGAAGGTCACATCTTTATTAACACTCCTGTCTCCTTGTAGCTTAGAGAATGTTGTGGAAGTGCAGGTCAAAACAATGTAAGAGCCAATGGATGTGTAGGTAGGAGTGTTGTTAAATACTGTCTTTATATTGCATAGCTATATCATTCATGAATTTACACCGGCTATTTACACCTACAGAAGACCTGCACAAGATAAAGCCAGTCAAAATTACCATCACAAATGGGGAAGTAACTCTCCAAACTCCATCCCTTAATGATCACATGTTGATGTTGGATAGCTACCAATCCTTTGTTTGTGTGTCTTTCACCACACCATCATTTCTTATGCTCCAGTAGATAGCTCTACACCCATGCTCTTATGGGCAGCACTAATTGGACTTAGTGAGTTATTGAGAGAGGGAGGGGTAGAATTTAGGAGGTGATAGTGTGGATATAAAGAGAATTAGAGAAAAAGTGGTATGTATATGATCATAATTAATTGTGTACATGTGTGTAATTATCAGAAATAAAAGATATAATTGAAAAACAATAAGAGGAGGTAGAGTGCTTCCCTTTTAGCTTAAAGAAAATTCAGTCTGTATTACTTCAATGTGTGCTATGAACTTCATTTAATAGAAATGTTATACTTCTATAGCTATAGTATTCAATGATTTTATAGTGAAGAGATAAAGAATTTTATGAAATGCTTTTCATGAATCAATTGAGAATATGGTTTTAAAATTTTATTCTATTTATGTCTTGTATTATATATGTTGACTAATTTCTGCATTTTAGAAGGAAACCAACTTAATATTTTGATGGAGTTTTAAATTTGATTTGTTACTAATTTTGAACATTTAATATATTTTTCTTGCTTTGGGGAAATTACATCCATAAGTACAGTATAGTTATATCATTTTCATATCTCTTATTCTCCTGACAAGTCTTCTCTTTCTTCCCATCACTCCCTCTCAGATTTGTGTGTGTGTGT
This sequence comes from Arvicola amphibius, assembly GCF_903992535.2. Taxonomy (NCBI): domain Eukaryota; kingdom Metazoa; phylum Chordata; class Mammalia; order Rodentia; family Cricetidae; genus Arvicola; species Arvicola amphibius. The sequence goes on from NC_052065.1 coordinate 55,841,010, forward strand.
GTGTGTGTGTGTTTGTATGTGTGTATGTAAGTATGCATAACTTACTAAGTTCATTTACTGCTGCTTGCTTGTACATGTGTTTAAGGTTGATTGGATTAGGGAGATAATGACTTAAGAATACTGATTAACCCTCTATCAGCAGTTATTGATTACCTATAGCTCTTGATTTAGGAATAAGATAAAGTGAAATTTTTCACCTCCACATTGGCATGTCAAGTGGTGTTATAATTACAGATTTCTTGTTCAGAAAGCCATAATGTTGAGACTTTATGGGTTGAACTTCCTTATCATGTCTAGTAGACACTATCTCAAAGCAAGTGTTCTGGTCCTCAGTTCTTATAATCCTTATGTCATTTTTGTAATGTTCCCTAGGCCTTAGGTATTAGGATGTGTTGTATATGTACTAATTGAGGCTGAACAACATACAATCACTTGTTCTCTCTGTTTTAACCAGCTTTGGCTTTCTATGATGGTCTCCATCATAGAAAAAAGAAACTTTTGGATGAGTAGTAAAAGGTATACTATCTGTAGTTATAAGTATTTAGAATATAGTTAGGCACTACCCTGATTTAGGAAAATAGTATTAATTTCTTCTCCAGGTACTATTACCTCTCTAACAGCTGGTTGTTGTCTAGGATTACAGTACCAGTTCTCAGTTCCCTCATCCTGAGTGGACCTTGAGTTCAATTAGACAGGTGTTTTGGCTCCTAATATACAAGTGCCATTATTGCACTATTGGAAATAACTATCCAAGCCAATAATCACTGAGATTCGCAGGCTTAACAGCCGGGTAGGGCTATTGATTTATTTTCTCTCTTGGCAACTTGTATAATACTTTCTTACACAAGGGCTGAAAATTAGGAATGATGCTTGCAGATTAGTTTCAATTGGATTCTTTCAAGTCCTATGTCAGAATTATATGGTGTCTTTAGCAATAAGGCCATGTTTTCAACTTCTGAAAGACAACCAAGGACAAACAAATAGCTTCTTGAGTTTTTTTTTTTTTTTTTTTTTTTTTTTTTTTTTTTTTTTTTTTTTTTTTTTTTTTTTTTTTTGGTTTTTCGAGACAGGGTTTCTCTGCAGCTTTTTTAGAGCCTGGCCTGGAACTAGCTCTTGTAGACCAGGCTGGCCTCGAACTCACAGAGATCCGCCTGCCTCTGCCTCCCGAGTGCTGGGATTAAAGGCGTGCGCCACCACCGCCCGGCTGCTTCTTGAGTTTTGAGAGTCTTTTGGATCCAATAACTAAGAGGGACATTTTACTTCCCTGGAATCTGGTAATTTATTTCATAGTCTGTGACTCCTGGGGGAGAAGTATAGCCCTTTGTATCATAATAACATTAAATTCACACACAAAAAATAAGTAAATGTTAGCGTTAGGCATTTTTCTTTTCTCAACCATCTGTATTACCCTCCCTCCTATTCTCTTAATAAATACCCTTTCCTAATTTTCTTCTTTTATTATAGTACTATATTTCCTCTATCCTTCTCTCTGAAGCTCAGTAATTTTGAGAATTTTGAGACTATGAATTTTGAGAATTTCTATATCTATGTTAACCAGAGTTACTAGTCTATAGTTTTCTATGTATTTTGTGTTATTGTCAGATTTTTGTAATGGGAACATACTGACACTTAGCTTGAATCTGGAAGTGTTATTCCCTTATGATTTAATTTAAAATTTGAAAATTTTAATATATATAGTGTTGGGGTAGGGGGATATATGCACCTGAGTGAAGGAGCCCACAGAGGCCAGGGTGCTAGATTCCCCTGGAAATGATTATACATCCCCAGATTTGGTGCTGGGAATTGAACATGGGTCTTCCAGAAGAGAAATACTTAATCACTGAGCCATCTTCCCAGTCCTGCCTTGTAATTTTCAAGGACATTTTGATAAGTATCTATATTAGAGCTTGTTTATAAATTTTGGTAAATGTTAACAATAATCATCTAGTTCTCGCAGACCTTCATTTGGAATACTATTAAATTACAGCTCCAATTTCTCTGTATTTGTTTTTGGTCAGTTGTGTGTGTGTGTGTGTGTGTGTGTGTGTGTGTGTGTGTGTGTGTGTGTGTGTGTGAATAATATTCTCTTGCTTTGAATTTTTTATTGACTATAGTTTTTAATTATGGGAGCCCACAGAAGTAGATTCACTCCACCTTGACTAAAGGTCAGAGAGGTCAGGCACAGTTTTTCTCCTTCAAGGTTACTGACAAGAGATTTAATTTAAGGTGTGGCTACTAACAAAATATCTTTTTATTTTATTTTACTGATTTTTATTGTGCTCTACATTTTTTTCTCTACTCCCTTTTCTACCTCTCTCCTCCCCACGCTCCCTCACCTCTCTCAAGGTCCCCATGCTCCCAATTTACTCAGGAGAACTTGTCTTTTATAATTTCCATGTAGATTAGATCTATGCATGTCTCTCTTAGGGTCCTCATTGTTGTCTAGGTTCTCTGGGGTTGTGAATTGTAGGGTGGTTTTCTTTGCTTTATGTTTAAAAGCCACTTATGAGTGAGTACATGTGATAATTGTTTTGACATAGGGTATGGTTATTTGGTGTTTGGGGTATTAATATGGCCCAAAGAAATGGATCCATTCCACCTTGAGTAAAGGTCAAAGAGTTCAGGCATAATTTTGCTCCTTCAAAGTTATTGACAAGAGATTTAATTTAAGGTGTGGCTACTAACAAAGATAACTTGACCTAGGGTGTGTTTACTTGGTGTTTTGATTATTAATATGGTAATCACATTGTTTGTTCCTTGTAGCATGGTTAAAAAAATAAAAACATTTTGCTCTTTTTCCCCTTTTTTGGATTGGGGTATTTAAAGATCATAAGAAATAAATACTGGTGCACTGAGTATTCGTTGGATTGCCCTTCTGTTACTATGCTATGTTTCTGCATTTCTTTCATATTTCTGTTCCTCTTGCCTAATATTCCTAATCCTCACACACCTACCCAGGAATATACAAACCTATGGAGGCTTGACTCCTAAAGGTGGCACTTAATATGAGGCTACAGCACATAGTGCCATAGCACGGGGCTCATGACAGATGAACCATGACAGATGGTGCCTGAACATGTGGCTAGTGGTACAGGAGAGAACATGGTGGACAACACAGATGAATAAGACAATGCAGATATAGAAGTAAAAGATGGGCATTCGGATAAGTAATTACAGTAAAAAGGTGGTAATGTTTATTGGGAATAAAACTGTATATAACTGTATATATGGAACAAGAAATAGTATTCAGTTGTCAAATACATTTACTTGGGTACATTTTGATAGCCAGGAGAACTGGTGTAGAGCAGAAACAAGTACAGAAATTTTAGAATTTGTAGAATTTTTAAATCTCCCTCTGGCATGCTGGTGGTACAGCTGCTGCTGTTTTCAGGCTGTTATTGAACTTGGATAAATAAAAGTGGTGCACCTGTGCTGTGACTGACTTTGCAAGAAACCTCTGCCACCACTGGCCTCCAGAAGACCTCTGATGCCTTCAGGAACTGCTGCTCCAGCCACAGCCTCTAGTGTAAGTCTCTAGTTTGTGGTAGGAACACTGAGCCACAGAGAGTGCAGATGCACCCAGCATAACCCAACAGACGGTTGCACACCAAGATCCCTGGTTCCTGGCAGGAGAGCCAAGCAGCAAAGAATGTAGCTATCTGCTTTAGCCTGGCAGACAGCTGCTCACCGCAGCCTCAAGGAACCAAGCATCCAATAATGCTAATGTAATATGTAAAGCTACTTTAAGGCCTTTTAGAAAGAAAGGTATCATCTCTGATTATATTCGGATTTGTTCAGATATTGTTCCTTTGTATACACAGAGAATGGCTATAGCTGCTGCTTTACAGGGAAAGATATTTAAAGATGTTGTTTTCCAACAAAGAAATCAAAGCCCAGAGAGGAGTGATGCATGGCCTTCTGGAAGCTGCAAAGGGTGTGGTTCTATTTGACATCATATCAAGCAGTGTCCTGATAGGAGAATAAGCCTAGGGGTGAGGAAGGAATTGGGATTATACCAGAGATACAGGAAAGGAAAACACTGGACTAATGAATGCAGATCAAAGAGAGAAGCCCAAGGGAATCCCCTTGCAGAAAATGTGTAGAGGGTCCCACGTCCGATGCCAAGACAAATCTATGGGGTGATCCATCAGTCTGTTCCCCCACAAGGGAATCCATTCATTCAGGATCTTTGCAGAGCAATTCCAGGCAGGGCAAGGGTTCAATATCTCTTCAATCTACAGTTTTAACTCCTGAAATAGGTATACAAGCTTTCCCCACTGGGGTTTATGGACCTTTATCAGAAGCCACTGTAGGATTATTATTGGGGAGAAGTAGCAAGGAATCCTTGTTGTTCCTGGAGTCATTAATGCTGACTTTGAAGGAGAAATCAAGGTTATAACTCACTCATTTAATGGAATTTCTATGGTAAAGGCAGGCCAGACAGTTGCACAATTAATTGTACTTCCTAAAGTGATACTAGAAATCAAATTAAGTGAAGCAATAGAGGAGAAGCTGGGTTTCATTTATCTGATACCTACTGGCTACAAGCAATAAGTCTACAGTGACCAGAACTCACTTTGTTTATAAATGGAAAAAAGCTTTTCTGGTCTTCTACATACTGGTGCAGATATTTCTGTTATAACTGCCTGTCAATGGTCTTCAAGGTGGCCCAAAATGGAGACTATTGCACAGTTACAAGGGATTGAACAAACTAAAAATCCTTGACAAATTAGTAATGAGTTTTACTGGAGAGATAGAGAGAATCATAAAGGAAATTTTTGGCCAAACACTGTTCCTCATTTACCTGCTAATTTGTAGGACCAAGACATTAAGACCCAGATAAGGGTATATTTATATTCCCCCAACACAGTTATTGCTAATCAAATGTTCCAACAAGGGTTGTTATCCAATCAAGGCTGGGCAGAAGTAACAAAAGGCCTCCCAGGGCAGGATTAGGTTATTTTTAGGAGAGGTACTGAAAATCCTGCACTCCATGCAGACTTAATGGGCAAATCAGTGACCTCTAACAGAAAAATTATAAGCTGCCCAGAAGTTAGTGCAGGAGCAGTTGGATAATGGTCACATTACATTCCAATTCCCAATGAAATTCTCCTATTTTGTTAATAAAACAAAATCAGGAAAATGGAGGTTGATGTAAGATTTAAGAGAGATTAATGAGACCATGCAGCTGATTGGAGCTTTACAGCCTGGGTTGCCTTTTCCTACAGCTATATCAAATACACCTATAAGATTATTTTAGATTTAAAGAATTATGTTTTTAACATCCCTTTGGCACCACAAGATTGTCAAAGATTTGCACTTAGTATCCTATCAGTTAATTTCAAAGAACCAATGAAAAGATAACATTGGAGTGTTTTGCTTCAGGGTATAGCAAACAGTACTACATTGTGCCAGAAATTTGTGACTCAGGCTATATAAAGTGTCAGAAATCAATTTCCACAAGTTTATGTTATTCATTATATGGATGTTATCTTGCTTGCTCATAAAAATGAAAGAATTTTGCTTGAGACATTTGGATACATTTAGCAGAGTCTTTCCCATGCAGGGTTAGTACTTGCCCCAGAGAAAGTACAAAGGCAACTACATTTCCAGTATTTAGGTCATGTGTTATATCCTAAAGAAATTAAATCTCAGAAATTAAAATTTAGAAAGGATAGTGTAAAAACTATGAATTATTTTCAGAGTCAGGAAATATTCAGTGGCTGAGACCTGATTTAAAATTCTCTACATGAGACCTTGAGCCACTAAGTAAAATTCTTTTTTTCTCATTTTTTTATTAAAAATTTCCATCTCCTCCCCTCCTCCCCCTTCCCTCCCTTCCCCTCCACCCACACCCCCACTCTCTCCTTCTCCTGGCCAAAGAGCCATCAGGGTTCCCTACACTATGTTAAGTCCAAGGTCCTCCCAACTCCCCCCAGGTCCAGGAAGATGAGCATCCAAACTGACAAGGCGCATACAGAGACCGTCTATGCCGTAGAATCAAAGCACAGCGCCATTGTCCTTGGCTTCTCAGTCAGCTTCCACCGTCAGCCACATTCAAAGAGTCCGGTTTGGTCGCATGTTCCATCAGTCCCATTCCAACTGGTCTTTGTGATCTCCCGTTAGTTCTGTCCCACCGTCTCAGTGGGTGAACGCACTTAAGGTGAACAATGATCCAGGTTCCACCAGACACCTTATAGCACTGCAAGACAGAGATGGAGTGGATCGAACATGCAACACAGAAACAACAGGTACATTATATTATTTATGATTAACCTTGTATATTACCTATAAAACTCATTCCCATTATGGCATTGTGGAAAAATGGTCCTCTTTAATGGATACATCTTCCCATTTTGCCAGTCAAAGTATTAAACCCCTATTTTGAAGCAGTAGCTTGTTTAGTACAGAAAAGCCAGTTGGAATCTTGGTGATTATTGGTAGGAAACCTAATGTGATCAATGTTCATTATATTAGTTTGACTGACTATTTCAAAATGACAATACTTGGGCAATTGTGTTTGCTCAATTTGTAAGCCAAATTGATAATCTTTTTCCAACTGATTGATTGCTGCAATTCACAAAATTACATTCCTATATTTTTCCAAAAATTGTAATGAAAGATCTCTTAAAGGATGCTATGTTAGTTTTTACAGATGTTTCTTCCAGTGGAAGACCAGCATGTGTTGTTGGTGGTAAAGAATATGTAATGAAAACATCCAACCTCAGCTCAAATAGTTGAGCTGTGAGCTGTTGCTGTAGTATTCTAGATTTTTTGCAAATAGGACATTTAATTTATGTATTGTAAGGCAGTACATCTTTAAAGTTCTTGAGGTAAAAGGAACAGTTCTCTGCATTAGGTGTAATGGTTTAAGTAAAATGCTGTAGGTCCCCAAGTGACAGCAGTGGGCAGCAGACCATGAGACCATGCCACAGTCACTGAGCAGCAGCAGGCAGTGGGCTGCAGGTCCAGAGACCACAGCAGGCCACAACAGCAGCCCAGTTCCAGGCAGGAAGCTGTGTGGCTGGTAAGAGACAGAGATGAATAGGCATGCCATGTAGATTGAAGTTGGATATTTATTTAGTGGGTTATAGAAGGGAAGGGGAGAGGGGGAAGAGCAGAGAGTAAGAGAGAGGAAAAAACAGAGAAACAGAGAGGGGGAAGGGGAGAAGTGGGAGAAGGGAGAGAAAGAAGCTGCCTGAGAGGGGGGGGAGGAAAGACTCAAACTGGAAGCTGAAGATCAGCTTGCCTTGGCAGCCCCGGGAGGGCATGAGGGAGTGGATGTGGCTTGTCTCTTAAAGGAATAGGATAGACCATTACATTAGAACTAGTAATAATCAGGTTAAAATGCTGTTCCAGCAAATTCAAGATGCCATTCATTGAAGAAAACTGCCATGCATTGTGGATCATTTTAAAACACATTCAAATCTTTCTGGTCCATTGATTGAAGGTAATTCTTTAGTTGATAAACTTAATCAGTTGATTGTTTTATGTCACATTGAGCTTGCTCAGTGATAACATGCTTTACATCATCAAAATAATAAAAGTTTAAGAAAACAATTTGGATTAACAAGAGAAATTGCTCATCAGGTTGTTAAAAAATGTGATATATGCCCACAATATTTACCTGTACCTCATCTGGGAGTAAATCTTCAAGGTTTGTTTCCTAATCATTTATAGCAAATGGATGTTATTCCTGTTATAGAACTTGACAAATTAAGATATGTGCATGTGACAATTATACATATTCAGGTTTCTTAGTAGCCTCTTCACATACTGGAGAAGCCACCATTAAACATGTGATAACTCATTGCTTAAATTGGTTAGCATATATGTGAATCACTAAAACTATAATGATGGATAATGGGTCCAATATGTTAGTAAAGCATTTCAGCAATTTGTTTCCAATGGAATACTGAACATAAAACAGACATTCTTTATAATCCTCAAGGACAAGGAATTGTTGAGTGTGCCCATGGCTCCTTGAAAGCACAAATGCAAAAGATAATGCCTTAAATCATGCCTTCTTACTCTATATTTCTTGAATGTGAATACCTGTGAGCAATCTGCCACAGATGGATTTTGGCATAAAGGCACCAGAGTGACCTTCATCAAAGAAAAATGGAAAGACACTAGAACTGGATTATGGAAAGGACCTGACCCTGTTTTAATATGCTATCAAGGGCATGTTGTGTTATTTTTCACAGGACAAAAGAATGAGGCATGATGGTTTCCAGAATGATTGGTCTGGTATGTGCCACAGAAGGATGCTGGCTCTGATTGCATCATAGCTGCTGGTGCCCAGGAAAGAGTCAGAGTGAGACTTCTGAACCTGCATTTTTGATTCTCTAATATCATGCTGCAGTCTGAGAAAGGAAGGAAGATCAAGGTGATGGCTGGTGTTTCCCAGATTCATGGTGGACCTACTACACAAACTTCCAGACCTTAGTGAGATCAATTTGCTCTCAAGGCAGGCAGCCCAAGAACACTGACTGATTGTTTGCTAGTTTATCCTTACTATATCTTGGGACACAGAACTCATTTTGCCAGGTGAATTAAGTTGGCTTTTGAAATAAAAAACCTAGGAACTGAGGAGACCTGAGAACATTTCCTCTCTCCTGGATAGAGAATTTTTAAAGCAACGGAACACTATTATGGATGCAAAGACTGACTGAAGCAAGTCCCTATTTAGAAATGAGGAGGAATGGCATAAAACTGTGATGCTACACAGAGACTGGGACAGTTTGAACTTATATTTGAAATTTAAAAGCATCAATACAATTGGACTATAGTAAAGGAAAAAGACTTATAGTTGACCCATCACAGAAATAATTTTTTATCTTTTGACAAGAACGGGCTTAAGAGAATCATAATTTGACAAACTGTGTGCTTATTGTTAATTTCCATACTAGAATTATAGTATTGACCTGTTAATGTTTGTAACTGTTTTGGCTCACTATGAAGATGTTATTGATTAGAAAAATTTTAGAGCTTATCTGTAAAAAATGACATAATATCATCAAGTCCTTAAATTTAATATGTTTAATAAGACAAATTTGGATTTTCATGCAGTTAAAAACTGTTAAAGACATCCTGTACCAATTTAAAAAGATCATCCTATCTTCGTTATCCCCTACTCCTTTATTAGGAGATGTTCTGGGCATTGCAGCATGTATATAACAAATCATTATCTGCTTGCATATGATTTTCTAGTTGTTGCTGAACTCTCTTGACAGAAAGCTGGCTCAGAAGTGCACAGTTCTTAGAGATGCTCTCTCCTTTAACCCTAGATCTTTTTTCCTCCAGGTAGCCAAAGAAAGACAGGACATACATCACAAAATATATGTACCAATGATGGTTAAGTCTGGAAAGTGGAAGAAGAAGGCTACCTAATTCAGGCACAATCATCTGTCCTGTAGTAAAGGACAGGATTTAATAAATTAATTAAAATGGGAGGAATATGTGGGAGCCCACAGAAGTACATCCATTCTACCTTGACTAAAGATCAGAGAGTTCAGACCTAGTCTTGCCCCTTTGAGGTTATTGACAGGAGATCTGACTTCAGGTCAGAATACTAACAAAGATATCTTGATCTAAGGTGTGTTTACTTGGTGTTTTTTCTATTAAGATGGTAATCACATTGTTTGTTCCTTGTATTATGATTAAAAATCTTTTGCTTTCTTCCCTTTTTTTTGGATTGGGATATTTAAATATCATAAGAAATAAACGTGTGTGCATTGAGTATTCATTGAATTGCCCTTCTGGTACTATCCTGTGTCTCTGTATTTTTGTTCCTTTTGCCTTATATTCCTAATCTTCATGCCCTTATTCTGGAATGTAAGAATATGTTGAGGCTTGACCTCACATTTTATACTATATATTCTGATTTTAGTTTCCCCTCCAACTCCTCTCAGATACCCCCTAACTTCACTCAACAAAATCTCCTCCCTTTATTTTCTCACATTTTTATAAAACAAGCAAATATCTAGAAATAATACACACATACACATATATTTTTATACATAATACTCACATATATATGTATATATATACATATAAAGGCTTTCTGTATAGTCATGTCACGTGCTTTTATCCCAGCACTCAGATAGCAGAGGCAGGTGAATTTCTGAGTTCAAGATCAGCCTGGTATACAGAGCAATTACCAGGACAGCCAGGGCTACATAGAAGAAACTTTGTCTCAAAACAACAAAACAAATGAAGAAATAAAATAAAATACAACAAAAACAAACAAAATTAAATAGGACAAAATAGACAAACAGGAGGAAAATTTACAAAGAAAAATCATAAAATACATCTACGTGCAGAGACATAGACATTTGCACACACAGCAGTCCCATAAAACACTTTTAGGTGTTCTACCATCCAGCTCCCAAATAAATTACACAGCAAGTCTTACTCTTTCTTATAAAGCCAGCCTTAACTTGGCTTGCTTCTAGCCAGTTTTTCTTAACTTATCCCATCTACCTTTTGCCTCTGGGACTTTTCATTTTCTTACTTCCATATATCTTACTTTAATACCCTGTGGCTGGCGGGTGGCTGGGTGACTGGCCCCCAGTACCTGCTCTCCTTGTTCTTTTGCTCCTCCTTCTCTTTATTCTTTTTACCCACCAGCCCTGCCTAATCTTTGTCCTGCCTCACTTTTGGACGTTCATCTCTTTATTAGACCATAACATGTTTGAGACAGCTTCACAGAGTTAAAAGTAACATAAAAGAATGTGACAAATCTTTGTATCATTAATACAAATGTTTCACACTATAAACAAATGTAACACATCTTAAAATCATATCCTACAAGAGAAAAGTGAGAATAAAGAAAAATAATTCACAGACAAAGTATTACAAGATAAGGAAACTATAAAATATCATTGTTTTGTGGTGGCCATCTACTGCTGGAAATGGAGTCTTTACTTAGTGGTTTGTAACCCTCAGTGGGATGACATTGGAGAAAACTAATTTTTCCATTGTGAGTGGTTAATCATTTGGAGATAGCTTCTGAGTTAATAATGGTAATTCAAAACACTTCAACTCTAACGCCTGATTCCCCATCTTGTGCAGAACCTTGAAGGCCTTGTGCATGGTGCATGGTGCCCTAGTTTCCAAGCCATCATATGTGCATTAAGTCCCTCTGTGTTTGGAAGGCCTTGTTTTCTTGATGCTCTCCATAACCACTCGTTCTTAATATTTTTTCCTCCTCTTCCAAATGGCTCTCTGAGCAGTGGGGTTTGATAAAGATATCCCTTTTACAACTGAGTATTGTAAGGTGACAATGTCCAGCTGTAAGTCTCATTTTTGTTTCCATATACTGTATGAGGAAACTTCATTAACAATGACTGAGCAAGACACTGACTGACCTATAAATATAGTATAATATCATCAAGAGTCATTTTATTGTATGTGCTTCTAATAGAACAATATTTTGATTTCCCTTAGGTCCCTTAGGTGTCTTGTCTCAGGTCCATGGTCACTTGATCAGTGTTACTTATAGATTCCATCAACTGTAGTGAGCTTTAAATCCAATTCCTTATTGGTTCATTACTCTGACAAGATTTGTGATACCATTGTACTAGCGTATCTGAAAGCAGGTCACCATTGTCGATCAAAGGATTTGTAGCTGGGTTGGTGTTTATCTTTCTCCTTTGGTAGTGAACAGAGTATCTTCTAGTACCATGAACACTACTCAAAAGTTGTTAAGGCTCAGGTAGGCAAAGCTCAACTCCTCTATGTTCAGTGAATTGTGTAGGTGTTATCACCAGCAATACTGTGTAACTATTAGTTTGCAGAGAGCAACCATTAGCTTTGACAATAGCCTGGGTTGTTTGGTGGTACTCTGGAGATCCCTTTAATCAACAACTGTTATAGATAAACCCCATTTATGAAATGGAATGTTTCATTTGTTGGCAAGAGATACCTAGTTGGGGCTCTGTCTCCCCTGTACTTTGGTGATTCTCTTTAAATTTTTTTCATATATGTGTATGTTTTAAGAAACTTCAATTGTATTATTTCCATACAATCCCTCAATTATCCTTAGTTTTAGCTGATTCTCTCTGTAGTCTCTTCATCCCCACCATCTTCCCTTCATAGGGAAATAAATCTATTCACCACCCGATCCCTTGCTCTATACATGACCTCTCTGGTTATATGGATTGTAGCCTGCTTATCAAAGACTTCACAGGTAACATCCACATCTAAGCTAATACACACCATATTTGTCTTTGTGGGTCTGTGTTAATTCACTCAGTATGTTTTTTTCTAACTCTATTCATTACCTGAAAAACAGAACTGAAATGAATAAAATAAAAGCAAAAGAACTTCAAAGAGTTGATGAAACAAGAGTTGGCTCTTTGACAAACTCAAATAAGTTTGACAAGCCCTTAGCCAACTTTACTAAATGACAGAGAGAGAAGATCCAAATTAATTAAATTGTTTTGATTTTGATATGTGATATGAGTCCAGGAATTTACAGAATTTTAGATTTTCTAATTTGTTAGCAATTAGTTTTCCAAGAATTCTCTAGTGATCCTTTGGACTTTTATGGTATAAATTATAATGCCTCACTGTTTATTTTCAATTTTTTTTATTTGGAACTTATTTTCTTCTCCCCATTTCCTCTCTCATTTTTGATAGTTTATTACAACAAAAGGTTTATCATTCTTTTGTTTATGAATCAGAAATAATCTCCATTTAGATCCATATGCTGTGGTTATGGGAATAAAAAGTCTAACATGCTATTATATGTTGAAATCTCTTTCTAAAGCAAAAAGAACCTCTTCAATTAATCTTCAATGATCCTATGTGCTATTACTGTGGTCTTATTTTATATTGTCTCCATATGGTTGACCCAGGCTTATATATTCTTCATTGCAAGGATATGCTAATATAAACTGTTGGGTGATACTATTAATCTCACGTGTCAAATTGTTCAACCTCTTCTAGACATTGAAAATCATTCAATAAGTGACTGGGACTTTAAGCCCTAGAACAATACTGATTATGCATTACCTATAGAACTTTGAATTAATGAGATCCTCAGCCTTCATCTGATGTTGTGTTTCTTTCTCTTTCTTTGTTTTCTACCTTCCTTCATTCCTTTATTCCTTCGCTCGTTCCTTCCTTCCTCCCTTCCTTTCTTCCTTTTCTTCTTTCTCTCTTTCTTTCCTTCTTTTTTCTTCTTTTTCTCCTTCTTTTTGAAAAGTTAAAAACAAACTTAAATTTTTTATTCCTATTATTACTGTCACAAATTACTTGGCAATATATACATTTCTATAGTAATAAAAATTATTACAGATACAAGATTCTGGGAAAGTACATATAATTGAAACTACACTGCTTTTTATCAATAACAGCAGTTTTAGTAAATGGTGGCTATCATGGCCCTGGACAAGAAATATTTTCTGATTAATCTGCAGTAATTTTTTTGACTGAGGACTATCATTACTTCTGTGGAAAAAATTTTAGTATTTATAATGTATTTGGGATGATTAGTAGCCCCAATTTTCTTGAGGTGAAAACTTTATGTTACTATATTAACCATTTGAACCACCAAAAACCATAGCCACTACCATAGTGATTGACTAAATTTCTTCTTTTAGAACTCCCTGTGTTTATTGGTGCATAGTATTATTGCTGCTCTCTACCATAACTTCCAAAAACCATTGTGGTTCCCACTGCCACCATATTTACCTGCAGAAAAAATTTCTTACTTTATTATAACCATTAGGCCTTCCTCCCATATCACTATAACTAGCACCTTGATTTCTGTATCATGGTTTACCACCACTCTATTCCATTTTAGTACTATAATCAGGTCTACCACCATCACTACCTTTGAATCCATTATACCAACCATCATAGCCTACTTAACTACCTCTTCTGCCACCATCTTTGCCATTATCAGTATTCTTTTTCAGAGTTTCTACCATGACAAAATTACTCCACCACCATCAGTGTTTTATCCATAACCCATAAAGTTTCACTTCCTTATTTACTTCCACCACCACACTGTGATCCAGCAGACTACATATCTTGTTTACAAAGAGCCTTTTCCAGGCAGCCCACTGACTGGGAAAATACCTTCACCAACCCTGCAACTGACAAAGGTCTGATCTCTAAAATATATAAGGAACTCAAGAGACTAGACTTTAAAATGCTAATTAACCCATTTAAAAAATGGGGCTCTGAACTGAACAGAGAATTCTCAACAGAAGAAGTTCAAATGGCCAAAAGACACTTAAGGTCATGCTCAACCTCCTTAGCTATCAGAGAAATGCAAATCAAAACAACTTTGAGATACCATCTTATACCTGTCAGAATTGCTAAAATCAAAAACACCAATTATAGCCTTTGCTGGAGAGGATGTGGAGTAAGGGATACACTCATCCATTGCTGGTGGGAATGCACACTTATGCAACCGCTTTGGAAAACAGTGTGGCGGTTTCTCAGGAAATTCAGGATCAACCTACCCCAGGACCCAGAAATTCCACTCTTGGGAATTTATCCAAGAGATGCCCAATCATACTACAAAAGCATTTGTTCAACTATGTTCATACCAGTATTATTTGTAATAGACAGAACCTGGAAACAACCTAGATGCCCTTCAGTGGAAGAATGGATGAAGAAACTGTGGAATATGTACATATTAGAATACTACTCAGCGATAAAAAACAATGACATCTTGAATTTTGCATGTAAATGGATGGAAATAGAAAACACTATTCTAAGTGACGTAACCCAGGCCCCAAAAGATGAACATGGGATGTACTCACTCATAATCAGTTTCTAGCCATAATTAAAGGACATCGAGCCTATAATTTGTGATCCTTGAGAAGATAATAAGAAGATGAACCCAAAGAAAAACATACAGTTATCCTCCTGGATATTGGAAGAAGACAAGATTGGGAACTTGGGGGTGGGGTGGGATGGGGGCAAGGGGATATGGGGAGAGAAAAGCGTGAAGGGGAAGATGGGGAGAGCTTGGGGGAATGGGATGCTTGGGATATAGGAAGGGTGGATATGGGAGCAGGGAAGCATATATCTTAATTAAGGGAGCCATTTTAGGGTTGTCAAGAGACTTAACTCTAGAGGGGTTCCCAGGTATCCAGGGAGATGCCCCTAGCTAGTTCCTTGGGCACCTGAGGAGAGGGAGCCGGAAAAGGCCAGATCCTATAGCCATACTGATGAATAATATCTTGCATATCACCACAGAACCTTAGTGATGGATGGAGATAGAGACAGAGCCCCACATTGGAGCACCGGACTGAGCTTCCAAGGTCCTGATGAGGAGCAGAAGGAGGGAGAACATGAGAAAGAAAGTCAGAACCATGAGGGGTGCGTTCACCCACTGAGACGTTGGGACAGAACTAACGGGAGATCACCAAGTCCAGTTGGCATGGGACTGATGGAATATGCAACCAAACTGGACTCTCTGAATGTGGCTGATGGTGGAGGCTGACTGAGAAGCCAAGGACAATGGCGATGGCCTTGGACCCTTCAACAAGTACGGGCTCTGTGTGAGCCTTGTCAGTTTGGATGCTCACCTTCCTGGACCTGGGGGGTGTTGGGAGGACCTTGAACTTAACATAGTGTAGGGAACCCTGATGGCTCTTTGGCCTGGAGAGGGAGGTAGTGGGAGTATGGGTGGAGGGGAGCGGAGGGAAGGGGGAGGAGGAGGGAAGGAGATGGAAATTTTTAATTAAAAAAATGAGAAAAAAAATAAAGTAAAATGTGGAGAAAAATAAATAAAAATGTATTGCCTCACATTAAAAAAAGAGCCTTTTCCACTAATTAGTTGATGGCCACTAATAGTGTGATGTTTCCAGATGCTACTTTAAAAAATTTATTTTCATTATTTGAATTATGCACATGTGAGTACATGCATGTAATGCTAGTGCATGAACAGGCCAGAAGGGTCAGATATTTGTGGAGGTGGTGTTAAAGGTCCTCACTCTCCACTTGATGTGGGTTTTAGGAACTGAAACTGGTCGGTCCACTGGACGAGCAGAAAATACTCTTTACCACAAAGCCATCTTAAAAGCACTAAAATCAATTTTGTTGATGGTATCATTGAGCATCAGAAGTTACAAAAGCAAATACTTTTCCGTTATGCCTGTTTTCCATAAATTTTATGGTTTCAATCTTGTCACATAATTCAAAATAATATCTAACAAAAGTAAAAGTGGGAATTATGACCAGAGAAATGAAAGAAGGAATTTGTCTAATGATATGGTTATTCTATGACAGATCTAACAATTTTAATATGATTTTCTGTTAGTCTAGTAATATCATGTTTCTGTCCTTTTGGTACATCAAAATGAAATATAGTATGGTGTATGATATGGAAAATAGGATAGCTTGTGGAATCTGAGATCCTCTGAGAACTGAGAAGAAAGAAATTATAAGAAGTAGCTATGGAAATTATAGAGCTTAGTATGGTACTCAAAAACAGAAATGCCTAGAAACTTCAGAAATCAACTAAAGACCTGACTCACAACACCTGAAATACAACATGTGTATTTTCATACATTTCATCCCCAAAAGCACATATGTAAAGTTTTCTGAAAGCTTGATTATATAGTCATAGTATTTAAGGGAGATAATTCCAATGTAGCTATGTAACTTGTTTCTTTCTGGTATATAAGTATCATCAAGAGCAACATTACATGATGCAGTAATTCCTCAACTTGTATGTATGTTGAGTCTGTTCCAGGAACACATGTGCTATTGACAATGTTGGAAAAGACATGGTTATACCCAAAGAAGTTCTAATCTAGTAGGTTAAATAAATGAAAAACCAAAACCATACATATTTTATGGAAGAGATATATTAGAGATGAGAGTAGAAAATGATGTACCTGTCACTCTTGCAATGGTATTGCTCAGTTATTACCCTAAGCCTTGAACATTTCCAAAATTGAGGAACTTATCGCCTATCTAGAAAAGAACATCTATGTTAGCTAATTGCCTCATGCTTGTGTCAAGAAAAGATAATTTTTCCCACAGGCATAGTCAGAGCAGAGTCAGGAATGTAGACATGCACAAAAATTGTTTTCTAGTTGATTCCAGACCCCGTCAAGTTCACAATCAATACAAGCTTTCACATCCTCTATAATATTTTCATGTATCTAAGACATGAAGGCAGAAAGTCATGGCAGGTACTGGCAGAATAGAACTCAAAGAAAGAAAGACAGAGGAGCAGTTTATTAAAATAAAATCTCAGAAAGTTAAATGACAAAAGAAATATAACAGGAAACATACATTCAAGAAATTGCTATGCAGATTTTCTTTTTAAATATGAAGGAGAAAGTCTTTTGCATACCTTTACCTTCTAGGGTATTGCCTAAGTTTTCTTCTAACAGTTTGACCATTTCAGATTCTACATTGAGGTCTTTGATGCAGTGGAAGTCAGAGAGTAATATATATGGGGAGGGTGAAGAAAGGGATAAATGACAATAAGGATATTTGAAAAATATAGTAGGAAGATATTATTTTATATTTATTTAAAATACATATATAATATATGTAAGTTTATATTTATATACACACAGAGATTCTGTATGTGTGTGCATGTGGTGTGTGTGTGTGTGTGTGTGTGTGTGTGTACATCTGTGTTAAAAGGAAAATGTTATACCACTTGGGGTAATGTTCTTCCAATAGTCATAAACTATTTAATAAAAACCCAAGTAGCAGACATGGGAAACATCCCTTTGAGTTATTCGTAAGGGAAGATAAAGAGCCACACAAAGTAATACAAGTTATTACCATTGTCCTTGGTTGCTTCCCATAACTTGAAGGTAAGACAGTATTACTGAAGAGATCACAGGATTTTGACACAGAAATTATGAAAAAATGTGCTGGAACTAAACTATATGCCTCCTCCCTAATATCTAGCTGTGCAAGCTCTCAAGGGAGAAAAGTAATAGCCCTATGCAGCTGTAAATTCTATGAACCACATCAACAACCAGCACTGAAAGATATCCCCAAGTGTGCAATAGTGTCACTTGAATTTTGAGATGATCAACAACCTTCCATTTAAACGTAAGGCCCACTCATGAGACAATTTTAAAGTTACTGGCATTTCTTTTATGGTTTTGCTCTCATACCATTTATAAATTTAACAAATGTTCCACAACTACATTCAATTTTAATGTTAAAATATCAAACAGAAAGTATCTTAGCAATACTTTTAAATTCAAATATTAGCAATGAGTTCTTGTTTTGATAGCCCAAGTATACTCTGAAATTTCACCAAACAATGTATTCATTTGGTTTATATTTTAACATCTTAACCATTGAAAATCTTACAGGATATTTTTCAGCTGTTTATCTAAAACTAAGATGAAATCTCCCTGATTTACTAGCCTAAAAATTCTGCCATAAAATATAATTGAAACATCTTCAAATGAATTAAACTTATGAGGCCCAAGATAGTTCTTAATGACTTTGTCTTTCTTCACCTGGTCTTTACAAACTGATTTATATTATTTTCTAAATTTTTATTTACATTAAATTTCAGTGTTGTGTTTTTGGAATCTTATCTTTACCAGTGTATTTCTTTTTAAGAATACCAGTTCACTTGCCAGTCACTAGTCTTCAAAGACTCATAAGAATGTTCTTGGACTAGGCTATACCAAAAGACGGTGTCCAGATTTTTGTTCCCAGCCTTTTGATACCATCAAACATCTGGTCTAAAACAGAATTCTCTGTAGGCATGCAGTTTTGTCATGTTAACTCTTTCTAAGATTACAAGGTAATTAAAGGAAAGTACCTTCAAGAAGCAATCAGTTTAATGAGACCATGGTTTTGGTACATTATATAAAGGTTCGTAAACAAATTCTAAGAAATGTCTTAGATTATAGGAAAAAAATAGAAACTGAGAATAATTTGATTATTTGAGCCTTCTTACATTCAAGAAAAGATTAATAGCTACTGATAATATAGACATTTTTTCAGGTCTGGGTTCACTTTTTAAGGAATCCAGAAACAAAATTGAAAGGGTACACGAATAAAAAATAATATTGAGTACCTCAAGAAATTCCTTCTTATTTTTATAATTATATCCCAAGACCCTAAAAAATATAGCATCAATTGGTGCAATATTATATAAGAATCGTAATATATAACAAAAATACCACCAATATCCAAAGCAATCATAAATATAATACTGTAGATATTATAATACACAAACTCAAATTATATTACAGAACCACAGTGATAAAGACAACCACTAACTGGCATAAAAATAGACAGGTAGACCAGTGGAATAGAATAGAGGACCAGGACATAAAATGACAAGTTTATACCCACTTAACATTTGATACAGTTTTTGAAAACATACTTTGAGGAAAATATATTTTGTTAAACAATTGGTGCCAGCAAATTCAGTTTCTACCTGCACAAACATGAAACCAGGTTTAAAACCTTTGACTTTGTACACAAATAAATTGAAAAGAGATCAAAGTCCTTAATTTAAACCAGAAACACTGAAATTTCTAGATGAAAATATAGAAAATACCCTTCAAGATTTAGGGGAGGAAAGTACATTTTGAATAAAGTATGAGTAGCATAGGAACTCAAAGAATGGGATTACATGAAAATATAAGACTTTGTAAATCAAAAAAAATAACCATCAGAATAAACAGACAACCCACAGAATTCGAGAAAATCCATACCTTCTAGACTTCAGACAAGGGAAAGATATCCAGAATTTACAAATAAATAATAATTTAAATACTAGGGAAACAAATTGCCAGTCAACAGAGGGGCCAAAGAGCTGAAGATACCATTTTTTTAAAAAAAAATTTAAACACAAATGGAAATAACTATTTTAAAGCATGTTCAATATCCCTTGGCATCAGGGAAATTCAAATTAAAACTACACTGAGATTATACCTTATTCCAGTCAGAATTGCTGTTATCAACAAGCCTGATGATACATATTGGAAAGTGTATGGAGATATGGAGATAGAGGAAGCCTTAGTCACTATACATGAGGGTGCAAACTAATACATCTAGTTTGGAAATCAGTTCAGATGTTTATCAAAAAAATTAAACTAAAACTAGCATATAACCCAGCTATTTCACTCTTGAACTTATACCCAAACAATTCCATAACCTACCATAGAGATATTTACACCACATGGTTATTATAGATAAAATTCAGGCTGAGTCAGGAAGATCAGCATGATTTTAAGGTAGTCTGTGTTACATAGTTAGTGTCACGACAGTCATAACTGCATAACAAGAATATGTCTTAACAACATCAAAGAATAATTTTAAAAGAGAAATTAAAGATTTATTAGAATTTAAGGTCAAACATGAATTTTTACTTCTATGTGAACTGTTTGTGACATTTTATTAGTTAGTCTTTACATTGTTGTGCCAAAAGCAACTTAAGAAAGAAACAATTCCCTTACATTCATTATTTGATAATGCAGTCCATAACGCAGGGAAGACACTGTTAGAGGGGCTCTACATGTTTTATTTGTAGCATGAGAATGTTAACCAGATTCCACTCACAAACAGAAAGCAGAGTAAGTGATGTTGACACTTCACAGAGTTGTCTTAAATGTCAGCTGGTGGAATATTATCACCCATGTTCAGGGTAGGTTTTCTTATCTCCTTTAAGCCTCCTCACAATGCTACCCACAACAGATACATAGAAATGTCTCTGGTAGTTGATTCTAAACCCCATAAAGATAACAGTCAAAATTGACTGTCACAAGTCCATCCATCTTTAGAAGGCGTCACTCTCCTTAATAGATTGCTACAATTTCCACTACCAATTAGCTAAAGTAAAAAAAAAAAATTAAGGAAACTCAAAGCAGGCCAAAAAAAGATAATCCTAAAATGAAGACTGCTTAAGTAAACTAGTCCCAAGCTGAAGATTCATAAAGCACTTTGTAAAGATGAAATTCCTAGATATATGGCATGAGAAAATAGCTCTCTTCCCTGGCTTTCCTCAAACTGGCAGAAACTTGTATTTCAGTAATGAAGACATGGAATGATCAATTTTAAAACTGACAGTGAGGAAAAGGAAAAATGCACACAAACTGAGCACCTACCTAGGTTCTGTGATACATTTTGTAAGAAGAGAGAACATGAGGCTAATTATGCCTTCAAAGATCCTAGCTAACTTAGGAGCCAGAAGATATTGCACATTTATCACTCATCAGACATTGTTGTAGGTGCCTAGCAATAAACCTATGAACAAAAATAGAAATCCTTTGCACATGGATATTTATTTTATTATTTGTAGTGAAGAATTAAATTTTATATAAAATGTAGTGAAGAAAGTAAGATCTTCAGTTTTAGGGATACCAAGAAAGTAATTACAAATCTTGAAGTTTTTAATTTTTATTGAGCTATACATTTTTCTTCATTCCCATCTCCCCTTTAACCCTCTCCCATGACCCACATGCTCACAATTTACTCAGGAGTTATTGTCTTTTTCTTCTTCCTATGTAGATCTCTGTATGTCTCTCTTAGGGTCATATTTGTTGTCTAGGATCTCTGGTGTTGTGGACTATATGCTGGTTTTTCTTGGTTTTATGTCTAAAAGCAACTTTTTTTCTTTTTAAAATGGCATTATTTATTTGATTCTTTAATGGAGGTTGGCATACATGCCACAGTGGGTGTGTGGAGGTCAGGGGACAACAAGAAGTGACCAATCTTCTCTTTTCATGAGCCATCTTGATGTCCCCCCTGCAACTGATTTTAATTAATGTAGCCTTAGCTTTTAATTAACAAGATGGTCTCCAACAAATGACATTCAGGGAAATATATAACACCATCATTACAAAGTAATTTTTCTGCTTCTCTCAGTGCTTGTTTTCACCAATGCCTACCGATGCATTCATCTTCCTGAGCATTTTTCTTTTCTGAAGGAAGACTTCTCAGATTAGCCACAAATGTAGAGCATAAAAACATGGGCATGCCATTTCCTTATTCTGCAAAGAAAGCTAGGAACAAGCCAAGAGAGCACGAAGAATCTGTTGAGACTGATGACCAATCCGTGGCGCGAGAGCTTCTATGCAGACCTACAAGGATAGGCATTCATTTTAGCGCAAGCAGCATTTCAAATATCATGGAAGGCAGTCGTGGTGGCTGACAGTGTGGTGAGAAGAAGGCCAGGTGGGTGGGAAAAAGGAGTGGGCGTGTAGTTGGATATGGTGGAAAGGACATCAGTAGGAGGGAGTGTAAATTATCTTTAAGAGGATTGACGCTGTGGAATTCCATCTTTGAATGCTATTTTATTCATCATCTTTTTTTCTTTTTTTATTAAAAAAATTTCTGCCTTCTCCATGCCTCCCATTTCCCTTCCCCTCCCCCTACTTCCCTCCCCCACCCTCTACAGTCCAAAGAGCAGTCAGGGTTCCCCGCCCTGTTGGGAGTCCAAGGTCCTCCCCTCTCCATCCAGGTCTAGGAAGATGAGCATCCAAGGCTCCCACAAAGCCAGTACATGCAGTAGAATCAAAACCTAGTGCCATTGTCCTTGGCTTCTCAGCAGCTCTCATTGTCCACCATGTTCAGGGAGTCTGGTTTTATCCCATGCTAAAAGCAACTTTTCAGTGAGTGCATACTATATTTGTCTTTCTGAGTCTGGGTTACCTCACTCAGAATATTTTTGTTCTAGTTCCTTCCATTTGCATGTAAATTTCAAGACGTCATTGGTTTTTACCTTTGAGTAGTACTCTGTTGTGTATGCCACAGTTTCTTTATTTATTCTTCAGTTGAGCGGCATCTAGGTTGTTTCCTGGTTATGCCTATTATGAATAATGCTGCTATGAATATAACTGAGTACACGTCCTTGTGGTATGATAGAGCATCCTTTGGGTACATACCCAAAAGTGGTATTACTGGATCTTGAGGTAGATTGTTTACTCATTTTCTGAGAAATTGCCTTACTGATATCCAAACTGGCTGTACAAGTTTGCGCTCTGACCAGCAATGGAGGAGTTTTCCTCTTACCCCACATCCTCCCTAGCATAAACTGTCATCAGTGTTTTTGATCTTGGCCATTCTGACAGTTGTAAGGTAGAATCTCAAAGTTATTTTAATTTGCATTTCTCTGATGTTTAAGGATGTTGAGCATTCTCTTAAGTGTCTTTCAGCCCTCTGAGATTCCTCTGTTCAGCGTTCTCTCTTTAGGCCTGTAACCCATTTTTATTGGATTATTTGTTCTTTTGATGACCAATTTCTTGAGTTCTTTGTATATTTTGGAGATCAGCCTTCTGTCTGATATGAGATTGGTGAAGATCTTTTCCCATTGTGTAGGCTACCTTTTTGTCTTATTGACCATGTCCTTTGATTTACAGAAGCTTTTTAGTTTCAGGAGGTCCCATTTACTAATTGTTTCTCTCAGTGTCTGTGCTGCTGGGGTTATATTTAGGAAGTGGTCTCCTGTTCCAATGTGTTCAAGTGTACTTCCCACTTTCTTTTTATAAGGTTCAGTGTAGCTGGATTCATGTTGAGGTCTTGATCCATTTTGGACTTGAGTTTTGTACATGGTAATAGATATGAATCTATTTTTTATTTTTTATTTTCAACTTCTTTGTCAAAAATCAGATGTTTGTAGGTGTGTGGATTGAAATTTGGGTCTTCAATTCAGTTCCATTGGCCTTCCTGTCTATTTTTATGCCAATACCAGGCTGTTTTCAGTATTGTAGCTCTATAGTAGAGTATGAAGTCAGGGACTGTGAAGCCCCTAGAAGTTCCTCTATTGTATAGGATTGTTTTGTCTATTATTGGTTTTTTTGTTTTTCCAGCCTAATTGAGAATTTTTCTTTCAAAGTCTATGAAGAATTTTGTTGGTATTTTGACTTTCATTGTATTGAATCTATAGATTGCTTTTTGGTAAGATTGCTATTTTTACTATGTTAATTTTACATACCCAAGAGCTGTGGGATATCTTCCCATTTTTCTGGTGTCTTCTTCAAACTCTTAAATTTCTTGTCATACAGGTCTTTTACTTGTTTTGTTATAGTTATCCCCAAGATATTTTATGTTATTTGTGGCTATTGTGAAGGGTGATGTTTCACTGATTTCTTTCCCAGTCCATTTATCATCTGTATAAGGAGGGCTACTAATTTCTTTTTAGTTAATCTTATATCCTGCTACATTACTAAAGGTGTTTATCAGTTTTAGGAGTTCCCTGGTAAAAATTTTAGAGTCACTTATGTATACTATTATATCATCGTATCAGTGAATAATTAGAGTTTTACTTCCTCTTTTCTGATTTGTACCCCTGTGATCTCCTTTTGTTGTCTCTAGCTAGAGCTTCATGTACTATACTAAATAGATATGGAGAGAGTGGACAGCCTTGTCTTGTTCTTGTTTTCAGTGGGATCACTTTAGGTTTCTCTCCATTTATATATTTAGGTATATTCTTGTATCCCTGATCTCTCCAAGAACTTTATCATAAAAGGATGTTGTATTTTGTAAAAGATTTTTTCAACATCTAAGGAGATGATCATGTGCGTTTTTCTTTTCAGTTTGTTTATATATGTTTGATATGGGATTCTCCTCTGCATGCTGTGAATACCATTGGTTAATAAAGAATCTCTTTCAGCTAGTGGCTTAGCAAAGTAGAGGTAGGCGGGCAAACCTAAACTGAACACTTGGAGAAAGAAGGCAGAGTCAGAAGAAATCATATAGCCCTGCCAGAGACAGATGCCGGATAGAACTTTATCCGATAAGCCACAGCCACATGGTGATACACATATTAATAGAAATTGGTTGAATTAAGATGTAAGAGCTAGCGAATAAAAAGCTAGAGATAACAGGCCAAGTAGTGATTTAACTAATATAGTTTCTGTGTGTTTATTTTGGGGCTGAGCAGCTTGGTACAAAGAAGCGGCCTCATACTACATATATTGACAGATATTCATATGATAAACGACATCCCTCATCTCTGAGATGAAGTCCTCTTGGTCTTGTTGGATGATTTTTGATTTTTATGTTTTCTTGGATTAAGTTTGCCAGTATTTTATTGAGTATTTTTGCATCAATGTTCATAAAGGAGATTGGTTTGTAATTCTGGTTTTTGGTTGCTTGTTTCTTTGTTTGTTTTATCTTTGTGTGGTTTGGGTATCAGGCTACCTGTGGCCTTGTAAAAAGAATTTGGCAATGTGCCTTCTATTTCTATTATATAGAAAAATTTGAGGAGTATTGGTATTAGCTCTTTGAAATTCTGATAAAATGCTGAGCTGAAACCTTCTGTTCCTGGCCTTTTTTTGGTGGGGGAGACTTTTAATGACTGCTTCTATTTTCTTAGGGGAAATAGTGCTATTTAAATTGTTTATCTGGTATTTGATCTAATTTTGGTATGTGGTACCTATCCAGAACATTGTCCATTTCATTTAGATTTTTCAATTTTGTAGAGTATAAGGTTTTGAAGAATAACCATATGAATCTCTGAATTTCCTCAGTGTCTGTTGTTATGTCCACCTTGTTATTTCTGATTTTGTTAATTTATATATTTTCTCTCTGCCTTTTGGTTAGTTTGGATAAGGATTTGTCAGTTTTGTTTATTTTTTCAGAGAACCAACTCATTTTATAGATTCTCTATATTGTTCTTTTTGTTTCTATTTTATTGATTTCAACTCTGAGTTAGATTATTTCCTGCTGTCTACTCCTCCTGGTGAATTTACTTCTTGTTGTTCTAGAGATTTCAGGTGTGTTGTTAAGATGCTAAGTATGAGATTTCTCCAAATTATTTATGTGGGCACTCAGTATTATGTACTTTCTTCTTAGCACTGCTTTAATAGTGTTCATGTCTGTGAATGTTGTGTATTCATTTTCATTGAAATCTAGGAAGTCTTTAATTTTTTATTTATTTCTTCCTTCATCTAGTAGTAATTCAATTGAGCCTTATTCTGTTTCCGTAACTTAAGAGGCTTTCTGTAGTTTGTATTGTTGTGGAATTCTAACTTTCATCCATAGCTATCCAATAATATAAAGGGGTTTATTCCAATTTTTTGTATCTGATGCTTTGTGACTATGTGGTGAATTTTAAAGAAGGTTCAAAGAAGTGATGAGAAGAGGATATTTTCCTTTGTGTTTGGGTGAAATGTTCTATAGATGTCTTTTAAGTACACTTGAGTCATAACATCTGTTACTTCCCTTATTTTTCTCTGTTAATTTTCTGTCTGGCAAACCTGCTCATTGGTGAGAATGTGGTGTTGAAGTCTCCTACACTTAGTACATGGGGTTTGATGTGTGATTTAAGTTTTACTAATGTTTCTTTTACAAATATGGGTACCCTTGTATTTGGGGCATAAATGTGCAAAGTTGAGACTTCATGTTGATGTATTTTTCCTGTGGTGAATGTAAAATGTCCTTTATCTCTTTTGATTATGTTTAGTTGGAAGTATATTTTGATAGATATTAAGATAGCTATTCCAGCTTGTTTCTTAGGTCCATTTGGTTGAAAACTTTTTCCAACCGGTTCCTCTGAGGCAAGGTCTGTCTTTGAGGTTGAGTTGTGTTTCTTGTATACAGCAGAAGGATGGATCTTGTTTTTGTGTCCATTCTTTAGCCTGTGTTTTTTTTAGTCAAATTGAATACATTTATATTAAGAGATATTAGTAACCAGTGTTTGTTAGTTCCTGTTAATTTTTGGTTTTGTTTTTGAATTTCCCTTCTTTGGAATTTTCTGGTGTGGATTATTTACGAAATGTGCTTTCGTGAGAGCTACTAACTTCCTTGGGTTGGAGTTTTCCTTCTAGTGCTTCCTGTAGGGCTAGTTGTGTGAACATGTATTGTTTAAATATTATTTTGTCATGGAATATCTTGTTTTCTCCATCAATGATAATTGAAAGTTCTGCTAGGTATAGTAATTTAGACTGGCATCCTTGGTCACTTAGTGTCTGCACAGGACCTTATGACTTTTAAAGTCTCCGTTGAGTAGTCTTGTATAATTCTGATAGATCTGCCTTTATATGTTACTTGGCCTTTCTGTATGCAGCGCTTAGTATTCTTTCTCTATTGTGTATGTTTATTGTTTGGATTATTATGTGATAAAGAGACTTTTTTGGTCAAATCTATTTTGTGTTTATAAGCTTCTTTTATCTTCATAGGCACATCCTACTGTAGGTTGAGAAAATGTCCTTCTATGATTTTGTTGAATATACTTTCTGTGTCTTTGAGTTCAACAACTTCTTCTTTTATACCTCTTATTCTTAGGATTGGTATTTTAATGGTACCCCAGATTTTCTGGATGTTTTGAATTAAGAATTTGTTGGATTTGACATTTTCTTTGACAAATGAAACTATTTCATTTATTGTATCTGCAATGCTGGAGATTCTCTCTTCCATCTCTTGTACATTGTTGGATATGTTTGCACCTGTAGTTTCTGCTTGTTTACTCAGATTTTTCATTTCCAGGATTCCATCCATGTATGTTTCCTTTATTGCCTTTATTTAAATTTTCAAGTCTTGAACTGTTCCCTTCACCTGTTTGATTGTTTTTTTAAATTTCTTTAATAGATTTCTTCCCATTTTTGTTTGTCCTTTCCTCAATTTCTTTAAGAGAATCTCTTATTTCCTTTTGAGGGCCTCTATTATCTTAATAAAACTATTTTAAGGTCACTTTCTTCTGCTTCATTTACTTGGGATGGTCAGGTCTTGCTGTTGTAGAACCACTAGGTTCTGGTGGTGCCATATTGCTCTTGATGTTGAATGTACCCTTACACTGCCATCTACCCATCTCTTCTTCTAATTGGTGCAGGAGGTTCTTGTGTCACTAGGGCTGCTGATCTTGCAGGGGATGTTTGGATGAGGAGGATGAAGGGTTCAGTGGGTTTGAGTAGTAGAGTGGTACTTATAGGTTACAGTGAACAATGGGTGGGGATGGTGGAGCAGCCTGCCAACAGGACTCTTGCCTGCTAGCTGATTGCTGGGGCTGAGGTGGAAGGGAAAAGGCACAAAATTTTCCCTGGGGCTTAGGGCCTAGAGATAGGGACAGTTTATCTGAGAGACTAGTCACTTGATTTTTGTTCCAGTCAAGGCAGGTGGTTCTTATGTTTCTGTGGGCTACTGGTCTTTCAGGGGATGTTTGGCCAGGGGAAGTTGAAGGTTTCAGTGTGTTGGGGTGGCAGAGTGGGTCTTATATGTAACAGTGTCCAATGGGTAGGAATAGTGGTTGAGCAGCCTCATGGTTCTGTTTTTAAATACACCTACAGAGAATCTTTCTCCAAAGCTTGTTGTCTAAAATCTTTACCTCTTAGTTGACCTTTATCTTCTCATCATCCTTTATGTTTCCCTAACTAACTAACTAACTAACTAACTAACTAACTAGATAGAAAGAAAGATAGATAGATAGATAGATAGATAGATAGATAGAGATAGATAGGTAGATAGATAGATAGATAGATAGATAGATAGATAGATAGATAGATGAGACCAGAGAAAATAGATTATTTTTTTTCTTTAAATAAAATGAACACAAAACTGAGTAGGGATAATATCATGTGAAAAACTTTCAAGAAACCCTTTCAAAGTATTGTGAAATCTCAGAACACCACGAAATTTGTTTCATAAAGGCAAGGAAATACAATGTTCATTCTTTCAACCAAGAGTATGGAGTTCCTGCCAATTGCATACCTTATTCTAGGTATCATTGACACCATAACAACTTTGATGGAAGTATTTTGTGTTGAATAACGTAGCAGGAAGCAAGAGTTCATACTTGAAAACAAATAAAACTAAGTTTCAACCAATTTCATGACTGCCAACATGAGAGACTTTCCAAAGAAACTGAAAATTTAAAAAAAAAGGATTTTTGGCAAACAATAGGGAGACAGATTCTGGAGAGAGAAAACAAACAGAACAAACAGAAGTTTCAAATAAGCTCAAAGTGACTCTGCTGTGAGTTCTCACATTGCTCCATTTCCATGAAATGGAAAGGTGAGCCTGAAAGAAAGTACACTCTGTTCCAATGGATAGGTCATGGGAGGGCCAGTTTCTGACATCCCAAAGCACAGAAAACTGGATTTAGAAAATAAATTTGAAAATTAGATAGAAATATAACAACAGGCATTACAGTTAATTTTTAAAAATGGTATAGCAAAAGTTATTAAGTAGTTCTGCTGGTAGGCAACCCCAATACCCACCCCCATCCACTAGACCCCACAAGCTACAAGCACCATCTTGACCACAAACTTGCCTATCCTCCTGCATCATCAGTGGAACTCTGAAACACAGCTTGCTACAATAAAAAAAGGACCAAGAGGTGAGTGACCAGATACCCAGCAGGACATCCCACTCTTTAGGCCATCCATAGTGGGGCAGAACCCTGGGGCCTCTCCCCACCTGCCTCAGCTTATCTAACCAGACAGCAGGAGAGTTTCCTGCTGAGAGGACCAAAAGAGAAAACCAAGAGAAGACCTCTAAAGCAGAAGCTGTGACTGAACAAAGTGTACCAAAAGAGTGAGCCAAGAGAACAGAACAAAAGAGCAGGCTAAGACCTCAGTGGTTCCGTGAGACACAGACATTGACAGCACAGAGCAGACCAAGAAAAATTCACAAAGATGCAGATAACTACTACAAGGACTGGGTCAAGATTCAAAGACACTGCCAGCATCAAATGAAGGAAGAGATGGGTAGGCACCAATACAAGAATTCATCTAACAAGTTAAAAAGCAACATAGTGACACCAGAATCCAGTGGTCACACAATGGGAAGACTTGATCATCCTAACCCAGAAGAAGCAGAAGAAAACAATTTTAAATATAACTTCATGAAGATGATGGAAACCTTTAAAGAAGACATTTAAAATACCCATAAAGAAATAGATGAAAAGACAAAGGAAAAAATGGAAGAAGTTAATAAATCCCTCTAAGAAACCCAAGGAAACCAAGAAAAAACAATCTAACAACTGAAAAAAGAGTTCTAAAATAGAGGCACTTAAAAATACACAAACAGATGGATGTCTAGATATGGGAAATCAGGAGAAATAAAAAGGAACTATAGAGGCAAGTATAACCAACCGAATACAAGAGATGGAAGAATCTCAGGTGTTGAAGAGACAATAGAGGAAATAAATTCATTGGTTAAAGAAAACATTAAATCCAACAAATTCTTAACTCAAAACATCCAGGAAAACTGGGACACCATGAAGAACATACCTAAGAATAATAGGGATAGAAGAAGGAAAAGAACTCCAGCTCTAAGGCACAGAAAATGTATTCAACAAAATCTTAGAAGAAAACTTTCCCAACCTAAAAAAGGATATCTGTATCAAGGTACAAGAAGCTTACAGAATACCAAATAGACTGGATCAAAAAAATTTACCTTGCCATATAATAATCAAAGTGAAAACCATACAGAATAAAGAAAGAATATTAAAAGCTGCAAAGGAAAAATGTCAAGAAACATATAAAGGTAGACCTATTAGAATTACACTTAGAATTACACCCAGCTTCTCAATGGAAACAATGAAAGACAGAAGGTCCTGGGCAGATGTACTGCAGACACTAAGAGATCGTGGATGCAGGCCCAGATTATTATACCCAGCAAAGCTTTCTTTCTCCATCAATGGAAAAAACAAGATATTCCATGAGAAAACCAGATTTAAACAATACATATCCACAAACCCAGCCCTATAGAAAGTACTAGAAGTAATATCCCAACCCAAGGAAGCAAACTGTATCCACAAAAACAGAGGTAACACATAAACTCCTACCAACAAACCCCAAACATGGGAAACAAATAAACACTACCACTGAAAAATAACAGGAATTACAATAACTGGTCATTAAAATCTTTAAATATTAATGGACTCAATTCACCTATAAAAAGCCACGGGCTAAGAGAATTAGTATGAAAGCAGGATCCATCCTTTAGTTGTATACAAGAAACACAACTCAACCACAAAGACAGACATTACTTCACAGTAAAAGGTTGGAAAAGGTTTTCCAATCAAATGCACCTATGAAACAAGTGGGTATAGCTATCCTAATACCTACCAAAATAGATTTCAAACTGAAATCAATCAGAAGAAATGGAGGACACTTTATACTCATAAGAGGAATAATCCATCAAGATGAAGTCTCAATCCTGAACATCTATGCCCCAATACAAGAGCACCCACATATGTAAAAAAAAATTACTGATGCTTAAATAGCACATTAAACCCCACACACTAACAGGAGATTTCAACACAGCACTCTCACCAGGTCAACAAGACAGAAACTTAATAGAGAAATAAGAGAACTAACTGATGTTATGACTCAAATAGACGTAACAGACATCTACAGAACATTCCACCAAAATTCAAAAGAATATACTTTCTTCTCAGCACCTCATGGAACCTTTTCTAAAACTGACTGCATACTTGGTAACAAATCCAGCCTCCAAAGAAAAAAACTTGAATAACCCTTTTTATCTTATCATATCACCATGCCTTAAATTTAGAATTTAACAACAACATTATTGTCAGAAAGCCTACAAACTCATGGAAATTGAACTATGAACTATTGAACCACCCCTGGGTCAAGGAAGAAATAAAGAAATTAAAAATACTTCCTTGAATTCAACGAAAAGGAAGGCAAAATATATCCTAACCTATAGAACACTATAAAAGTAGTTCTAAGATAATATTTCATAGTATTAAGTGTCCACAAAAAGAATACGGAGAAAGCTCACAATATTAAGTTAACAGCACACCTGAAAGCTCTAGAACAAAAAGAAGCAGACTCACCCAGGAAGAGTAGAAGACAGGAAATAATCAAAATGATGGCTTAAATCAATAAAATAGAAACAAAGAAAACAATACAAAGAATCAATGAAACAAAGAGCTGGTTCCTTGAGGAAATCAACAGGATGGACAAATCCTTGTCTAAACTAATCAAAAGGCAGAGAGAGATCACCCAAATCAACAAAATCAGAAATGGAAAGGGGGACATAACAAGAGAGACTGAGGAAATCCAGAGAATCATTAGGTCATACTACAAAAACCTGTACTCCACAAAATTGGAAAACGTAAAAGAAATGGACAATATTCTGCATAGATACCATATACTAAATTAAATTCAGACCAGGTGAAAAATTTAAATAAAAATATAAACTGCAAGGAAATAGAAGCTGTCATGAAAAGCCTCCCAACAAAAAAAGTCCAGGGCCAGAAGGTTTTAGTGCATAGTTCTACCAGAACTTCCAAGAAGAGCTAATACCTATACTCCTCAAAGTGTTCCACATAATAGAAACAGAAGGAATATTGCCAAACTCTTTTTATGAGGCTACAGTTACCCTGATACCAAAACCACTCAAAGACTCAACAAACAAAGAGAATTACAGACCAATATCACTCATGGACGTAGATGCAAAAATACTCAATAAAATATTGACAAAACAAATTCAGGAATACATTTAAAAAAAGTCATCCACCATGATCAAGTCAGCTTCATCCCAAAGATTCATGGATGGTTCGACATACACAAGTCTATCCATGTAATCCACCAAATAAATAAACAGAAAGAAAAAAAAACATGATCATCTCATTAGATGCTGAAAAAGCATTTGACAAAATCCAACACCCTTTCATGATAAAGGTCTTGAAGAGAGCAGGGATACAATGAACATATTTTAACATAATAAAGGCAATACACAGAATGTCAACAGCCAACATAAAATTAAATGGAGAGAAACTAAAAGCAATTCCACTAAAATCAGAAACAAGACAAGGCTGTCCCCTCTTTTCATATCTACTCAAC
Source organism: Arvicola amphibius (assembly GCF_903992535.2). Classification (NCBI taxonomy): domain Eukaryota; kingdom Metazoa; phylum Chordata; class Mammalia; order Rodentia; family Cricetidae; genus Arvicola; species Arvicola amphibius. The sequence continues at coordinate 55,873,736 of NC_052065.1, forward strand.
ATAGTTCTTGAAGTTCTGGCTATAGCAATGAGACAAAAAAGGAGATGAAGGGAGTTTGGAATGAAAGAAGTCAAACTTTGTTATTTGTATATGATATATATATATATATGTATATATATACATACATATATATATATATATATATATATATATATATATATATCCAAAATTTTTACCAGGGAACTCCTACATCTAATAAGTATCTTCAGTAATGTGGCAGAATACAAGATCAACACACACAAAAAAATCGGTAGTTCTCCTATATAAAAATGATAAAAAAAAAAAGTCAAGAAAGAAATCTGAGAAACATTACCCTTCACAATAGCCACAAATAACATAAATATCTTGAGATAACACTAACCAAAGAAGTGAAGGACCTATTTGACAAGAACTTTAAGTCATTGAAGAAAGAAATTGGAGAAGATATCAGAAAATGGAAAAATCTCACATGTTCTTGGATAGATAAGATCAACATAGTAAAAACGACAATCCTATCAAAAGCAATCGATATATTCAATGCAGTCCTCAACAAAATTCCAACACAATTATTCACAAACCATGAAAGAACAATATTCAACTTCATATGGCAAAACAAAAGAAAACCCAGGATAGCTAAAACTAATCCTGAACAATAAAGAAAATTCTGGAGGCATCACCATCCCTGACATCAAACCCTATTATAGAACTACAGTAATGAAAACAGCTTGGTATTGGCATAAAAACAGAGAGGTTAAACAACAAAATCAAATTGAAGACATGGATATTAATCCACACACCTATGAACACCTGATTTTTGACAAAGAAGCTAAAATTAAACAATGAAAGAAAGAAAGCATCTTCAACATATGATGCTGGCAAAACTGGATGTCAACATGTAGAAGAATGAAAAAAAATCCATATCTTTCCCCATGCCCAAAATTCAAGTTCAAATGGATTAAAAGACCTCAATATAAGTCCAACCACACTGAAACTTATAGAAGAGAATGTGAGAAGTAGCCTTCAATGCATGGGCACATGAGACCACTTCCTAAATATAACACCAGTAGTACAGACACTGAGAACAGCATTAAATAAATGGGACTTCCTGAAACTGAGAAGCTTCTGTAAAGCAAAGGACACAGTCAACAAGACAAAAAGGCAGCCTACTGAATGGGAAAAAATCTTCACCAACCCCACACCAGACAAAGGCCTGATCTCCCAAATATATAAAGAACTCAAGAAATTAGACATTAAAATTCTAAATAACCCAATTAAAAAGTGGTATACTGAAGTAATCAAAATTCTCACCAGAAGACTTTCAAATGTCCAAAAGACACTTAAGGAAATGTTCAACATTATTAGCCATCAGGGAAATGTAAATCAAAATAATCCTGAGATACCACCTTACACCTGTCAGAATGGCTAAGATCAAAAACAGCAATGATAGCTTATGCTGGAGAGGATGTGGAGTAAAGGGAACACTCATTCATTGCTTGTGGGAATGCAAACTTGTACAACCACTTTGGAAATCAGTATGGTGGTATCTCAGAAAATTGGGAATATAACTGCCTCAGGATCTAGCATTACCACTTTTGGGCATGTAACTAAAAGATACTCAATCATACTATAAAGACATTTGTTCAACTGTGTTCATAGCAGAATTATTTGTAATAGCCAGAACCTGGAAACAACCTAGATGCTCCTCAACCCAAGAATGGATAAAAAAAAAAGTGTAACACATTTATACATTAGAGTACTACTCAGCTGTAACAAACTGACATCTTGAAACTTGCATGCAAATGGATATAACTAGAAAACACTATCCTGAGTGAGGTAACCTAGACCAAAAACATGAATATGTTATGTACTCACTCATAAGTGAATACTAGCTAAAAACAAGGGATATTGAGCCTATAGTTCATGATCCTAGAGAAGCTAAGCAACAAGGTAAACCCTAAGAAAAACATACATAGATCCACCTGGAAGAGGGAAATAGACAAGAATGCCTTACAAAATTGTGAGCATAGGGGTGGGGGGAATGGGGAAGGCAGAAGAGAAAGATGAGGGGAGAAGAGGAGGGGCAAGGAGAATTTGAGGAAACAGGATAGTCAAGATCTACCTGAAAAGTTGAAATAGACAAATTAGCTTGACAAAATTGGGAACATATAAGTGGGGGAAGAAGGAAGGGTAGAAGGGAAGAGCAGGGGAAAAGGGAAGAGACAAGGAGAACTTGAGGGAATGGGAGCCTCGAGATGGAGGAAGGACAGAGATGAGAGCAAGAAAAGAGATATTTTTATTGAGTATTGAGGGAGCCGTTATGGGACTAGCAAGAAACCTGGCTTTAGAGTAATTCCCAGCATTCTACAAGGATGACCCCAGTTAAGTCCCTAAGCAATAGGGGAGGGTGCCCAAACTGGCCTTGCCTTGTAGTCAGACTGATGATATCTTAAATATCACCATAGAACTTTCATCAGGCAACATGTGGAATCAGAAGCAGAGATGTGCTTTGGATCACTGGACTAAGCTCCCAAAGTCCAGTTGAAGAGTGGAGGAGAGAGAATATGAGCAAAGAGGTCAAGATCAAGATGGGGACACCCACTGAAACAGCCTACCTGAGCTAATGGGAACTCACCAATACCACCCAAACTGGGAATGAACAAGCATAGGACCAAACCAGTGCCTATAAATGTAGTTGACAATCGCATGGCTGGGACAGACTGAGGGGCCACTGGCAGTGGCACCAGTATTTATCACTACTACTTATACTGGCGTTATGTGAACCTATTCTCTTTGGATGGATACCTTGCTCAGCCAAGATATAGTGGGGGGGGGGATTTGGACCTTCCCCAAAGCAATGTGCCTTACCCACTCTGAGGAGTGGATGGGGAGTGTGGTGGTGATGAGGTAAGTGGAAAGGATGGGAGGAGGAGAGGGAGTGGGAACTTGGATTGGTATGTATAATGAAAAAAGATAGTTTGTTTTTCTTTTTAAAAATAAAAATATGGAAAGATGTTATTAATATTGTCTGTAAATCCTTCAGCTACCTTTGGGTGACTTTATTTACTCTCTATCAACTTAGAGAAGCTTTTGCTCTATAGTTAATCACTGTTATCAATCACAATACCAAAGGCTACAAATGGCAGATATTGATTTGTGATAGTTCTGCTTCTCATGTGGGTAACTTGAAATAGGATAAAATAAGTAAAGCTTTAAAGATGTAAAGTACCATGACAAAGTGATCTATGAAGAACTTTATTTCAAAGTTAAATAATGCCATAGTTTCTCATTAATCAAAATCATTAATAAAAATCAATGGAAGATTGGCTTGTATATTAAAATATATTTAACAGTGTGTTTTTATTGTTATATTTTTAGATATAGGGTCTTTTGGTTTCATCTGTTGGCCTTGAAAACATGATTACCTGTCTTAGCTTCTTTAGTGTTGCAGTTATCTGCTCATGCTTAAGTTTCTAATTTAACCAATTTCTTGATATCTCTAAGAAATATCACTTAATAAAGTTAATACTCAAATAAACATGAAAGTTAAAAAGTCTACACCTAAAACTTAGCCCAAGTACTCAAACTACCCCTATTAATTTACATTATGATTCAACAGGCTACACATTTTTCTCATGTAGCTTATCTATTATGCCTAAAGGAAGTCATGTGTTAGTCAAACGAGCTTGTCTGAATCTTGATTGTCCATTTGAGTTGATACAAACAAACTGAATTTACAGAAAGATTGGGACCAAATTAACACTTTCCTTAAAAGTGATATATTCAGAAAGTTAAATACAATGTACAGAAATGCAGGAACTTTATTTCAATATTTGTCATAAATCCTAATAATATTTAACTAATTATTAAATAAATCCAAATTGAATGCATCATAGATGTAAATAATTTCTTTTAAATTATATATATATATATATATATATATATATATATTATACATAATTATTTCTCTTTGGGATTGTAATTACATCATTTACCCTTTCTATTATTCCTTCCAAACATTCCCACACATATCCCCTTGCTTTCTTTCAAAATCATACCCTCTTTTTTCATTAATTTGTCATATACATATTTATTTCTAAATACAACCTGATTGAGCTGTATAATGGTTCTTGTATATATATTTTCAGGACTAAATGTTTGGTATTGGATAACCATTTTGTGTCCTCTTTCCTTGAAAAGACTGTTTTATCTTTATCTTTAAGAAATCTCAGTATTTCTTAGTTGCCTATAATTTTTTGTGTAGGGTTGAGGCCATGAAGGCATTTATTAAAAATGCTTAAAAGATCTTTAAGACATGTTTTCTATTGAAAAATAAAGACAAATATTTATAGGTTTTTAAAAATCCGTTCCATTAAACAAATTCACAGTTATCTATCAGCTCAAATATTCAACAGTCAAGGAAGGGTCTTATTTAACTTAAACTACTGTTTCTCCAACTTTCAATTATAACTCCTTAGTTGGGAGTCAGGAAGGACACATGAGTTGGGTGGTAAGAAAGATGGGGTAGAAATAATGTAAATACAATATTCAAGTATGAAGCTTTCTTAAAACATAAAAATGGAAATAAAAAAGAAATAGGAACATAAAAATATATGATTAATTTTAAAGGCATGAAGGTTAGTGAGATGATTCAGCAGATAACACTTGCTGTATGTTCAATCTCTGGAACTCGTAGTCAAAAGACAAAACTAACTCCCAAAAGTCATCTTCTAACCTCTGCAAGAGCACAGTGGCATATATGTGCATATCAGTTTATGCACATATACACAATAAATATAATTAAAATAAAAAGAAGACATGAGATTAAAAGTCAGTGTGTTAATTGAAATAAGTAGTATATATGCATGTACATGTATATATGTGTGTACTATATATAGTATACACATGTACATGTATACTAATACATGCTTGATACATAGTAGAATACATACAATGGACATATATAATTATATAAGTAGTATATATATGTACATGTGTCTCATATAACATTTCATATATATGCTTGTATTACATTTATATGATATATGTCAGACTGCAACAAACTTGTTATTAAGAAAAATTGCTTTTATGACTGAAGAGATGAAGAACACCTACTGTCTTTGCAGAAGAACTGGGTTTAGTTCTCAGTGACCATATGTCAGCACACTTCAAACTGTAACTCCAATTCCATGTATCTAATGCCCTTTTCTGGAATCAATTAATGCCAGGTGTATATGTGGTACATATGCCTACATGCAGCAAAGCACACATACAAATAGAATGAATGTAAATAAATGATATAAAAGATTTTTGAGATGGAGATAATTAAGAGCTTGTTTTACATTTACAAAAATCTAGAATTTCTCTTTAGCAAAAGGAGGGTATTAAAGTTAGTTTTATGTCATGTACATCCATATCACCAAGCATGTATACCTAAAAGTTTACTAACAATAAATGAAACATTTGCTTCCAGTCTCTTTTTCTTCTAAGTACCATAACTTTTTATTATTTTTATTTAACATTTTTTAAATTTTACATACCAACCCCACTCCCCATTCCCTCCTATTCTCCTATTCCCCATTTCTCCCATACCACCCCCTATTCACTTTTTAGAGGGAGTAAGACCTCACTTGTGGAGTCAACAAAGTCTGGCATCCCAAATTGAGGCAGGACCAGGATCAAGGCTGAATGTGGCATCCTACCGTAGGGAATGTGCTCCTAAATACCAGATCATGCACCCAGGATATGCTTTTGTCCCACTGCCTGGGGCCCCACAAACAGATCAAGATGTGTATTAGTCCTTTGCAGGTTCCCCAGGTGTCAGCTCAGAGTTCATGAGCTCCAACCAGCTCAGGTCAGCTGTCTTTGTGGATTTTGCTATCATGATCTTGATACACACTTGGTCATATAATTCCTCCTCCCTCTCTTCAACTGGACTCTAATGCTCAGCCCACTGCTTAACTGTGTATCACTGCATCTGCTTCCATTAGTTACTGGATGAAGGTTCTATGATAAAAATTAGCATAGTCACCAATCTGATTACAGAGGAAAGCCAGTTTAGATACCCTCTCAACTACTGCTAGAAGTCTTAGCCAAGGTCATTCTTATAGATTCCTGGGAATTTTTGTATCACCAGCTTCTCCCCAATTCCATAATGGCTTCCTCTATCAAGATATAGCTTTCAAGCATCCCAAGCATCCTATTTCCCCGAGTTCTCCCCATTCTCCCCTTCACGCTTTTCTCTCCTCATCGCCCCTTGGCCCTGTCTCACCCCACCCCCAAGTTCCCAATTTTTGCCCGGCAATCTTGTCTACTTCCAATATCCAGGAGGATTACTATATGTTTTTCTTTGGGTTCACCTTCTTATTATCTTTTCAAGGATCCTGAATTATAGGCTCGATGTCCTTTAATTATGGCTTGGGATACAGGAAGGGTGGATATGGGAGCAGGGAAGCATATATCTTAATTAAGGGAGCCATCTGAGGGTTGTCAAGAGACTTGACTCTAGAGGGGTTCCCGGGTTTCCAGGGAGATGCCCCCAGCTAGTTCCTTGGGCAGCTTAGGAGAGGGAGCCGGAAAAGGCCAGATCCTATAGCCATACTGATGAATTTCTTGCATATCACCATAGAACCTCCACCTGGCGATGGATGAAGAAAAGGACTGAGCCCCACATTGGATCACTGGACTGAGCTCCCAAGGTCCTGATGAGGAGCAGAAGGAGGGAGAACATGAGAAAGAAAGTCAGGACTGTGAGGGGTGCGTTCACCCATGGAGACGGTGGGACAGAACTAACAGATCACCAACTCCAGTTGGAATGGGACTGATGGAACATGCGACCAAACTGGACTCTCTGAATGTGGCTGATGGTGGAGGCTGACTGAGAAGCCAAGGACAATGGCGCTGGGCTTTGATTCTTCTGCATGGATGGGCTCTGTGGGAGCCTTGTCAGCTTGGTTGATCACCTTCCTGGACCTGGGGGGAGTTAGGAGGACCTTGGACTTAACATAGAGTAGGTAACCCTGATGGCTCCTTGGCCTGGAGAGGGAGGGAGGGGGTATGAGTGGAGGGGAGGGGAGGAAAGGGAGAAGAGGAGGGGAGGAAATGGAAATTTTTAAATAAAAAAAGATAAGAAAGATATAGCTTTCATTGATATCCTTCTCCATACCTCCCCCAACTAGGCCATCTGGATCCTTCATGTTCCCATCTACATCCCCTCTCTTCTACCTACTCTCCTTCCCAGTTCATCCAGAGATATTAACTATTTCCCTTTCCTGGAGCCCTCTATGCATGTCCCACTTAGGGTCCTCCTTTTTACCAAGCTTCTCTGGGGTTGTGAATTATAGCTTGGTTATCCTTTGCTTTGTGTCTAATATCCACTTATGAGTGACCATATACCATAAATTCTAAGCATCTCTTATAAAAGTTGTTTCTCTTATTTCTCAATCTCAATTTTTTTTCTGATTGTAAACACTGATCATTTTATTTTGCTTTAAGGAAATTGACTAAATTCTTTCTAATTTGAGACTTCAGAAAACACCCAACCACATACAAACTATACTCATTTCTTTGTTTGAGGATTTGTTCCTCTAAGCTGTCTTGCTTAGAGTACAATTTGCTGCTATTTTATTTACTGAAATTTTATTTTTACCTTAAGAACAAGAGTGTCAATGTCCCATGATGCCAATGCTTCCATTTATTTCTATGGTACTGACATTCTTCCTCTCTTTTTCTGTCTTGATCATAATAACTATATTCTCTTGAATCATTAAGCAAGGCTATTTTGTATAACTTTTTGTAACACGATGTCCTGAATCAGAATCTTGGGACTAGTATCCAAGGTTTTATCATGAGTATTATTCCATGGCAATTTAGAAATGATACAGTCTTGCCGGGCGGTGGTGGCACACGCCTTTAATCCCAGCACTCGGGAGGCAGAGGCAGGCAGGTCTCTGTGAGTTCAAGACCAGCCTGGTCTACAAGAGCTAGTTCCAGGACAGGCTCCAAAGCCACAGAGAAACCCTGTCTCAAAAAAACAACAACAAAAAAAAAGAAATGATACAGTCTTTACAGATTGATAACAACCAACTAAAAGGGAAATTCAGCACTCTGGAGAAGGATACAACCAATTTGACAAACATAACCCAGTCAATGACAGAGGGTGCTGAGACATTGTCTGAGAGAATGTATACTGTTGAATGTATCAATCATACTTTGTGGAATGGTTATGATAGATTGACTGATAGAATGTCTCTCTAGGAAGGTAATATGCATGCTATAAAAATTATGTCCAAGGATGAGACATTATCTTTACTGGACAGACTTCACACCTTGGAATCCTCAATGAGGGCATAGAACAGAACACTGAACAGGAGATTCAGATGTTACAAAAGGCAGTGGTAAAAAGATTTGAAAAGATTGAGGAATTTATCAAATTTGATAACCAGGTAGAAAAGGTACAAAGACAAAATGTAGCTTCATCAATACATACCAAACTCCAGGATAGCTTGCCCAGAGTTCTACCTACCTTTCCAGTGATCAGAAAGAGTATCTGGCACCAAACCATCTAAGGTAGTCAAAGAATATACATGGGAGCCCATACATATATATGACTGATTTAAAGGAAATAAAACAAGCAATTGTATCTTATGGAATACACTCACCATTCATTAGGGAAATGGTCAAAATGTGTGCTTCAATTAACAAGGCAATGCCACAAGTTTGGATTCAGTTAATCTCAATCATCCTAGAAAATGGACCTCGGAAAATGGACAAAACTTTTAGAGCAACAGGGAAAAGCAAAAGGACTTGAGATTTCCCAAAGTCAAATTTTGGGCAAGGGACATTATTCTGGTCCTCAGGATTAGGCTCTGTACATTGAACACACCTTATCCCTATGTAACACAGCAGTTTAAATGACTGGGACAGGATTCAGAAACTAAGTAAAAGGATTGAATCATATATTAGGATTAAACAGGGTCAGAGAGAACACTTTAGTGACTTTTTACAAAGATTGATTAAGGCTATACAAATAAGAGTAACAGACCCTGGAACTGTATGTGTACTGACTGAATCTTTGGCTTTTGAGAATGCCAACTTAAAATTTAAAAATATCCTTGGGCCTTTAAAGGTCAGATCAGTACCAATGGATGAATGGATCTTGCATACAGTGCATGTTGAGACACTTGACTGTAGTCCTGAAGCTTGTGTATGAGAGCAATGTCCAATGATATGAGGAGACATCAAAATACCAAATGTTTTAATTGTGATAGAATATGACATCTGAGAATGGATTGTAGACAATGAATTCCTAGGAACAATGTCTCCTCTGGGAAGGGCAAGAATAGGAGGAATCGAACTTCAGGTATAGGTAGGAGGTGTGGCAAATTTTGACATCAGACCCATGAATGTAGGTCAACAAAAAGTAAACAAGGCAACCTGATACCATTGGGAACCTCCTTGGGGGGCCTCTCGCAGGCCCCCATGACAAACAAGGACCAATCATTCCTAATTACTGTGAAGAATGTGTCTCACCGGTAAAATTAAATAATCCAGTGTCTACAGTTAAAAACCATACTGATCTGGATGGTGGAATAGATGTGGAGGATGAATCAAAAGCTCCAGTAGGACACAGGAAACATATATTCTGGCAGACTTGTATAAATGATCAAAGACCAAAGCTAAGAGTATTTATAAATGGCTTTTTTATTGAAGAATACTAGACACAGGTGTGAATGTAAGTATCATTCCTGCAGAATCTTGGCATCTGAATTGGACTCTTCAAGAGGTAGATGTTCACTTCCTAGGATTTGGAACCCTATCTCAAGTGAAACAATGCAGGAGATGGGTTGAATGCATAGGGACAGAAGGGCAGAGCTAAAGACTGAAGCCATATGTAGCTAATATTGCAGTTAATTTGTGGGTCATAACCTATTGCAGCAATGGAATACCCAGATTAACATTCCTGCAGCCCCCAAAACTTATGTTTCTGGAGAAGATATTAGAAGATATTATAAACAAATGTCACTGGCCATTCAGACAGTACAAGAACACAAAGCAATTGACAAACCTTCAGAGGTACTAACAGCCCTGCCATTAAAATGGTTAACTGAAAAACCAATATGGCTTAAACAGTGGCCTCTAACAGAAGAAAGGATGCAGGCTTTAGAACAGCTGGTACAAGAGCAAGTAGATGCTCACCATATTAAAGAATCTACCTGCCCCTGGTATTTCCTATATTTGTTGTTAAAAATGAAATCTGGAAAATGAAGAATGATGACAGATCTTAGAGCTATCAACAAGGTTATTCAACCTATGGGCCCTCTACAATCTGGAATTCCTCTGCCTTCTCTGTTACCACAGGGATGGCCTCTCATAGTTACTGATTTAAAGGATTGTTTCTTCACTATACTTTACAAGAAAAGGATAGAGAAAAATTTGCCTTCACAGCACCTACTTACAATAATTCTCAGCCTACTAGGACATCTCAATGGACCATCTTCCCACAAGGAATACTCAATAGTTCCACCCTGTGCCAATACTTTGTCAGTTAGCCACTGGAAATAATACGTAAGTAATTTCCTAAATCTATAATCTACTATTACATGGATGACATTTTGTTTTCTGATTCAAATGCAGATACTTTAGAAAGTATGTTTGAAGAAGTAAATAAAGTTTTGCCGAAATGGGCATTACAAACTGCTCCTGAAAAGATTCAAATAGGAGATTATGTCAATTACCTAGGTTACAGAATAGGTTTACAGAATATTATAACACAAAAGGCACAAATTAGGAGAGACGGGTTGTGGACTCTTTATGACTTTCAAAGATTGTTAGGAGACATTTCCAGTCTATGACCTACTCTTGGGATAACACCTGATCTAATAATTTATTTAATCAAAACCTTAGATAGTGACAAATACTTGAATAGTCCCAGAGAATTAACAGCTGAAGCAGAAAAGGAATTGATGGTTGTTGAGGAGAAATTACAGGAAGCACATGTGGATAGATGTATCTAAATCTTAATTGTATTCTAGTCATATTGTCTTTCAGAATTTCTGCCACAGGAATTTTAATGCAGAGGGATGATATTTTCTTGGAATGAATCTTTTTACCACATAAGCCTAGTAAAACATTAAAAACTTATGTGGAAAACATCTCTGAATCAATTATAAAAGGTAAATTGAGACCTCATCAATTAGCAGGTATAGACCCAGCAGAGATTATAGTGCCTTTAACTACTGATGAAATAAAAAAAAGTTATGGGAAGACAATGAACCATGGCAAAGATACCATATTAATTTTTTGGAGACATTAATAGCAATTATCCCAAAACGAATAGACTTAACCTTATAAAGAAAACTTCTTGAATTCTTCCCCAAATTTTATGTGATGCACCAATAACTGGGGCCTGTACATTTTATATTGATGTAAATAAATCAGAGAAGGTAGGTTACAAATCAGAAGAATTAAGTAAGGTGGAATAATGCCCTTATAATTCTGTTCAGAAGGCAGAATTATATCTTATTCTTATGGTACTAAGGGATTTTAAAGAACCTCTCAATATAGCTACTGGTTCACAATATGCAGAGAGATTTGTCTTGCATATTGAAACTGCTGAATTTATACCAAATAATACAAAATTGACTTCATTATTCATTCAGGTACAAGATGTAATCATGAATAGGCTTTGTCCTATATATAACATACATCTGATCTCATATGGGTCTCCCAGGTACTCTAGTACAAGGTAACACAGAAAATGATCAATTATTGATTGGAAGTGTGTTGCAGGCCTCAGAATTTTATGGAAAACATCATACCAATAGCAAAGGTTTAAAGAAAGTGTTTCCTATTACATGGCAGCAAGCTAAGGAGACTATAAAGAGATGTCCTACTTGTTCTTCCTGTAACCAAACACCATTTCCTGCATGGAGTAAACCAAAGGGTACTCAAAGGAATGATATATGACCAGATTCATTGGGCTGTGGAGGAGCTGAGTTTCCAAGACTCAAACAAGCTGACTTGCAAAGTCAGAAAAAAAGCTGCAAAGAGGACTCTGAGATCAAATGGACACCCTGGAAGAACCATCTGAACTGCTTAAGAGATTTAGACCAACTGAGGTACCTGGAAAGGACACTCTGCAACTTGTTGAGCTACCTTCAGACTATGTTCTATGCTCCAAGTGTAGTGGGGAGCAGCAGGCTGCGTTAACGCCCAGCTCCTGGCTGCCTGTCTAGCGTATGCCCCAAAATAACAACACACAAATTGTATTCATTTAAAACTGCCTGACCCATTAGTTTCAGCCTCTTATTAGCTAATTTTCACATCTTCTTTAACCAATATTTAGTAATCTGTGTAGCACCACAAGGCGGTGGCTTACCAGGAAATATTCAGCACATATGACCTGGTGGCTGGCTTCATGGCGACTGTTTCAGAGAGGAGAGGCATGGCAATTGCCAGAAGCATCTGACTAACTTCCCTTCTTCCCAGCATTCTGTTCTGTCTACTCCACCTATTTAAATCCTGCCCTATCAAAAAGCCAAGGCAGTTTCTTTATTAACCAATGAGAGTCCTCCATCATCCAAGTTTCCTAGGTTTTGTGTGATGTCATCAATGATAGAGTAGACTCTTGTGATGTCCTTGAGTATTTTCTGGTTCTGTGAATAAGCCTTCACCCATATTTCTTAAAGTAACACCAGTAAAACTCATGGAATCACCAAAAAAGGAGGGCAACATCTAACGTTACAAGAAGCTTACAGAACACCAGAAAAAATAAATCCCTTTGTCACATAATAACCAAAACACTAGACATATAGAAAAAAGAAAAAAAAAGTAAAAGCTTCAATAAAAAGTCAAATAAAATACAAAGACAGACATATTAAAATTATGCTTGATTTCTCAGTGGAGAATCTAAAATCCAGAAGAACGTACACATATTTCCTGCAGACTCCAAGGGACCAGATAGCCCTGTTCAGTCTACCATACCCATAAAAATTTTCAATTACCATACATGTAAAAAAATATTCCATGATAAAGTCAAATGTTATCATTATCTATCCGCAAATTTAGCCCTACAGAAAGTACTAGAAAGAAAACTACAAACCAAGGAGGTAAGCAAAACCCACAAGAACACAGCAAATAAATAATCTTATGTCAACAAACTAAATGAAGGGAAACACTGTACATGTACACACACACACACACACTACCAACAATAGCAATACAAGGACATAACAGGAATTTACAATCATTAGTCATTAATAAATATCTCTCAGTATCCAAGGACCCAATTCCCCAATAAAAAAGGATTAACAGAATGTAGGCAAAAATAGGATCCATCCTTCTTCTGCATATAAGAAACCAACAGTAATATCAAAGATAAGACATTATCTCATAGTAAAAGTTTGGAAAAAAATTCTATACAAATGGACCCCAAATCCAAGCTGCTGTATTCATTCTCATATCTAGTAAAAATAAATTTCAATCCGAAATTAAACAAAGGAGATAAGGAAGAACACTTTGTACTCATCAAAGGACAAATCACCAAGATTATCTTTCAATTTTTAACATCTCTGCCCCAAATGCAAAGGCACTACCTTTTGTAAAAGAAATATCACTAAAGCTTAAATCATACATTGACCCTCACACATTGATAGTGGTAGACTTCCATACTCCACTCTCACCAATGGACAGGTTATCCAGACAAAAACTAAAGAGAGAAACACTGAAGCTAAAAGACATTATGAATCAAATGGACTGATATCTATAGAACATTTCACACAAGCACAAAAGAATATACCTTCTCCTCAACAACTTATAGAATAGTCTCCAAAACTGAGCATATACTCAGTTACAAAGCAAGTCTCAACAGGTAGAAGAAAACTGAAATAGTCCCCTGCATCCTATCAGACCACCATGGATTAAAACTGGATTTCAGCAGCAACAGAAGCAACAAGAAGTCTACAATCTCATGAAAACTGAGCAACTCTTTACTGCGATTACCACCAGGTCAAGGCAGAAATAAATAAGGAAATTAAAGAATTCCTAGGATTTATTATTTTATGTTTGATAGCTTTATTTATTTTTTATATTATTAAAAATTTCTGCCTCCTCCCCGCCTCCCTTTTACCTCCCCATTCTCCCTCTACTCCTCTTCCCTCTCCTATCCAATGAGCAGTAAGGGTTCCCTGACCTGAGGGAAGTCCAAGTTCCTCCCCCCTCCATCCAGGTCTAGGAAGGTGAGCATCCAATCAGGCTAGCCCCGCCCCCAAAGCCAGAATGTGTAGTTGGAGCCAAATCCAGTACCATTGTCCTTGGTTTCTCAGCAGCCCTCATTGTCCGCCATGTTCAGGGAGTCCAGTTTTATCCCATGCATTTTCAGTCCCAGTCCAGCTGGCCTTGGTGAGCTCTGATTAGATCAGCCCCACCATCTTGGTGGGTGGGAGCACCCCTCACAGTCCTGACTTCCTTGCTCATGTTCTTCCTCCTTCTGCTCCTCATTTGGACCTTGGGTGCTTTGTCTGGTGCACCAATGTGTGGCTCTGTCTCTATTTCTATTCATCGCCAGATGAAGTTTCTATGGTGATATGCAAGATATTCATCAGTATGACTATAGGATCTGGCCTTTTCTAGCTCCCGCTCCTCAACTGCCCAAGGAACTAGCTCGGGTCATCTCCCTGGATACCTGGGAACCTCTCTAGAGTCAAGTCTCTTGCCAACCCTAAAATGGCTCCCTTAATTAAAATATATACTTCCCTGCTCAACCTCCTTAGCGATCAGGGAAATGCAAATCAAAACAACTTTGAGATACCATCTTACACCTGTCAGATTGGCTAAAATCAAAAACACCAATGATAGCCTTTGCTGGAGAGGTTGTGGAGTAAGGGATACACTCATCCATTGCTGGTGGGATTGCACACTTGTGCAACCACGTTGGAAAGCAGTATGGCAGTTTCTCAGGAAAGTTGGGATCAACCTACCCCAGGACCCAGTAATTCTACTCTTGGGAATATACCCAAGAGATGCCCTATCGTATTACAAAAGCATTTGTTCAACTATGTTCATAGCAGCATTATTTGTAATAGCCAGAACCTGGAAACAATCTAGATGCCCTTCAGTAGAAGAATGGATGAAGAAACTGTGAAATATATATATTAGAGTACTACTCAGCGATAAAAAAACAATGACATCTTGAATTTTGCATGCAAATAGATGGAAATAGAAAACACTATTCTGAGTGAGGTAACCCAGAAACAAAAAGATAAACATGGGATGTACTCACTCATAATTGGTTTCTAGCCATAAATAAAGGACATTGAGCCTATAATTCATGATTCTAGAGAAGATAAATAACAAGGTGAACCCAAAGCAAAACAGATAGTTATCCTCCTGGATATTGGAAGTAGTCAAGATTACAGGGCAAAAATTGGGAACTTGGGGGTGGGATGGGATGGGGGTAAGGGGAGATGGGGAGAGAAAAGTGTGAAGGGGAGGATGGCGAGAGCATGGGTGAATGGGATGGTTGGGATACAGGAAGGGTAGACTTCCTAGGATTTAATGGAAACAAATACACAGCATACCCAAACTTTTGGGACAAGATGAAAGCTGTGCTAAAAGGAAAGCTCATAGCACTAAAAACCTTCAAAATATTTGGAAAGTTCTCATACTAGCAACTTAACAGACCACCAGAAAACTCTAGAACAAAAAGGAACAAATACCCCAATAGAATTAGATAGCATGAAATAAGTAAACTAAGCACTGGAATCAATAAAAGAGAATACAAAAAATCAATTCAACAATGACTTGGTACTTTGAAACAATCAACAGGATTGACAAACTCTGACTAACAATAGATGGAAATAGATTATCCAAATTAATAGATTCATAAAGGAAAGAGGGGATAACAATAAACATAGAGGAAATCCAAGTAATGATTATATCATACTTTAAAAACCAATAACTTCATAAAATTGGAAAATATGAAAGAAATGGATTATTTTCTCAATATATAACAGAAAAGTTATATAAACCTAAAGTAAACCTATAAGCCCTAAGGAACTAGAAACAGTCATTAAAATTCTCCCTACAACAACAATAAAAGGCCTAGAACCGATCAGGTTCAGCAAAGAATTCTATTTCCATTTTCAAGTCTTGAAAAGTTTCAATTGCCTGTTTATTTTTTCTAGGCTTTCTTTAGGGGGTATTCCTTTCTTCTGAAAGGACCTCTATCATCTTCATAAAGTTGGTTTAAGGTCAATTTTTGGGCTTTGGCTATGTTTGAATATTCAGGGCTTGCTAAATTGGGATCTTGCAGTGACAGATTGCCCTGGCTGTTGTTTACTGCATTTTTACACTGATGTCCAGGCACCTGGGTTTGGGGGTAATTATAGGTCTAGGTGCTAATTTCTCAGTTTGCTCTTGTTAGATGGCTGTTTGGGTCCTTGATTTCTGTTTCCTCTCTGACTTCCTGGCAAGAATGGCCTTTGGTTGAGTAGAGGGCCTCCATCAGAGTGACTGATGAATTTACATAGCCGGGGTGGCCTCTGGTTGATCAGCGAGGTGTTTCCTGTGTTGGGGGCTGAATTTCTGGTGGCTGCTGTAGCCTCTGGTCCAGATGAAGTTCCTCCAATAGAGTTGGAGTCAGTAAATATTAAACAGAGATGGAAGATTTGGAAATAGACAGCTTGGATACTGAAGGAGTGGTGGCAGTTACATGGGGTTCTTACCTGGGCTTCTGGCTGCTGGCATGGCTTCTAGTGGATCAGGGGCCTTCAGCTACTGAAGATGGATGCTATAGAGTAATCCCACACTAGCTCAGAATTCAGTATAACAAATGTTTTATTTAGAGGTAGACTCACTACCTCTGCATGAACAGGGAACAGGAATCGAAACCAGCAGCAGAGAGAGCAAACACAAGCTTTATGGTTGCATTTATATTATAAAAGACCACACCCAAGTGGGCTGGTATATTAAAGGCTATTGGGTTAAAGACATCCCACAGCACCTCCCCATTTTGTCTAGATAGTTCTAAGCCTAATACAAAACTGCATACAATAAGAACAAATATGTTTTGTAGTAGAGACTGCTTGTTCTCTACCGGCCACCTAGACTCAAAATAATCACACAGAAATTCTATTAATTATAACACTGCTTGGCTAATATCTTAAGCATATTTATAGTTAGCTCTTATATCTTAAATTAACCCATGTGTATGCATCACCATGAGGTTGTGGCCTACCAGCAAGGTTCCGGTGGGCTCCAGTGGGCATCTTTCTCTTTCAGCAGCTACATGGTGTTTCTTTGACTTCACCTACTCTTTTTCTATAGATCACCTCCAGCCTGGCTATATTCTATCCTTCTATAGGTTGAAGCAGCTTCTTTGTTCATTAACCAATAAAAACAACACATATACAGAAGGATTTTCCACACCATTTATTATATCCTTCTGGAGTCTTTGGTGGAACTGAATAAAGACAGTTTTATAATTATAAAAGATAGATAAGATATAAAACTTTAGACTCACAAAGATAGAATAGATATTTTTCATAATTTGAAAAATTTAAATGGACTAAGTATTGTAACTATAATTCTTGCTTGATAACTGTTTTTTGTATGTACTCTTGTTATGTTAAAATTAAAACTTTCTTTTTAATTTGAACAGAAAAGGGTAAATGGTGTGGGAAGTCCTTCTCTATATGTGTTGCTTTTATTGGTTAACAAATAAAGAAGGTGCTTTGGCCTATAGAATGGCAGAATATATCAGGCTGGAAGATATATATATATATATATGTATGTATATATATATATATATATATATATGGAGAGAGAGAGAATAGGTGGAGTCACAGAGATGCCATGTAGCTGCTAAAGGAGAAAGACACTCCACTCACCAGAGCCTGTTGGAACCTTGCCAGTAGGCCACAACTTTATAATGATGCATAGATATGGGTTAATTTAAGATATAAATATGTGTATGATACTAGCCAAGCAGTGTTGCAATTAATACAGTTTCTGTGTGATTATTTTGGGTTTGGGTAGCTGGAAACAAACAAGCAGTCTCTGCCTACAAACTATATTTTATCGCCTAGGCTTAGGAAACAATTTGAATATACAATAACTCTTCACTAGATCCAATGCATGTTAAATGGCTTCAACCACTGTCTATAAAGCCCTCAGAACAAAAAGACAAAATATAATGCCTCCAAAAGATTTAAGTTAAAGCTAGAGAACAAAAAAGCTGATACCCTAGTGTTCTTAATCTGTTTTGCATGGGAAGCCACCTGAATCAATAGAATAATATGACAGACTTAAAAAGAGAGTTTTGAAAACCTAGATAAGAAAAATTGAGAAATACATTCTCAAAGTCTTGGGAATTATGTTTTTTGTCTTCATCCTGCCTTGTCCCCATCCTGCCTTCTCCCCAGGTAGGCCAATTGGTACATTAGGTATGGTAGATTATGTATCTTGAAACAAAACAGGCAAGGACTGTGGGAAATTATAAGGACCATGGAGCAGATAGACTGATATTATAACTATTTTTGGTTGTCAACATGATTATATCTGTAATTAACTAAAATTCAATTAGTGGGGTATACCTGTAAGTATTTTTTTTTCTTAATTAAATCTTTTGAAGCTGGAAGACCCACTTTTATTTCAGATCTTTTGAGGTGGGAAGATACCCCTTTAATCTGTGTCACACTTTCTGCTGGTGACCTATACAAAAGAAAAAGAAAGAGGAAGCTTGCTCTTTCTCTCTTTGCCTTCTTGCCCTCACTCTTGCTAGCAAGTACATCCCTGATGCAGCCAGTGCACCCTAGATAGCCAAGACTGGCGGGGGTGGGTGGGTGCCGGGATTGAGAAACGGAGGCTTCTTTTCAGGTGGAAGAACAGCATCCTTTATTTTGCCCAGCAACCTTTTATACCTCTACTCCTTCTGTGGAGACCCATTGGCCAGAAAGAACACAAACATCCTTGTCAATTACAGACCTCAAGGAAGTTCCACTGGAGTGGAGGAGCGAGGGCAGCTGGATCACAACTCCCCCCTTTTATTTTATGACTGTCATGGGGAATAGCCCTCTAATATTCCCTGTCCCCAAAGGAGTGCCCATCCATGGCTACCCAGACACACAGCCCTAAACCAAGTATCCCCAGGACTGACAGTGCCAAGGAGCCAGACCAGCACTGCAACCATCTAGCTTGCACTAACTGGGTGGTAAAATTAACAAAAACAGTATTCCAAACCCCTTCCATATGACGGTTGAGTTCCATAACAGTAGCAGAAGCATGCAATACAGTGCCATGAGTATCTCCCATAACATGATTAACTGTTGAAAAGTCCAAAGATAGTCCACTCGCTCATGAATCAGAGTCACTTGTTGGTTTAAGGTCAATATGCCCAATTGAATATGTCCATTAAGATCATTTTGAATGTCCAAAGCATTGCTGACTCTTTCAGCAAGCTGGTTGACAGTCTCAGCCGTCTGCACAGTCTGTGAGAGAGCAAGTCCTGCAGCAGTAGCTGTGGTGGCAAAGTTCTGCTCCAGCTGCCTTCTGGCCCCAGCCACATTCACTCTGGATCAAAACTGCTGCATGGAGCAGAGCAGAACTCAGGGAAGCAGGCTCGCTGCTCCTGCTCCAGAACCATTGAAGGGCCCTACTTTAACAATCTTTTAGGGAGTTTGGGTGTCATCAACCTGTCTGGCTACTTCCTGCTGAGTGGGGGTGCTGCATTCTTTGGAGTATTTTACATCAACATTTCAGGGGGTCTCAGTAATTCAAACCACATAAATTTGCAATGAATCCACAGGTTCTCATCCTCTCTGGAGACAAAAGCAGAACCTCTTTTCCAAAGCATCAAATCCTTAGGCCTGTATTTCAAAGTCAAAATACCTTTCTTAGCAGTTCCCAGATCAAATGTCTTTTTCCAGTCCAGAACACAAAAGACAAAACAATCAACACAATAACATAGATCTCTACACATTCTATCTTTTGAGGCCCTCAATTCACCTTCCCGCCTCCTTTTTATTTCTTCCCTACTGGCCAATCTTCCAGAGGGCATCCCTCAGGGCATCTCTGGGATGAAGACAGACACTCCTTTTAATCTGACTTGGCTTGTTCCCAGTCTGGAACATTTAAACCCCCTCCTGTACAAAATCTTTGGCTGTCTTCCTTATTACTTCCGTGCCTTGTTGCTTTAAGAGTTTCAGTTACTTTTTGAGGCCTTTCAATTCACCCTCCTTCCTCTTTATACTTGCTTACCTTTTGGAGGATGTTTGTCAGAGTTATCTCTGGGGATGAAAAATAAAAAACACTTTACCTTCCCCAGTATGCTCCTTGATTTAGCCAGTGGCTGGAGCAACCCCGTTCACGTATCCCCACTTTCCAGATCTTGGTGGAACCTCCACTTGCTGCAGCCAGCACAGCCTAGATAGCCGGGACTGGTGGGGGGTGCCAGGATTGAGACACAGAGGCTTCTTTTCAGGTGGAAGGACAGCAATTTTTATTTTGCCCAGCAACCTTTTATACCTCTACTCCTTCTGTGGAGACCCACTGACCAGAAAGAACACAAACATCCTTGTCAATTACAGACCACAAGGAAGTTCCACTGTCAGTCAGGAGAAGTGAGGGCAGCTGGATCACAACACATCCCCTTCACTGGCATTAGAACTAGTTCTTTGGGATTCCAGCATATACTGAAGATCATATGAGACAAACAGCTTTCTGTAATGAGCATCTACTCGTTTTTTTGACCTCCCATTAGTAGGTAGATATTATTGAACTAGCTGAATCACAACTTGTAAACTATTTTAATAAATATCCTTCACACACACACACACACACACACACACACACACACACACACACACACATGTAGTGAGAAGAAGCGGCGGGGCTGTGTCCCGCCACCCGGCCACCGGCTAGCTTTACACCCGAAATAATTACACGGAAACTGTATTCTTTTAAAACACTGCCTGGCCCATAGTTTCAGCCTCTTATTGGCTAATTCTCACATCTTCCTTTAACCCATATTTAGTAATCTGGGTAGCACCACGAGGTGTGGCTTACCAGGAGAGATCTTAACCTGCGTCCATCTCGGAGAGGAGCAGCATGGAGATTCCTATGGTGACTGCCTGAAGCGTCTCCCCAACTCTACTTCCTTGTTCCCACAATTCTGTTCTGTCTACTCCACCTACCTAATTTTTCTGTTCTCTTAAAGGGCCAAGGCAGTTTTCTTTATTAATTAACCAATGAAAGAAACATAGACAGATAACTCTCCTCCATCATTTCCCCTTTTTCTGTTTAAACAAAAAAGAAAGGCTTCAACTTTAACATAGCAAAATTACATATAACAAAACAGTTATCAAGCAAGTATTACAGTTACAATATTTAAATCTATTTTATCTTTTATCATAACTAAGGAAAGCTATAACTATCTATTTATTCTTCAACTCCATCAAAGACTCCAGAAGGATATAATGCTACCTAAGTAAATAAGAAATAAGTAACTTATAAAACTCTAGAAATGACAGAGACAACTCGCTGCCTAGACAGTCACCCAAAGTTCCTCTGTACCGTTGGGGCATCCATCTTCAGCCTTCAGGCCCATAGTGTCCAGCAGACTTTTTCATGAAGCAGGAAATTCCAAAGACAGTTCAGTCACTTTCTGCTGTGTCCTGCAGAACGTCTCGCAGACTCTTTCATGAATCTGAACCCCGAAAGACCATCTCACCTTTAGGCAAGTTCAGCAGTCCTCTCTCTGCGGGTTCTTTGTGTCCAGTTTATGGAACAGTCCAGCCAAGAGCAGTTTCTTGCCCAAATGGCTAACAAACTCCATAAGTAGCCTCTTCGATGCCCATCTTCCTCTTGAAGTAGATTGGTGCTGCCAGGAGCAGACGTGTCTCATTGTCATGAAAAACCCTAAGTTATTAAAACATTAAATGCCATATTCTGCAGTCTTTGAAAGATATGAAGAATGCCTATCTGAAATATATCTATGCACATCTAGAAAATGACTAACATGACTACAAGCTTGACTATTAATCGATGATTATCCATTAACAACCTATATTTCCTAATTATACATTACATTCTTTAAAATGAACTACAATCACAATAGCTTAATCAAAATCAGAAATACATATACATATAACAAATTGACCTTAAAATCCATACCAATGCAAATTCATATCTATATCATCTCCCCCTTTAAATGTAAAAGAACATTTATAAGCAATATTTGGGAAAATGGGCGCAGTTTTTTCTCTCCAAACTGCTTCCTGCTGAATGGGGGCGCTGTTATTTAGGTCTTTCATGGTATAACCTGTCTGCTAGGTTCATCCCAGTCGGCAGTTGAGCGAAGTAATTTTTTGAGGGTGTTCACAGCAACCTTTCAGGAGGGCGTGGTCTATCATACCATATTGGGATAGAAGCAATACACAGTCTCGTCCTCTGTGAAAACAAAAGAAGAAACTCTTTTCCAAAGCATCATGTTCTTAGATCCAAATCCTGAAGTCATACCGTTAAGATGTCCATTCTGGTCTAGCCTGGCAGCCCATATAATGAAATGTCTCTCTGTACTTAGCTCCTTTACAGTCAAAAAAATCAAAGAAAACACAACAAAATACATAATCCAGACTCTCTGTGAATTTTCCATTTTTACGTGGCTTATTTTTACTCTATCACTTTACTTCTTTTAATCTATAACTATCTGTACTCTGTCTCTTTAAAGACTTTAACCTTTTTTTTTTAAGGCATTAACTTTATTCTCTATATTTTCTTTTTCTCTCTTTTAAGCCTACGTGAGCCATTTAAAGGCCTTCTATGTCTGAATCTTTTCTATTGTGAATCTGTAATTTTTTACTATCCAGGAGCATTTCTTAAAAGGTTAACCACTTCTTAAAATAATACGGTACTGCCTGTTTATAGCCAAGTCTAAACCTTAACTGCGCTGTTATCATGGTAATTACGATAGTTCCTGCCTGAGGTCAGCACAATTCAGCATGGCGGAGCAGAGCCAAAGCCCGCACACAGTTCCAGGCACACAGCAGTCGACATTGGAGCCGCACTCAGCAGTTTAATTCTGAGACTGAGCGTGCAGCACAGAAACTCTTTTCATCCAAGTTACAGCCAAATCTGACAAGCAGAGCACCGCGCAGTCTGAAAACATCTCTATGGCGGCAGGAATCCGCCATGCTCTCCCGCTCGCCTAAGCCTGATTCCGCCATCTGCCCAGGTGCAGGAAGGGAGCAGTGAGCCATTGGCATGGTCTCAGAGAACTTTCTTTCCGATCCCAAGTGGGCAAGGTTTTTAAGTGGATTTAGTCACCACGTTGGAGCGCCAATCTGTAGTGTGAAGCGGCGGGGCTGCGTCCCGCCGCCCAGTTCCCAGCAACCGGCTAACTTTATCCGAAATAATTACACGGAAACTGTATTCTTTTAAAACACTGCCTGGCCCATAGTTTCAGCCTCTTATTGGCTAATTCTCACATCTTCCTTTAACCCATATTTAGTAATCTGGGTAGCACCACGAGGTGTGGCTTACCAGGAGAGATCTTAACCTGCGTCCATCTCGGAGAGGAGCAGCATGGAGATTCCTATGGCAACTGCCTGAAGCGTCTCCCCAACTCTACTTCCTTGTTCCCACAATTCTGTTCTGTCTACTCCACCTACCTAATTTTTCTGTTCTCTTAAAGGGCCAAGGCAGTTTTCTTTATTAATTAACCAATGAAAGAAACATAGACAGATAACTCTCCTCCATCACACACATATGTACTGTGCTTTTGTTTTCCAGCCATCCAGACATAATAAATCACACAAAAACACGGTTCGGTCAATGGCTCAGCCATATTCCTAGCTAGCTTTTACATCTAAATTAATCCATTTTTATTCATCTATGTGTTGCCAAAAGGCTGTGGCTTACATATAATGTTCTGGCAATTTTCTCCTTTCACAGCTATATGCCATCATCTTGATTCCATCTACCCTTTATATCTCTGTTCAGATTTCCTGCCTAGCTTTATTCTGTTAAGTCAAAACATCTTTGTTCATTAGCTAATAAAAGCAACACATATACAGAAGGACATACCACATGGTTTTTAACATTAACACAGAAAAATTACATATGTAAAACAGTTATCAAGCAAGAAGTATAGTTATAATATTTAGTCCATTTACACTTGACAAATTAAGGAAAATACTCTATCCTATATTTGTGAGTCTAATGTTTTATATCTAATTTATCTTCTATCATAACTAACTGTATCTTCTAGTCTTTGGCTCCATTAAAGACCCCAGAAGGATATAAAATGACCTAAGTAAACAGGAAGTGCATTGTAAGCAACTTCCAAAGTTCTAGAAATGACAGAGACATCTTGCTGCCTGAACAGTCACCCATAATTCTTTTGTAGAGTTGGGGCATCCACCTTTAGCCTATAGACCCATAATATCTGAAAAGATTTTCAGTAAAGAAGGAAATTTGAAGATCATTTTAGGGTTCTTGTTTGATCATCAATATTATTTGGAAAGTGATATAAAGCATTCTATCCACTGTGGAAACAAAATCAGAACCTCTTTTACAAAGTAACAAGTCCTTAAACTTAAAGGTTGTTGTCAAGATACCATTAAATATATATGTTATTTTAACTTAGCAGCCTGTACAATGAAATGTCTCTCTGTCATTAGCTCTTTCAAAGTCAAAAATTTGAAGAAAACACAATAATACATATAATCCAGACTCTGTGTATTTGTGTATTTTCCACCCTTGTGCGGCCATTTTTACTCTCTTTCTTATATATATATATATATATATATATATATATATATATATATATATATATATATAGTGCAGGGTTTCTCTGTGTATCTCTCACCATCCTGGACCTCACTCTGTAGACCAGGCTGGGTTCAAACTCATAGCGATCTTCCTGCCTCAGCCTCCCAAGTGCTGGGATTAAAGGCATGTGCCACCACACTTGGCTACTCTGTTTCTTTTTAAAGGATTTTCTCTATTCTTTTTCTTTTCTCTTCCAAGTCTATGTGTATTTTTTAACACACTTTAAACCATTTAGAGGTATTTTCCATGTGATTCTGTTATTACTGTTTATCTCTATCTTTTTCTGAGCACAAGACTTGAATGTGCTAAGTAGCATGGCTAGAACTAAATCTACAGCTTTGGAGGTTGGCTCCAACACATTCCTTATTTTTCTGAGAGTCTAGCTTCATGGCAGAAGTACTGGCAGGAGCCATATTTATTACTATAACTCTGTGGAGTCTCAAGGTCCATGCCACCACCAAGAAACCTGAAGAAACATCATAAAGACAATTTAAGTGTTTGGTGGCAGAGTGTCTTAAAAGAGCTACGAGTTTTTACCACTAATGCTGAGTCTGAAAGCCTCTCTTAAAGGAGCCTAACCTCTGCTTGCCTTTAGCAAACAGCGCTCAAACAATAAAAACAATGCATACATAGAAAGACATCCAAAATCACACACACACACACACACACACACACACACACACACACACACACACATAGTTGAAGGCAAAGTCATTCTATTGATTTTACAATATTGTTTTTCCTTATTCACAATCAGAACAAACAGAATATCAATAATATACAAAATTAGAGCCATATATAATATATTCATTGAATATGTATATTCATTCTATCAGTTCCTTTGCTGTAGAGCCTCCTAATACAACCAGCTAAGCAAAAGAAGTGGGAAGACAAAACCATATAAATATAAGCAAACACTATGTGGATTCATGTCTCTCTGTCCTTTATCAATTTTATCTTTCCTTTTTTAAAGCTTAATTTTTCCAAATTTATGTTTTTGTATTCATGAGTAGTCATTCCCTTTTATTTCTGAATAATTCCTAATGGAGTTGATTTATCACATTTAAATGTGATTTAGAATAAGGTTGTTATTAACATTTCTACAATGTTGTTTGTATAAATTCAAGCGTGCATTTGATATGTTCTTTTACTCAGTACTGTAGATTGATCTCAAACTCAATTATTCTCCTGAAGCATTCCCTGAAGACAGGGATTATAGGCATGCACAGCCCCATCAGTTGAATATATATTATTAACTCTTGAGGTTAAGTACTTAAATGGTACTTTTTGCATTCCATGATAAAGGAAATTTTAGGTGTCTACAAAATTACTAACCTTTCTTTGAAACCAGTCATATCATTGTTTAATCCCACTACCTCAGTAGTCTTTGTTGAACAGAAAAAATAGGGTTCCTGTATTTACAGATGTACTCTTTAGATGCTACGGAGCTTCTGGTCACAGAACCAACATAAAGGAGCTTGACATAAATTATGGTTATCTCTTTCCCTTTCACCTTTAACAATTGCTTGCCCTTTGAAACTTTGGTCTCCTTAGTTAGTCCCTTGTAACTTATAGACTTAAACGTTTCAAGTTCTGTCCAAGTCTTTCTTGATCTGTTCCCCCACACTTTCTCAGTCTCATTACCACATAACTTCATAGCTCATATAACAGCAATGACAGGACCTTAATTCCTTCTCCCTGGAACACCACATCCACCTAATGTCAATTAGATAGTGAGTTTTAACAACTGTTTTCACTAAGTGTTTCAAGATAATATCTCTAATAGGTGCTTCATATTACAGAAATTTATTTTATTATCATTACATTACAAATTTAGAAACAAAAATTCAGACAAATCAACTAATTTACCTCAGGTCATCAGGCTAATGAATTTTCGAGACAGAAATTTAACAAAAGTTCACATAACAGAGCACCAAACCCTTTCTCAGGAACTCAATAACTTTTATTATCTTCCAGTATTTATTAAAAAGTTATTATCCTTTAGAAGTCAGAAGCACAGGCTGTGTCTTGATTCTGGGTTTGAATTTTGAAACTGATGGGATTTTGAAGAAGACACTTAGTTTGAAATAGGCCCCTTCCCCTGTGTTGTGAAATAGAAGTAGTATTAAACTATCTCTTGGTGTTATTTTGAAAATTAAATGAGTTAATGCACATTAAATTCTACATTATTTCTGCTATATAATATGGATTGTAAATATTAATTTTTAATATTATTTGCTATTCTCTTTCTTTAAATAAAAATAGGAAAACATTATTTAAAAAATAGTTAAGCTAAAATCAAATCACAGACTAAAAGTGCTAAGGAAATTGTGACTTGCTAAAACCAACTAAACTGACTCAATTATCACCAATCATAAATTAGACTGTCTGTCCCAATACAGTGGTGCAATAAAATCTTTACATCCTGCAATAAGATATGTTACATAATAAGGTGAAGCCACAAAAAGGTCCACACATTTCCCCTTCCTGTGGCTGACCCATGAGGGCAGGCATGCAGCCATCTCTGTGCTGGCAAAAAGTCTCATGGGTCCCCAGCGCTCGGTGTGCCTGAACCATATCAGGCACCAGGCCACCAAGGTGGACTTTCCTTTGGTAACAGGCTACCAACAATCTTTGAGTTCCTCATCAACCTTGGTCCCAAACAAGTACAAGAACCCATGTATCCTGTCCCACAGGTAGCCATGGAACACATGACCCTATCTAATGAAACGAATGTAGCTGTCTTACAAGGCAGTCAAGGCAGAGCTTAGAGAGTACCAAGGGACTGTGTTATGCACCTAGGCACCAGCAGTTTTCTCATCTGGAACATGTGTCTAAGCAGTGCATGTAAGTTGTGTGGCCACAGTCTAGGGAGCTTGGAGTGTTACAAGTATGAAACACATTAATGTAAGTGACAGATTATGAAACCATGGCTGAGCACAGCAAACACTAAGTCAGCTGTTGTTGATAGTGATTTCTTAAATTTGCATTATTTATTTATTTATTCTGTGTTGTATGTGTGTAAAACTTGAGAGTACATGTGTGTGTATATCTATGCATGAGTGTCTGTGTGCCTGTTTCTGTGTAGTATCTATCTGTGTATTCATTTCTGTATGTGTATGTCTGTGTGTATGTATCTATGCATATGTGTGTATGTGTTTTCTTCTCTCTGTGTGCCTGTATGTATGTGCAATGCAGTATGTGTTTAAAGTCAAAAGACAACCTATAGGATCAAGTTATCTTCTTCCATGTGGGTTTCAAGGGTCAAACTTAGGTTTTTAGGCCTGGTACTTCCTTCACCGGTGTGGCCATCTTGCTCATTTCTTTTTGAATTAGATAAATTCTTTTTAAATTGTTTATATTGAGCTATATATTTTTCTCCATTCCCCTAATTTTCCCTCCCCTCCCCTTCTACCCTCTCCCATAATCCCCAGGCTTTCAATTTACTCAGGAGGTCCTGTCTGTTTCTACTTCCCATGTAGATTAGATCCATGTATGTCTCTCTTTGTTGTCTAGGTTCTCTGGTATTGTGAATTGTAGGCTGCTTTTTCTTTGTTTTATGTCTAAAACCCACTTATATGGGTGAGTACTTATGATGTTTGTCTTTCTGGGTCTGGGTTATGTCACTCAATATGAAGTTTTATAGCTTCATCCATTTGTCTGCAAATTTCAAGATGTCATTATTTTTTTCTGTTGTGTAGTACTCCATTGTGTAAATGTATCACATTTTCCTTATTTATTCTTCAGTCGAGGGTCATTTAGTTTGTTTCCAGGTCCTGGCTATAACAAATAATTTTACTGTGAACATATACATTTCTTGTGTTATTCATCATCATACCTTCACCCATATTTACATTTTATTTCCTCCCTATTATTTGAATGTGTAGAAATCCAATTAATTCTTTCCTGGTCCTGATCAAGTACCATCATTTTCCATCTTTTTTTATTTAAGAATTTTATTTTTGAAGGCAGAGTCATTTTTATTTATTTTCATGCCATATTTTATAACAGTCTCATTTATTCACAATCAGAACAAATAGAATGTAAGATACAAAATTATAACCAACAAAAATATAAATAAGGACAGCTAAATAGGATACCATCTATTTAATTTTAATTTAATTGTATTTATTCATTTTATATACCAGCCATAGTTTCCCCTCCCTCCCTTTCTCCCCCTCTCCCCATGTCCCCCCAACACATCCCCATCCACTCCTCAGAAAGAGTAAGGCCTCCTATGATGACTCAACAAAGCCTGTAGCATTTAGTTGATGGAGGACTAAGCCCCTTCCCCTCACATCAAGACTGAGTAAAGCATCCCATCATATGGAATTGACTTCAAAAAGTCAACTCTTGCACTAGGGATAAACCCTCGCTTCACTGCCAGGGGTTCCACAAACAGACCAGGCTACAATACTGTCACCCACATGCAGAGGGCCTGGTTCAGTCCCATGAAGGATTCCCAACAGTCCCTCTGGAGTCAGTAAGCTTCCCCAAGTTTGAATCAACTGTGTATGTCGTTTTCCCTATCTTGATCCACCATTGCTCATATAATCCCTTCCTCCTCCCTCTCTTTGACTGGCCTCCTATAGCTCAGCCTGGTGTTTCAAGTTAGATCTCTCCATCTGCTTCCATCAATTACTAGATGAAGGTTCTATGATTACAGTGAGGGTAGTCACCAATCTGATTACAGGGGAAGACCAGTTTAGGCATCCTCTCCATTATTGCTAGGGGTCTTAGCTGGGGTTATCCTTGTGGAATCCTGGGAAGTTCCCTAGCATCAGGTTTCTCCCTAGCTGAACAATGACCCACTCTATTGAGAAATCTCTTTCTTTGCTCTCCCACCCTGCCCCTCCCCCAACTAGGCCATCCTGTTCCCTCGTGTTCTCATTTGCCATTCCCTCTACTTTACTGCTCCCACCCCAATTTTACCAAGGAGATCTCATCTATTTCCCCTTCCCAGAGTGATCTATGTGTTCACTCTTAAGATCCTCCTTGTTGGACAATGGCGATGGGCTTGGTCTCTACGACATGGACGGGCTCTGTGTGAGCCTTGTCAGTTTGGTTGCTCACCTTCCTGGACCTGGGGGGAGTTGGGAGGACCTTGGACTCAACATAGTGTAGAGAACCCTGATGGCTGTTTGGCCTCAAGAGGGAGGGAGTGGGGGTGTGGGTGGAGGGGAGGGGAGGGAAGGGGGAGGAGGAGGGGAGGAGATGGCAATTTTTAATAAAAAATAAATAAACTGGAAAAAAAAAGAAAAAAAAGATCCTCCTTGTTACCTAGCTTCCCTGCAACTGTGGATTGTGACCTGGTTATCCTTTGCTTTACATCATAATATCCATTCATGAGTAAGTACATGTCGTGTTTTTCTTTCTGGGTCTGGGTTACCTCATTCAGAATAGTAATTTCTAGTTCTATCAATTTGCCTGCAAATTTCATGTTACTGTTTTTTTTGCAGCTGAGCAATACTCCATTGTGTAAATGTACAACATTTCCTTCATCTATTCTTTGGTTGGGGATCATCTAGGTTAAGAGGAAGATTTTTTAAAATTTTAAATTATTATTATTTTTAACATTTATTTTGTTAGAATTTCATACATGAATACTGTATTTACACCATTTCCACCCCACTCTTTCCTCTTCCAAATCTTTCTGCATCCACTATTCCTTCTTCTCCATCTATTATGAAGTACTGATGTGGTCTATCTGGTTCAAGTCTTGTTCATGTAACAACTTCTGTGACTTCATGATTTTACATATATATGTGTACATATTTGCATGTGTGCTTTTGAGTGTATGTGTGTGACTTTGTGTTTGTGTGTGTATGTGTGTGTGTGAGAGAGAAAGAGTTTCATGTTTGTCAGCTTGACTATATCTTGAATGAACTACAACACAGAAATGAAGGACATACCTGTGATAGGATCTTGAGGTAGGAAGACAACATGCCTTTGATCCAGATCCTGAAGTTGGAAGATGTAGATTTTTTTATCTGAATCTTGAGGCAGGATGACTAATGTCTTCAATCTACATCTTGAGGCAAGGAGGCACATCTTTCTATGGCCCACACATCCTGAAAGCCTATATAAAGACAAGGGAAGAAAAAAGGGCTCATTCATTCTTTGTTTACTTATCCTTGCTTTGCTAGCACACCCATTCCTTCATTGGCACTGAAGCCTTTGTCTCTTGGATTCTAGCATATATAGAAGACCTGCTTATATACCCAGTCTTTTGGGACTAAGCAATTATTGGATTCTTGGATTTACCTTTTACAGTTAGCCATTTTTGGGCTGCAGCCTATATGCTGTTCCAATAAAAACCCATGCATATCTATCTATTATCTGTATCTCTGTATCTCTATCTATGCATCTATATATTTATATATCTATATCTATATCTGTATCTATCTATAGACCCATTGTATAAGTTCTGTAACTTTAGAGAAACCTGACTAACACACACACACACACACACACACACACACACACACAGAGAGAGAGAGAGAGAGAGAGAGAGAGAGAGAGAGAGAGAGAGAGAGAGAGAGAGGAGAGAATAAGTCATGGAAACAGAAGGGAACTTTGAGACGGAAGGGAAAAAATTTATTTTAGAGAGAAGTGCATTTACTTAATCATGGTAATGTTTTTTTGTTTTTTTTCTCATGAGTATGACATTGGCAAATAGCTTCACTTTACCTTAGGCTCCTTGAAAACCACCATGTACTTCGTGCTACATTGATTGGAGTATCCATCTGTGTAGGCAGTGTCTTCAATGAGGAGAGAGTTGTCATCCTAGAGCCACAGTGGTGATGGGTGTGGAGACAGAATGCTATAAGCATATCATCTGCGAATGTAGTGTCAACATTACTTTTGGAACAAGTCTTCAATATATTCCTCTGGGTTGGCCTTAGCCTCGTCAGTGGGATAATGTGATAGTAGCTCAGGTTGTGTTTCTCTTTGCCTTCTTCATCAGTGTCATCTTCTTCTTATTTGTTGGTGTCATGGCTGTAACTGACTACTTCAGGTAGGGTCATTGCTTGAGCCTACTCACGGCCTTCACCTGGACACCCACTGTATTTTCAAGTTTGTTCATGCACTTTCCTAAGACTAGGTTTCCTGGCAAGGTAGGGGCTGTCACTAGGCTTCCTAATCCAGAAGGTCAGGGCTATGATGGACTGCAGCAGCAGGATCATCAGTACTCCCCGTGTGTAGTTCTGTGTGGGATCTGCGATTCTTGAAAGAGGCTTGCAGTCTGTTTTCTTTCAATAGATATTTGACCTTAACACTCTTACACAGGGCATTATAGAAGATGTTGCACCAGAACATTGCATTGGCCTTGCCAGTTGTATAGGGGCCATACAATTTTGTTTGATAAAAAGCATAAATTTTGCTCTGTGATTGCATTCACCTGTGTGTCTTCTGGTTATTCACTGTCATGTGCTTGTACCTTGAACATACTTCCTGAGTTAGCTTGATCAGTTGATGGAGCTCTGTGAAAAGTTCTGAAATCTAGGAATCAGCAAAATGAGAGTCATAGGGTAGCCCCGTGAAATGCATTGAGAGTGGGACAATAACAGGATGTTGCACTGGTAACTACCAGGGCAGGATCAAGTGTATCCTGGGAACATGTATCTACATGATAGTATCACACTTTTGTTTAAAGATTCAGGATTCATTGAAGAAGAGTTCTTATGAGAAAAGACTAGATTCCTGCCATTGCAAAGGCACAAAGTGGTAAAGGTATAGAGAGAAGAGCAGAAGAATAGACTCAACGAATTTTGTTTGAAAATGTCATAATGAAACCCAATACTTTTATGCTAGCTAAAATAGATAATAAATAAGCAAGTAGTAAGGATCAATGTAACAAAAGGAATGGGGCAAAATGGCGAGGCACTGACAGTGGGAGAAAATAGGTCATGAGTCAGTCTATATTATATGCATAAATAAGTATATTGTAATAATATTTAGTACAATTGAAATAAGCTAATAATATAAAATAAGTAAATATCTTGGCTTAAACATATGCTACCTTTTGATCTTTGTTAAATTTCTTTTAATTTCTATGGGTCTCAATTTCATAATAGCTAAAAAAGAAACTAATTTATGTAATTGCTCTGTTGATTCAATAAGACAAGGTGCATATACACATATAAGCTTTGAGTATAGTAGGTATAACAGAAGTTTTAGTTTTACAGATATATGCCCTTGAGTCTCTAATGGCTACTGAAGTTTCTATTTCTTCTAGTACAATGCATCAGACATTCACAAGTCCAGATGTAAGTAAACAGACAAAAAGATGTGTGTGTGTGTGTGTGTGTGTGTGTGTGCATATTCACCCTTTAATGAAACATACTGTCATACTTTTTAACCTTGTTTCCTCAGAGGTTTCCGTGGAAACATCTAGTTAATTTTTCTACAATTTCTACCAACAATAAGTTAGAAATGAGTATATGAAGATCTGGAGAATTAAATATTCAAGTGACGTCCGCTGTCATGAATTCATTGTCATTTTTCTTTACACTTGATATATTCTTATTAAGCTAATTTTGTATGGCTGACCCACTCTTCTTTTAGAGTGACATAATTGTTTTTCATAAAAGGTTCTTTTATACTTTACATTCAAAACAAATGTCTCTGCTAGGCTAGTCACATCTTTAATAAAGTTTACACCTCAATGATGAACAGAAATTCAAAGAAAATAGATATTTGTACTTTGAGAAAGTTAACTCTCTTTCAATATCCATTATAGTTTTGCTTTTAAAATAATTTTATTACTTTTTTTCAGAAATTTGTACAATTTGATTGATCATATTCATCCTCTTTCTACCACAGCTTTCCAGATCCAGCTACCTATCCTTTTCAGCCCAATTTTGTGTCTAGTTTTTCATTCATCAAGGTCAGTTTGTGCCACACAACTATCTTTGCGGATGTGGCTTTTCACTGGAGTGTGGGTGACATATCAGGAGCTACACTCTGAGAGAATACTGATTATTCATGTCCCAGCATCTAACAATAATCAATATCTAATTGGCTAAGGATAAAACATCGTGCCCAAACCCTTGCTCCATACTAGGATTTGGTTTGCATTGGGCTTGACATGAAGCTTGCTTTTAAGAGATGCTTGGAGTTATCATGTACAGTTTCTCTGCTAGGTCCAGAAGATACTCTTTCCACCACCTCTGACACTTAATATGGTTCCTTTCTTTTTTTCCACAGTGATGTCTGAATATTTTGAGTTGGGAGGGGCTAAAGTGTATGTTTTTTTTTTACGACTGAACATTCCGCTTTCTTTTATGCTCTGTACCTTGGCCAACTGTAGATCTCTGTGTTAAATGCCATTTATTACAAACAGAATATCCTCTAATAAGAGGGGAGAGGTGTCTTGATCTTGGGGTATAAGTCATGTAGAGATTGTTTAATATTATTTCCACTACCAGAATAATAGAAGCAATGTCTTAACTAGGACCTGTGCCCTGCCTAGGATCACAGCCTAATAATGATAGTCAGAAAATAGGTATTTTCATGACCTTTATGCCATGTTGACATTAAGGGCACATCTAATGAGCCCTGACAAAATTGTAGCTCACAGGGTTTACAAAATAAGTATGAATAATGCTTTGAATTCTTTCACAGGAACATTCATATCATCTTCAAGATTTAGTAAAGCTGGCATGAAAGGATGTAGCTTCCAGGTCAGTATGAACTTGATTTGTCCATGTTCTCTGACTTCAGGATTTCATATCTTCATCAACAGGGTCTCAATGTCAAATTAGGGAGGAGAACCAGGAGCACTGTCATTAGTATGAAATGTTTAGGGGTCTTTTCAAACTCACTGGATAACAACTCCAAAAGATGCAATCCACGGAAGAGTCTGAGTTTTTGATTTGTTAGACTCTAGTGTTAAGTAGGGAATTGAGGGTGACTTCATTCTAGCTCTTTTTAGAGATGTGTATAGATGTAGTTTAGGACATTTCTACAGTTGTATTTCATATTTCCAGGAGATTGCTTGAAAAATCATTAGTGTTATTTTCCCCCCTTTCCCTTTTCTACTATACCCTCCACTTCTCAAAAACAAGTTAATCTTTCATGTTCCATAACTTCCTATAAAACCATTATACCAACAATTTCTATCTTTTCTCCATTGAAAGACTCTCCCAGTGACCTTTAGTAATGTCCTGACTTCTGTGAAAATTTCAAATGGAATGAATACTACTGGCTTCTTGAGCCACCTTATTCCCCAAGGAAAGGTGAGTGCACTATCCACCCATTCCGACAGCCCCAATATGCAGGACAATCAGATCTGCCGTCCCAGAAAGCAGGACAATCAGATGTGATACGGAGCCGCGTCAAAGCAGGAACTCAGTTTTTTACTGTGAGCATCAGCTTATAGAGCTTAAGTGACACAGTCTGATGTTTGGGTACATCCAGACAGTGAGAGGCAGCTAAACACTCCCTCTGGCTGTAGGGGCATTTACCTAATTTTTGATGTCTCATCCTCACTCAAACCAAGCCAGGCTTTTCTCTGTCCTACAGGCCTTGAAGTCTGGGCCCTGAACTCGAGCCAGGCTTTTTTCTGTCCTATAGGCCTTGAGGTAAAGGCCCTGAGATAATTTTGTCTCAACATCTCCCCATTTTGTTTTATATTCCACCCTTTACCCCTATCACCAGGCCAGAATAGCCCACCAGGGTGAGAGTATGGGTCAGGGTCACCCCTATCCGGAATTTTGGCCTGGACACCCTCAAACTGAGAGTTTATCTGTGGGGTGAGATGTATTGAGCCTATCATAATATACTCTAAGGGCCATGTACCAGTTGTATCTGTTTTTGGAATGTTTGTTTCAGTCTTTGGAAAATGCATGGGCCAAAAAGACAGGTAAATAAACAGTCATTGGCCCAATTAGGGAAGAGATGAATGTGGTAAGCCATGCGGACCAATTAAATCAAATCTCATAGGGTGTCTTTGACTTAAATGAATAAATATCTTTTCTTAACTTATCTAAGCCTTTTTAATTTTGTAAGGTTACTATTGCTAAGAGATCCAAAGACTTTTGTAAATAACATAATGCAGTCTGTCTTTTCTAATTATGTCGATCCCTGTTGGGAGCAGTGAGACCCCAGATCCTGAATTTCTTGTAATCCCCTGATCTGAGTGCCTACAGCTGCTCTGAGCACGAGACCTTCAGGAGTTCCTGATGACAGAAGAGTGGCTTCTGGTGGGTTTGGCTTGGGCGTGGCTATCTCTATATAATCTGCCCCTGAACACAATAAAGGGGGCATTCTTGGGGAATTCAAGGATGACCCGTGTCTCTGTCTCTCTGTCCATGTGTGTGTGTGTGTGTGTATTTTAACCTCCAGCCCCTTGCCTGAAGCTCGGTAACTGGGTAAAAGCGTATCGAATGCAGACACCGGGGCATGGTGCATGGCAATTGGAGGTCTCCACCGAGATTTCGGAACAGCCCATTCTGCTGGCATCCTCAGGAAGAACACACAGGCTCATCAGGGTAAGATGCATGGGGTAGGGTAGGCTGCACCCACAAGAACCTCCATATTCTGGTCTCCCTTCTATCCCATGAATCCAGTCTCCCATGACTCAGTTCCCATGTGCCAAATCACAGAGGTCAAACATCAATTATGTCAGTCCACCGTGGCCAGGGTGTCATGAGAAGTCTGGTTTCGGATCCCTCCAGTGCCAATGCTTGACAAAAATCCATGACACCTTCTGTGGTTGGTGGTGGCTTGCTGCCTGTGAGAAGAATTAACATGATTGTCACCAGGAGGGACATCTGAAGTTGATAAGCAGACAACACTATCCTCAAGGGTTAATTTCCCTTGGGCAGTGGTTATTATTCTTTTCTTGTGTTTGAATTTAAGTTTTGTAAGCCATAACCTCTTTCTTTCTTTACTGGTCATCTTGGTCTTCCTCATTGTTCTGAGGGGAGGGGAGAAATTTTAAGTTATGAGTGGGTAACCGTATAGGTATTTTTCCTCTGTTTGGGAAGGCACAGCCTAATCCTTGGCCTTGGGTCAAGAAGGGATCTGAGCCCCTTCATTGGTTAGTAAGAGGATCCTTCCACCTAACCTTTAGGCAGGGCCTTGTTGGTAGGGATCTCCAATGTTTCTGGAATCTATTTTGTTCATCTGATTTTTGAAAATTTAAACTATTGATCGTTAATAATGCATTTTGCAGTTGTAGATGGGGAGAGACTTATCCCCTTTCTGTTTTATAAGAACCTCTTTGAGATTGGTGATGTCTTTCAACAATTGCTTGATGCTGAGGATTGTTTGGGATCCTGGTGGCATGGGATATATTCCATCTCTGCAAGAATTCTTTTAATGTTTTACTTTCTTTTTTTTTTTTTTTGGTTTTTCGAGACAGGGTTTCCCTGTAGTTTCTAGAGCCTGTCCTGGAACTAGCTCTTGTAGACCAGGCTGGCCTCGAACTCAGAGATTCGCCTGTCTCTGCCTCCCGAGTGCTGGGATTAAAGGCGTGCGCTACCACTGCCCGGCTTAATGTTTTACTTATAAAACAGGGGCCATTGTCAGTCTTGACCTGTTGTAGTCCCAGTGTAGCAAAACATTGTAAGAAGTGGCTTTCAGCATGGGTTACCTTTTGGCCTGAGTGGGCAGTAGCCCAGCATACCTTAGAATACGTGCCTATGGTCACAAATATATATTTTCATTTGCCAAATGGAGGGTAATGTGTTACATCTGTTTGCTAGATGATACTGGGCCCTAACCCTTTTTAAAGTGTTAACCCCTGGACTTTGTCAGAGGGGGTACAGAGAAACTGTTGGCAAGTCTTACATGTATGAACAATTTTCTTTAATTCTGTTGCAGGGATCTGAGGGTGTAGGTACTTGAGTCCTCTCCAGTTGACATGAGTTAAGTCTTGTGTTTGGGTATCATTGTGTATGGGCAAAGTTGAGACCTCTATGAGACAGGCCCCTGAAGCTGCAGCAGCAGCAGCATTCCCTTAGGAAATGAGGCCAGGGAGGTTTTGGTGTCCTCTGAGATGCTGAATATATATGGCTTTTTTCTACCTTCTGAGAGTGATCCGAGTTGTATCATCAAGGCAGAAATAGGATTAGCATCCAATCTGATACAGGCATAGGGTAAGTGTGATAGTAGGTTCACTACATAAGAGCTGTCTGAATAGAGGGTCCAGGGTTCTGGGACTTCTTGTAGGACAACATATAGGGCCATCATTTCCTTATATTGAACAGATCCTCCACAAAGGAGAATTTTAGTAATCTTTGCCTTGGTCCTCCCCCCTTCTCCCATGCAGGGAAAACTACAAAGGCAGCCCTATTCTTCCTACTGTCTGTGCAAACAGTTTATGATGGAGGACTCTCATTGGTTAATAAAGAAACTGCCTTGGCTTTTTGATAGGGCAGGAATTAGATAGGTGGAGTAGACAGAACAGAATGCTGGGAATAAGGGAATGATGGGAAGAAGGGAAGTTAGTATGACGCCATGCCTCTCCTCTCTGAGACAGTCGACATGAAGCTGGCCACCAGGTCAGACATGCTGAATCTTTCCTGGTAAGTCACCACCTTGTGGTGCTACAAAAATTATTAAATATGGGTTAAAGCAAGATGTAAGAACTAGGTGACCTGGGTTAAGCAAAAGTTGGGTCTCTTTTTTGTGGCGCCTCCTAGGCGGTCGGCTGTGCGAAGATCAAGCCGAATATCTCCTTCCCTGCCACCGGCTGCCAGAAACTCATCGAAGTGGATGATGACCGCAAGCTTCGGACCATCTATGAGAAGTGCATGGTCATGGAAGTGGCTGCTGATGCCCTGGGTGAAGAGTGGAAGGGTTATGTGGTCCAAATCAGTGGCGGCAATGACAAACAAGGTTTTTCCATGAAACAAGGTGTCCTGACCCATGGCAGAGTGCTCCTGCTGTTGAGTAAGGGGCATTCTTGTTATAGACCAAGGAGAACTGGAGAGAGGAAGAGCAAATCTGTCCGAGGATGCATTGTGTATGCCAACCTGAGTGTTCTGAACTTGGTTATTGTAAAAAAAAAAAAAGGAGAGAAGGATATTCCTGGACTGACAGATATTACTGTGCCTCGTCGGCTGGGACCTAAAAGAGCTAGCAAAATTCGAAAGCTTTTTAATCTCTCTAAAGAAGATGACGTCCGCAAGTACATTATCAGAAAGCCTTTAAACAAAGAAGGTAAGAAGCTCAGGACCAAGGCACCCAAAATTCAGCGTCTCGTGACTCCACGTGTCCTGCAACACAAACGCCGGCGTATTGCTCTGAAGAAGCAACGAACAAAGAAAAACAAGGAGGAGGCTGCAGAATATGCTAAAATTTGGCCAAGAGAATGAAGGAAGCCAAAGAAAAGTGCCAGGAACAGATTGCCAAGAGGTGAAGGCTGTCCTCGCTGAGAGCTTCTACTTCTAAGTCTGAGTCCAGTCAAAAATAAGTCTATAGGGATAACAAATAAATGATCAGACTGTGGAAAAAAATGTAAGAACTAGCCAATAAGAGGCTACAGATAATGGGCCAGGCAGTGTTTAAATGAATACAGTTTGTTTGTTGTTATTTTGGGGCATACGCTAGCCAGGAGGCCGGAAGCCGGGCGGGACGCAGCCCACAGCTCCTACTATAGAATGGCGCCCATGTGGATAACTGAATTTACAAAAAGCCTGAAAAAGCTTGGGAAAGAATAAAGTATGTTTTCTTGGTAGCAGCAATTTCTTGGGTCTGGCTTGCGTGCTAGAGGCAAGCAAGTGCTCTCATCTGAGAGGCTTCCTGATTCAGCCTTAGCTGCAAAACCCTGCAGCTCTTTTAAGAGATCCTGCTACGAAACACTTAAATGGTGTTGATGAAAAGCTGAACACATGTTTTTCGGTTTTCAGCCTTAGCAGGAAAAAAGCTGTGCCATTTTAAAATGCCAGCTTTCTGGGTCGTCCTGCCAGGGCAAACTCTGACTCTTTCAGGCAGGCAGTCCAGCTGCTTGGGGAAAAGGCCTAGAAGAAAAGACTAAGGGACTTTCCGGTGTAATTCTTGATGTAGCTTCACTAACTGGGACTCCCCAAAGTGGGTATTCTGTGTCCCCAGAATTCTCTGCAGGGTGAGGCTCAATCAAGAAAATGTCTGGCTGCCCATTCTAAATCCTTCATTTTGAATGGAATTATTAATTTAGAGGGATCTTTTCCATAATGTCAGAGGGATGTGTCCCTGATTTTTATAATCATATCAGCTATTTGATCAACTAGAGAGTACACTCTGGGTGGGAGTGCCCCCTGAGAGTGGTGTGTACCCATTCTAGTGGTTGTGACTGCTGAACAATGGCAACCAGCATGGTCTTTTCCCCTAATAATATCCAGCTTTGGATTGAAATATTAGGCTTATATCTCACCAAAGAAGCCTGATAGAGCTCGGAGCTCGTTGACAAATTCAGTGAATGCCTGATGGCCCTCAGGGGGCAAGGAAATGATCTCATAAGGTTGCATCTTTTTTAGAAGATCATATAACACATCTAGTCTCCCAGTCTCTACAGGCAACCAGGGCCTTACCCTGTTTATTTCTCCCAGTATCTTTTGCAACCCCTATAAAGTGAGAGGCTTAGGCAGAATTAATTGGGGTCCATTAACTTTGGCTTGAGTGGGTGTTAATTGGGATCCCAAAATATGAAATGGGGGCACCTTTTGTATTTTGTTTGGGGCTATTTTAAAGCCATGTTGTTGGAGGATATAAACAATAGTAGTTACCCAGGGCTTCCTGATTTTTCCAAATGACCAATTATTAGATCATCCATATAAACATACAGAGGGGTACTGTCTTTGTCAAAATAAGGAAAGATATGATACTATACAAATATTGTTGGTAAAAGGCCAGACTATTAGCCATCCTCGGTGGGAGAATAATCCATTCATATCTCTCGTCAGGTCAAGAGGAGTTAACTGTAGGAATAGAAAAGGCAAATGTTTCTCAATCCTCCTCATGAAGAGAAATTGAGAAGAAGCAGTTCTTTAGATCAATTACAGTGAGGTGATACTGGGAGTGAATTTCTGGGACCCAAGGTAAGTCCTTTAAAGGGGTCCCTACTAGCTCCATATAGACATTGATTGCTCGAAGGTCCTATAACATTCTGCAGGTTCCATTAGGCTTATGTATCACAAACACAGGGCTGTTCCAGAGGCTCATCGAGGGCCTTATCTGTCCTTCTTTAAGCAGATTTCTGGTTATTTCCTTGAGTATCTTAAGTTTAAGTTCAGATAATGGCCACTGCTCAACCCGTACCAGCTTACCAGGTGCTCATGTAATGGGGGTAGGGGAGACCCTGCAAGCAGTGGCCTCTACTCTGAGGGGTGAATCCAGGTGTCGGGGTCTGCTGGATGAAACCTTGCTCTGTTTTATCATTATAAAAGGCTAGGTGGTCAGTGGTAATAACAGCACCCATTTGTCCTAACAATTCTTGTCCCAGGAGGTTTGCTGACCATGCTGGGAGCATCAGAGGCCTGAAATTTCCTTTGTTTCCATCTGGCCCCACCTAAGTTATGGGACTGGCCATTTATTGAGACATAAACCTACCTCCAACCCCTGTGATAGGCAGCCTGGTTATGAGATCCCAGCTGGTCGGGATCTCTTCTTTTCTGAGGACCATCCTGTCAGCTCATGTTGGCTATAAGACATTGGAATCTTTGTCCTCCAGACATCATAGTCATATTGAGTTAGAACCCCTCTACCACTGGAATGGTCCAGTTAACTGAAGGTGTATGTCTCCTTTCTTTGGTTAAGGGGGCATGAAGGCACCCCTCCATCTAGTTTAAAGGTTGATTTGTTCTGGGTTTCCCATTTATATTAAATTTGGTGCAGCAATCTGAGACTCAATGGTACCCTTTGTGGCAGCAAGGGCAGGGAGACATAAAGGGTTCCTTCCACACGTGGGTCTTTTTGCCCTTTTGTGGAAATCCCTCTTAAAATGCCTCAGTTGACCACATAAGAAACATTTCCCAGGTGTTTTCTTTTGTTGTCCAGCCTCCAGGGCTTAAGTAATAGAAGACGCTAGAGTTTGGGTCTGGGCCTGAAGGGGCGCCACAAGAGTCTGGTTGGTATGTGACTGGGCCCCGACATTCTGTGATGTCACAACTCATTGACTCATGGACCCTTCCCTAAGGCCAGCACAAGCCATCCTAGTATCTTGGTTCTTACCTTCCAGACTAGGAGCTTAGTAAATTGGTCTCTAAGCCCACCAAAGGGTAAATTCCTCTCACGATCGGTCTGCACACGAACAATAAAGTCCAGAAGCGGCTTGCCCTGTTTTTGCATCCTGCCAGCTCTGGGTGATTCAGTGGGTCCTTCCTCTAGCTTGTCCCAGGCCTCCAGGCCTGCTTGTCTAACTTGGTTTTGATGCAGACCTGCAATCCCAGCTTGTTGGACCCCAGTGGAAAAGCCTTCCCCCATACCAGTTAGTTTTGATTAGGTGATGGGAATTGAGGGACTGGCCACTTTGTTGAACTCTGCCCTAGTGTGACAGGCCTCCTTAAAGAAGGCTGTCCATTTAACAAATTGGGATTCCCCCAGGGTAGCCTTGGCCACATCATACCAGTCCTTTGGGATAGAAAGATGGTAGGCTACCTCCTGAAGGAGGGTCATGGCCCAAGGGGAGTTGGGGTCATCCTCGGCCAGTGCCTTCCTCAATTCTTTCAGGTCCTTAGATTCCCAAGGATACTAGGCAAGGGCACAATTAGGGCTAGGGGCAACAGTGACCAGGAAGGCTTGGGGGCTTTTAAACCCTAGCCCTATAGGCCTCAGTGTAACTATCCCCTGGAGACTCTGCTCCACGTTCCTTCCGGAGGCTGGTACATTCATTTCCTCCTGATAAGGATGAAGCCCCCTTATTTGTCCCATTCCCCTCTCCTATTTTATCCTTTCCAGTGCAGCCGGGAGCATAAGGAGGTGGCCACTCCTTGCCACAGGCAATATCTTCTTTCCTTTTTGTCTTTGCCTCTACCTGCTATATTCCTTCCACCTGGGACAACTCTTCAGTAAATTGCACCCAGTTTTGATCTTCTTCACTCTCATCTGACTCCTTTCCTCCCGTTCATTTGGTTAATTGGTTACTTTTGGATTCTTTAGACCTCCCCTGATCTTTGACCTCTTACTGCTCCTCCTTGCCTGTCTCCTCTCCCAAAGCTGTGTTATGCATCATGGGGACCCACTCACCTTGAGACTACTTTGCCTTGGGACTAGTGCCCCACATTGGGTGCCAGTTTCTGGCTTCTTGAGCCTCCGTATTATCCAGGGAAAGGTGAGTGCATTATTTGCCCATTCCCACAACCCCATCATGCAGGACAATCAGATCGACAGTCCTATATGCAGGATGATCAGACGCAATAGGGAGCATAATCAAAGCAGGAACTCAGTTTATTACTGTGAGCATCAGCTTATATAGTTTAAGTGATATGGT
This sequence comes from Arvicola amphibius, assembly GCF_903992535.2. Taxonomy (NCBI): domain Eukaryota; kingdom Metazoa; phylum Chordata; class Mammalia; order Rodentia; family Cricetidae; genus Arvicola; species Arvicola amphibius. The sequence goes on from NC_052065.1 coordinate 55,916,958, forward strand.
GTGATGTGCGGGTACCTCCAGACAGTGGGAGGCAGCCAAACCCTCCTTCTAGCTGAAGGAGCATCTACCTAATTTTTACTGTCTCACTCTCACTCAAACTCAAGCCAGAATTTTCTCTGTCCTACAGGCCTCGAAGTCTGGGCCCTGAACTGGAGCCAGGCTTTTTTATGTCTTATAGGCCTCAAGGTATAGGCTCTAAGATAATTTTAGCCCAACAGAATACATCTAGAGACTCAAAGCTAATAGCCACAAATGAGACAAAGCATGCAAAATTTTCTTTTGGAGCCTGGGTTACCTAACCATGAATAATTGTTTCCAGATCCATTTATTTTCTAATATTAGTTTTCTTAACAGCTGGCAATTTTCTATTAAATAAATATACCATACTTTTATTATCTATTTATTATAAAATGGGTATCTAGGTGGTTTCCATTCCCTGTCTATTGTGAATACTGCAGCAATGAACAGGGATGAACAAATATATTCTGTAGTAGGATAGAGAATCTTTGGAGTATATGACCAAGACGGTAATAGTAGGATAACATAATAGATAATTTTCAACTTTTGCATCATCATCCATAGTAATTTACAAAGTGGTTATATTAATTTATATTCCCACCAGCACTAAGTAAGTTTTCTGCGTTACCCAAATCCACATAAGCATGTGTTGTCAGTAGTTTCATCAATACTAACTATTCTGACAGAGATAAGGTAAAATCTCCAAGTAGTCTTAATTTGCATGTACATAATGCCTAAGAACATTGATCATTTTAAAAATATATAATCTGGCCAGCGAAGCAGGTAGATAACCTGCAGATATTCACCTCTCCCTCAATTTCTCTAAATCCAATTCCCCAGTCTCATTCCCAGATCTACAGCAGACTACCTGTGATGACCTCACTTATCCATTAATCCTATTTCCAGTGGATCACACAGATCTTCCTCTTAAAAATCTTCCTCCCCTCAACTCATTGTTTTATCCAAGCCCCTCTATTCAATAGATAGTTCCCAAGAATATGCTGGTCACTCCGGCCAGATAAGCAAGTAGACTAACTATGGATTTTTACATCTCTCTACATTTCACTTGGAAACTACAGTGGACACACCTCTCAGCATCTCAGAAGAAATTATTAACAACAGTTAACACACTGTCACCACATTCTTCCATAAACCAGAGAGGACAACAGAAACCAAAGAATAAAACACCTTCCCAGCAAGGACTATATATCAGCACTCAAAACTACAATCTTCTCAAACCCAGATGCCTAGATGCCAGCATAAAATGAAAATAGCTACAACAAAAAAATCTCCACTAGAGCCAAGAAACACTACCACAGTAGACCCTGGGTTTTGTGACACAGTTAAAGCACAGGTAAAAGACCTTAAAATAATCTTACAAATGTGATAACAGTCCTTAAATAGGAAATGATTGATACTCTTAAAGAAATCTGTGAAAACACAAACAGTTGAAGAAAATGAATAAAACAGTTCAAGAACTGAAAGTGGAACTAGAACCAATAGAGAAACCACACAGAGAGGAAAGTCTAGAAATAAAAAAATCTATGAACTTGTACAGGAATATCTGAGGCAAGCTTCACTAATGGAAAACAAGAAATAGGAGATATAATCTCAGACAGTTATGACAGGACAGAAGAAATAAATACATCAGTCAAAAATGTGAACTCTAATCTTTCTTCAGTTGAGGGGCATATAGGTTGTTTCCATGTTCTATTATGAATAATGCAACTATGAATATAGTTGAGCACATGTCCTTGTGGTATGATTGAGCATCCTTTGGGTATATATCCAACAGCAGTATTGCCAGGTCTTGAGGTAGATTGTTCCCTAATTTTCTGAGAAATTGCCACACTGATTTCCAATGTGACTCTACAAGATTACACTTGCACCAGCAATGGAGGAGCATTCTCTTACCCCACATCCTCTCCAGCATAAGCTGTCATAAGTGTTTTTGATCTTGACTATTCTGCCAGATTTAAGATGGAATCTTAGAGTTGATTTGATTTGCATTTCTCTGATGGCTGATGTTGAACATTTCCTTAAGTGTCTTTCAGCCATTTTAGATTTCTCTGCTGAGAGTTCTCCTCTGTTTATGTCTGTACCCCATTTTTTAATTGGATTATTTGTTATTTTGATGTCAAGGAGTAAAGGGGAAAGGTGAGGAAGGGAAGGGAGTAGAGAAAAATATATAGCTCAATAAAAATAATTTAAAAACAGAAAAAAACTACGAAATCTAGAAAGGAAGTAAAGAAGGAAGGAAGGAAGGAAGGAAGGAAGGAAGGAAGGAAGAAAATCCTAATACAAAATATTTAGTAAACATGATAAGCCAAACTCTAAGAATAATATGAATAGAGGAAGGAGAAAAAACCCAGATCAAAGTCACAGAAAATGTTTTCAGCATATTGTAGAAGAAAATTTAGAAGGATATACCTATTAAGGTACAAGAAGCATAAAGAACACCAAAGATACTGGACCATAAAAGAAAGTCTCCTCAGCACATAATAGTTAAAACATTACATGTACAGAACAAAAAAAATTAAAAGTTGCAAGGGATATAGGCCAAGTATCATATAAAGGCAGACCTATTACAATTATATCTGACTTCTCAGTGGAGATTGTAAAATTCAGAAGGGCCTGAAGAGATATTCTGCAGACTCTAATAGACCACAGATACTAGAACACATAACTATACTCAGTAAAGCTGTCAATCACAGTAGATTGAGAAAATAAGACATTCTATGATAAAACTAAATTTAAGCAGTATCTATGTACAAATTGAGCCCTATAGATGGTAATCTAAGGAAATTTCCAACCTTAAGAGGTTAACCACAATGAGGAAACAGAAGGAAAACATAATCATAGACTAGCAAATGAAAAGAGTTGAAATACACACACACACATGCATGCACTACATACACACACACACACACATACACACACAAAACACACATACACATAAAGCCATCACAGTAACAGAATAACAGAAAATAACAAGCACTACTCATTGATATCACTCAACATCCATGGTCTCAATTACCCTAATAAAAAAAGATACACAGTAACAGTATGGATTTGAAAATAGAATCAATGTTTTTCTGCTACATCCAAGAAGCACACCTAAATCAGTGATAGACATAAACTCAGAGAAAAAGGATGGAAAAATATATTTTAAGCAAGTGGACCTAAGACACAAACTGGTATAGTAATTTTAGTATCTGGCAACATAAAGTTCAAAACTAAACCAATCAGGCAATATAGGTAAGGATTCTAAAATCTCATAAAAAAATCCACCAAGAGGACAACACAATTGTTAACATGGATGCTCAAAACATGGGTACCAAAATTTATAAAAGAAAGACTACTACAGGGGTTGGAGAAATGGTTCAGTGGTTAAGAATACTGGATTATTTGCAGATGACTCCGGATCAATTCCTAGCACCCACATGGCAGCTCACAACTGTGTGTCACTCCAGCTCCCGGAGATCTGACATGTTCATACCAATGCACATAAAATAAGTAAGTTAAACAAATTTTAAAATAGAAGAAACACTAATATACGCTTAAATCTCATATAGATCCTCACATACGGAGAACAGGAGACCACACTTGCCAATAGACAAGTCATCCAGTTCAAAAATTAACAAAAAATGGCTAGAGCTAACTGACATTATAAACCAAATGGACCTAACAGATGTTGATAGACCATTTCACTCAACTGAAAAGGAATATACCTTCTTCTCAATGGCTCATGGACCTTTCTCCAAAATTGACCACGTATTTGGACACAATGCAAATCTCAACAGAAACAAGAAAATTAAAATAACTGTTTTCTATCTGGACACCACAGATTAAAAATTTTTATCAGCCACAAAAGAAAGCTTACAAAGTTGTAGAAACTGAAAAACTCACTACTTAATTTCAAATGAGTCTTTACAGAAATGAAAAAAATAAGATGTTTCTAGAATTGACAAAGTTGAATATATCAAACTTTATTGTACTCAATGAAGAAGGTTCTAAGAAACACATTCCTAGCACTAAATACTTGAATAAAAAGGGGAGCAATTCTCATACTAGTAGCTTAACAGCACAACTGAATGCTCTAGAACAAAAAGAAGAAATCACACCCGAGAGGAGGAGATGGCAAGAAAGCAAACAAAGAAACAAAAATCATTCAGACTCTGTGTTGAAATCATAAAATAGAAACAAACACCAAAACAATACAAAGAGTCAACAAAATAAATGAATTGATCCTTTGATAAAAGAAGGTTAACAAACCCTTAAGCAAATTAACAAAAAGAGAAAAATATCAAAACAAAATCAGAAATGAAAAGCAGAATGTAACAACAGATATAAAGGAATCAAATGGATCATTGGGTCATACTTTAAAAATCGGTAATCCATCAAATTGGAAAATCCAAAAGTAATTGATAGTTTTTTTCTACATATACAACTTACCAAATGTACATATTGATCAGATACACAATTTAAAGAGACTAGTAACAGATAATGAAATAGAAGCAGTCATAAAGCCTCCCAACTGAAGAAAAGCTTGGGGTTTTAATACAGAAGTCTACAAGACTTCCAAAGAAGAGTTTATGCCAATAGTCTTAAATTATTCCTAAAAACTAACAAAAGCATAAGGAACATTCCCCAGGTTGTTTTATGAGGCCAAAAATACCCTGATACTCAAACCACATAAAGATAGAACAAAGAGAGTTACAGACCAATATTCCTTATGAAGATAGATGTAAAAATTCTCAATAAAATACTTCTAAACCAAATCCAAAGACATATCAAAAAAACCTGCCATTAACAAGTTATATTTATCCCAGAAATTCATGGATAGTTCATCATATTTAAGTCAATGGATATAATCCACCATATAAACAAACTCAAAGGCAAAATCTACATGAACATCTTATTAGATGGAGAAAAGTTCTTTGGCAAAATCCAATACTCCTTTATGGTAAAAGTCCTGGAGAGATTAGGAATAAAAGGTAAATACCTAAGTGCAATGAAGGAAGTTTATAGAAAGCTTATAGTCAATATCAAAATTAATGAAGAGAAACACAAAGCAATTCTACTAAAATCAGGAACAAAATAAGGTTTCTCACTCTCTTCTTAAGTATTCAGTATGGTACTTGAGACCTTCGAGCAATAAGGTAAATGAATGATTGGTTTTGATATCAGGTAATAATACTGCTTCCATAATAAGAATTTGAAAATGTTCTTTCTTTTTCTGTTTTGAGGAATGCTGGCAAGAACTCTTCCTTAAAATCTGGTAAAATTTTGCATTGAAAACATCTGGCCCTCGGGTTGTTTTATTGGAAGAATTTTAATTACTGTGTCTATCTCAGTGGATATTGTGAATCTATTTAAACATTTTCTATTTATTTGTTTGTTTTTAAGTATGTTCTTACACAAAATGCATTTACATCACTTTCCCCTCCTGTTTCTCTCTCTAGCCCCTCCCATATACCTTCCCTCAATACCCTTTCACATTTCTCCCATCTCCCAACTTGATAGTCCCTTCTTATTATTAGTGTTGTTTAATACACACACATATATGAACTATAACCACAAAAAAACTATATATATTTAAAATTGGTAGAGTCTTTTGTTGTGGTTGTTGTTGTTTATATTATAAATGGTTTATGGTATGACCACTCTGTATAAAGCAGACAACAAGACAATCACTTCTAAAAGAGACGTATTATTCTTCTATCAGTAGTAATTAATTGCCTGTAGTTGTTTGTCTAGGTCTGGGTTCCTACAAAATTCTACTCTCTTTTTGGCAAAATGGAATAGTTCCCACCTATAAACAGAAATGAAACCTTAAAATTTGCAGGTAAGTGAATGGACATAGAAAAGATTATATTGACGAAGGTTACCTCAACTCAGAAAGACAAACATCACAAATTCTCTCTCATCTGTGGTTCCTAGCTTCAAATCCTCAGATGTGAGTATACAACATGAAGAAATAAGAGAAATGGACAATGAAAGGCGGAGGCAATGGTTGTTAGTGGAAGTGCAGGATACAGATGATTTGAAGTGGAAAATAAAATAATAAGTGGGGCATTCAAATGGGGAAGAAGAAGGGAGTTTGGTACGGAAAGAGAAGGATAGAAAAGAGATAACACCATGGTTGTTAGGTAAGCCTCAAGTAACCATATTGTTTAATATTCATCTAAATTTTACTATGTATATATTAAATGAAATCAAACCACTTGACTAACAATGCTCCTATCAAGAATCAAAGAGTACCAGAAACCCCAGTATCAGGCATAAGATACTTCCTTTCAAATTGTTTGTCAGGTAGTCAATGTTAATCTCCAAATAATATAGACTATGGATGTACCCTTTACTGACTCTCAGAGAATTAAGGTAAGCCACTTTTGCTAATGGCAATGCACACTTAGTACACAGGCCTCAGATAATTCAAGCTGGGGCTGAAGTGGTGCTCATATGTCAGTGGCAATAACAGCTGTCATGCCTGGGTTCTGAAAACCTAGTAAGGTTTCTGATGGTAGTGAGGTCATGAACCTTAGAAATAATCTACCACCATCACTTGGGTAGAGCAGAATTATTCCTCTACATTCTAAATCATATCTTTATACCTACAGGCAAGTGGAGCTACCACCCCTATTCAAAGAAAACTCTCTCCTCCCCTTCCTTTCTATTTCCTTCTCTTATCTCCCTCTCCTTTTTCTCTCTCCCCACTTTTGATTTTTCCTGACATTATTTTTCTGTGTAGCCCTGGCTGTCCTGGAACTCCCTTTGAGACCAGACTGGACTCATGCTCAGATATCTGTCTACCTCTGCCTCTAGAGTGCTGGGACTAAAGGTTTGTGCCACCAGTTTAAACTAAAGATGCCTCTCTTTAGAGCAAATGGATACTACCATAGAAAATAACAATTGAACACAACAAAGAGATCAACAGATTGTGGGGAGCACAGCAAATACACCTGTGACACAGTTCTTGCATCTATGGTTCATGGAACATTGTGGAATTGGGAATGTAAAGATTGTAATAGCTATAATGCCAGAAAATCTACTTTGAAATAGTCTCTCCTAGGAATGATTGCATAATGAAGACTGGAAAAATGTCAATATTAATGGGCATCTTTAATTGGAAGAAAGGAATGTTTAAATTATTAACTTCATCTTGATTTAACTTTGATGTGAAGTATTGTTGTGTATCTAGAAAATCATTCATTTATTTCAGATTTCCCAGTTTAGTAAAATACAGATCTTTAAAGTATGTCTTTATGAGTTTCTTAATTTCCTAAGTATCTGTTGTAATGTCTTATATTTCATCTCTAATTTTATTAATTTGTATTCTTTCTGTATTTCTCTTTTCTAATTTGACTAAAAGTTTGCCAATGTTGTTAACCTTTTTAAAAGAATAAACTCTTTGTTTTACTGATTCATTGAACTTTTCCCATTTCTATTATCTCTTCCTACTTTCAACCTTTTTTAGTGTTGATTTTTTTTAATTTATTAAAAGACTTTCAAGTGGATAGTTGGGTTCTTAATATGAGATTGTGCCAGGATTTTGATATATGCCAAAGTGCTATAAACTTTTCACTTATGAGTATAATAATTGTGTTTTATAGATTTTGGAAATTGCATTTATATTTTCATTCAGTCATAGGAATCCTTAAGCTTATTTCTGATTTTTCTACACACAGTTTTACTTCAGTAGTTTGTTCTTAAGATTCCACAAATTTGTGTACTTTCTGCCTTTTCATTTGGTTGCTGATATCCTGCATAATCTACAATGGTCAGAAAGAATGTGGGTTATAATTTCAATTTTCCTGTATTTGTTAAGTTTGCTTTGTGTGCTAATCTGTGGACTATTTTGGAGAAAGTTCTGTGATATGCTGCAATGAATGTGTATTCTTCAGCGTTTTGGTTGAATGTTTTCGAAACATGTTTGTTCCATTTGGCTTCTGATGTCATTGAACCTCAGAGGTTTTGTACTTAGATTTTTGGTTTGTTTGTTTATTTTTTTCCACATGATCTGTCTATTAGTGACAGTGGTGCATTGAAATAACCCATGATTATTGTGTTTGGGTCAGTTTGTGGTTTTAAATTTCATATTTCTGTTACAAAACTGGATAATCCTACATTTCATGCATATACTTGGGATTGTAATATCCCATTGCATTGTTCCTTTATTATGTATTATGAAAATTAGTTACTATTATTTTAATTAAAAAGGAATATAAGGCATTCAGGTTAACTCAAGCTTTAATGTTCCAAGTGCTGTGTCTAAATTACATGGTGTCTCTAGCAATAAGGTCATATCTTCAATCTTTGGGAGGCAAGTAAAGAAAAAAAGCCTTGTACTGATTTGGAAGTATCCTAGAATCTCTTGATAAACAACTCAAAGGGAGGTTTCTCAGACCTGATACTGGAGTGAGCTTCTTCCTGTGAAACTGACTTTAAATCTAATTAAAAATCAACTGGAGAAAGTCATAGCATCTGTGTCAGTATGGCATCTATGGGTATATCTTGTAATGTCAACACTCTACTGGCAATTGCTTCCTCAATATCTTCCTTTTTCTTCTCCACAAATAGTACTTTTCTAGTTTGCTGAATTCTACAGGCTCTTAAAATAAAATGCACAAACCTCAGGATTTGAGTTATGATACATACATATGTGACAAAATGCGTATTCATCTTTCAGAGTCTGAGTAATCTTAGTTAATGTTTTCAAGCTGCATCCATTAACCTGTGATTTTCATGTATTATTTCTTTAAAACTGTGATGGCTATTGTGGGTTGTCAACTTGACTACACCTGGAATGAATGGATCTTGAGACAGGAAAACATGCCTTTGATCTGGATCTTGTGACTGGAAGACACGGGGTTTTGATCCAGATGTTGAGGCAGGATGACACATGCCTTTAATGCAGATCTTGAGATTGGGAGACACACCTTTAAACTGGGTCACACATTCTACTGGAAGCCACTGTAAGGATAATAGAAAGGATTAGTTAGTTCTTCTTTACCCACTTGTCCTTGCCTTGCCAGCATATCTACCCCTTTACTGTTTGGAGCCTAGTTCTTCTGAATTCCAGAATATACAGAAGACCAGCTGAGATATCCAGCCTTTTGGAACTGAGCTAGTACTAGACCCTTAGACTTTCCATTCACAAATAGCAATTGTTGGATTAGCTGGACAGCAGTCTGTAAGTCATTTCAATAAATCCCTTATACATTTATATATATATATATATATATATATATATATATATATATATATATATATTCATTTCATAAGTTCTGTGACTCTAGAGAACCCCGAGTAACATAACAATTAAAGAAAATTTCATCGCACATAGATACCACGTTTTTTATTCTCTATTCATCAGTTGATGAATATTTTGACTCTTTCCATATCCTTACTGTTGGGAATAGAGCAACCGTGAACACTGTTATAATTGTGTCTAGGTAGTGGGACATAGGGTCCTTCAGCTGTGTGCCCAGGAGTGGAATAGTTGATTCGAACAGTATATCTAGTTTGAATTTTCTGAAGAACTGCCATAAGAGGTTTCATATTGATTGCACCAATTTGCATTCACACTGACAGTGCATAAGGGTTTCACTTTGTTCATATCCCCACTAGCATTTGTTGTCTTTTGTTTTCTTAATTGGAGTCATTCTAACTGTAGTGAGATAAAATTTCAAATCTGTTTTAATTTGCAATTTCATGATGGCTAAAGATGGTGAAAATTTTAAAGTCTAGTATTCGGGTGTGTTCACCCATGGAGACGGTGGGACAGATCTAACGGGAGATCACCAACTCCAGTTGGAATGGGACTGATGGAACATGAGACCAAACCAGACTCTCTGAATGTGGCCGATGGTGGAGGCTGACTGAGAAGCCAAGGACAAAGGTGCTGAGCTTTGACTCTTCTGCATGGACGGGCTCTGTGGGAGCCTTCTCAGCTTGGTTGATCACCTTCCTGGACCTGGGGGGAGTTGGGAGGACCTTGGTCTTAACATAGAGTAGGGAACCCTGATGGCTCCTTGGCCTGAAGAGGGAGGGAGGGGGGGTATGGGTGGAGGGGAGGGGAGGGAAGGGGGAGGAAGAGGGGGAGGAGATGGAAATTTTTAAATATAAAAAAATAAACCAAAAGAAAGATGGTGAAAATTTGTTAAAGTATTTCTTAGCCACTGTGTATCTTCTGAGAACTCACAGTTAAGTTTAACGTTATAATTTGGTTGTTTGTTTTCTGAATTTAGATTTTTGAGTTCCTCATATATTCAAAACCTTAATCTTCTCTCAGTTGTCTAACTTTTTTCTCCATTTAACATGATGGTGGCTATTAGTTTATCATAAACAATCTTTATTATGTTATGATATATATTCTCCATTCCTAGGCTCTCCCAAGACTTCTTTCAGGAAAGAGTACTGAATTTTCTCAAAGGCTATCTTTACATCAATGGAAATGATCATACAATTTCTGTTCTTTGGTATATTTATGTTGTGAATCAAGTCATGTATGTTGAATCATCCTAGTAGCTCTGTGATGAAACCAACTTGACCATGATGAATTATCTAATAGGTATATGAAATGATTTGCAAATATTTTATTGAATATTTCCATATTCATATGCATCAGGGAGATTGGCCCATAATTCTCTTACTTTATTAGATCATTTAGTACAAGAGTGACAGTAGCTTCATAATAAGAGTTCAGAAATGTCTCTTTCTTTTCTATTTTATGGAATAGTTTGAATAGTTTCAGTACTAAGCCAGTTTTCACTGAAGGTCTTATATATTCAAAACCTTAATCTTCTGTCAGTTGTCTTTTTTCTCCATTTAACATGATGGTGGCTATTAGTTTATCACCTTCAGGTGTTGAGTGTTTTTATTGGAAATTTTTAGTGGCTATTTCTATTACACTGGATTCAATAGAGTTGGTTAAATTACTTATTTCATCTTGGTTTAATACCAGTAACTTAAATGCAACTACGAATTTACCCATTTGTTTTAGAAATTTAAATTCAGCAGAATTTAAACTTTTAATGTGTGAACTTATGATTCTCTAAATTTGCCTCAGTATTTGTTGTAATGTCTCTATTTTCAATCTAATTTATTATTTTAAGTCTTCTCTCCTATTCTTTTGGTTAGTTTTACAACAGGTTTAAGAATTTTTTTTTTACAGAAACATTATTTTTTCACTTATATTTCATTAATTTCTGTGTTGATCTCCATCATTTAACTTCACCTATTCCCTTGGAGATTAGTTTGTTCTTATTTTTTAAAATGCCTTAAGGTTCACCATCAGGTTATTTGAAATCTCCAATTACATAATTTAGGAACTTAGAACTATAAACTTCCTTCTTTGTTGATTCCCATTTTTGTAAATATGCTGTGCATTCCTTCACATTTCTTTCTAGGAACAATTATATTTCCTTCTTGATTTTTGCAATGACCCATTCATCATTTGATAGCATATTGTTTAATATCCACAGGTTTACATATTTTTCAGTAGTTTCTTTTTCTGGTGATTTGTTTTATTCAGTTTTGGTGAGATAAAAATGCATGATGTTTTAATTTTTATCTATTGAGTGAGACTTGCTTTGGGTCTTCTCATGTGGTATTAGAGTACTTGTTATGATCTGTTGTGATTTTTTTTCCCTTTTAATTCTAGTTTTCTCTATTCTTTTGGTGGATGTGTTCAGGATACACTAGGTTGTTGTATCATTGTGTTAATGTTTTTCTATGACAGATTGACACTCCAGGTACCAATTTCTGTCTCTAGTTTGTTCCTGTGGGCTGGAAAAAGTCTTAGCAACAAGCCATATTGAAAATAGAGAAACAAGTGACTACAAAACTGATGCTTAAAATGTACCAATTGGTTTATGGACCAAAGGACCTCAAAGGTGATTTGTATATGATTATATTGCTGTGAATGTAACAGGAAATAGAAGAGGGAAGCAATGATAGTGATATATATATATATATATATATATATATATATGAAAGGAAGAAATGAAGGACAGAGAGATTACATAGAACTAGGAATATTTAAGCACAAGGAACAAATAAAGTAGATCCATGAGAGTGTTGTTTAACAAGCACTAAAGGAAGAAAGGAAAGATAAGATATGTACCAATTATCATAACCCAGTTCATCTGTAAGACTTTGGTAGATGTAACAGTAAGAGGAATGGCTACAGGAAAAGAGAAAGGAAGGGTGAAAGTTTTCAAAAAGAAAGGGAAAGAAAGGTAGATGGAGAACAAAATAGCAAAGGGTACAAACAGTAGGGGACAGTGTTGGCCTGCTACAATTCCTTCCTCTTCTATGTAGAAAAGAAATAGCTGTAGAGGAGGAAGGAGATGTGGATAGAGATATAAAAAAATGGAGTCAACAGTAGTTAAAAAAATATCCGTTGAGAAAAGTGAGACATGGGTAGAAATATAAGCAAATGAGTTCCCTGGGCTAAAAACTGATTCCCTTTCTTTGAGTAATCCATTGCTTCATTTTATTGTTTCTGGACTAGAGTGTACTCACTATAGTGATAAAAAAGGTGTCATTCTTTTCAGTTTCTGTTTTGTATAGAGATGTCTTGACTGTTCTCCAAGATATGGGTAATGAAATCAAACTCTGCTCAGCCATAATTGTTACATTCACAGGGAATTTGAAACAGTTTGTGAGTGTGTGATGCCAAAACCATGTTTAAATATGGACTTATTTCCTTAAATCTTAACTATCCCTGTTTGGGCACGGATGGTAGCCATGGCAGAAGTTGCTGGAACACTTTCTGTGAAGTATCTTCCAACAATAATATTTTAGATTTCCTGATAATGTCTCTTAATCAAGTTTATCTGGGGTAACATGCCACTATGGTAGTGGTTGCTCCTTTCATTGTTGTTCCAGCTGCAAGTCCAGTCCTATGATAGAAAACATTTGTGGGGTATATGGTAGAACAGGTTTATTAGGCTGTTGATCCAATCAGTTCTGGGATTGCAAAAGTAGCAGATGGGGTGATTAAATATTTGTGCTCTCTTTAATAAGCAATCTGTAATCAACCATTTGTTATTATCTGATTTCTTGTCTGCCATTTTACCCAGAATCATGTGTCACTATGCTGATATCAGACAAAACAGGCTTCAAACTAACATTAGTCAGAAGAGACAAAGTTACTTCATGCTAAGTAAGAGAGCCATTTATCAAGAGAATATTATAATTTGAAACACATTCACACTGAGCACTGTTGCACAAAAACTCATAAAACAAATACTAAAGGCTTTAAAATCACGGATTAACCCCAGCATAGTAAACGGAGGTGACTTAAGTACTGCATCCTGTAGGTTATTGAAAAACACCTACAGAAACACTGGGTTTAAATTATTCTACAGATCAAATAAACTTAATCAGCATTTAGAGAACATGCCACCTAAACATTACAGAATATGCCCACTTCTCTGCAGTCCATGGAACTTACACTATAATTGATCACATGTTAAGACATGATGCATAAAATAAAAGAAATCTGAAACAACTTCATGTATTATATGACCACACAGGAAAACAAAAATCAACAGAAGAAAACACACAAACTCATGGATATTAAACATACATTATTGAACAATTATTGGAGTATTGAAGAAATCAGGAAAAAATGTAGAAAATTACTAGAAACAAATGAAAAGTAAAATACAAAACCTAAAAGACACAATGAACGCAGTCCTAAGAGAGAACACTATAGCTCTAAGTATTTATATGACAACAGCAAAGAAGTCTCAAATAAATGGCTTTTTTCTTTTACTTTCATCGTATTGAAAGTAGATTCTTTTCTCATACAGTTTACCCTGACTGCAATTTTCTCTCCTTCTACCCCTGCCAGTTCCTTCCTACTTCCCCTCTCCTCTGGATCCACTCCCTTTCTGCCTTACTTTAGAAGATAACAGGCTTCTAAGAGATAATAACAAAACATGAAAAATATAAGATAAAGCAAAACCTAGCATATTGAAGTTGGACATGGCAGGTCCACAAGAGAAAATGAGTTCTAAGAGCAGATACAAGAGTCAGAGATGCACTAGCTGTTACAATCAGTCAGATCAGAAGTTACATAAAAATAATAAGCTGAAAGCTACAATCTTTAATCAGAGGACCTGGTGAAGAGCCATGTAGGCCTGTACTTATTGCTTCAATCTCTGAGAGTTCATATGTGCCTTTCTTAGTTGATTCAGATGGCCTTGTTCTCCTGGTGTTCTCTAACATATCTGGCTTTTACACTCTTTTGGCCTCCTCTTCTGCAGGGCTCCCTGAGCTCTGAGGGGAGGGATTTTATAGAGATATTCCATTCAGAGCTGTGTGTTCCAAGAACTAACTCTGCCTCACAATTGGCTGTGGGTCTCTCTGCATCTATTCCTGTATGATGCAGAAAGAAGTTTCTCTGATGATGATTGGATAAGGCACTGATCTATCATTATAGCAGAATATCACTAGGAGTCATTTTATAGATATATATTTTTTAGATTAGAGTGTTTGGTTTTAGCCTGGGTCTCTGACCTCTCTAGTCCCTGGTTCTTGGTCACCCAAGCAGTGTCCAGTATGGGTTACATGTTAGGGAGTGCTACTTAGTCAAATAAAGCATCTATTAGCTACTCCTATGAGTTCTGTGGCACCATTGATCTACCATATCTTCTAGGGAGGACACCATTGTAGATGAAAATGTTTGTGCATGAGTCATTGTTTACGATTATCCTTTGGTAGGATGCCGAGTACTTTCCTGAAACAAAAGACACTGAACATAGAGGTGAAGGTTCCAAGTAGGCATCAGGTTGGTTTCTCCATGTTCAGTGAGTTGCGTGGGTGTTGTTCTAACCATTGGGAGATCACTGTCAGTTTGGGGAGAGCAAAACTGTCTTAGCAACAGCCTGGGTTGTTTGGGTATTTTCATGGAACCCCTTAGCCAAAAACTGAACTGAATTCAACCCAGTCCCTCTATTGGAAGACTTCTTTGATGGCAAGCGATGGCTAGTTGTGATTCTATATCCCCCATTATTAGAAAACCTCATTAGGATCACCTTCATATATTTTAGGAAGTTTCTATTGCACTAGGTTTCCATACTGTGCTTCAAGTGTCCCTCAGTTTCAGCTGTCTCTCCCCACATTTTCTCCCTCTATCCTATCTCTTCTTCTGTACCCCACTTGATCTTCTACTTTCCATCCCCACCCACTCCTAGTCCATTCATAAAATCTATTCTATCCCCCCCTCTCAGAGAGATCCAAGTGTCCCACTTTGTCCCTTCTTTAACACCTAAAATCTCTGGGCCCATGGATTGTAGCTTTTTTATCATTTATTTAAAGGCTAATATCCACATATACGTGAATACATACCATATTTATGTTTTTAGATCTGGAGTACCTCATTCTGGATGATGCTAATGAGTTCAACCCATTTACCTACAAATTTCATGATAGCATTTTTGTAACAGCTGATTAACACCCCATTATGTAAATGTACCACATTTTCTTTATCAATTCCTTTGTTGAGGAACATCTAGGTGGCTTCTAGTTTCTGGGTGTGATGAATTGAGCAACAGTGAGCATGGTTGACCAATTTCCCTTGTGGTAGGATTAAGTGTCCTTAGCGTAGATGCTCAAGAGTAATATAGCTGGATCTTGAGGTAAATCAATTCTCAACCTTCTAAGAAACCACTATAATAGTTTCCATAGTGGCTGTACAAGTTTGCACTCTGACCACCAATGGAGGAGTATTCCCCTTTCTCCACATCCTTACAAGCATGAACTGCCACTTGTGTTATTGACCTTATTGATTCTGGCAAGTGTAAGATGGAATCTGAAAGTGGTTTTGATTTGCATTTCCCTGATGGTGAAAGATGTTGAACATTTCTTTACATGTTTCTCAGATATTTGATTTTCCTCTACTGAGAATACTCTGTTTAGTATACCACATTTTAAATTTGGATTTTGTTTTTTAATATCTAGTTTCTTGAGTTCTTTGTATATTTTGGATATTAGTCCTGTATCAGATGTGGTGTTAGTAAAAGTCTTCTTCCCATTTTGTGGGCTGTCATTTTGTCTGATGGTGTCCTTTGCTTCACAAAAGCTTTTCACTTTCAGGAGGTCCCATTTATTAAGTGCTGGTCTTAATGCCTGTGCTATTGGCATTCATTTCAGGAAGTCTTCTGTGCCAATGATTTCAAGGTTATTTTCCCCACTTTTTCTTCTAGCAAGTTCAGTATGTCTAGTTTTATGTTTAGGTCTTTGAGCCAATTAGACTTGAGTTTTGCAAAGGGTAAAAGATAAAGATCTATTTGCATCCTTCTACATAGAGACCTCAAGTTTGATCAGCACCATTTAATTTTTACAGATGTTGTCCTTTTATTCAGTATGCATTTCTTGCTTCATTATCAAAATTCAGGTGCCCACAGGTGTGTGGATTTATAGCTGGGTCTTCTTTTTATTTATATCTTGGTCTGATTCTAATGATCATTACATCCGTTTTTAATGACTATACCATGTTGATATTTTTTCTTTTCTGGAGCTCTGTAGTGCAACTTGAAATAATCAGGAATGGTAAAAATTCCAGTGGTTCTTTGATAGTTCCAGATTGCTTTAGCTATCCTGTGTGTTTTGTTCTTTGATATGAAGGTGAGACTTGTCCTTTCAAGGTCTGCTAAGAATTGTGTTGGAAAATTCTACCAGTCCATGGGCATGGGAGATACTTAAATTTCTGGATATCTTCTTCAAATACTTTAAGGTTTATCATATGAATCTTACACTTGTTTGGTTAGAGTTACCCAACAATATTTTAAATTATTTGAGATTATTATGAAAAAGTTGTCTCCTTGATTTCTTTCTCAGTCTGTTTGTCATTTGTATACAAAGTGAATACTGATTTTTTTTTGTGTGAGTTAAGTTTGTATCCAGTTACTTAGAGGAAAGAGCTTATCAGATGTAGCTGTTCCCTGGTAGAGGTTTTATGATTGCTTACATATACTGTCATATCATCTGCAAATAAAGATATTTTAACTTCTTCCTTTCCAATTTGTATCCCCTTGATCTTTCATTGTATTATTAATCTAGCTAATACTTCAAGTACTATATTGAATTGATATAGAGAGTTGACAGCCTTGTCTTCTTCAAGATTTTAGTGGAATTGCTTTGAGTTTCTCTTAAGTTGATATTGGCTATGATCTTGCTGTAACCTGCCTTTATTATGTTTAGATATGTCCCTTATATCCTTAACCTCTTCATTAAGTGCTGTTATATTTTGTCAAAGGACTTTTCTGCATCTAATGAGATGTTGGTGTTGCTTTTGTTCTTTCAGTTTATTATCCTAACTACATTCCACCCCAGTCTCCCCAGACTTACTCCTAGTCTTGCTGAAGCCTGACTGTAGGAGCCTCTTCTCCCATCCCATCACCGTCCTCTGGAGACTCTACCTTTTAAATGTGGCTCTTGGGTTCCTCTAGTTCTTTAACACTGCTTGTTTCAGGCTTTCCTCCTAGTCCATTCCTTTGTGACACATGTCCTGCTGGAACATTCTACACCATGGAAACCCACCCCCAGCCACAACACTGCCTAAGATCCAGAGTAGACAACAGCAATCAAAGAATATAACACCTTCCCTACAAAGATGGAACCAGATTATCTTGGTGAACAAAAACTCCAGAAACTCCAGATTTCTTTTATTTCCTCATTTTTTTATTAAAAATTTCCATCTCCTCCCCTCCTCCTCCCCCTTCCCTCCCCTCCCTTCCACCCATACCCCCACTAACTGCCTCTCCAAGACAAAGAGACATCAGGGTTCCCTTCACTATGTTAAGTCCAAGGTCCTCCCAGCTCCCCCTAAGTCCAGAAAGGTGAGCAAGCAAACTGACAAGGCTTACAGTGAGCCCGTCCATGCTGTAGAGTTCATGCTCATCGCCTTTATCCTTGGCTTCTCAGTCCTCCTCCACTGTCAGCCACATTCAGAGAGTCTGGTTTGGTCCCCTATTCCATCAGTCCCATTCCAACTGGACTTGGTGGTCTCCCGTTAGATCTGTCCCACCGTCTCAATGGGTAAACACACTCCTCACGGTCCTGACTTCCTTGCTCATGATCTCCCTCCTTTTGTTCCTCATCAGGACCTTGGGAGCTCAATCCGGTGCTTCTATGTGGGGCTCTGTCATTTTCTCCATCCAATGCCAGGTGAAGGTTCTATGGTGATATACAAGATATTCATGAGTATGGCAATAGGATCTGGACATTTCTGGCACCTTCTCCTCAGCTGCCCAAGGAACTAGCTGGGGCCGTCTTCCTGGACACCTGGGAACCCCTCTAGAGTCAAGTCTCTGCCAACCCTAGAATGGCTCCCTTAATTAAGATATATAATTCCTTGTTCCCATATCCACCCTTCCTATATCCCAGCCATCCTATTCCCCCAAGCTCTTCCCATCCTCCACTTCACACTTTTCTCTCTCCATTCCCCCATCCCCCCATTCCACCCCACCCGCATGTTCCCATTTTTTGTCCGGCAATCTTGTCTACTTCCAATATCTAGGAGGATAACTATATGTTTTTCTACGGGTTCACCTTATATAGCTTCTCTAGGATTTTTTTTATAAATTATAGGCTCGATGTCCTTTATTTATGGCTAGAAACCAATTATGAGTGAGTACATCCCATGTTCATCTTTTTGGGCCTGGGTTACCTCACTCAGGGTGGTGTTTTCTATTTCCATCCATTTGCATGCAAAATTCAAGATGTCATTGTTTTTTACCACTGAGTAGTACTCTAATATGTATATCTTCCACACTTTCTTCATCAATTCACCTATAAAAAGGCACAGGCTAAGAGATTGGATACGAAAACAGGATCCAACATTCTGCTGTTTACAAGAAACACACCTCAACCTCAAAGACAGACACCTACTCAGAGTAAAGGGTTGGGAAAAGGTTTATCAAGCAAATGGCCCTAAGAAACAAGCGGGTGTGGCCATACTAATTTCTAACAAAGTTGACTTCAAACTAAAATCAATCAGAAGAGATGGAAAAGGACACTTTATACTCATTACAGGAAAAATCTATCAGAATGAAGTCTCAATCCTGAATATCTATGCCCCTAATACAAAAGCACCCACTTATGTAAAAGAAACATTACCAGAACTCAAGCCAGCCATCAAACCAAACACACTGATAGTGGGAGACTTCAACACTCCTCTTTCACCAATGGACAGGTCAATCCGACAGAAACCTAACAGAGAATTAGAGACTTAATAGAGGTAATGAACCAAATGGACTTAACAGACATCTATAGAACATTCCACCCAAACAGGAACGAATACACCTTCTTCTCTGCGGCTCATGGAACCTTTTCGAAAATTGGCCACATACTCAGTAACAAAGCAAACTTCCACAGTTACAAAAACATTTTAGTAACCACCTGCATCTTATCGGATCACCATGGATTAAAATTAGAATTCAACAACAATGCTACCCCCAGAAAGCCTACAAACTCATGGAAACTGAACAGTCAACTACTGAACCATACCTGGGTCAAGGAAGAAATAAAGAAAGAAATTAAAGTCTTCCTTGAATTTAATGAAAATAAAGACACAACATACTCAAACTTATGGGAAACTCCAGATTTCTAGACTAAGCTCAGAAACACAGCCAATAAAATATGCCTTCCCTCGAAGCCAGCAACATGATTGAAATAGGTCCCCAGAAAAGCAATTTGCTGAAGCACAAGACAAGACTTGAAAACAGCAAGTATGAATATGTCCAAGGACCCCAAATAAGATATGGAGAAATGCCTTAATGAAAACTGAAAGCAGGAAAACCTTTTAAACTATGAAACTAGAATTTAACAAAGAAATAGAATCACTAAAGAAAACCCAAACTGAAAATTAAAATCTCAGGAAGTCAAATAAAAACATCGAATGGAAGCATCACTAACAAATTAAAAGACTTGAAAGAGAGAACTTCAGATCTTGAAGTCAAGATAAATGAATAGTTTAGTCAAAGAAACTCATCTGAGACACTATGAAAAGATCAAACTTTTACTTAATAAGCATTCTATCTGACCATTGTGGTGGATTAAAGCTGGGTATCAATGATAGAAAGTATACTGACTCATGGAAACTAAACATTTAAGTACTAAATTAAAATTAGTCCAGACAGAAATCAGGAAGGAAAATTAAAACTTTTTAGAATTTAATGGAAGTGAGATGTAATATATGCCAAACTATGAGAAAAATTGAAGGTAGTTCTAAGAGTCAAGTTAATAGTACTAAGTGCCTACAGCAAAAATAAATGGAGAGATCTCATATTAACATCTTCATGGGATACCTGAAAGTTCTAGAACAATAGAAAGAAACAATACAAAAATGAGTAGATGTAAATAAATAATTCATTGCTAAAACAGATGAAATAGAAACAAGCAAACCAGCAAAACAGAGTAATACAAAACAAAGATAATAAAAAGAATCAATGAAAGGAAGAATTGTTCTTTGAGAAATATTAACAGTGTTGATAATCCCTGAGTCAAATTAGCAAAAATTCAAAGAGATAAAGTATAAAATTGGAGATAAAAAGGAGGACATTAAAATAGACAGCAAGGTAATCCAGTGAATCAGAAACACATACTTTTAAGTCTTGTGCTCTAGCAAACTGGAATAAAAAAATGACTTATGTATGTATGTATATGTATATATATATATACATATATATTATGAATAACCTAAAGATGATCAAAACTAATAAACAATTTAAACATACAGCTAATCCCTAGGGTTAAAGAAACCTTATAACCCACAACTAAAAAAAACTGCCCAGGCCTAGGAAAAAACAAAATAAAATTCTACCTGTTCTTCAAAGAATACCAATCCCAGTAACTGAAATTATCGTACAAAATAGAAACTGAAGGAGAAAAGACTACATTATCAGAAAATGGTGCTGATCAAATAGCATGACTGCATATAAAGAATGAAAATAGATCCACATCTGTCACCCAGTACAAAACTCAACTCCAAGAGGATCAATATAAAATTAGATACCCTGATTCTGATAGACTATAAGCTGAGGAATAGACTTGAACTTATTGGAATAGGAACAGATTTTCTGAACAGGATACTAATAACAGGAGACCAATAATTAATAAATAGGACCTCATTAAGATGAAAAGTTTCTCTATGGTAAAGGACACCATCATTCTGGCAAATTCATCAGCCTAAAGAATGGAAAATTTCTTTACCAGCTATATATTTGATAGAGATTTAGTACCTCAAATATAAAGAAAAAGTGTGAACACCAGGAAAACAACCCAATTTAATATGGGGGCACAGAATTAAATAGTATTCAAAATAAATAAACGAATAAAAGAAATATAAATAGGTGAGAAACATTTTAAAATTTCAACATCCTTATTCATCAGGGAAAATGGCAATTAAAACTTACTTAAGAATTCATATTACCCCATGCAGAATGATCAAGTTCAGATGCAAAGGGAGGAGGATGTGTAGAAAATGATGTAACAAGCCACGAGCCACATTCCAGCATACAAATGAACAGAAATTGGTTACTTTAAATTGTAAGAGCCTAAGCTATTAGCTGAGCATTTATACTCAATAATAAGTCTCCATATGGTTATTTGGGAACTGGCTGATGGTACAGAAACTTCTGCCTGTACCATTCCACAAGATGGAACCTATGCTTGACACTGCTCAGGTGGCAAAGAACCTCAGACGAGATATGCCATGAATGTAGAAGAATACAAAATACTATGTTTTGCTAAAGGAACACAAGGAGAAAATGTCTCTTAATGTTCTGCTTATACCCATAGGCCAGTAGCTCACTTATTCACTATTAGAGAAGCTTCTTCTTGGAGAAGTTAAGAACTAATACAGAGACACACAACTAGAAAATGTAGACAATCAGAGATTTTATCATACTTAGTCCTAAATGGAATATTTTCTTCAAATCCCTCCCTTCACTGCTCCAGGGTATACGCAGAAGAGGAGTCTGGAAGATAGAAGGAGTCAGGGGAAATGAATGACATGAAGGAAATTGTATTCCAAACACAATAGGACTGACTCACATATTAGCTCATAGACTGTAGCAGCATGCACAGGGCCTGAGCAGATTCAAGTCAGATGGAGTTCCAGCACAGACAGCGTAAAGTGGACATGAGCCACCTCCCAAAACAATAAGCTATCAACAGTTGTGCTTGCAAAGAAAAAAATTAGTTTTCTCCAATGGAGTTTGACTTGGTATATAAACCATCATTAATGGTAGGCACCATGCCCAGCAGTAGATGACCAACTCAAAACAAGCTCAGTGGTGATTTATTATTTTTTGTCTCATATTACTTTGCTAGGGCATTTAAAACATCTTTCTGATCTTTTGCTTGCATATTGTGGTTTATAATTTTGTGTCCTTATCAGTTTAGTGTGTGTTGTGTGTTTATGAGTGTGTGCATGCATGTGTGTGTTTCTGTGATTTTTCTATTCTTTTTTCAATTATATTTGCTTTAATTTTCCTGAGTGTTATTTAAAGGCAGAGAAAGAAGGTATGGAATTGGATATCTGGGCATTTAGAGAGGATCTGGGACAAGATGCGGGAGATGGAACCATGATCATAATTTAATATATTGATTTTCAATTAAAAGTAGAAAAAGAAATATAATTCTTGCTTATAAAAGCAATTTATTTATGACAAAAAATGTTAAAAATTTTCCAAAAACATTCTTAGTTAATGGAGAATGTATCTTTAAGATACTTCTCATGTCCACAATATTTGCCTCTTTATATAAAAATAATAACATGCAGTTTTTCAGAAAATGAAGTGATACAGTATGCATTGTTTTTCACATTTTCACTTAATATACATTAAACACCTTTCTACATTATTATACTACTATACTTTCATCATATTTGTGGTGGCATTTTATTTCAAAGCAATTTTAGCAAAATTTGAATCAATTCTTTTAGTGGGCAGTTTAGTTTCTCAGGTTATTTGCTCTGATAAATAACACAGCTATCTCTTAGATCTATCTATCCATCTATTAATCATGTTTTCTTAGCCCCGATGCTGTAATTTCTGTAGGGTATATTTTAAGTGGACAGCTATTGAATCATTTGGTAATCATATTTAAAATATTTATGAATAGTGTTAAATTGACCTACATAAAGTGTCATACAATTATCTTTCTGATTAGTAATGAAAATAATATGTTAGTCCTCACTTTATTCCTAATCCCAGGATGATTTGAGTCCAAAATGTCACAATCATAGAGTGGGCTGCACTTTAGTTCCCAAGTGGAAATCCTGAAGTTTATGAGACTACAGAGCATGAAGAAACAAAAATTTATGATAGCATAAATGCAGTACTCATATTTCTAAAAAGAAGAAGAAAAATAATGCTATACTTAAAGTGCAGAAATTTTAATTAATCACTTATTACTTTAACTGGCACAAGACATTGCTTTCTAAAATCTTCCTCCTGATAAAATTGAGTTTCCTGTTGTCTATTTATTCTACCTTGTAGTGGTTTGAAAGAAAATGTTCCCCATAGACTAATATTTGAAGGATTAAGGTGTTTGACCTTGTTGGAGAAACTGTGCTACTATGAGTTGACTTTTGAGATTTAAAGAGCCAACATTGTTTCCAGTTGGTGCTCTACCTCTCTTTTTGCCTGAAAATCAGGTGTGAGATCTCAGCTATTGTTTCAATTTCATGTCTGCTTTCCCATTGCCATACTCCCCACCATGGTGGTTAGGGACTTTCTGGATCCATGAAGCCCTGAATTAAATAATTTCTTTTATAAGTTATCTTTATCAGGGCATTTGTTTTGCCATGGCTGTAGAAAAGTAACTGGCACATACGCTTTAAGCTGTGAACTTCTTGGTTAAGCACTTTAATATAGCAAATAATAGATACTCAAGTCAGTGTTTAGAGAAATGAACTCTGTCTTATGATTTATTGCTGTGAAGAGACAACATGACTATGGCAATTCTTTTTTTAAATTTTTTAATTTAAAAGTTTCTTTTTTCATTTTACATACCAACCACAGTTCTTCCTCCTTCCACTCCTCCCACTTCCCCTTACCTTTTCCCTACCCAAGCTCCCATCCACTCCTCAAAAAGGGTAAAGTCTCCCATGGGGAGTCAACAAATCTGGCATATCAATTTGAGTCAGTACCAAGCCCTTCCCCATATATTGAAGCTGAGCAAGATATCTCTCCATAGGGAATGTACACCAAAAACCAGTTCATGCACTGGGGGTAAATCCTGGTCCCACTGGACTATGGCAGTTCCTAGAAAGGAAAACATTTAATTGGGGTTTGCTTACCATCTCTGAGTTTTGCTCCATTATCATCATGGCAGTAAACATGATGGTATGCAGGAAGACATGGTGCTGGAGAAATAACTGAGAGTTCTACATCTTGATCTGCAGACAGCAGGGAAGAGACTGACCTGAGCTTCTGAGACCTCAAAGCCCACCCCGACAGTGATATACTTTCTCTAACAAAGTCCCACCTCCTAGCAATGCCATTCTCTGAAGGCCAAGCATTCAAATATATTAGTTTATGGGTACAATTCCTCTTCAAACCACCATGTTTCACTCTCTGACCCCACAGGCTTGTAGCCATAACATAATGTAGAAATGCATTTAGACTAATTGCAAAAGTCCCTATAGTCTATCAGAGTCTCAACAATGTTTAAAAGTCCAACATTCAAAGTCTCTTCTGGGATTCTTGCAATCGATTAACTGTGATCCTTATAAATCAAAATAAGAAAACAGATTGCATACTTCCAACATATAATGGCACAGGATATACATTACCATTCCAAAATGGAGGAAAGGGAGAATAGTATGGAAATAATGGACCAAAGCAAGCTGGAAAAGCAGCTTGACACACTCCAAATTCTGTATCTCCATGTCTGATGTCAAAATGCTCTTCAGATCTCCAACTCCCTTCAACTTTGTTGACTGCAAAACACTTCTTTCACTTGGGCTGGTTCAACTCCTATTAGCAGTCTTGTTATCTATCCCACAACTGTGGCATCTACTAATCAATCCATACTTCACCTTCCTAGCTTTGCACATGGCCTCTCCTGGCCTCCTTTCAGGGGACATCCCTGACACATGTCTGGCTTCAACAACTATTCCTTAGTCATGAAAGACTATTCTCTAACCCCCTTTTCTATCCTGACTCTAAATCCAGAACTATGTGACTAATGCTGCCAAATTCTGCTGCATTCTGAGGCTGGAACATGATTCCCTTGTTCAATTATATCTTTACTAGCTTTCTGTTTTTGATGACTTCCTTTACTGCCTACGCTTAGCAGTCCTGAAACTGGAAGTGTAGATCAGGCTGGCTTCAAACTCAGAGACCCACCTCCCTCTGCCTCTGGAGGGCAGGGATTATAGGCATGCACTGGCTCACCAGGCCTTAAGCTTTCATTTAATTCCTTTCCCCTAATTGGAAAGTGCTAGGTGAGATCATGCCCTGAGGTCACCGCTACCTTTATTCCATTTCTTAATCTGTTTATCTCCTCAAACACAGTACTTAACTCCATTCCACTTCTTGGTATTCTGTTTCTCCTCAAATTGTCCATTTTTTCTTGCTCAACTCAGATTGCTCTTTTTCATTATAAATCTTCATTAGAGTTAACGCTAATAATCCACAACAGAGCCTATACTAGGCTGTTTTGAGATTTCCTCTACCAGTGAAATTAATCCAAAACTTTTCACTTTAGTTTCAGGCAGACTTTTCAGACAAGGGGAAAAAACAGCCACATTTCTTGCCAAAATATCACAAGTACATTCTCTAGGCCACATACTACCTTTTTTCTCCTGAAGCCTCTTGAGCAAGGTCTCTCAGCTCAAATCACCCTGAGCACCACTGTCTTTCAGGCTTCTAGTATGGCCTATTAAACAGTGCTCAATTACATAACGTTTCTATACCTTGGTTTTCTCCTCTATTACTGATGCTAAACAGAGTACTTACCTCACGAGTTAATAGTGTGGATGCCCTACAACATGTACACACTTACATGTGAACCAGCACATAACAGTTTAATGTTATAATTATTATTTTATAATTATTTCTATTCTTTAAGCCACCAGGCCATGAGCTGTCCATCAGTCCTCACCTCTGTCATTTAGCTTGATTCTCACAGTTGTGTAAGTATAAAGTTCTGACTTAGATTAGTTGTGCATTAGTCACTTCATATGGTTCCATCTAATACCTGTATAACATTTAAGAAATATTTTTATTTGGCCCATCACTAGATTTGACTTACATTGCAATTAGCCTTCAAAGTTATCTCCCTAATGATTAATTATTTCTATAAAATGATGTATTTTGCATATATTCCCCTTATGCAATCATGTCCAAATCATCTGGTATGCTTTCATGTCTTCAGAGATCACCAATTGCTTCATATTTATAAGAATAATCTTCATCACCATTGTTGGTACTCAATATATAACAGTAATTTCTGAACAGTTTCAATCTAACCAACATACAGAAATTTTACTATATAACAAAATTTTCTGCAGAGAAGTAAAAACAATTTGATGTAACAGTTTATTATTAATAGGATCATTTAAAAGTCTGAGTAATGAAAGTAACTGTTGGAACTTATTAGAGTTCTGATATCAAAAGAAATTCACATGGAAAATTAAAGTTTTAAAATAATTTCAATAATGATTTTATTTTCTTAATTAAGTACTAATTTGGTGAAAGTAATCTGCTAGTTTCTGGACAATTTTCTCAAGATTTGAAAAGAAATGTCTCTTTAACTTGTTGAAATCACTAACAAAGTCCATCCATGACTTTAGCTGTCATATAAATGCATTTGCTTTACACAACAGCTAAAATGACCCTGATGTTTAAAAGATCTCTTTTGCATTTATCATTTTGAGCATTGCATATATTTATTGACCACTTATTTCATAACACATATTGAACTATTATGTGATATTATCAACAGAAACAACTGTGCTTATTCTCACCAAAGTATGATTGAACATGTAGTAAGGCATTAGGCATCCTTTTACCTATCCTTGTCTTATTCCTAATAATAAAGACTCCTAAGTGAAGGAGTTAAAAAGGAAAAAGGTATATAAGTTACTGCAAAGTTATATCTTATAAATATTCTAGCATTAAAATATTTGCAATTGTTGTCACCCATTATAGAATGAATTTGCATACATGTGAAGGTTTTATATAAATCTTAGTAAGTAACTTACAACTACACCCAGCATGGCGTCTGATTTAAAAAGAAACACATTGTATAACAAGGTAGTAAAGAGGATCTTATTATAACCTTAAGTCTACTTTACTCAATTTTCTTTATAGGTAAATCATTTGCAGACATTGGTACTTTAACTCTTATGGGTAACAGATTACTTTTGACACATCAGTGAGTTGCAACACAGGGTTTGGTATTCTGAATAAAGTCCAAGGCCTTTTGGCTGGCCTTCAGAAGAAGCTTGATTTTGGTCCCCCTCTCTTGTAAGAATATTTACAATGCTTAGATGAAATGGATCTCTTCCCTGTTCTCTAGTTATGCCAGTCTGCATTGCTTTCTTTCATACAGAAAGCTAGGCATTGGAGCCAGAAGTCAGTCTCAGGCAGGCAATCAGACTTCAGAGTCCAAATATTTTATCATTTCCCTCCTACTCAGATAGCAAGTGCAGAAATATGTATAAACTTTATGAAAGGCAGAAAATCTCTTTTATGTGCCATTGTGCTAAGTGAAAACATGTTTGTAGTGGGTATACCAGGTATATATTGAAAAGTAGCTTAGCTTTCTAATACAGTAAAAAATGTTAACTCCAATGAAAACTAAATATACTACAGTTTAGATATGCTACATTAAGCATTGTATACAATGTATTTTTAATTAGATCCTATGGTAAAGCAAACAAAAAGACAATTGGTGATAAGAAATCAAAGTATATCTGTGATTTAGATTTTCTAAATCCTTATCATCTGTGAGAATATAATTTACTGTTTATTATTTCTTGAAAGACTGTACATGAGTTCTAACACAGTCATTCCTTCAAATCTGAAAACTAGATGCTCTAAACCAGAATGACACATTACTAATCTAAAGCATTACATTTTTACTGTTCTGTGTATGAAAAGTATTATCTGTTATATTTCTAGTCATTTGATATTGAAATGAATGCTGGAGATTTTCTCTCTTCATCTATGATATGGAAATATGCCTGGCAAATATGATAGTAATATACCAAAATATGATAATTGATTATATATATATATATATATATATACATATATATCTTCTATCATAATGTTAATCATTGATTGTTGCCCCCAGGCATATCAGCTTTCAACCTATTTTATGTGTTCACTGAGGTAATAAATTCATACCATGGATTAAGTATAATCAAGGATTATAATTTCTACTGAAATGCATGGACTCTGGCTAGTAGCATTTTAGAATAAAATTAACACCTATATACTACTGAAATGCAATATATTGTGAGATTTTGCTCCTATAATATGTAAATCATCCCTGCTTATTCCCTGTCATTAATCCCTTACACCAAACAGAAGACTGAATCTTGCCTAATCTACCTGGTAACTGTCTCAAATATACTCCTTAATTTAGAAACTCAGCTGTCTGTCATTAGGTTAGTATGACAGCCTCCTAATTGATACCAATATATTGCATTCCATTCTCCTCACTGTTACTATTAATGACCTTTCTGAAGTGCAAATTGAATCATGCTCCTTCCTGGCTTAAATTTCTTTAGTGACCCATTATCCTGTGTATGGTACAATGAAGGACAAGACTCTTTTTTTTTTTTACTTTTTTTTCTTCTCATTTTTTTTATTAAAAATTTCCATCTCCTCTCCTCCTCCTCCCCCTTCCCTCCCCTCCCTTCCACCCATACCCCCACTAACTGCCTCTCCAAGACAAAGAGACATCAGGGTTCCCTTCACTATGTTAAGTCCAAGGTCCTCCCAGCTCCCCCTAAGTCCAGGAAGGTGAGCAAGCAAACTGACAAGGCTCACAGTGAGCCCATCCATGCTGTAGAGTTCATGCTCATCGCCGTTTTCCTTGGTTTCTCAGTCCTCCTCCACTGTCAGCCACATTCAGAGAGTCTGGTTTGGTCCCCTGTTCCATCAGTCCCATTCCAACTGGACTTGGTGGTCTCCCGTTAGATCTGTCCCACCGTCTCAATGGGTAAACACACTCCTCACGGTCCTGACTTCCTTGCTCATGATCTCCCTCCTTTTGTTCCTCATCAGACCTTGGGAGCTCAATCCGGTGCTTCTATGTGGGGCTCTGTCATTTTCTCCATCCAATGCCAGGTGAAGGTTCTATGGTGATATACAAGATATTCATGAGTATGGCAATAGGATCTGGACATTTCTGGCACTCTCTCCTCAGCTGCCCAAGGAACTAGCTGGGGATGTCTTCCTGGACACCTGGGAACCCCTCTAGAGTCAAGTCTCTGCCAACCCTAGAATGGCTCCCTTAATTAAGATATATAATTCCTTGTTCCCATATCCACCCTTCCTATATCCCAACCATCCTATTCCCCCAAGCTCTTCCCATCCTCCACTTCACACTTTTCTCTCCCTATCCCCATCCCACCCCACCCCCAAAAAGTGGCTTGTAGGCCAGGTGTAGCTGATACCTGAATTCCACATCAGTCTTATCTCTGGCGGCTTCTTATATGTAAACTATGCTTCAGTAAAATTGATGTACTTTAAATTTTGATTACAATTCTATCTATCTATCTATCTATCTATCTATCTATCTATCTATCTATCTATCTATCCATCCATCCATCTATCTTTCTATGTATCATTACTTTTTATTTCTCCTCCGCTTTGTTCATATTTCAATGTTCCAAAGCCCCAATGTTAACAAAAAAGCCTGACATTTCTTTGATCCAGCCACTCTTTTCCCTTCCTTGCTGTCATCGTGTGAGAAACTCTGTACCACTGATCATACAACTCTGTCCAAATGTCATAACAATTCTATTTACAACATGCATTATTCAGTTATCTTCAATCCTTTATCTTCCTTCATAGTTTTATTCAGAATGCCCTGAAATAAACATGTTTTTGAACATTTGTTTCTCAAAAGAAAAAAACTGGCATGCTTTGTCTTCCATGGCATAACTCGTATTAATACTGCACCTAACATAAATGCAAATATTCAACAAATAGGAATTCAATAAATAAATCAACAGTATTCTGTTTCAAAAATCTAAATGGGAACATTTTGTGGGGTCTCACCCTTATCTATTTTATCTACAGGCAATGATAACAGCTGTGGGAAGGAGCATCAGCATCTCCCAGAAGTGAGCACATTTATTTGTTGTCCAAGGAAGAGTCTTCAGTCTTGATACCGTATACACACAACCAAAAAAATGACTCGACAAGTTGTATTTATTGAATTGTAGCATATATATACATACGTACATAATACGGATATGTATGTATATAACAATAATAATCAACTTGAGAATTGGAAATTACAAAATGACAACCCCAAGGTAATGAATTCCCATGAAGGTACACCTCAGTTTGAGTTGTTTAAGGGAAACTAATTAAAACTGGTTGTCAAAGTGTTTGAAATGTTATTAACATATATCTTAAGATTTTCTAATAGATTTAGACACTTATATAAATATTGGGTATTTTCAGGAGAAAGACAGTAGAGAGATCAGAGAACAATTGTAGAAAAATCAGAAGTGAAACTTAATGCCCTTTCTATGCTTAGAAGAAAGATTTCACTAGAAAAGATGGCTAACCATGATTATGCCCTGCATATGTTGTGATTAATGTTCTAGACTGATAATCCTCTCTCTCTCTCTCTCTCTCTCTCTCTCTCTCTCTCTCTCTCTCTCTCTCTCTCTCTCTCTCTCTCTCTCTCTCTCTCTCCTCTTCATGGTCCTCTTCCTTTGTACAACTGTCTTACATTTTGTTATTTGTATTTTACAGATAAATAAAGGCTCAAGTTGTATTCTGCAAACAAATGATATAGCCCATACTAAGGCTCAGACACACTTGGTAAAAAATTTTCTCAACTGCATCATTTTTCAGTGAACCACTGTCTGTATACCTCTATTATGAGGTATACTGATAAAACATCATATAATCATACCAAAATATTGTATTTCAACCAGGTATATCCCCATTTAAGTGTTTTTGAATGGCATAAACGAGGGGAAAGAATATTGCCTTGTGGAGACATGAAAAAGTACAAAATGCCTCTGAGATTTGATGTAAAATACTATTAAAGAGACTTGTCTATGTTTCAAAATCTCTCCCCTGCCCAAAATGTGCTGTGGCTAATATAAGGGATAAGAGGACACTCTAGAACAATCTCCTATGGAAAAACACAAAATAAATGTATCTCTAAATCATCACTGATTGCTTGTACTGCTACAAAGTGAAGTGAAATATCTTAAATGAGTTCTCCTAGTTAAGCTTTCCATTGTTGCAATGAAACATCATGGTAGTATAGCAAGTTGGGAAGGAAAGGCTTTATTAGGCTTACACTTCCAGATCATAGTCCATAAATGGAGAAAGTCAGGACAGCAACTCGAGGACGACTGGAACCTAGAGACAGGAGCTGATGCAGAGCCCATGGAGGGGTGTTGCTTATGGGCTTGCTTTCCTTGGCTTCCTTAGCCTGCTTACTTATAGAACTCAGAACCACAGGAACCACTAGCCCAGGAAGGGCCCCACCCAGGGAGGGCCCCACCCACAATGGGCTGTGCCCTTTCCCATCAATCACTAATTAAGAAAATGCCTTACAGCTAGATCTCATAGAGGCATTTCCTCAAGTGAAGCTTCTTCCTCTCTGATGACTCTAGCTGGTGTCAAAATGACACACACACACACACACACACACACACACAAATAAATAAATAAATAAATAGATAGATAAATAAATAAATAAATAAATAAACAAACTAGCCAGTACATGAGTGATAAGGTCTTCTTTTAGGCAGAAATATGAAAAAGAAACCACAGTTATGACCTATGACTTTTTAAAGGCATAATTTTAACTTGAAATGAATAAGAAAATACTGATGCTGAATTTTTATCTTGGGAGCATTGTATCTGGATTCTTCTGTAGGGGACTTACAGAAAGATCTGAGGTGGTCAGGTGGTAACACTATCTGACGACATGAAAATGGGCTGAAAAATGGCATATAATGCATGATCTCCAAGATCAGTCCCCTTTAATAACTAGTTCAAACACTTTCTATTTCTATTGTGTAGTTCAAGAAAGTTTCTGTCACCAAGGGCCAGTGCTCCCTATGTCTTCTGGAATGAGTGAGGCTCCTTCATCTACTCTGGAAAAATGAGTACTTTTTTCTTAGACAGATGGACAGAGAAGACTAACCACTGAACAAATATGCATTGGGAGATAGTTTGAGAAATAATAATAATAAACCAGAAATTTTGGCTTACATTGGCAAAAGACTGCCAGGAAAACTTTGTAGCAAATGTCAGCCTTCATTAAACTGTCTAAACAGAGGTAGAGAAAACTGTACGGCCATGAGGTTGCTTCTCTCCCTTTCAAGTGCCCTACTATTATTTGGGCAAGCTGAGCCTTTCTGTAGCCAAACGATTCTTGGCTCTCCAGGGTACCCTTCCATTTGCTAAGGCCATGTCCTCACCAGGCTTGCTAGTTTGCTTCTGTTTCATCAAACTTGGCTGGTGCCAAAAGAAGGACGTTTCAAAAGTTATCAGCGCGCATCATCATTTTGGTTTGCTCCTCCCTCCACCCCCAGGAAATGAGTGCAAGGACGTAGGTAGCTGTAGCTTGAAACAGCAAGCTAATCACAGGCTATGGTGAGGGACAGATGGCCTTCGATCAGTTCCCTGTTACTGCATTTGTTTATTGGATTTCTTTTGCTCTTTTGGTTTTGGGGTGCCTGTGTGTGTGTACGTGTGTGTGCGTGTGTGTGTTTGTCTTTAATTTTATTTATTTATTTACTCATGTGTCTGTGCTGAACAGACAGGGTTAGCTGTCCAAAGGTCACTAGGATGTAACTATTTGGCCAGAGCCCAATGTCAGCTTTGCCAGGGACACACTGTTCTACTGTACCTTACCGCTGTCAAAAACATCCAATAAAGCCTGTTTTACTTTCTTTCCTTTCTCAGGTTGCCCTTCCTTTTATTTTTTTAGCACTCCTTTTGTTCCAGTACTTTAATTGTATCTGTCCTAATTTTTTTCTTTCTTCAAATCTTCATTGCCTCTGCTCTTTTCTTATGCTACTTTTACCCAACCTTGGCTTATTACTGAAGAACAGAAGCGACTCACAATAGCCAGTGGAAAAGCTGCGGTTCTGGCAGTTAGTGCAGAAAGTAGGTAGGAAAGAGAGCAGAGCTTACAGGTGATTCAAACAGGTGAGAAAACCAAGAAGTCTGGCTTGAAAGATTAGTGTTTGTGGATACAATTATACAGTAGGTGAGGAAAGAAAAGTTTTTTAAAGCAGGAGCGAGCCAAAGAGATCCTATGTTTCTTCATGAATTAAGAAGTCAAAGGGGTGGAACTACGCCAAATGGAGCAACAATAGGTTTGTAATCAATTGTGGTT
The DNA here is from genome assembly GCF_903992535.2 of Arvicola amphibius. Classification (NCBI taxonomy): domain Eukaryota; kingdom Metazoa; phylum Chordata; class Mammalia; order Rodentia; family Cricetidae; genus Arvicola; species Arvicola amphibius. The sequence continues at coordinate 55,950,567 of NC_052065.1, forward strand.
TGAAATGGTAGCACAGTTAGCAGAAAAGTGTCTGTACTCTTCTAAGAAGATTGTAATGTCGGCGGGCTTGCTTGTTTGCTACAGCTGGGGCAGTGCTACATTCTCTGAGAGTCCTGCAAATGATCTGGGCTCTACTTAGAAACAATACTAAAGCCATAGAAAAAGTGTCTAAAGGATTTTAAACACATATTAAGTTCTGGCCTCGAAGAGAGGAAAGAAAAAAGGTAAACTATTAACATAGCAGGAGTAGTATACATGTCTGCCTTCAAACACTACAAATTTGCTATGTGGAACAAAAATGAATATTCACCATGACTCTTCAGTCTAATTTGGGACCAAGAAGGCATAATTTGAGTTTAAGACAATGTATATTGAGAGAAAGTTAAGACAGGAATAAACCTTCTGTGCCTTCTTTCTTGGAAGAGGAAGAAAAACATGAGCCTGTCTGAGAGTCTTTACTTATTTCTTTTTTTTTCATGTAAAAAAGTTTATTTTGGCTTAGGGGTCCACAGGGAAAGTCCATAATGGTGGGATAGGCATGTCAGCAGGTAGCTGGAGCAGGAAGCCAAGAGATGGCTTCTCAACAGCAAACATGAAGCAGAGAGAGTGACTTGTGTCTGACTCTCCTGGGGGAACGTGGGCACTCTGACCAGGAGGGATGGTGGTTTGGGAAGGGAGCGCCCCTCCGGGTTCCACAGCCCTACCTCTGACTGGGTGGTGATGCTTCCTGACTCGTTGCCAGACTGGACCAAAGTGTGGTTCCAGGCGATCACTCAGGAAAGAAGATTCTTCACCTGTCTGAGGCTAGTAACTTTCGCCTCTTCCAGGCAGGTAGCAGCGTGATTGCATGCAGTCAGGCTGTGTCTTTCTTTTCTCATAGGAGAGGCAGAGAACACAGTTAGGGTTGTGTCCTATGAAGACCTTAGAGGACCAGACAAGTTTTCAGAGACAGTAAAGATTTGAAAATTAGAAACTTGGGATGAAGAGATCTTTCAGAAGTTAAAAAGCATGTACTTTCTCTGCAGAGAAAAATAATTTGGCTCCTCAGAACCCATGTAAGGCAGCTCACACCCCTAAGATTCCATACCGTGGTCCTTTGCAGACACTTGTCTTGACATACAAATACCTACACACACATGAGTGTGCACACATTCACACACACCTACACACAAACACAGCCGTGTGCCCATACGTGCATAGAAAGCACATAGAGTTAAAAAACAATTCTTAAAAAAAGAATAAAAAGTATGTATTCCTGACTTTATTAATAGTAGCATGCATTTTGATATCAGAGCTACTGGATTATGCTTCCTCAGTGTTTATGACATTTCATCTCCATTCAAAGTTATACCTTTGTATTATACCTACAAGTTAAAGCAAATTCCAAGTCAGCAACTCATGCAACTCTAAATAAATTACCTCCTTTCAGGGAAGTTGAGACATGTATTTGTAGTATGGGGATAATGTCACTGAGGATGGAACTTCTGTGATAGCTAAGGAAGATTCTGTGCTTGTGTACATATGTGTGTGTGTGTGAGTATGTGTGTGTGTGTGTGTGTGTGTGTGCATGTGTGTGTGTGCACACACTTAACAAAAAGTTTAAGAAATTGTTAGGATCCAGTAATGATTTTGACATGAGGGTCACAATATTTATCCCTGGCTGGCCTAGAACTTGCTATGTCAAAGACAATGAGCACAAACTGAAAGAAATGGACCTGCCTCTGGCTCTCCAGCTCTAGGATTAAAGCTGTGTGCCTCTATATTTGGCCCAATAATAGAATTTTTATACATAAATTTTCCTCTATCTCTTCCTCTAGAATTCTGACTCTACTTCCATTAATAACTCTGGAAATTCCCCTATAATTTGTGTCTAGATAAACATATTACAACTAATTAACTACAAGAGGGGAAGTGTGAGTGAAGTTAGATAAATACTAAGATTTTCTGATGCTCATTGTTCAATGGAATGCATTCCAGTATGATGCAACAAACAATAGTACATGCAGCATGTATACTGGTGTCTAGAACTGTCAGGAAACAAAAGAAGCAGCATGTAAGAGTAAAATTAGCTTTGCAAATAGATCATCTAAAAGATATTACAAACAGGGAGATGAATATCACCAGAATATAATCTTATCAGTAAATGGTGTTATGGTAGGATAGATTTAAGATTAAGATGATGAGATGATCCAGAAAGACTACTTAAAAGCCTATAATGAAGGCAGGCATGGTGATGCATTGTAGTGTGAAGTGGCGGGGCTGCGTCCTGCTGCCCGGCTGCCGGCTAACTTTACACCCGAAATAATTACACGGAAACTGTATTCTTTTAAACACTGCCTGGCCCATAGTTTCAGCCTCTTATTGGTTAATTCTCACATCTTCCTTTAACCCATATTTAGTAATCTGGGTAGCACCACGAGGTGTGGCTTACCAGGAGAGATCTTAACCTGTGTCCATCTCGGAGAGGAGCAGCATGGAGACTCACTATGGCAACTGCCTGAAGCCTCTCCCCACTCCTGCTACCCAGCATTCTGTTCTGTCTACTCCACCTACCTAATTTTCTGTTCTCTTAAAGGGCCAAGGCAGTATCTTTATTAATAATGAAAGTAACACATAGACACTCCTCCATCATTTCCCCTTTTTCTGTTTAAACAAAAAAGAAAGGCTTCAACTTTAACATAGCAAAATTACATGTAACAAAACAGTTATCAAGCAAGAATTACAGTTACAATATTTAAATCTATTTTATCTTTTATCATAACTAAGGAAAACTATAACTATTGAACCATTCTTCAACTCCATCAAAGACTCCAGAAGGATATAAGACTACCTAAATAAACAAGAAGTAAGTAACTTTCAAACTCTAGAAATGACAGAGACAACTCGCTGCCTGACCAGTCACCCAAAGTTCCTCTGTACCGTTGGGGCATCCATCTTCAGCCTACAGGCCCATAATGTCCAGCAGACTTTTTTATGAAGCAGAAAATTCCAAAGACAGTTCAGTCACTTTCTGCTGTGTCCTGCAGAATGTCTCGCAGACTCTTTCATGAATCAGGAACCCCGAAAGACCATCTCACCTTTAGGCAAGTTCAGCAGTCCTCTCTCTGCGGGTTTTTTATGTCCAGTTTATGGAACAGTCCAGCCAAGAGCAGTTTCTTGCCCAAATGGCTAACAAACTCCATAAATAGCCTCTTCGATGCCCATCTTCCTCTCGAAGTAGATTGGTGCTGCCAGGAGCAGACGTGTCTCATTGTCATGAAAAACCCTAAGTTATTAAAACATTAAATGCCATATTCTGCAGTCTTTGAAAGATATGAAGAATGCCTATCTGAAATATATCTATGCACATCTAGAAAATCTAACATGACTACAAGCTTGACTATTATCGATGATTATCCATTAACAACCTATATTTCCTAATTATACATTACATTCTTAAATGAACTACACAATCACAATACCTTAATCAAGATCAGAAATACATATACATATAACAAAATTGACCTTAAAATCCATACCAATGCAAATTATTCATATCTATATCATATCCCCCTTTAAATGTAAAAGAACATTCATAAGCAATATTTGGGAATATGGGCACAGTTATTTCTCTCCAAACTGCTTCCTGCTGAATGGGGACGCTGTTAATCAGATCTTTCATGGTGTAACCTGTGTGCCAGGTTCATCTCAGTCATCAGTTGGGTGAAGTAATTTTCTGAAGGTGTTCACAGCAACCTTTCAGGGGGGCGTGGTCTATCATACCATATTGGGATAGAAGCAATCCACAGAGTCTTGTCCTCTGTGAAAACAAAAGAAGAAACTCTTTTCCAAAGCATCATGTTCTTAGATCCAAATCCTGAAGTCATACCGTTAAGATGTCCATTCTGGTCTAGCCTGGCAGCCCATATAATGAAATGTCTCTCTGTACTTAGTTCCTTTACAGTCAAAAAAATCAAAGAAAACACAACAAAATACATAATCCAGACTCTGTGAATTTTCCATTTTTACGTGGCTTATTTTTACTCTATCACTTTACTTCTTTTAATCTATAACTATCTGTACTCTGTCTCTTTAAAGACTTTAACCTTTTTTTTAAGGCATTAACTTTATTCTCTATATTTTCTTTTTCTCTCTTTTAAGCCTACGTGAGCCATTTAAAGGCCTTCTATGTCTGAATCTTTTCTATTGTGAATCTGTAATTTTTTACTATCCAGGAGCATTTCTTAAAAGGTTAACCACTTCTTAAAATCTTAAGTTGCGCCAGGTAGAGGTAATACGGTAATGCCTGTTTACAGCCAAGTCTAAACCTTAACTGCGCTGTTATGGTAATTGCGATAGACCTGTCTGAGCTCAGCACAATTCAGCATGGCGGAGCAGAGCCAGAGCTGCTACTGCCTCAGTCATTTGGTGTCCCTGAGCTGCACACAGTTACAGGTACACAGCAGTCCACATTGGAGCTGCACTCAGCAGTTTAATTTTGATACTGAGCATGCAGCACAGAAACTCTTTTAATCCAAGTCACAGCCGAATCTGACGCGCAGAGCACCGCGCAGTCTGAAAACACCTCTCTCTCTATGGCGGCAGGAATCCGCAAATGCTGTCCTGCTCGCCTAAGCCTGATTCTGCCATCTGCCCAGGTGCAGGCAGGGAGCAGTGAGCCATCGGCATGGTCTCAGAGTACTTTTTTTCCCCCCGATCCCAAGCGGACACACAAACATCCAGTCCATAAAAGCCACTGAAATGGTTTATAGCCAGAATTTGCACTGGCAGCACAGCACCAGGAAGCCGCGTTTTAAAATGACTCAGCTTTTTCTCTGCCGCTATTGCAGAAACAGAAAATCTCTCTACGGCACGTCCAGGCAAACAGCAGAAAGCTGTGTTAAACTCTCTCTCCTTTATTTAAAGCCCTCTCAGGTTAAAAACCTGAGTGGATTTAGTCACCACGTTGGAGCGCCCATCTGTAGTGTGAAGTGGCGGGGCTGCGTCCTGCTGCCCGGCTGCCGGCTAACTTTACACCCGAAATAATTACACGGAAACTGTATTCTTTTAAACACTGCCTGGCCCATAGTTTCAGCCTCTTATTGGTTAATTCTCACATCTTCCTTTAACCCATATTTAGTAATCTGGGTAGCACCACGAGGTGTGGCTTACCAGGAGAGATCTTAACCTGTGTCCATCTCGGAGAGGAGCAGCATGGAGACTCACTATGGCAACTGCCTGAAGCCTCTCCCCACTCCTGCTACCCAGCATTCTGTTCTGTCTACTCCACCTACCTAATTTTCTGTTCTCTTAAAGGGCCAAGGCAGTATCTTTATTAATAATGAAAGTAACACATAGACACTCCTCCATCAATGCATGACTTTAATCCCAGCCCTTGGAAGTCAGAGGCAGGTGGATCTCTGTGAGTTGGAAACCATGATGCTCTACAAAGTGAGTTCAGTTCCAGGACACCCAAGGCTGTTAACAGAGAAACCCTGTCTCAAAAAAAACAAGAAAGGTATGAAGGAATGAAGGAAGAAAAGAAAAGTAAAAAATAAAAAACTAATGCACTCAAACTCATAAAATATTCTTTGTGTAAAATTAAAAAAAGCAATCACTCCCATATTGGATACAAGAATATCAAATGTAAGGCATAGAGTAAATGAGGTTAGAAAGAAAATTTTTAAAGGGCTGTTTTTAATAACTTCACGATAATTCCATTAAAGAAAGATTTTTTTCTTTATGTAAAGGACAAAAAGTAGATTTATTGAAATTCTAAACAGGCATTTATCTGAAAACATGGTAAGTTACCACTCACGAAGTTCTTTAAGCAGCAGTTGTAGATATGAAACAGTGATGCTTCTTACTTGAGAGCTTTGATGATTTTGGCTGCATTCCTTCTATGACTGAATATGATTCAATAATTTTTAAGTAAATTTTGTATCTTCCACAAACCAGTACAATGTCTTTAAGAGCACAGAAGTGTGACTTTTAAGTCTGTTTCTTAATTAATGTCACACCTGAATATAGGAACATCTTGAAGACATAATAATGTAAGCTAATAACCTCAGCTAATTATTATATTATGCAAAATTTTCTTCCCATTATATATAATAATTGTGTAGATAAGTATTATGAAAAACTCAAATCACAAATTAAATTTTCTAGATGTAACATTTAAAATGAAAAGACATTAGAGAAAGGTAATGAAATAATAATGCAATTTATTTTACTCTATAAAACAAAATATTTACATATACCTAATATATTAAGATAGTAAGATAATATTTTATGATTTTGGCATACTATGTCTTTTAAATTGGTATATAACTCATAATAACTACAACACAATTCGATGAAGATCAGCTATATTCTAAGAGTGTATTAGCCATATATGGTTACTAGTTACTGTATGAAAAATATTAAAATTCATATGGGAGACCAACAAAGAATACTAAATGTCTTAGTTAAGGTTTCTATTGCTTTAAAAACACACCAAGACCACAGAACTCTTACAAAGAAGAACATTTAATTGGGCAGCTTACAGTTCAGAGGATCAGTCCATTAGCACCATGGTGGGACATGGAAGTGTGCAAGTACATATGGTGCTGAAGAAGGAGTCCAGAATCCTAAATCTTGATTTGTAAGCAACAGAAAGTGGTCTGAGACACTAGGTGTGGTTTGAGTATATATGAGACCTCAAAGTCCACTTCCACAGTGACATCCTTCCTCCAACAAGGCCATACCTACTCCATTAGAGCCACATTTCCTAAAAGCACCAAACAAATTCATATAGCACTGAAACAAATCCATATTCCAAGGTGTATTGCAGTGCTATAGTAATAAAAGTATCATGGTGTTGGTATAAAAACATACGCAATTATCAATGAAACAGAACTGAAGATACATACATAAATATGGACAACTATTGAAATCAGATTTTTGAAAAAGAAGCCAAAAATACACTCTGAAGAAAAGACAATATCTTCAAACAGAGGTGCTGGTCAAACTGGGTAGCTGAATGTAGAAGAATGAAAGCAAAGCCATATCTATTATTCCGTAAAAAATTCAATTCCACATGAACCAAGTACATAAGACAAGATATGTTGAATCTGACTGAAGAGAAAGCAGTGAATACACATAAACTCATTGGCACAGGTAGGACTTTGTGAACAGTATACTAAAACCAATAATTGCTAACTAAGTGTGATCCCATGAAGCTGAAAAAGCTACTATACAAGAACAGACACCGTCATTCAATCAAAGCATCAGACTACAGAATGGAAATATTCTTCACCAATTATACATTTGATAAAGGGTTAATGTCTCTAAACTATATAAAGATCTAAAAATCTGAACATCAGTAAGACAAACAGCTCTATTCAAAATGGGAAATAATACTAACAAAAGAGTTCCTAAAAATGAATCACAAATGGCTGAGAAACAGTTAATGATGTTCAACATCCTTAGCCATCTGGAAAGTTCAAATTGAAATTATAATGTGATTTCATCTTACCCTACTCAGAATAGCAAAGATTAAAAATCAATACTTCTCAGGATGATGAGGATTCAAGGAATGAGTAACACTTATGTTTTACTGGTAAGGGTACAAACTGGTACACCCACCATGAAAATTAGTGTAGATGATTTTTGAAATTCTTAAAAAGCCACCTATTATAACATCCAACTATTCCACTATTGAAAACCCTCCAAACAGACTCTTCTCTTTCTATAATTACTTGATCAACAATGTTCATTGCTGCTCTGTTCATGATAGCCAGAAATTTGAACCAGTCTAGATGGCCATCAACTGACAAATGGATAACGAAACTATGGTATATGTATATATTATTATTCAGATATTAAAAATGAAATTATGAAACTTTCAGGTAAATGAATCAAGCCAGAAACAGTTATCCTTAGTGAGGTAACACACACAAAAGAAAAGTATTGTATGCATTCTCTTATATGTGAATGTTAGCTTTAAAACTTAAAATATGTGCATTTTGATCAGACTAACCATAGAGGTTAATTATATGACAAGGGAGCAGGGCAGAGATGGTATCTTCCAAAGAAGAGGAAATAGAACATAGTGTTATAAAAAGATAAAGGGGAAACTAAAATAGGAACAGTTGAATGAGGACAGGGATGGGAGGACAGAATAAAGAAAGTAATGAGGGGTGAAACCACTAACACTAAAGGCTGTTTTTAAAAACCACATGGAAACATACTCCTGTAGCAATTTACTAAAATACATACATATCTTTAAGGCATTCAAATACAGTCACATTTTCTTATCCATTCTTCGATCAAGGGGCATTTAGGTTGTTTCCAGTTTCTGGCTATGACAAACAAAGCTGCTGTGAACATTGTTGAGCACATGTCCTTGTGGCACAATTGAGCATCCTTTGGATATATCCCCAAAAGTGATGTTACTGGGTCTTGAGGAAGGTTGTTTCCTAATTTTCTGAGAAATCACCACACTGACATCCAAAGGGGTTGTACCAGCTTGCACTCCCACCAGCAATGCAGAAGTTTTCCCTTTTCCCCACAACCTCTCCAGCATAAGTTGTCATCAGTGTTTTTGATCTTGGCCATTCTTACAGGTATAAAATGGAATCTCAGAGTTGTTTTGATTTGCATTTCTCTGATGACTAAGGAAAAAATCAAAACAAACAAACAAACAGAACCAAATATAGTCACTATATCATGGGAAAGAAACTGTTCAAACTAGATATCTTATGCAGTTAAGAAAAACCCCCAGTGTCCAGAATGGGTTATATTTTTTCAAGTCATTGGCCAAAGGGGTCCCTTAGACCCATCCCTCAAAACAATATAGGCTATTAATTACCCTCCAAAACTTGAAATGAAGGGCCTGATGAAGACACACACCTCTTATTGTATGTCATTGAGCATGGAGAAGTTGAGCTGTTGTTTAACTAGACACTTAACCCCACCATTATTCACGGTGCTTGAAGATACTTTGCATGATGCAGAAAGATAAAAGAAATAATCAGTATTGTCCCCCTAGCTACAAACCCTGCGACCTGCAATAATCACTTTCCAATTTGATTTAAGACCAACTCCATGGGATAGAACCCACACCTGACACTATTAAAGTTGTCAAGGACATGAGTCTATTTAGTCTGTGTACTTGGGGAAACTCAACTACTATTATATCATTGGAAGAAAAGAACAACAAGAAAATGGTTCCTAATGACATATTGCTATACTCATAGATCAGTCAACCCTTCTCAGACAAGTTTCTTCAAACAGTAGGTGAAAAATCAGTCAGAGAATCATGATGGAACAATATGTGCAGCCTTCAGCCCAAAAATGGATGTCTTTGTCAAACTGCTTCCCACAAGGAATCAGAATGTATGCAGAAGAGGGAGTGGAGAGACTGTAAGAGCAGTGGCTGCCGATGAATGGAAGGAAACAGTAGCTTTCAGATACAGCAGGGCTAATACACATATGAACTCACAGAGACTGGGAGAGCACACAAATGCTTTTCATAGCTTAAAACCACTCAAAATTCCAGCACTGAGAAGTTGACACCAAGTCCCATCCCTTTCCAATAAGTTATTTGTAATTGATACCTACTGGGAAAGAGAAAATCAGTTTTCTTTGGAGTATCACTGGCTATAACAACCACACTCCAGGATAGGCCTCAGGCCCAGGAGTAGTAAGACAGACTCAAGCCCAACATAAGACAGACTCCATGTTTCTGTGTGTCTGTGTCTGTGTGTGTACTCACTTTTGTGTTTGTTTTGGTAATTTTTATCTTGTTCTTTTGTTTTGCTTTGTTTTTTTTCTTTTTTCCTCTTTATTGTTAATATTATTATTTTTTATAGAGTGATGATGAAGTGGATGGGTGGGGACATAGGCAGGATCAGAGGAGAGTTAGGGGCATGGGAAGAATATGATCAAAATGTAATATGTGAAAAATGGAAGACAATTAGTTTCTTAGTGTATTTATCATATTATATCCTTGATTCTTTTCTTAGACAATATGTACTGATTATAGTTTCCCCTCACGCTGCACCTTCCAAATCCCCTCTACCTCCCTTCACATACAGATCCACTACCTTTCTGTTTCTCATGCTTCTAAGAGATATTGGAAAAATAAAACATAATGTAATGCAATAAGATAAAACAAAAATCATCGTAACGATGTTGGACAAGGAAAACCAATAGAAGGAAAAGAGCCCCAAGAGAAGTCATAAGGATCAGAGATCCACTCTTTCATACACTAGGGAGTCCCATAAAAACATAAACTGAAGTCTATAATATATGTGTAGAAGACCTGTTACTGACCTTGTATACCCTTTGCTTCCTTGTTTATTCTCTGTGAGTTTGTATGAGCTTTTCTCTGTTGATTTAGTTAGGAATTGGTTCCCCAGTATTCTCCACCTTGTCTGGCTCGCTGATTCCTTCTGCCTCCTCTTTCACTGGATTCCCTGAGCTCTGAGGGGAGGAATTTGATGAAAACATCCCATTTAGATCTGAGTGTTCCAAGCTCTCTAAATTTCTGTAAAATGTCTGGTCATGGGTCTCTCCATTTGTTCCTGTCTGCTGTAGGAGGAAGCCTCTCTAATGATGGCTGAATAAGGCACTGGTCTGATTGTACTAGATAGATTTATGTCAACTTGACACAAGCTATGGTCATCTGAGAGGAAAAAACCTCAACTGTTAAAATGCCTCCATAAGATTGGGCTGTGGGCCAGTCTGTAGAGTAATTTCTTAATTAGTGATTGATGGAAGAGGGAACTATCCATTGTGCATGGAACCGTCTTTGGGTGCATGATCCTGGGTTCTATAAGAAAACAGGCTGAGCAAGCCAGTAAGCCTCATTCCTCCATAGTCTCTGCATCAGCTCCTTGCTCCAGGTCCCTGCCCTGATGAGTTTCTCTTCTGAACATTCTCCAATGATGAACAGTGATCTGCAAGTGTAAGACAACTATACTCTTTCATCCTCAACCTGCTTTTTGGTCATGATGTTTCAATGCAGTAATAGAAACACTATGTCAATGAGTATAGCAGAATATAATTAAGTATTGATTATCCAATTTATCCTGTCCAAATATTCTCGAATATATGGACTCTTACTGGATCATAGTCAACTTACCAATCACTCTATTATCAGAGAAAATTGACTCTCCCTCTCCCAGAAACTAACAGCTTCCAGTAGTTCCCAAATGAAGGATGAGAATCTAAGTCAACTTTCTTACTCCATGCTAGGATTTGGTGTGGCTTGAAAATGTCATACATTTAGTTTGTTCATAGATTGTCAACCCAATAATGGTGCCAGGTATATGTTTCATCTTCTGGAGTGGGACATATATTAAATCAGGAAGTGGCCAATTACTTCCATGGTATCCTTGCCTCTATTGCACATGGTTTTCCTGGCCCCAGTCATTATTGTAGCTTGCAGGGATCACACCTGGGTAAGACTGATGATTACTTTTATCCTCTTATGGTATGCACAATGCTTCCCAGCACCATGAAAGCTAACCAATAGGAATGAAGCTTCCATGACAGTACCAGTTTATTTCTCCAAGTTCTGTAACCCAATTATGGGTATCTTCAGCAATGGAGCCTTACTAAAAGTTCTAAAGGGTAACCAATAACATTGGCAGTAGCCTGTAAAATTTGGGGATGTTGTACAGGAATGTCCTTGGAACCAAGCTGATGTAATTTTCAGGAGATAAGTTTGACCTGGTTGTAAAAGATCCTTATTCCTGTGCTCACTGTCTGTTCATCTTCCCTCTTGGAAGGAGAGGACCAAGGAGAATCTTGAGACTCTCACCCAAGTATACAGCCACCCCTCTCAAACAGTTATATGCAATAAATAATGCACTAATTGCACATGGCCTCAAGTTAACTGAGAATCATTGAAGGATAAAGGTGAAGAAAATTAAAGGAGGCAATTCTACCTACACACCTATGAGGAGGGTATCATCTATGTTAAATAAAGATTTTCCAGTGTGGTAGCTTTAAGGTTATCTATGCTTCAGCCCCAAACTACTCACCTACTGCTCTGTAAATAAGCCTGATAAACTCATTGGTACTGCAGAGTAACCTTGGTGGAACGATACCTTAGTTTGTCAATGAGGTAGTAGGAAAAGGGGTAGACATTATTTATATCTCATTAATGGGAAGAATTTCAGCTGAGGAGTTAGCAAGGTAAGAGTTGGCTATGACTTGCTTCTTTCTCTCTCTGATATCTGACTCCAGGTGATTATTATTAAGATCAGTTAGAACTCAAGCAACAGATTGTAGCAGCAGGACAACTCTAGGAATTCCATGGTCAACAACACAAAAATAAACAACTCATACCTAGCACTGCGATTCTTATTTATTAACCTGAAGAGTGGAGTAGAGCATGGGCATCCTGTCATTAAGTAAATTTATTTTATTTTTAACCATTATTATGTGTGTATGTGTTCATGTCTGGTTCTTCTATTTTATTCCATTGGTATATATATATATATATATATATATATATATATATATGGTTTTGCCAGTATCATATAGTTTTTATTACTATACCTCTGTAATATATCCTGAAATAAAGGTAATCCTTCCAATATGGTTCTTTTTTTTGCTCAGGATTGATGTGATTATACAATCAATAACAGTCATGGCAATTTGGCATGACCAGAGCCCAGCTATCCTACAATGCATTAGGACCTGTCATGAAAATTGACTAGTGGAAATGTTTATACTTTTGGGGTTTCACATAAGTGACAGAGAATATAATCAGTTGAATCTAATATGCTCTTTCTAGAAAGTCATGTGTATTTAGATATTAGGCATCAGAAGTATATGCAGCAGGGAATCGTTCCTCAGTTACTTTATAATTTTCAAAATGTGTATGGCCATATATGGTCCAAATTAACTAGTGTCATGATGCAGGGGACAGCAAGAATGGAATAAGTGTAATCGCTCAAAGATCCAGTAGTTCTCTTTATATTTTACACTGGAAAGTGTGGTAAGATGCAGATTGTGAGATGTAAAAGTGTCTATATGCAAGAATTAAGTTGAGGTTTTTGAGGTATTAACAATGTATACAAAATTGTGGTTAGATTGTTATATATGAATTTTGGAGGAAGAAAAGAATTAAAGTAAACCTGAGATTATTTAAAGCAGATTGTATCCGTCTCTTTTAGAATATCAGTAAAGGCACTTCCCTAAAAAATTACAGAGACGCAAATACTTATGATAAAACATTGGAGGAGCTTTTTTGAGTTTTGGATTTTATACTAACTACTACTAATAAGTTGCTGTATGGGATCCCTTTGGGCCTCAGATTACATATCTGTAAAACAAAGAAGCTGAATTATATAGTCTCCAAGGTCCTTTAGAGCTATAAAGATCTGAGTCCATAAGAATGAATTGCTCTGATTTGCCATACCCTTGGGATGACTCTGTAAGTCCAATTTATATAAATGAGATCTGGTAAAACATACCTCAGGGGTTTCTCAACAGTAGGATTTATGGCTTTGCTTTTATTCCACTTTATCCACTGAAGTCTCATGAAAGAGAATCAGGGGGTGGGACAACTGACTTCCAAGTCAGCCTCAGTCTACACAGGATGACTTGATATATTTTACATCAAAATGACTAGTCACAGTTTTGTATTATTTTTCTATCCCCAGACTGACTTGTTGGAATGCTCACTATCATAGACAGTGAATCTCCAGTCAGCTTATTGTCCCTCATCTCAAAAGAGATTTTTATCAGCATTTTTTGACATGAAGGACAAAACCTTTTTCAGTATACATTTCTTTTTGTTCTCTGAGAATTTCATATGTATGTAACATGTTTTCTGATTAGTATAGCTTCCATCTCTCTAAGCTCCTTATACATCTATCAAGTCCTCCCTTCCATACCAGCTCTTTTCTACATTTATGAGGTATTTTGTTGTTTTTCTGTGGTTTTGTTTTTTGTCAGACAGTGTGTTTTACCAAGATCATCTGTAGGACCCTAGATTTGTAACCACTAGAGCCTAGTGAGCTCTTCAGTGGGTACAGTACTAAATACAGTGACTGTCCTTCCCCAAGAATCTTATCAGTGGTCAATAGTTATTAGAGTGGGCAAGGTCCTTTTTAAGCCCCTCCTCAATCCATAATTACTGTTAAGAGGCTCAGTCTCTTATTAATGGTTCCATTGCAAATAGCCACAGCTGTTGTGTGGCCGTGACTGCGTTGACTGGCAATGCCTAAAAGGCAGCATTCATGTTACAGCCTTTCTATTTTTCAGCTTTAATTTGTTCTACCCCCTCTTCTGGGAGATCTATAATTCTTACAGAAATGGCTATAAATGTCCTGTTAGGAGCAATCATTCCTTTTTCTCAGCACCTGTATTCTCATTCTTTGCTACTGCTATTATTATAAAGAAAGGATTCTTTCTATTTCCATCCATTTGCATGCAAAATTCAAGATGTCATTGTTTTTTACCTCTGAGTAGTATTCTAACATATATATATATATATATATATATATATATATATATATATATATATATTCCACAGTTTCTTCATCCATTCTTCCACTGAAGGGCATCTAGGTTGTTTCCAGGATCTGGCTATTACAAATAATGCTGCTATGAACATAGTTGAGCAAATGCTTTTGTAGTATGATTGGGCATCTCTTGGGTAAATTCTGGGCAGCTGAGGAGAGGGAGCCCGAAAAAGCCAGTTCCTATAGCCATACTGATGAATTTCTTGCATATCACCATAGAACCTCCACCTGGCGATAGATGAAGAAAATGACTGAGCCCCACATTGGAGCACCAGACTGAGCTCCCAAGGTCCTAATGAGGAGCAGAAGGAGGGAGAACATGAGAAAGAAAGTCAGGACCGTGAGGGTGCGTTCACCCATGGAGACGGTGGGACAGAACTAACAGGAGATCACCAACTCCAGTTGGAATGGGACTGATGGAACATGCGACCAAACCAGACTCTCTGAATGTGGCCAACAGCGGGAGCTGACTGAGAAGCCAAGGACAATGGCGCTGGGCTTTGATTCTTCTGCATGGACGGGCTCTGTGGGAGCCTTCTCAGCTTGGTTGAACACCTTCCTAGACCTGGGGGGAGTTGGGAGGACCTTGGTCTTAACATAGAGTAGGGAACCCTGATGGCTCCTTGGCCTGGAGAGGGAGGGAGGGGGGTATGGGTGGAGGGGAGGGGAGGGAAGAGGGAGGAGGAGGGGAGGAGATGGAAATTTTTAAATATAAAAAAATAAACCATGAAAAAAAGAAAGGATTCTTTGATTAAACCTTGAAATAGCATTTTCGTATATGTTTATATGGGTATATTTAGAGGACAGTTTGGTACAGTGACAGTTTATCTAAAAATAGTATCTAAGTTAGGGTTTCTATTGCTGCATCAAAACACCCTGACCAGAAAGGAAGTTGGAGAGAAAACGGTTTATTTGGCTTATACTTCCAAATTATATAGTCCATCAATAAAGGAAGTCAGGATAAGAACTCATTGAGGGCAGGAACCTCGAGACAGGAGCTGTTGCAGAGGCCATGGAGGAATACTGTTTAGTGGCTTGCTTCCCATGGTTTGCTCAGCCTGCTTTCTTGTAGAATCCAGGGTCCTCCCAGGACAATCACTAGAAAATGCCTTCCAGCTAGACTTCATAGAGGCATTGCCTCAGCTGAGGCTTCTATCCTCTCTGATTTCTCTAACTTGTATCAAGTTGACACATAGAATCAAGCAGTACTAAGTCTGACCCCAAGACTTATGAAAACTTCAATGTGTGCTTGAGGAGTTTTGCAATAACATGTATGAATTTCCTCATATGGAATATACCTCATGTGCATTCAGAGAATGGTTGCTTACTCCCACATCTCTTTCAGTAGTGGGAACATTTTGCCTAGTAGGTTGGTATTGTAGATAATATAATTTATAGCTTGGCAAGAATGTTACTTTTTATTTTTCTTCACAGCATCCTGTACAATGTCTTCTAGACCTATGAAAGCTAGCCAGCAGAGAAGAAACTTCCAGCCTAGTTCCATCTTTATTTCATTATACCTTATAATTATGGTAAGTGGAGTTTTATCGTTTAGTCTGGAGCACAAGCAAGTAGAGTGACAAAATGAGGTTTTGAAGGACTCTGGGGCTCCCCTAAAAAGCAACTCATAAGTACATAACTTACACCTGGCTCTGGGATTTTGTTTAGTTACCTTCAGTTTTTCAGGCCAGTGTTAGAAAGAAAAATAGAATGCCTGACTTTTTAAAACACACACACACACACAAAATTTTAATCTAACAAATATGCCTCAAGTCTCTGGTAAATACTCTAAAATATAGCAAAAAGTTGTTACTCATCTTGCTACCATGATGCAGTTCATTCAGTAATGGCAACTCCTCTCCACATATTTTAGAAATCCTAATGAAAGGAGGAGACTGAGGCATAAGGGTAAAGGGTCTAACATGAAGTCAGACTTCAGGGATGACATATTTTAATTGTTTTACACACTACTAAGTTTCTATTATGGGTTGTTATCAAAAGATTTGTATTAATCATTTTTGTATTAATTGTAAGATAAATCCAGATTTGTATTAATTCCTACCATTTTGTTGATTTTTGATTGTTTTTTTTCTTAGACCTCTTTTGACTAACTATAATTCATTAATCTGCTATGGCCTCTTAGGTATGTTTATCCTCTTTCACATTTTCTTTCTAGTATCTTCTGTAGAGCTGGTTTTAGTGTACATATATTTCTTTAGTCTGTTTTTATCATGAAATGCTTTGCTTTTCTCTTTTTCCTTAAGTTTATTATACAGTTTTACTGATGATAATATTCTGAATTGGTAGTTTGAACTTTCAGAATTTGTAGGACACTTTTTCAAGCCCTATTGCTTTAAAAAATTATATCATATAATCAGCTATATTTCTATTGAGTCTTTCAGTACCATTTCTTTATCTGAGTATGTTTTCATGTCCTGTCTACTTGTGTTCTTTCAGGATCTTATAACTTAATAGATAAGTTTTTTATATAGCTAGATATAGATAGATGTGATTTTTTTTCTTCTAGAATTTTAATGTGTGTATTAGTGTGATGTTTTGAGAGAAAATGGATGTAGAAAGGAGCTGCGGGCAGGCCTGCTTTTCGTCCTGCATGGTTCCCACTCAGCTAGCTTTATACCCAAAATAACAACACACAAATTGTATTCTTTTAAACACTGCTTGGCCCATTAGCTTCAGCCTCTTACTGGCTAACTCTCACATTTTGATTAACCCATATATAGTAATGTGTGTAGCACCATGAGGGGTGGCTTACCTGGAAGATTCTAGCCTACGTCCATCTTAGGTTGGAGCTTCATTGCATCTGACTCACTTCCCTTCTTCCCAGCATTCTGTTCTGTCTACTCCACCCACCTATGTTCTAACCTATCAGGCCAAGCAGATTTCTTTATTAATTAACCAATAAAATCAACAGATTGATAGAAGACCCTCCTCTATTATTTCCTTTCTTTCTGTTTAAACAAAAAAGAAAGGCTTTCTCTTTAACATAGTAAAATTATATATAACAAAACAGTTATAAAGCAAGAATTACAGTTACAATATTTATATCTACTTTTTCGTTTATCATAACTAAGGAAAACTATAACTATCTATCTATTCTTCAACTCTATCAAAGACTCCAGAAGGACACAGTATTACCTAGGTGAACAAGAAGTAAACAACTTCCAAAACTCTAGAAATGACTGAGACATCTCGCTACCTGGACAGTCACCCAAAGTTCCTCTGTACCGTTGGGGCATCCATCTTTAGCTTACAGGCCCATAAGTACCCAGCAGACATTTCCGTGAAGCAGGAAATTTCAAAGACAGTTCAGTCACTTTCTGTTATGTCCTGCAGAATGTCTCACAGACACTTTCATGAATCAGAAACCCTGAAAGATCATCTCACCTTTAGGCAAGTTCAGCAGTCCTCTTTCTGTGGGTTCTTTGTGTCCAGTTTATGCAACAGTGCAGGCAATAGCAGTTTCTTGCCCAAATGGCTATCAAACTCCATAAGGAGCCTCTTCGATGCCCATCTTCCTCTTGAAGTAGACGGTGCTGCCAGGAGCAGACGTGTCTCATTGTCATGAAAAGCCCTAAGTTATTAAAAATCTTAAATGCCAATTTCTGTAGTCTTTGAAAGATATGAAGAATGCCTATCTAACTGAAATATATCTCTATATATCTAGAAAATCTAACTAACATGACTACAAGCTTGACAACTATCGATGATTATCCATTAACCTATATTTCCTAATTACACATTACATTTTTAATGAACAACACAATCATAATACCTTAATCAAGATCAGAAATACATATACATATAACAAAATTGACCCTAAATTTAAATCACTAAAGCAAAATCCATATCAATGCAAATTATTCATATCTATATCATATCCCCCTTTAAATGTAAAAGAACATTTATAAACAATATTTGGGAATATGGGTGCAGTTATTTCTCTCCAAACTGCTTCCTGATGAATGGGGACACTGTTAATCAAATCTTTCATGGTAAAACCTGTGTGCCAGGTTCATCTCAGTCATCAGATGGATGAAGTAATTTTCTGAAGATGTTCACAGCAACCTTTCAGGAGAGCGTGGTCTATCATACCATGTTGGGATAGAAGAAATCCACAGGGTCTCGGTTTCTGTAAAAACAAAAGAAGAAACTCCTTCCCAAAACATCATGTTCTTAGATCCAAATGTTTTTTGTTTTTGTTTTGTTTTGTTTTGTTTTTCGAGACAGGGTTTCCCTGTAGTTTCTAGAGCCTGTCCTGGAGCTAGCTCTTGTAGACCAGGCTGGCCTTGAACTCAGAGATCCGCCTGCCTCTGCCTCCCGAGTGCTGGGATTAAAGGCGTGCGCCACCACCGCCCGGCCCTTAGATCCAAATTGTAAAGTCAAGGTATTTTCAAAATATCTATTCTGGAATAGTTTAGCAGCATTTATAAACAAATATCTTTTAGCAGCTGTTGCTCCTTCCTCAGCATTCAAACAATTCAAAGAGAACATAATAGCATACAGTATCAAGATTCTCTGTGTATTTTCCATCTTTGTGCGGCTTTATTTTAACCTCTATTTCATTTATTTTTACTTTTACTTTTTGAGACAGGTTCTCTGTATACCTTTGTCCTGGAATAACTGTGCAGACCAGGCTGTCCTTGAACTCTCAGAGATCAGTCTGTCTCTGCCTCCCAGGCATTGAGATTAAAGATGTGTCCTGCCACACCTTGAAGTCACAGAGGTCAATCTATCCCTGCCTCACAAGTGTTGGGATTAAAGGTGTGTACCACCACACCCAACTACTCTCTTTTTTTTACTTTAAGAACTTTAACTTTTAGCCTGCATATATTTTTAACACACCATAAATCATTTAGAGGTTTTCTTTGTTTTTGAATCTCTCTTTACTATATCTCTCTTCTTCTGACCACATGAGTCTTTAATTTACCAAGCAATATTGGTAGGACAAAAGCCGTGGCTTTGGTGGCTAGATCCAGCCCATTCCTTATCTTTCCAGCCTTATGGCTGAGGTATTGACTATAGCCATTTTTAATGCCACAACTCTATGGTATTTCAAGGTTCTTGCCAGCAAGCAAGCTGCAGCATTCTGCTCACAGACCACAGTCAGTCGGACTGCCTGCCAGAAAGTGTCAGAGTTTGCCCTGGCAGGACAGCCCAGAAAGCCAACATTTTAAAATAGCACAGTTTTTTTTTTTCTGCCATGGCAGAAAACCAAAAAACACACGTTCAGCTTTTCATCAACACCATTTAAGTGTTTCGTGGCAAGACCTCTTAAAAGAGCTGCAGGGTTTTGCAGCTAAAGCTGAGTCAGGAAACCTCTCTTAGATGAGACCGCTTGCTTGCCTCTAGCAAGCAAAACAGACCTGAGAAACTGCTGCCACCAAGAAGCCATGCTTTACTCTATTCTTTCCCAAGCTTTCTCAGGCTTTCTGTGGATTCAGTTATCCACGCGGGCACCATTCTGTAGAAAGGAGCTGCGGGCAGGCCTGCTTTTCGTCCTGCACGGCTCCCACTCGGCTAGCTTTATACCCAAAATAACAACACACAAATTGTATTCTTTTAAACACTGCTTGGCCCATTAGCTTCAGCCTCTTACTGGCTAACTCTCACATTTTGGTTAACCCATATATAGTAATGTGTGTAGCACCACGAGGGGTGGCTTACCTGGAAGATTCTAGCCTACGTCCATCTTAGGTCGGAGCTTCATTGCATCTGACTCACTTCCCTTCTTCCCAGCATTCTGTTCTGTCTACTTCACCCACCTATGTTCTAACCTATCAGGCCAAGCAGATTTCTTTATTAATTAACCAATGAAATCAACAGATTGATAGAAGACCCTCCTCCATCAAATGGCCCACAAAGAGGTGGGGCCTTGTTGAAGTAGGAGTGACCTTGTTAGAGGAAGTGTGTCACAGTGGGGGCAGGCTTCCAGGTCTCTTTTGCTCAAGCTTCACTCAGTGTCATACTCAGTCTACTTCCTATTACCTTCTGATGAAGATATAGCCAGAAACATGTCTGCTTACATATCACCATGCTCCCTGCCATGGACTTAACAACTGAACTGTAGTTTTCATTTATAAGAGTTGCAATGTGTCTCTTCATAGCAATAGAAACCCTAATTAAGACATAAATTGGTACCAGGGACTGATGATAGGCCTGACAGTGATTTTGTTTGGAGGAATTTGGACTTGAGTACTTTGGGTTAGGAAAGAATAGAATGCTTTAAGCAATGCTCAATGGGACATATTCCTCTTTGAATTTACTTCAGTGTTTGCTCATCTTGAATTTAATTTCCATAACTTGAATTATCTTTAATATTTCACTCAGATATCTGCTTGTGTTTCCTTAGATTCATTTCTCTTCTATTTTTGTTTGTATTATTTTTAATGCTTTGGAATTATTGAACATGCTTATAGCTGTTCTTTTGAAATCTGTGTCTATTTTTAAACTTAATTTAAAAATATAATTATACCATTTCTCCCTCCCTTCTGTTCTACCTCTCCCATGTCTCCACTTTCCAAAAAACATGGCCTATTCTTTAACCACTGTTGTTATTCACACACATATCCACACATGTACAAACACAAATATGTCTGTATGTATGTGTGTGTGTGCATGTATGTATGTATATAAATACAACTTTGTCAGTCCATTTAGTGTTCTTCATATGCACCTGATTTCAGGTATGACCACTCCATATTCAGAAACACTAATTATCCTCCTCAGCAGTTGTTGATAATTACTTGTAGCTTTCATTTATGTTGGGATATTGACCTCAGACTTGCTGGAATTTTTCAGGTCTTTTTTGGCAACATTATTGAAATTTCATGGGTATAGTTTCTCTGTCATAGCTAGAAGGCACAATCTTACAGTAGACATGATGATATCATACAATGTATATGCTCCCTCTTTTGTGATACTCCCTGAATCTCAAGCACAGAAATTGTGTTGTAAATTTATTCACTTGGGTATATTCAGTTATTCTTTGCATTTTGATTGATTGTAGTTTTCTGTAATAGCTGCAAAAAGCAACATCTTGATTGAGATTTGAGAGCTATATATGCATATAAAAATAAGTATTTAGCATGTACTACTCTAGGAAATTGGCAGTATTGGATTCTTTTCTAAGATCTATGACCTCTCTATCCACATGTAGTTCTTTATGTTTCCAATACCAAGCAATATTTCCTGCCTTTTGTGCAGGCCTCACATCCAGTTATATAGATATTAATTGCTTCAAAGATATTGCCACTACTAGAAAGCCTTTTGGGAAATCTTGTCATAATAGTCATTATTGTGTTTCTTGGATTTCATTTTAATTCTTTTCTTTATATTATGTTACTTAATGATAGATAATTGTAATGTGACATACTGCTTTAGTTTATGATGTTATATGTGTTTTAATGAAGGGACTTGGGAATCTGGATTTAGGACGTTGATTTTTTTGTTTAATTTTTAATTCATTTTGCATAAAAATCACAGTTACACCTCCAGCCCTTCCTTTTCCTCTTCCCCTCTTCTTACCTCTCCCCACCCCCTGTGCATGCCTCAGAGAAAGTAAGGCCTCCTATGGGAGTCAACAAAACCTGGCACATTAAGTTGAGGCAGGACTAAGCCCCTCCCACTTGTATCAAGGCTGAGCATGGTACCCCACCATAGGGTATGGGCTTCAAAATGTCAGTTCATTCACCAGGGATAAATCCTGGTCCCACTGCCAGGGTTACCACAAAAAGACCAAGCCACACAACTTTCATCCACATTCAGTGGGCCTAGTTTGGTCCATGCAGGCTCCCCAGCTGTCAGTCCTTAGTCCATGAGCTCCCACTATCTCTGGTCAGCTGTCTTGTTGGGTTTCCCCATCATGATCTTGCCCACCTTGCTCATATAATCCTTCTTTCCTCTTTTTGGACTTCAGGAGCTCTGCCCAGTGCTTGGCTGTGGATCTCTGCATCTGCTTCCAACAGTTACTGAAGAATGAGCGCAGTAAAAGAGATGTTTAGATAGAGGGAACCATTATGTGGTTAGGGAGAAACCTAGGGTTAGGGAAAAACCCAGGAATCCATAAGGATGACTCCAGCTGGGACTCTTAGTAATGGTGGAGAGGGTGCCCGAACTGGCCTTCTCCTGTAATCAGACAGGTGTCCTCCCTAATTGTCATTAGAGAACCTTCATCTAGTAACTGATGGAAGTGGGATATTGATATACGTTCGGCATGAGTTTTTAGACTATCAGGCTGGAATCCCAATGTAAAGTACTGTGTTAGGATGCTTAGAGGAATCTCAAGGGATCAGAGCAAGACTACGGTCTTGAGGAAGTACTGGTGACCAAGTTTACGTCATCTTGTCAGAATAGCTGAGAGCAATGGTGTTGTTGAAGTGAATGTTTGCAGTCTCTGGGACATGCAGTATTTAAAGGTGAGGCATATCAATGAAGACTTACTGTGACTTAACATGGTTGGGTCCAAGAGGATAATTTTGAGCACCTATGGGTAACAGGCCCACAGATAGCATGGATCAGAGTCTGGGGTGAGGGCATGGGCTGAGGAAAGATCACTTAATGAGGCCAGAGGCATGGCATGGTACTATTACACTAAGCAGAACCAAAGGTGGAAAAGGTTGGGGTCATTGTCTGGATCATGGCTGGAGTGATCAAGTGCAGTAGTAATTGCAGTGGCAACAGTAGGAGAGACTAGAAGTTAAGCACCCTAGAGTCTTACTGGGAAAAACACATGATGTGACTATGAGATGAAAACTAAGGTGGGGTGGGACATGGTCCAGTTCCTGCCAAAAGAAAAAGGCAGAACAGCTGAAGCCCATGGAAAAAGAGGCAGAAGATTTGGAGCTCCAGGGTTGAGGCTCTATACAGACTAGCTGTAGTGTGTTGGTATTGAGGGAATGTGTTGGTTTTCTGACCTATTGGATCTTCTAGAGCTCTAAACATAAGATGATCATATATGTAATGATTTGTCTCTGGGTTCTCGATTTTGTCTCATTGTCTTGTCTGTTTGACGTTGGGCTGGCACTGCATTATTTTCATTCATGAAGATTTGTGCTAAGTGTTGAAATCAGAAGTATAAAACTCCAACTCTTTCTTCCTTTCTAAAGATTATTTTTGTTACTTGGATTCTTGAAATTCCTTGGGAATTTTGGATGAATTTTCTCTTTTTTTTCTTTCTTCTTCTTTTTTTGTTTTGGCTCTTCAGAACAGAGTTTCTCTGTGTAGCCCTTGGTGTCTGTGAATTTGCTTCATAGACCAGGCTGGCCTGGAACTCAGATATCTGCCTGCAACTCCCTCCTGAGTTCCCAAGCACCACCATGCCCAACTCAATGTTTTCTTTCTTCAAAACAATTAACTCAGAATTTGGTAGGGATATGTTGAACCTCAACATAACTTTATAACTTAAAGTGATGTTGACATATCAATAATAGCATTTTCCAATTCAAAATTATAGGTATCTTGCAATTTTCTAGGGCCTTTTAAAACTTGCTCCATCAATGTTTTATAGATTTTAGCATATAAATCCTTATCTTCTAGTTAGAATATATATATGCATTTTTGATATTTAGCTGCATTCTAAAGTTGAAGAAACAAATCTTGTAACAGACAATAAATATTTACATATTTGAGTATATTTACTAACCATAGTTGCTATATATTTTCTACTAAATCAGATTGCTAATGATGTCAAGGATAGTTTTTAATCCATGTTTTCCACATGTGAAGGCATCACTGTTACATGCAATGTAATGTAAATGTAAATATGGAGCATCAACTAGAGAACATTACTTGCTTAGTGGTGTTACTGTAATGGCCATGGTTTGGTTAGGATAGTCCTACAAAGTCAATTCCTGCATTTACTTACTAGTTTAGTTTTCTTCAATAGATATTGTAAACACAATTAAACCCGACTCCAGGTCAATTTTGGGAGTAAGATTTAAAAAGGAAAAAGAAAATAGTGAGACTCAAACAGGAACTCAGGAAAGTACTGAACTCAAAAGGTCTCAGAATGTAAGTGGGAGGCCATCAGGCAGTGAAGAAAGCGAGAAATTTGTTATGCAGAATTTGTTCAGCAAAACATGTCAGAGAATAAAGCAAGCCACAAAATACATGACAACTTCAGTAGGCTTGCAGGCTTTGCTTCAAGGAAATAAAATAAATGAGAGAGTAAACAAGAGAGGCAAGTAGAGAACAATTATGAAGGCAGGCTAGGAAGTTTGTACTTACAACAAAAACATAATTAATAAATGCAGTGATAATCTGAAAAAGGTTTTTATAGAGCTATTTTAGGAATGTTCTTCAAATATGGCTGGGTTTTCAAACTTCATAATTTTTAAAAATCATTGTCAGCAGTTGGTCGTAAACACTAAGGAGAATAACTATGCAGTTGAAAACATGATTACACTAATTACAATTTATGAAAAATTATCAACATTCTTAAAAATTCTGGTTCGTCTAAGAGGGACTGGTTAAGACGAGTTCTCCTTCAGGTGACTTATAACCTCTTTCTTTCTGTGTTAAGCAATGAGGGTGTTGCATAAGAGAAACTACTATTGTAGTTAAATTTCCATTGCTTTCATCTCACTTCTTTTCTTGAAAGCAGAGGAATGGGCCTTAGATATTTAATTGTTGCCACATTTTCTGAAATTCCTATAGTGATAAATGAATAATTGTTGGGGTACCCTGTGTTCTCTGACAGAATACCAATTCACACAATGCAATGTCTGTTCTCTACATGTAATAGGTAGCATTGGAGCTTTTATACAACACAAGAATTGGAGTCAAAATGTGGGCATTGAGTCCTGCCTGTAGTTTGTTGTCCAGAGCAGCCTTCTTTTACATATGAAAACTGTCCTTTTAAACTTCAAATTTTCTATTCTATTTCTTCCCAGGATCCATTGTGGGGGCCTTATGTATGCTCCCATTGCTGGGTTTAGTCATTAAAAGTGTTGTCATGGTGACTCTCCAGTTTCTGCAGTGACCACCCATTGCCTTGAGGGAGGAAGTTGGCAAAACCCTATTGATATTTTCACTTAAGATTAGCTTTATTGTGTTTACAAAAAGGCTCTTGCATGTTGCCTGTTTAGCCAGGGCCAGGAACTATGGACTAGAAGGCGAGAAAACAATGGAGGAGAGGCTGTCTCTGTTTCTCAGGAATATTTGACATTGCAATTTCAACCCACAATTAATATCTACTTCCAAATCCCATTTCAGAGCCATCAAAAGCTAGCTATACAAAAATGTAAAGGCTCTATTTTATTCCTGATAATTCCTAAAGGTCAAATACAACTGGCATGATCAGATTTAATGTCATCAACTTCGAGACCACAACGGCTAGCTCACATCTAATTCCACTCTCCCATAGATTACAGGAAGATTTGTCAACTTTTGTATTTTTTTTTTAGTAGGAAAAACAGTTGTGATGTTTTTTTTTTTCATTCAAACCTTACATTTTTACAATCCCTGGGATATTTCCTTATTAGGTAGAAGATTCTTTCAAGTAGATCTTTAAGTTTTTGGTGGATCATTTTAGAGGAATGAAAAACACAAATTATTTTTTCCTGTCTTTGTAAATAGCATATTAGTGGAAACAAACTGCCTCTTTTAGAAGGAAAAAAACAAAAGTAGAATGGACAAGTATCATCATGTACTCCTGCCTTTGACTTAGGTTCTGCTTACTTTAAGTTTCTTTTTTCAATGCCATGTACTCATTTCAGACCTAGAAAAAAACTGAGCCATACTCTCTGAAAAGCCTTTGGAAGCCAGTCCCTTTGTGAGCATAACTGTCCAGTAGCCTCTAGCTTTGCGTTGTTTGCTACTTACTCCTTTGTAGTTGTCCCACTGTCTCTTCCGTTCCCTCTGTGTCTAGATAGATCTTTCACAAAGCTATTCCTTGTTTGGGTTGAAATCTACCTCTTACACTTGTGGGCACAAATAATATATCCACGTTTCTATTCCATGGCTGCTTCTTAGTGAAGGCCTAAAGAGCTGGCATTGATTAGGATTTCCTCTACAACAGCTAACCCAGGCCTGGAACTTCTCGCAGTAGGGCATGGGATAGCTGAGAGATTTTTTTGTGGTAAGTACACCTTTTTTTTTTAAATGAAACTTAGCTTTCTGGGCCTTAACGAGAGAAGCAAAACCTTCAACATATACCAGAATGTTTTTAACCTTCGATTAACACCTTTAAAGAACATAAGCGATTTATGTACTGCATAGATCTTGAAGATGTAGAAAACTGTATTCAGAGATATAAGTGCCTCATAAAAATATACACAGCAACTTTATTATGTTGTGGAAAAGTTTGTAAATGAAAAGTGTTGGGGGAGCTTGTTTTGGTTCCTTGCTATGCAGGTCAGTTTTAACAGCTCACAAATTAAAATCATCTGAAGATGAATCCTTCATTGAAGAACTGCCTTGATTGCTTCTAGTAGACATAGGAAGATATAGCATCTTCTAGCACTCCAAATTTAAAAACAAATAAACAATAACAAAAATTCATAAGGTAGAGGAAGGTTACTTGCTTTTTTCTTGCTTCATCTTCGATCTTGTCATCAGGTTGATTTACCATGTTGCTGCTGCTGATTCCTGTGATGATAGCAGAACCAACATTTCCAGACTTCCATAGTGGATTAAAGACAATGGGTTGGGAATTGCTCATCCTGAAGACTGAGCATCTGCCGTGTTGTTGGGCTTCTCAGTGACAGTTACTCTTGGGTTGCACTGATTGCTTAGGAATCCAGCATTAAGGATCAAACAATTACTGGATTCTCAGCTTTTTTAGATTTGAGTCAGATGTTGTTACTATGTCAACATAAGCTGGCAATAAATTCATGTATAAGACAAAAGAAAACCACCCAAACATAACAAAACAAAGCAAAACACATAAGAAGGAGGAGTGAGTTTTGGGCGAGCCAACTACTCCTGGGCATGGGGCTTACCCTGAAGTGTAGTGGATATACCAAGTGACACTCAATTGGAGAAAACTGACTTTCAGCTTCTCAGAAAGCATCAATTGCAAATAGCTCCTTTGTAAGGGATGGAACTTCTCCATGCTCGAATTTTGTCCAGTTTGAACTTGCGCAAGTCTTGTGTGTGCTATCATAGTCTCTATGAGAGTTCATATGTATACCAGTCCTGTTGTGTCTAGTATTTCTGTCTTATATGCTTTCTTTTCATTTCAGTTTTTGTTATGATTTCAAATTTTAGAGATAAGAAGGGTATGGAGAAGTTAAGAAGGAGATAGAGAGGATCTGAACAAGTCAAATTAAGGAGTAAATAACATGATCAAAGCATGGTATATAAATAAAAACTATATATGTCTTTGGGCTCAATGAGCTAACCTTGCCTCTAATCCTCATTTGTGACCCTTCTGACACACACACACACACACACACACACACACACACACACACACACATATAGTTGGTTCTATTCTTCTAGTGCATTGGTTCTTAATCTGTTGTCTGTAGGTCACTATCCCTTTGGAATATTCAGCATGTATTTTATCTAGAACTCCTCTGTGATCTCCTGGAGACCTTTTATATTCTTCTACTCCTATACTCTTGAATAAACTCTCATCTTTTAACTCATATCTCTCATATGCCTGACTCCCTGTGGGAAACCTCCTTATCACTGACACTTCGGTATTTGGCTCAGGTTTCCTATTTTCACCACATAGGTCTATGTCTTCTTGATGTCTTTGGACTCAATGAGCTAACATTGCTTCTAATCCTCATATGTGACCCTTCTGACTAGAGTTTGTAGACAATGTATTCTGTCTGTTTTCTATACAATGCTATCCTCCTTAGAGGAATATCAGGGAACTCTAGATTATCACTTTGAGCTTGAGGACCACAATCTTCTCAGGAGTTTGGCTAATGGAATTTTCTGTTTTTGTCTCAGCAGCTAAAGGGCCAGAAATGCCTTGGACCCCTTTGTCTCTGTTTACATTTTCCCTGATTGCTTTTTGAGGTGGACAGTTTAGCAGCTATATTTTGTTTTGTTTTATTTTTTTGTCTTGGTGTCCATTGTGACTGTGCTTCTAGATTAGGAACCCATCCTTACCATTGCTAACCCATGCCTTCCAGTATTTTTCCTGATACCAAAAAAACAAAACAAAACAAAACAAAACAAAAATCCTGTAAGCACCAGGTTTCATCAAAAGCTAAAAGTCTTTACATAGTATACTCCATTGAACACACTTGAACTCAGTAATTTTAAGAGCTTCTCCTTGTTCTCATGGCTAAGGTTTTCCCAAGAATGTTCACTCTCTTCACTCTTAAAATATTCCTTACTTATATGAGGCTAAGTAAATATCACTAAGTTCTTTTTGTTGTTTCTAGCATTTATTATGTATCTTAAATACTTTCGTTTATTCAGAAATAATCATAGTCAGTGGATTACTATAAAGAAAGTATAAGCGAAGTATTACAATTAATAATGTATGTTATCCATATTCACATATTTGGTAACATTTACCCTTTTTACTTTATTCTATAATTTATTTCTTATTCTTTGTCTCTATGTATATTGTTCTTTTACTGTGGAAGGTAGCTTCATAACCATAGCTCTTTTTACTTACCTATTTATGTATTTCCTAAGCATAAGCATATCCTTTTCCATAAAAGTGGACTAGTAATCAGACTTTTAAAATTTGACATTGGTGTCCATGTCCATATCTTTGTGTTGTGTGTTTGTATATGTGTGTGTGTGCTTGTGTATATGTGTGTATGATGTGTTCACCACTAAATTTCCACTGGATGTTTTTAGTTGCAGAAAGATCTATTCATTATTTCATGTATTCATTTCATTGCCCACTTTAAAAATTTCCATCAGCAAACTAGAATGCTATATTCCAAAACCATTGGTAAATACAGACTTGATTTAGAAATTCTAGGATTTATCAAGGATCAAAGCTGGAAATAGCCTTGAAAGGAGGATGGGGAGAGCTTGAGGGAATGGGATGGTTGGGATAGAGGAGGGGTGGATGTTGGAGTAGGGAAGTAGATATCTTAATTAAGGGAGCCATTTTAGGGTTGGCAAGAGACTTGACTCTAGAGGGGTTCCCAGGTGTCCACGGAGATGTCCCCAGCTTGTTCCTTGGGCAGCAGAGAAGAGGGTGCCTGAACTGGCCTTGTCCTATAGCCACACTGATGAATATCTTGCATATCATCATAGAACCTTCATCTGGCGATGGATGGAGATAGAGAAAGAGACCCACATTGGAGCACTGGACTGAGCTCCCAAGGTCCAAATGAGGAGCAGAAGGAGGGAGAACATGAGTGCGGAAGTCAGGGCCTCAAGGGGTGCGTCCACCCACTGAGACGGTGGGACTGATCTAATGGGAGATCACCAAGGCCAGCTGGACTAGGACTGAATGAGCATGTGATCAAACTGTACTCTCTGAATGTGGCTGATGGTAGAGGCTGACCGAGAAGCCAAGGACAATGGCACTGGGTTTTGATTCTACTGTATGGATGGGCTTTGTGGGAGCATTGTCTGTTTGGATGCTCACCTTCCTGGAACTGCGGGGAGGAGGGAGGACCTTGGACTTTCCATAGGGTAAGGAACCCTGACTGTTCTTTGGCCTGGAGAGGAAGGGGGCGGGGGAGTGGTGGGAGGGGAAAGAAGTGGGAGGAGGGGAGGAGGTGGAAATTTTTAATAAAAAAATAAATAAAATAAAAATAAAAAAGACCATCTATTTCAGCACATTCCAGAAAAACATGGAGAACTAAAGCATGGAAACAATGTTAAAAGAATAGAAGTTGACATTCACTTAAAGTTTCCCAAAGCTTGAGACCACACTTAATCGGAATATTTTCATCTGCCCAGGGACAGGAAACTGCCTGCCCTGTCTTATAAGACTGGGGTCAAAGGAAGAAAATAAGAAAAATTAATAAGGTTAAACCTTCATTTAATTATGACACCCCATAGCAATTAAAACTTGCCAAAGAAGAACCATTATGTAGCATCCCAAATCTCAGGTTAAGATTCTGGATGACAGGGGCCATGCATTACAATATCAAAGGTTTTGGTTGAAGCACAACTTCAAGAATCTACTTTACAGAAAGAAAAAGTAGTAGATAGCATAGTGAGCCTTGTAAGAGTTAATTATTTCCCTAAATGGCTTATGTGCTACCTTATCCTCTAGTTTATAAAAAAAACTGTTTTATTAGCTTTAGAAAGGCATGTGACCAGAGCAGAACATCAGATCACTAGATTTTGTGGAGTGACCTTAAGTAGATCCCCTTGGTAGAGTTTCTGGAAGCATAAAACTTGGCCATAATGTGGAATTTTAGATTGCCTTCAAGGGCCTGATCCGATCATTATAATCAGTTCCACATAAGGAGGCAGTGAGGATCGCATTAGTACATTAGGAGATATCATTCTGGAAATGCATCCCAAAGTAATAACAATGGAAGAAAAGTCAGGGGACACTACAAAGTTATGGGGAGAGTGGGGAACATCTGGCTTGACTAGAAGAACATAAATTGGACAGGACGGCTATTACAAGGAAGTAGTTCCTGCTATCACATTGAGAGAGCAAGATACATCCTCAGAATAGGACCCAAAATTACATTTTTGTCAACATAATGGTTGTTCTGTAATCTGGATTAGGCCAATTTGTATAGGGTTTGGTTATTTGCTTTATAGACTATAACATGAGGATTTGTATTTGTCTGTAGATCTCACAAGAGTACGACCCCTCAGTGCTTCCAGGTATGTTGTCTGTGGTGCTATGGGGGTAGATATGTGGCATCAGGTCTACAGCCTCTATGCTTTACCATGCCAATTTTGGGTCTGGCCATCATTTGGCATCACCTACTTTATATATTCTCTATTGAGATTTTCACTAACATGGAAACACTGCTCAGTCTAGAGTAGGATAGAAAATGAATCAGTAGCAAATAAAAAAATGAGATATTAATAAAAATTGTCTGCAGCTACACTGAAGTGGATGTTAAGCCAAGCAAAAGTAAATAGTCACTACATATGCAACACTTTTAGCATACCTTATGGTATATATATCCTTTAGGGAGAGAATGAATATCTAGAAATGACTTCAAGGCACCTTCTAAAAATTATTTTGCTTATTAGGTGACCAATGAGACTGGTTTGGGACTGCAGCCATCTGAAATAATATATATTTGCTTACTAGTGTAATCCAACTCAGAACACATTTCAATGGGTAGAATTAACCTCAGAAACATTTGTTAAATAAACTCTTAGAGCTAGGCTGCCAAATACTGCAGAATGTCTGGGTCTCAGGAACTGTCATAGTTTGCCTTCTATATCCGACGTATACACCATGGACAAAAGTAAAATGGGGAGGATTTTGTTCATTTCAGCTTATAGATTATATCTCATCATAAAGGGAATTTATGGCAGGAACCTAGGAGAAGTAACCAAAGCAGAATCCATGAAGGAACACCCCTTATTGGCTTGATCCTTATGGCTCTCTCATCTTGCCTTTTTATGCAACCTATGACTATTTCCCCAAAAGTGGTATTGCCCACAATGACTTAGGTTCTCACACATTAATCATTGATAAAAGAAATATCATAGAGTGTTGCCTTTAGGCCAATATGATGGAGGCATTTGTACAATTTATGTTCCCTCTTTTCAGATAACTCTAGCTTGTGTCGTTGGACAAAAAACTAACCAACCCAATTGATCCCTTGCCAACTTGATACATAAATACATCACTACTAAACCACAAACTGTCCTTTTCTGTCTTGTTTGCCCCTGACATGTTATGTTACTATAATAATCACAATATAAAACGGTCCAATTTGTTTACTAAAATATCACATCATTGCCCCCACTCTCCTCCTTCAATTCTTCCTATGTGCCTCAACCCCCTCTCAAATCCATGATTTTTTCTCTTTAATTGTTATTACAATATACATATACACATATATAAATAAATACAACCCACTAAGTCCTTTTAGTGTAACTTTAATGTGTACATTTTTAGGGCTGACCACTTGGCTTTGAATAACCATTTAGGAGGCTCATTCCTGTGGAGTAAATAATTACTCCTGTGGAGTAAATAATTGCTTCATGATGTGTGGGGCCCCATGAGAATTCTTCCATCCCACTTGGAATGTCAAGTGGTGTTTAGATCTTGTTAAAGCACATATCTTGATGAAAGTTTTTAGGGGTAGCCTCCCTGTCATATAGAGAGGTCATTATTGTGCAGCAAACTTCATGGTCCTCTAGGTCTTACAATCTCTCCACTAAACATTCTACAATGTTCCCTGAACCAAAGCTGTAGGAGCTGTGCTTAGATATACTTGGATCATCACGAAAGTAGGTGTGAAAATTTGTAAGAGAGGCAAGTGCTGTATCATTTTAAGCAAACAGTATTCTCAGAACACAACAATATAGGTGGAAATAGGAAATCACATCATTTGCAGCAGCATGCATAAGATATTTAAAAGCTCAAGTAAAACAACATCTTAGAATAGAGAAGATTGGATGGACATCACACCTCAGTAGTAGCTGTGTAACTATTGGCTTTTTATAGTAGCTGTGAGTCAGAGTCAGTTTTCTTTAATGATGTGATCCCATGAAGGTCAACCACACTTCAGAGTAAGTCCCATTCCTAAGAGTAGCAGGGAAATATAAACTATAATTGAGGGGAAAAATGAAGGAAACTCAAAGTTGATTGGTGGGGTGGTGAGGGTAAAGAAGGTGGATATGGAAAGAGTGTTGGTAGGTGGCAAATATGATCAAACTACATTGTATGAAATTCTCAAAGAATTAATAGAAATCAAGGTGTAAATATAATGGTAGAAAACATTTGAAAAAAACAGTTAAAAAGAAGTAGGTTTTATGGGCTTGTTGCTGCTGCTTTGTTGTACAGTCGTCATTTCCTGGGGTCAGGAGGTGAGAAGATATGGAGGCAATGGCACAGACTTCAGGAGATTCCAAGGTCTTTATTGTAAACAAGTTGGGGAATTCTTTTGGAGCTAGGGAAATTAAGCTGATGCAGGAATGTTTCTGGTTGTTGCTTTTGAAACTGGCATTCACTACTGGCATGTTGTAATTGGCTAGGAATGCACATCAGTCGTTACTGTGCTTTTGGTCTGCTTACAGGTTGTCTTGGCCGAATTGTCTTACTCATTGTGAGTTTTCATGAGCTTGCTTCTTGTGCTTGCGCTATTGCACTCCCTCATCTTACCCGTTTTATATATATATATTTTTATTTTTTATTGGATGACCAATGGAAGTTGTGGATTTTCATAACCCCACCTTGTTAAATAACCCCCTCAGCATTTTGGACATTGCCTGTCTTAGGTTGGCCTGCCAGACGTGTTCATACCCATCTTTGACTACCAGTTTTTGAAGGGTTGGATCCCTTGAAGGTCCCAAGAAGTCAAAAGTAAGGGGAGACTTTTAGGAGAACTAGGTCTTTAAATGGTCTCCTTTACTTGGGTTAGCCAAGCATGGACCACCTCCCTTGAAGGTTTTGGTTCAGCATGCTCCATAGCAATTAACACCTGGAATGTTGCCTTATTCATCCACTGTTGTCAGGATCTTGGCTGGAGGAGACACTTAAGCAGAAATATTAGAGCCATTACCACCCCTCCCATAAGACACCATGCAGCAAGTTTAGAGGAGTCCATCAGGAATTTTATATGATCCTATACTTGGCCAAAGAAGGTAGTAGATAGGTTCAGTGGATAGACCCATGTTGAGTTAAGCCATATAGAATTAACAAACTTTTGATCCCATGTTCCCAATAAGCTATTTCTTAGTTGCCATCTGGCCAAGGACATGTTAGAAACTCAATATGGAGTTAAGAAAAGGGACTTAAATTGAGGATCACAATTGCCCCTTACTAAATAGTGAAAGGTTTGTATTTTTTCATCTAATAAATCAATTCGTTTTTGTAAATTTATAATGGCCATATGAAATTGAGCATTAATTAACTTGTGTGCTGAGGACTGCAGCTGATTGTTCTATGTCTGTGGTTAAGGCATTGGCCATGGCTCCTGTTTGAATAAAAGGGACTGTAGTGATTGTTCCTCCAGCTACCACAAGCAAGATGACTGTGGTGACTGCTGTAGTTATTTCTAAAATCTCTCTTTATTCTAATGGGACTCATAAACTATATCTTGTAATAATGGGTAACATTGGTGACAGGCACCCATAAGAAAGTGGGAATATGTACCAGGGCCACACAAGAGGCTTCTTTAGAATTCCAGCAGACACCCAGCATGTAGAGGCTTGTTGTGCACTTTATATCTGTTGTACTAGCATTGATTGGTAAAAGGAAGAAGGGAAGCTTGACACAGACATGCCTTTAAAGTAATTTTTTAGTGTTATTTAGATAGAGTCCTCAAATGATTTATTTCTGTTAAAGGTTCCATTACGGCAATTGTCTCCTTGTAAGAATAGGAGGGTTCTAAAGTTTATGCAAGCATTATTTCTACAGAGGGGCCAATTGCCAAAAACAGGCCTATTGACCAGCAGGATTTTTCTAGAAACATTATGTTAGGGTTTATTGAATCATTAGCCAAGGGTGCTCTTATCCAAAAGAATAAATTCCTTCTTCCCCTAACAACAAATATCCAGATGTCAGAAATACAATGATCCCAGAGTATGGACAGTTCAATTTTTGTACCGTAGTAGCATTAGCATATTAAGGAGTCATCTGAGATATTTTCCTGGTCTTCTATCTGGCCGAATATCTTGATTTGGCACCCATATTGGTTTGGTTTGGTTCTATGGAAACACGGAAGCATAACCTTACCCTCTTATTAACATGGGGGTGTGTGGTTGCCAGACATTAGTTAGGGGGTCCCTCCATCTTACTAGTGTGAGTGGAGTTTCCATCGGGAGGGAATCCCAGTGTTTATAAGCAGAGCTAGCTCCCTCCTCATCAAAGGCCAAGAAATACTTTTTGAAGAGGACCTCCACCAAGGCTTGGTGAGGATCATTTTATTTTCTGAGAAGACCTTAGCCAGTTCTCCTTTTAGGGAGTAGTTTATTCTTTCCACAATAACCTGGCCTTGGTGATTAAAGGAAATCACTTTTGAGTGTTTGATTTTCCAGCTCTGTAAGAAGTCCTTCAAGGTTTGAGAGGCATAGCTGGACCATTGTTAGTTTTTATTGTCCAGAGTACCCCCATAAGGAACATGACTGCCTTTAGTGCCTTGATAGCTTGTGTGGCCTTCTCCCCTGTTTGCCCAAAGTGTACACAAAGGAGGAATGGGTGTCAATAATTACATGTATATATTTAAGCTTGCCAAGGGGGGCATAATGAGTGACATCCATCTGCCAAAGTGCACTGGGAACCAACCCTCTGGGGTTTCTGCCTATCTTATTCAGAGGTCCCAATGCGGTTAATGGGGCACATGTGGTACAAGTTCTAGTTAAATGTTTACAGCTGGGCAAGGATAAATCAGGTAAAACTTCCCCTCCAGGAAAGGGGCGCTATTCTTAATGGACCTTAAGAGGAGCCTGTATGGAGGGGCAACAAAGAAGAAACCTACCAGAAGACATGTGGTGAGTGGCAAGAATCACATCTCAGTCCCAACGCTCAGCTCCAGGGTTAAGCTAGAAGTAGCCACTGTCTGAGAAAATGTCCCAATCCTGAAAGGGAAAGGGGATTCAACCACAATCGAATGGCCAAAGCCTTTCCATGAATTAAGAGACCAGCCACTGCCCTGCTGGCTCTTTAAAGGTGGTCACATAACTGGATTAGTTGAGAAGAAGGACTAGGAGAGGAAGTGCAGCAGTATAAACTCTGAAGAGCGGTCAGGACTTCCTGTAAAGAAAGAGAGCTTCAAGCAATCCCAGAGAGTGGCCACTGGCAAAAGTCATCAGTTGCTTTCAGGCTGCAAGGGAGTCTGCGCGAGAACAAGGACAGAAGGGAAAGGAAAAGTACTGTTCATGGACTGAGTATGCTACTTATAATAAGGCATTTCCGTGGCTTGTTAGGCCCTGGCCGTATGCTCACACAGTGTCTTCAGGTGAAAAGGACCTACCTGTCAGAGGGTCTTTTATTGGTACTACCTTCTGGGTGGTCAGCCCTTATGTGGAGGTGGCAGGACGAACCAAGTCACCATGAAGACAAACAGGGAAAAAAGAAAAGAAAATGTAGGAATAGGAAAGAAAGCCCCAACTCAACAAGAGCTTAGCAAACTAAAATAGGGGTCAACTCATCCAAAACAGCTGAAGGGGGAGAACTCGCAATGCCAGCAGAGAGTTGGGATGGGGACGGCAGCCAGGGCAGCAAGCAAGAAAAATGCACAAAAGAGGGAAAGGAGAACCAAAAATGTTAGCAAAAAGGAAAAGGTCCATTCGTGTTGTGTGCCAGTTGTAGTTTTTGTGGGCTTGTTGTTGCTACCTGTTGTGTGGTCCCCATTTCCTGGGGGAACGGGGATGAGAAGATGTAGAGGCAATGGCACAGACTCCAGGTGATTCCAATACAGAACCTCTTTATTGTAAACAGGTTGGGGGTTTTATGGGACTAGGGAAATTAAACCGCCTCAGGGATGTTTCTGGTTGGTGCTTTTGAAACTGGCAGTCACTGTTGGCGTGTTCTGATTGGTTAGGAGCACACAACATTAGTTGCTTTTGGTTCACAGACAGGTTGTCTTGGCCAATTTTGCTTACTCACTGTCAGTTTTCATGTGCCTGCTTGTGCTTGCGCTATTGCCCTGCCTTAGGTATGTATCTTAGTCCATTGTAGCTCCTATGATTAACAGATTATATTCATGGTGTTTAATTAAAACAAAATTTTCTCAGTTCTGGAGGTTTTAAATCCAAGACAAAGGCACTGGCAGACGGAGTATCAGTTGAGAACTTGCTTACTGATAGTTTTTTGCTATGTCATTATGCAACCATAGGGGATAACTAGGTCTCTGAGGGCTCTGATAGCAAGCTGCTAATTATAATCCAATAAAGGTATGTATTTAAAAAAAACTAATAAGCAGTTCAGAAATGTGTTTGGGGATTCCTAAAAAACTAAAGGGAGAATAACATTTAATATAACTATGCTACTCCTGGCTGTTTACACAAGGGAA
This sequence comes from Arvicola amphibius, assembly GCF_903992535.2. Classification (NCBI taxonomy): domain Eukaryota; kingdom Metazoa; phylum Chordata; class Mammalia; order Rodentia; family Cricetidae; genus Arvicola; species Arvicola amphibius. Next base: position 55,988,131 of record NC_052065.1, read on the forward strand.
TCAAGTCAGCATGACATAGAGATACCTCAATACCCAGGCTTATCACACTGTTCTAAAAATTATGAAATTAGCTTCCTAGAATCATTTGTAAATTGATAACTTAAAAGGACAGCAAAGTATCTATACAAAATGTAATGTTACTTAAACACAAAGAAGAACAAAATTACGTCTTTGACTTATTTTTCAGGTAAATGAATGGATAAACAGTTTATGGATGGGGAAAACAAATGTGTTTTAGTCTAGTCTGGTTGCAAAATAAGATTCCCTATAGAGTTTGTAGGTTGATCACCACATCACTTGCCCTACCTGCTAAAGGTTTTAAATGGAACACAAATATTTATATTACACACTGTGTCAAGGAAAAGTTAAGAATGGCATTTGATTTCATATTACAAATGCTACAAATTAAATACACTGAAGAAAACATTTAAAGTATTAAAATAAAACACTATTAAATAATATTCTTTCTATAATGATATTATAGCCAAACAGAGACAATGTGAGATACTTTTTAGATATACAAAAGATGAAATAATTCATGATCAGAAGTCTTTCTTTGTCTGGGTATTGCGGCATAGAAATTTAAACCTAGAAATCAAGCTGCAGAGGCAGGCAGATCAATGTGAGTTCAAGCCCAGCTTGCTCTACATAGGGCATTCCAGATCATACTTAGCTACACAGTGAGGGCTTATCTCAAGATAGGTAGGTAGGTAGCTAGGTAGGTAGGTAGGTAGATAGATAGATAGATAGATAGATAGATAGATAGATGATAGATAGAAAAAAATTAGTTCCTTAAACAAAATAAATATAATACCAGATGAAAATATGGATCTGTAAAAAAATGCAAATATAAGGATATTTGGATTTAATTGCTTATCTCTTTGTATGTAACTATAGAACTAGTCATAAATAGGATAGTCTCTTGAGAAAAAAAAAGAGTAACTAGGTACAAACATATAAACACATGTATATATTTCAGGACATTCATTCATTATTATTTACATGTATACTAATTTAGGTCAGATATTATAGATTTATATTGCTTGAAACAGAAAAAAATTATCTATTGTAATTTGCTTTTTGGTGTGATATTGCTTTTTCTTTTTATATTAAGAAAACTTAATAAAATCTTTTCTCATTTTACATAACTATCCCTGTTCTCACTTCTTTCCTTCCTCCTGCTCTACCCTTCCCTCCAACCCCCCCATCCACTCCTCAGAAACGTTAAGGCTTCTCATGGGGAGACAACAAATCTGACTGTTCACTTTAAGGCAAGACCAAGCCCCCCCCCCCCCCATTCTCCATATCTAGCCTTAGCAAGGCATCCCTGCAAACAGAATGAATTCTTAGACTCAAGTTCAAGCACAAGGGATAAATTCTGGTCCCACTGCCAATGCCCCCCCACCAGACTGTCTAAAGCACCCTCCTCTCTTGGACTGGTCTGAGGTAACTTGGCCCAGTGCTTTACTGTAGATCTCTGTATTTACTTCCATCACTTGCTGGTTGAAGATTTTATGATTGCAATTAAGGTAGTCGTCAATCTGATTACAGGGGAAGGCTGGTTCAGGTACCTCCTCCACTGTTGCTTAGAGTCTTAGCTTGGGTCATCTTTGTGTGATATTGCCTTTTCTTAGACAACAGGGAAAGTTTATAAAGAAAAATAAAAATGCACTTAAGCTTCTACCTACTAATCAAAGTTTCATCTACTTATGCGAGAAATTAAGCCAACGAATACAAGTATTATGTATATATTAAATTAACCATACATATGTATATATATATGAAGTTAATCATATTACTATTTAAATATTGCACAGAAACTAGTCTTTTAATTTATATGCCCCGATAGAATAGCAGTGATATTCTAAGACTTTTACTTTTGTATTTTAAGTATTATATTATTTTACATTTTTAATAAATAGGCAAAGTAATAATGACTTTCTGTTGAAACTTTCCTTTATTTCTGGTAGATGATCTTCCCTTCTGTTATACTGCCCTCCTGTTTTATGTTACATCTTTTATATTTTACTTTTTCCTCTTCCTCCTGCCTTAAGACATCAGTTTCCTCCCTCATACCTGGTCCTCTTTCTGGTTTCCTGACATGAAACCCACCCACACTCACATATATACACATATCTAAAAATAGAAATCTATTTTTCTATTTTTACAAAAATATGTGTACAAAAATATACAATATTTGTTTTTCTGGACCTGGATAAATTCACTGAATATAATAATTTCCATGTACATCCACTTCACATTTTATAATATATATTATACAATGCATATATTTATATATGCGTACAAATATACATTATTGCATTTTCTTTGTCTCTTTACCTAATACAATTTTTAGCTATTACACTGTAGTAATAAACATGACGGTGTGGGTATCTCTGTCATAAAGTTTACAGTCCTTCAGTATTTACTCCATAGTGCTATAGGTAGGTTATATGGTACATCTGTTTCAGGTTGTTTCAATATTTGCTTTACTAATACACAGGAACAATAGAGTGAATAAGGTTGCTTCTTTTCCCCTATCCATGCCAGCAAATATTGTCATTTATATTCTTGATGATAGCCTTTCTGAAAGAAGTGATATAAATCCTCAAAGTAGTTTTAATTTTTAATTTTATTTCATTGTACTTTATTTTTTTATTGAGACAGGATTTCTCTGTGTTAACAGCCCTCACTTACTTGGAACTAGCTCTTGTAGACCAGGCTAGCCTAGAACACACAGAGATCTGCTTGCCTCTGCCTCCCAAGTGCTGGGATCAAAGGTGTGCACCACCACCACCCAGCTTCAAAGTAGTTTTAATTTGCATTTTCTTGACGGATAAAGATGTTGAATACCTTTTAAATTTTTTTTCTGGCCACTTCAGTTTCTTTTGAGAATTCTCTGTTTAGTTCATTATTGCATCTATTAACAGACAGGTTTTTGGGCATTTGGTGTTTAATTTTTGTGGTTCATTTTGTACTCTAGAATGCTAGCTGTATTTGAAGTCTAACTGGCAAAGATTTTCTCTCATTCTGCAGGTTGTCTGTTCACTCTGATGACAGTTTGCTTTGCTGTCCAGAAGGATTTTTGGATTCCATACAATCCCCTTTTTCAATTTTTGGAGCTAATTCTAATGGTACCAAAATCATTTCCAGAAAATTACTGTTAAGTTGAATCTTGAAGTGCTTTCCTATGGTTTTCTCTGCTAGATTCTTTATTTAATGATTTATATTAAGGTCACCAATCGATTTTGAATTGATGATGAAAATATATATCTAAGTCCAATCTTGTCTGTGTAGCTTCTCTATCTAGTTTTTCTCTTAGTATTTATTGAAAGGTTGTCTTTTTTCTGTTAAGTTTTGATGCCTTAAATAATGCAGATGCAAAATGCTTTATATTTTATGATGTCATTAATGTGAATATTCTTTATATGTAAAATTATATAGACACAAAGTACATAAGTGTTTGTCAAGACTGAGAAAAGGATGAACTGAAAGTAATTGTTAATAAGTATATAATTTTTATAGTAATTAAATATTATAGAGAGGGTTCTATGGTGATATTTTTTAAGATATCTATCAGTCTGACTACAGGGCAAGGCCAGTTCAGGCACCCTCTGCTCTTTGGCTTAGGGTCCTAGCTGGGGTTATCCTTGTGGATTCCTGTGAGTTTCTCTAGTGTCAGGTTTCTTGCTAACCCCATGATGGCTTCCTCAATGAAAATATCTCTTTCCTTGCTCTCATCTGTGTCCTTCCTCCATCTTGACTATCCTGTTCTCCTGTTCTCTCAAGTTCTCCTCACCCCTCCCTTTCTCTTCTCATCTTCCCCTTCTGCCTTCCCTATTCCCTCTCACCTCTATGCTTGCAATTTTGTCAGGCAGTCATGTCTATTTCTCCCTTCCAAGTGGATCTATGTACGCTTTTCTTAGGCTTTACCTTGTTACTTAGCTTTCCTAGGATCATGAAGTACAGGCTCAATATCCTTTGCTTTACAGGTAGTATCCACTTATGAGTGAGTACATACCATATTTATCTTTCTGGGACTGGATTACCTCACTCAGGATGTTTTATTTTTCTAGCTCCATCTATTTGTATGCAAATTTCAAGATACCATTTTTTTAATCACTGAGTAGTACTCTAATGTGTAAATGTGCCACATTTGCTTAAATATAACCCTAGACCCTTCATTCAGCAACTGATAGAAACAGAGGCAGAGACCAGCATTGGAGCACTGGACTGAGCTCCCAAAGTCCAGCTGAAGAGTGGAAGGAGTGAGAATATGAGCAAAGACGTCAAGACCATGATGGAGACACCTACGGAAATAGTTTACTTGAGCTAATGGGAGCTCACCAACTCCAACCAGACAAGAAGAGAAATGACATAGGTCCAAATTAGTTCTTCTGAATGTGGGTGACAGTTGTATGGCCAGATATGGAGCCACTGGCAGTGGCACTAGGATTTACCCCTTCTGCTTGTACTGGCTTTGTTGGAACCTATTCTCTTTGGATGGATACATTGCTCAGCCTACATATTGTAGGGAGGGCCTTGGACCGTCTCAAAAGCAATGTGCCTTACCCTCTCTGAAGAGTGGATACAGAGTGGGTGGGGGATGTAGGTGGAGGGAATGGGAGGAGGAAAAAGAGTGGGAACTGGGATTGGCATGTAAAATGAAAAAAAAGATAGTTTGTTTTCTTTTAAAAAATAAAAAATATATTATACAGATTTTTTGTTGCATAAAGTCATTGTGTTGCAAATGAATTATATTTTATAGTTTCATGAGTGGGTTGAAATATACTGAACTGTACTTTTAATGGAGAATTTTATCATGCCAATTTTATGTCAAATAAGTAATTACAAAGAAAATTTCACCACTCCATGCATAAATTGATAAAAAGATTCTAAAAAAAACATATAAAAATAAAAGGATCTGTATTAATAAAACTATTTTTTACTTTAACAAAATAAAATATAAAATAAAATAAAAACCTTTATATTGATGTTAGACAAGACAAACCAAAAGTAGGAAAAGAGCCCCAGGAGAAAGCACAAGACTCAAAGTCCCACTTGTTAACATATTCAGGAGTCCCATAAAGGTACTAAACTGAAAGCTATCGATATATGCAGAAGATCTGCTCCAGACCCATGTAGGCCCTGCACTTGCTGCTTTAGTCTTTTTGAATTCATATAAGCTTCTCTCAAATGTTTTTGAAGGCGTTGCTATTCTGGTATGCTCTGTCCCCTCTGTCTTCCCCATTCCTTCTGTTTCCTCTTCCATGGGGTTCTCTGAGCTCTGATAGGAGGAATTTGATGGAGACATCCCATTTTGAGCTAAGTGTTCCATGGTCTGTCTGTCTGTCTGTCTGTCTTTCTCTCTCTCTCTCTCTCTCTCTCTCTCTCTCTCTCTCTCTCTCTCTCTCTCTCTCTCTCTCTCTCTCTCTCTCTCTCTGTGTGTGTGTGTGTGTGTGTGTACTGTCTGGTTATGGGTCTCTGTATTTGTTTCCATCTGCTGCAGGAGGAAGTATTGATGATGATAGCTGAATAAGGCTCTGATCTCTGAGTTTAGAGACTATCATTAAGAACCATTTTATGTCACCCTATCATATTTCACAAGCACAGTGGATTGTAGATAAAAGGTTCTTTGTTTGGACTGGTGTTTATATTTCTCTTTTGGTAGCATGCAGAGTAACTATTCAGGACAAAAACACTAGAACATCAGGGTAAATGTTTTATGCAGGTACTCAACTTCTCCCTGTTCAACGAGTTGTGTGGGTGCAGTCCTCAGCAATGGGGCCTTACTGTCAGTTTTTAGAGAACAAACTATTGTCTTGGCAATAGCCTAGGTTGTATGGGGATTTCCATGGGACCCTTTTGGCCAACAACTCAATGGGATAAAACCCAATCCCAGTACTGGAAATGATATTTGGTGGCAAGAGATGGCCAGTTGGAGTTCTGTCTCCCTCATTATTTTGAGACTTCATTAGGCTTACCTTCATATATTTTAGGAAGTTTCAACTCTACTGGGTTTTCATACCAACTCTCAAATGCCTTTCAAATCTTCCTTTCTCTCCCTTCATTCCCTCCCTCAAAGCATCCCCCTCCACCTTCTGCCTAATCCTATCATTGTAGTCTCCCACCCATAAATCTGCTCTACTATACTTCCCAGTGAAAATCACATTCCCCCCATTCCCTTAATCTACACCTAAACTCTCTGGATCTACAGATTATTGCTTCACTATTATTTATTTAACATCTGATATCCATATATATGTGACTATATACCATATTTATCTTTCTAGTCTATGTTACCTCACTATGAGCTTTTCTTTCTAGTTCTATTTGCCTGAAAATTTCATGATGTCATTGTTCTAAGTGCTGAGTAATACTGTATTGTATAAATGTACTGTATTTTTTATCTATTCTTCTGTTGAGGGATATCTAAATTCTTTCCAATTTCTGGATATTGTGAGCAGAGTAGCAATGAACCTGGTTGTGCAAGTGTCCTTGTAGTATATAGTTTTCTCTTGGATATATTTCAAAGAGGGATGCGGTGGTTTGAAAGCAAATGGTTCTTCCTAGGGAGTGGCACTATTAGGAAATGTGGCTTTGTTGGAGTAGGTATGGCCTTGTTGGAGGAAGTGTGTCACTGTGGGATTGGGCTTTGAGGTTTCCTATGCTCAACCTATACCTAGGGACACAGTTTACTTCTTGTTGCCTACAGATCTAGATGTAGAACTCTGAGTTCCTTCTCTAGCACCATGTCTGCTTGCATGCTGTCATAACCTACAATGATGATAATGGACTAAACCTCTAAAACTCTAAACAGCCACAATTAAATATTTTCTGCCATGTTCATGGTGTCACTTCATAACAATAGAACCCTAAACTAAGACAAGTAGTATAATTTTATATTGAGGTAAATGAACTTTCAGCCTTTAAGAAACCTCTACACTGATTTAAATCGTGACATGGATGCTCACAGCATGAACTGTCACTTGTATCATTTATCTTAGCCATTCTGACATATGTAAGATGGAATCTCAAAGTAATTTTGATTTGCTTTTCCCTGATAACTAATGATGTTGAGCATTTCTTTAAGGGTTTCTCAGCCATTTGAGTTTATTTTTTCTATAGAGAATTCTCTTTGAACAAAACAATTTTTAAAGTAACAAAGTTTAAACCTACCACCTGCTTTCAAAATTGCTTCAAATTATAATTAAGGAAGTTTGTTTCTGGCACATTATTTAAGGGAGTAAAATATAATACAGAGTATACAAATCAACTCATCCATATTGCATGAGGTTTTTAAATGCAAAGAAATTTGGGAGCTAAAGTATAATCTGTTAAAGACATTTTACAGAGAAAATTGGTTCAATTTTGGGAAAAGCTTTAACTTCATAGAAAATTAATTTGAAATGGATCATAGACCTCAATATGAGAACTTAAGCTATAAAACTTCTAGAAAAAATAGAAGGAAAGTTTTGATGGTTTTGAGAAAAATTTTAAAGTAAAATACAGAATGCACAGACTATAAAAGAAATATTGGTAAAATGGAATTCACAAGGTTGAGATTTGTGATCAGCAGCACAACATCAGAAGAAAAAGCACCAAGCCAGAGCTTAAGACAATATGTTTGTAAACTTGCATATGATAAAGGACATACCTTGTAAATATAAAAATAAATTTTGTGATCCACAATAATTGCTCACTAAAACAAGTAAAAGAGATAAACAGCCAGAAACATCTAGCAATGGCAACTAAACACATGAAAATATATTCCACAATGTTAGTCACTAAATCCTAACTAAAAGATACAACTGCCTACCTATTTGCATGCCTAAAATGATAGTGACTATACATGTTTGGCAATGATATAAAAGAACTAAAATTATAATCCATTGCTATTGAGAATACAAACTGGTATAGTTAATCTTGAAAGAATTTTTTATAATTTCATTAAAGGTAAACATAAACCATATATCATAAAGATTTCACTATGGACCCATTTTCATGAGAAACAAAAGCATATATCAATGCAAATTCTTATATACAAATGTCAGTAGATGTTAGGTATTTGTAAGATACAAAACCGTATCTAGTCTGATTAGTTACACCTGTTCAGCTACTGCCATTTCCTCAGATTCAGTACCTGGTACGCATACCTAATCCAATCAGCCTAAACTTTGCTATTCTTAACACCAACAATTGCCCTATAATTGGATATATTATATCCAAACCGCAGACCCAACCTGAGCTTACATCCGAGCATAAATTCTGTTTGTTGAGTGATATAACTTTGCCTGCCTACATCACGTCCAACTCTAAAGCATGGCTTTGGCTAGACTTCCTAGCCTAGTGAGTGCCCAGGACCATATGCCACCAACGCTACCCCCACACTCCCAGAAATGTCTCCATTAGCACAACTTACACAGTACACTAAGCAGATTCAGCATTCTGTCTCATTCTCATGTTTTATTCCTTGCCAGTGAATCGGAATCATCCCCCTTTATCCAATAAAAACTCAGGACTGAGTTTCTGAAGGATGAACCTACCAAATCCTTATACCTTATCAAAAATCATCCAAGCTTGTAGGACAATAAAAACAAAAACAAGATTTTGAGGCAACCTAGAAACATACAAGATATACATCCAGTGAAAGAAATACAAATGGCTAGGTCTTGTTGTAAAAACATAAATAATATGAAAGGTCACCATACTTTACATATACTTAAGACTACCAGTCTTACAGAAATATTCTTCAATAAAAATTTCTAGATGAACCTAAGGAAACAAAAATTATAAGAATGATCATAAACGTTATTAAATAATACAAGAAATTTTAAAAAGACATGACAAACAGCTCAATAAGCTTAAAGATATTCCAACCAGTGCCTCAAGGATGACCCCCCAAAATCCAGACAGTTAAATTAAATGATGAAACAATATGAGACTTAAAAAACTGAATTTAACAAAGAAATAAAAATATAAAAGAACACTCAAGCTGAAATAAAATGGAATTAAAAATCTCAATAACACAATTATAAAACTCAGGGAAAAAACTAAAAAGCAGAATGAATCTAGTATAAAGTAGAATGATAACGTGAAAAATATAGGTCATAGAATCTAAATATATATATATATATATATATATATATATGTATGTATGTATAAAGAGAATGTACAGACACTGTTGTATGCCTAGAGAAGACAAAATCTTAGGTGAAGAAGAATGCTTAGTCAATGACACAGACTAAATCTTCAACAAGATCATAGAAGAAAATACCCCCACATTAAGGAAAAAAATACCTATACAGACACAAAGAGCACACAGGAGACCAAATAAGCAGAAACTTCAAAGAAACTCCACACATACCACTGCATTTAAAAACTAAATATACAGAAAGAAATTAAGAATATTAAAAGCTGCAATGTGAATCCAAGTCAAATATATAGGAAAACCTATCAGAATACTAGCTGAGTTCTTAATGGAAACTTTAAAAGACAGCAGAACATGGAGCAATGTACTTCAAGTTCTCTTTAACCATGAGTGCCAACCAATACTACTATACCCAATTTAACTATCTACCACTGTTGGAGATATTAAACTTTCTATGATGTAAAAAGACTAAAAGAATTCATGTCCACTAAACCAGTCCTACAGTGAACACTCAGTAAGATGCTTACTTGACTAAACAGGTTATATCTATATATTTAGGATAATAGTGTGTGTGTGTGTGTGTGTGTGTGTGTGTGCGCCAAAAATGAAAGAAATAGAGGTTATAATTTCCCAATTAAATTACATTAATTTAAAAAGACTTAAAAAGAAAGAAACTGAATCCATTTTTCAATAGCCTATATAAAACAGCTTTAAAGATAAGCACAGCCTTATAATAAAAGGATGGGAAAATTATTGTAAGGAAAAAATAAAAAGACCATGCTAATCTAAAGAATAGTTAACCAAGCCGGGCGGTGGTGGCCCACGCCTTTAATCCCAGCACTCAGGAGGCAGAGGCAGGCGGATCTCTGTGAGTTCGAGGCCAGCCTGGTCTACAAGAGCTAGTTCCAGGACAGGCTCTAAAAAAGCTACAGAGAAACCCTGTCTCGAAAAACCAAAAAAAAGAAAAAAGAAAAAAAAAAAGAATAGTTAACCAAGAAGTCTCTCTTATGGTTCTCCTTGTTACCTCTTTTCTTTGGGGTCGTGGACTACAGACGGGTAATCCTTTGCTTTATATCTAATATGTACTTATGAGTGAGTACATAGCATGTTTTTCTTTCTGGGTCTAGGTTCCCTCACTCAGGATGGTTTTCTCTAGTTCCAATAACATGCTTACAAATTTCAAGATGTCGTTAATTTTTACCAGTGAGTAGTACTCCACTGTGTAAATGTACCACATTTTTTTTCATCCATTCTTTGATTGAGGGGCATCTAGGTTGCTTCGAGGTTGTGGCTATTACAAATAATATTGCTATGAACACAGTTGAGTAAATGTCCTTGTGGTATGATTGTACACCCTTTAGGTATATGCCCAAGAGTGGTATTGCTGGGGGATGGTCACACTGGGGAAGGACAGAGAGGGAGAGCAAAGAAAGAGATATCTTGATTGTGGGAACAATTATGGGCTAGTGTTAATCCTGCTACCAGGGAAATTCCAGAGAAACCAGAAGGATGACCCCAGCTAATACCCTAAGCATTAGTGGAGAGGGAGCCTTAACTGGCCTTCCCCTGTAATCAGATTGATGAATACCTTAATTTTCATCATAGAATCTCCATCCACCAACTGATGGAAGCAGATGCAGAAATCTACAGCTAAACATTGGGGCAAGCTTCCAGAGACCAGTCGAAGGGAGAGAACAGCAATAATATAAGCAAAAAGGTGAAAACCATGATGGGGATACCCACTGAAACAACCTTCCTAATGGGAGCTCACTGACTCTGAACTGATAGTGGGGGAAATCTACATAGGACTAAACTAGGTCCTCTGAATGTGGGCGAAAATTGTATGGCTGGGCCAGTCTGTGGGGTCACTGGTAGTGGGACCAGGATTTATCCCCATTGCATAAACTGACATTTTGGAGCCCATTCCCTATAGAGGAAAACATTGCTCAGCCTGAATATAAGGGCAGAAGGCCTTGGTTCTGCCTCAAAATGATGTTAGACTTTGTTGACTCACCATGGGAAGCCTTACCCTCTTGAGGAGTGGATGAGTGGGAGGGTGGGAGGAAGGTGGGGAGAGTTGGGGGAGAGGAGAGAGTGGGAACAGAGATAGGTATGTAAAGTGAGAAGAGATCCTTTAAAAATTAATCAATTAATTAAAAAACTATGCAAGAAATCATTACAATCCTAAATGTATATGCACCAAACTCTAGGGCACTCAATTTTACTAAAAGCATATTAGTGCAAGGAAAGATACAGATAAACTGCAACCTAAAGAGCATAGGTGATATTACTATATCTCCTTCTCCAATATGCAGGTCATTTGGACAAAAACAAAACTGAGGAATATCAGAATTAAATGTTATCATATATCAAATGGACCTAATAGATAGCTGTAGAATATTCTAACAAAATGTCAAAAGTATACACTCAGCTCAGCAGCACATGGAAGCATCTCTAAAATAGCCCACATATTGGGAAAAGTGATAAATATTAAGAGGCTCATAAACATTAAAATAATTTTACGTTTTATTTCTTACCATAATGCAATAAGATATAAGCAATCAAATATCTCATAATTAAACAAACTCAAGGGTATTAAACATCATATTAATGAATGATTAATGGTTCAAAGATGAAATCAACATTTTTAAAAATTCCAGTAACTAAATGAAAATGGAAACCCACTATAGCACAACGTCTGGGACAAATTAAATCTGTCCAAAGATTTAATTTAAAGAGTAAATTTATAGTTCTATGTTCCTACACTAAAAAATCAGAAAGAGCATAAATAAAGGACTTAGTTGATTTCACTCAGGAATTTGGAATACATAAAGTCATACTAAAGTCCAGCAGAAGGCAAGAAATAATAAAAGTCAGAGCAAATTAAGAAAAGAGAAACAGAGAAAGCAGGACAAAGAATCGACAAAGAATCAACAAATGTAATTCCTGGTTCTTTGAGAATATAAACAAGAACAACAAGCTTTTGGTCTAGCAAACAAAAAGTTAATAAAATCATAAATGAACAGGGAAAAATGACAACAGACACCAAAGAATTTAGAACATTCTACTCCATGATATATATCACTGACACTCTTCAATTGGCCAAGAATCTGAGACTAGATAGGCCACAGACCTAAGGGAAAACTAAATACTACTGTTCTGCTAAAGAAATGTAACATCAAGAGCATATCAACATTCAGCTATACTCATAGATCAGTGTCTTGCTCAACCATCATCAGAGAAGTTTCTTCCTGCATCAGATAAGAATAAATACAGAGACCCATAACTGGGCAATGTGCAGAGAGTGAGAGACCTTGGCACATTCAGTACTACAAGGCATTAAGTGGGATGTCTCTTTCACTTCCCTCCCCTTGGGGTTCATGGAACCCTGCAGAAGAGTAGGAAGAAAAATTGTAGGCTCAGAAGGAATGGGGTACACAAAGAAAGCAAGGCCTTCAAATACAGCAGGACTTATTCATGCTGTTACATAATACTTTTATACACTGTAATGATTTGTCACTTGTATTGATTTAATAAAATGTTGATTGACTAGTAGCCAGGAAGGAAATATTAAAATATCAGTCAGACTAAGAGAATTCTGGGAAGAGAAAAGGTAGAGTCAGTCACCAATCAGACACAAAGGAAGGAAGATGAGAATGCTTCCCTGAGAAAAGGTACCAATCCATATGACTAAACTTAGGCAGAAATTGTGAGTTAATTGAAGTTCTAAGAGCTAGTTAATAATATGCCTGAGCTAATTGGCCAAACAGTTTATAATTAACATAAGCCTCTGTGTATTGCTTTGAGACTGAACAGCTGAGGGACCAGGTAGAACAAAAACTTGCAACTACAAATTAATACATAAAATCACAGAGAATATGGCAGCATGCACAGATCCTACACATGTCTAGACCTGATAGGGTCCCACAAACTATCTTCAATTAGCAATCACTATCAACTGAATTATAATAATATTCTCCCACTTAATCTCACAGGGTATACAAACCGTTCTTAAAGGTAAGCCCCATACCCAGTGGTAGATGGTCAACACAAAATGTACTCAATAGTACTTTTGGAGGTTTCTTTGTCTCATAATACTTTTCCTGGACATTTCTTTTTCTTACTTTATATTATTGTTTGCTTATATATTATGTTTTCCAATCTTCTGTCTTTATGGGATTTTTGTGTCTGCCAATGTGTGTTTCTCTGCATCTATATATGTTTCTTATGCTTTTTCTTTGGCTCTTTGTTTATCGTTCATTTGATGGTTTTGTCCTATTCAGGTTTGTTTGTTTTTATTTTAGATTCCTGTATTTTTTCTGAGAGAGAGGGGGGTGGGGAGAAAAAAACAATGCAAGTTTATTCGGGTAGGGAGGTGAAGACGATTTAGAATGAACTGGGGAAAGGGAGACATAATCAGAATATATTGTTATCTATTTTTAATAAAATTAAGTGAAAAAGAAATTCACACAACTGTAAGGAAACACCTTTAAAAGCCTATTTATTTTCCATTAATCTAGAAAGTCTAAAAAAGTGAAGGCAGTAGGGAAGCAAAGGCAGGTGGATCTCTGAGTTCTAGGTCAGCCTGGTTTACAAAGCAAGTTCCAGGACAGCCAAGGCTACACAGAAAAACCCTGTTCTGAAAAACAAACAAAAACAAAAATATCAAAAACAATAAGGTATTTTCTTTTTTTTTTTTCAAGACAGGGTTTCTTTGCAGCTTTTTTAGAGCCTGTCCTGGACCTAGCTCTTGTAGACCAGGCTGGCCTCGAACTCACAGAGATCCGCCTGCCTCTGCCTCCCGAGTGCTGGGATTAAAGGCGTGCGCCACCACCGCCCGGCAACAATAAGATATTTTCAAACCAAATACAGGCCTATATCCATGAGATAATTTACTGTGATCAAATACTCATTTTTTCCTGAGGAAGTAGGGGTTGTTCAACCTATATAAGTCAATAAACATAATAAAGTATATAAATGAAATTCAAGGTAAAAGTATCACATGAAATTCTCAATAGATGCAAAAAAGCTTTGACAACAGTCAACATGTCTCCTTAGAATAAGACCCTGGCAGTAGGACCAGGATCTTTCCCTGGTGAATGAGCTAACTTGTTGGAGCCCATTTGCTATGGTAGAATGCCATGCTTGGCCTTAATGCAGGGGAGAGGGGCTTGATCCTGCCCCAACTTAATGTACCAGGCTTTGTTAACTTCCCATTGGAGCCCTTACCCATTGGGAGGAGTAGATGGTAGGTAGGCTGGCAGGGAGGTGAGGGGGAGCAGGAGGAGGGGTGGGAGGGAGAACTATGATTGGAATGTAAAATGAAATTAAAAATAAATTAATTAAAACAAACAAACAAAAACAAACTACAAAAAGCCCTGAAGAAACTGAAGGGAACTTAGTTTAACATGAGGAAGGCTAGATATGACAAACCCACAACCAAAAGAATCTTAAATACATAAAATGTCAAATTAATCCCCCCCAAAATCAGGAATGAGGCAAGGATTACCACTATCCTCAATCATTTTAAATACAGTTCTTGAAACGCTATTTAGAGCAATAAGACAAGAGAAGAAAACTGAAGTATATAAAAAAGAAAATAAGAAGTCAAATTATCTTCACTTGCAGATGATGTAATATTATATTTAAAAGGTCCAAATAATTCCAGTATAAACTTTCTAATAATGACCAATAATTTCAGCAATGTAGCATGATACACAATCAAATTTGAATAAGCCAAGTAACCTTTTTATATACCAACAAGTATTGGGCTAAGAAAAAGGTTAGAGACATATTCCCACCCATGAAAATCTCAAAGAAAGCAAAATTTCTAGGACTTAAGCCAGAGGAGTGAGAGACATCAACCATGAAAACTTTTAAGTATATGAAGGAAGATTTTAAGGATGAAACTAGAAAATGAAGAGGCACTTCATGCTCAAGAAATCATAGGATTCATATTGTCAAAATTATCATTCTACCAATTGCAATTGACCAATACAATGCAATCTTAATCAAAAATCCCCACACCATTACTAATGGAAATAGGAAAAATAACATAAATTCATATGGAACAACAACATCAACAAAAGACCCTGGACATAAAAAGAAACCCCGAGAAGAATAACAATGCTAGAGAAATGACCATTTCTGATCTCAAGATATGTTATAGAATGTTGGTAATAAAAACAGAGTGGTACTAGTATGAAAATACATCTGTTAACTAGTTTTACAAAACAGAAGAACCAATCTCAAGTTAACTAAAGATATCTGATACCTAACGAAGAAGTCAAAAGTGTAGACTGGAGAAATTATTGCATCTTCAAAGTAGATATCCACATGGAGAAAAATGAAATCAGACTCTTGCCTTTCACCTCACACAAAAATCAACTCCAAATGGATTTGAAAGCTCAGTGTGAAATGAAATACTGAAACTGCTGGAAGAAAATATGCGTGGTACCGTACAAGACATAGGGGCAGAGAAGGACTTTCTAAATAGTCCTCCATTTGCCCAGAAATGGAGGTAAACAATAGAAATGTGGGACCCCATAAATTTAAAATGCTTCTGTAGAGGAAAGGAAGCAATTAATGGAGTGAAGAATATTCTCACAAAATTGGGAAGAATGTTTTCCTGCTGTACATATATATAATAGATGATTAATATATAGAACATATAAAGAACACACACAAAGGCAAGAAAACAAACAGCCCAGTTATAAAAATGGGCTACGTGTCTTAACATAGAGTCCTAAAAATTGCATAAGTAATACATGGAAAACTGTTTGATGTCGTTAGCCATTAAAGAATTGGTAATTAAAACTACCTCAAGATTTCATGTAATCCTAGTCAGAAAGACTAAGATGAAGAAACAAATACTGGTGATGATGTGGGGAAATGGGAATCCTCATTAACTGTTAGAGGGTTATATAACTGTTGCAGCCATGCTGTAAACCAGTATATATAATCCTCAAAAGCTAAAACTTTATCAACCCTATGAACTAGCTTTAACACTTCTTGGCATACATTTAAAGGATTTCACATTGTGCTCTGTAGATACTTGCTCAGCTATGCTCAGTGCTTCTCTATTCACAATAGCTAGTAAAATGGCAAAAGCCAAGTGTTCATCTGATAAATGGATAGTGTAAATATAATATGCATATACAGTTTAATAATTTTCAGTTTTAAAAAAATGAAATCATGAAATTTTCAGGTAAATTAAACAACTGAGTGAACTAACCCAAACCAGGAAAGCCAAACACCATATGCTTTCTTTTTATGGTTGCTAGCTCTGAATATTTAGATCTGAGTATAGAACTAGGAGTAACTACTGAAATCCAGAAAGTCAAATGGGACATGAAGGGAGGAGATAGAGCTTTAAAGAAGACATTAAGAGCACACAAATGTGATTGTGGTAAAAATTTAGAAAACAGTGAAGGTAACTTTAACTGGAAGAAAGAAGGGTGAACAATACAAAGGGAAAGTCAAGAACGGATTGTATATAGTAAGGATATTTGAAATTGAAATATTAAAGTTGAAACATTGAAAAAATCAGTAAGCCATGATATTTTGTGTTCAACTAAAATTACATATAATACATCAATCTATGCACTTATCTATATGTCTATGTCTATATTATATCTGATATATATATAATATCGATATATACTTTAATGCATTTAAGTGCTAATGAGTAATTACATATTGTATTAATGTATCATATATATTTAAATATAAAGTTTATACATTAATGTATATAGTTTATACATTAAACTATGTAATATAGTTTAACAAAGTCTTGTCAACTGGAGTGATAATGTTCTCCTCAAAGGCCATATACTGTCTTACAAAAGCATAATGCCAGTCATGAATGATTCTCTTTTAAGTTGTTGGTCAGGGGAGTGCAAGACTCCAAAAAGGTTATATTACTGTCCTTGAACTTTCTTGCCTTCAAGAATTTGAAAGTAGTTTTGTGTTGCTGAAGGCATCATGGAGTTCAAACAAAGAATTTAAAGGAATTTAGTTGGATTATTCCCAGTAACCTCCTCCCTGAAGACTAGCAGCCAATATCCCTCCTCAACTGTAAGGCCTATGAACCACATCAAAGACCGTCATGAAAAAAAAAATCCCCAAAGGTACAGTAGTAGCCCTTGTATAGTGATGGTTACCAATAACTGTCTAATTGGAATTAAGGCCCCTTGAGGCCTAATCAATAAGAAGAATTTCATTCCTGGTACTGTAAACCTAATCAACTGCCTGTGGCTTTTGAAACCACAGAACACAGAAGAGAGTCTACTACTTTCACTTTCATAAACCAGTAAAATGTCTACGTTCATTATTAATATTTATTATTATAGCCACAGATAAGTGTATCTCTAAACCCTCATCAAAACTGTTTCCTTTTGCAGCAGAACACTACAACTGGTCAAAACAAAGAAATGACTGACAACAGTATATTAATCATGAATTGGTTTATTTACTCATGAAACATCATAGAAGAAATGGTACAAAAATTCAATAGCAAAAGTGAATTTTTTCTTTTATATATCATAGGGAAGCATAACTCATGATATCTTAACAATATGATTTTCTAAGCAAGGTTTAAACAAAAAAAATACCACTTGATACCAGTTGATAGAAATGTAAACATAGATGGGGAAAATCTTATGAGGTTTGCCTCCTAGATGAAGATCTACATTCAGGAGAGAGGGGGATGGAGGAGAGAGAGAGAGGGAAGGAGATAGAGGGGTATTTTACAGTTTTCCCAAGGAATAAGCTCATAATTATTTATGCATTACCAATTGGTCACCCCTAAAACATGTACATACAGCCACACTAAATTGCTGTATTTACATATTTTAGATATATATTATAATGTATATGTAACAATAATAATTAAGAAAAAGAAGTCAAAACCAAAAAAGCATTCACAATCAAAATTTCCACAAAGAAATGAAAGAATACAGGTATCGTGATGAGCCCGTTGTCCTAGTCAGGGTTGAGAAAAATAACTTGGAGAGGAAAGGGTTTATTTAACATTACACTTCCAAGTAAGAGTCCATCATGGAAGAAAGCCAAATCAGGGACTCAAGACATGGTCCTAGAGATGGAAATGATACAGAGGTGATTGAAGAGTGGTTCCTATTGGCTTGCTCCTGATGGCCTGTTCATCCTGATGTTTATACAGCTCTAGGACCAACCACCCAAGAATTGCATCACCCACAATGGATGTTCTCCTACATAAATAAGTAGATAAGAAAATGCTTCATAGGTCAATCTGGTAGAGCATATTCTCAATTAATATTCTCTCTTCCCAAATGACTCTAGCCTGTACCAAAAGTAAGATATAAAAACAAGATTTCACAGAAATATAGTGGAATATTAATCAGCAAAAGAAAAGATTGAGCTATCAGATACTAAAATGTGGATCAGTCTTAAAAGAATGTGTTGAATGAAACAATCCAAATGAAATATTCTACATTAATTTATGTGTAAAAACATATTAAATTTTAAATTCAACTATAATCACAGAACAGCTTATTTTTCTATGAATGTTATTAAGGTGGAAGCACCTAGAAGAAGTAGGAAAATAATAAAAAACATGAAATAATAAATAAATACTTTAATTATCTTGATTTGGTTTAATGTATGAGTATGTGAAAATTCATTAAATATCCCAATGTGAGTGTGTATATTTTATTTCTCATTGTCCTGGTCACCTTTATCTCTCAACTTGACACAGTTTAGGATGACTGAAGAGAAGAGCTTCAGTTGAAGAATTACCTGGATCATAGTGGTCTGTGGGCCTGTCTGTGGAAGGTAGTCTTCATTGTTGAATAATACAGAAGGGCAAAGACCTCTGAGGATACCACTGTTCCTTTAAGATTTAGGCCTAGCCTAGATGATTATTGGTCTTCATGGGAGCTAGCAGGCAGTATTGCTCCAAAGTCTCTACTTCAATTTCCTTTTCTACATTCTGGAAGTGATGAACTATAAAACCTATTAGCTGAAATAAATAATTTCCTCTCTTTTGTTGCTTTTGGTCAGAGTGTTTTATAAAAGCAACAGAAAGGAAACTAGAATAGCAATTGGTACCAAGATGCAGGATGTTGTGATGAACATGGACATGTGGCTCTGCATGCCTTTGTATAACTTTGTTAGAAGCTATAGAGGATTTTGGATCCTTGTATTGGGATAAACACTGGGTCATCAAAACAAAAATTAATTTGTAGAAGGGAACGGCAGAGCTGTGTCCCACCACCCGGCTAGCTTTACCCAAAATAATTACATGGAAACTGTATTCATTTAAATACTGCCTGGCCCCTGGCCCGTTATCTGTAGCTTCTTATTGGTTGATTCTCATATCTTGCTTTATCCCATATTTAGTAATACGTGTAGCACCACGAGGTGTGGCTTACCAGGAGAGATCTTAACCTGCGTCCATCTCGGAGAGAAGCATGGAGACTCACTATGGCAACTGCCTGAAGCGTCTCCCCTCTCTTTCCCAGAATTCTGTTCTGTCTACTCCACCTACCTAATTTTCTGTCTCTTAAAGGGCCAAGGCAGTTTTCTTTATTAATTAACCAATGAAAGTAACATAGACAGATAACTCTCCTCCATCATTTCCCCTTTTTCTGTTTAAACAAAAACGAAAGGCTTCAACTTTAACATAGCAAAATTACATATAACAAAACAGTTATCAAGCAAGTATTACAGTTACAATATTTAGATCTATTTTATCTTTTATCATAACTAAGGAAAGCTATAACTATCTATTTATTCTTCAACTCCATCAAAGACTCCAGAAGGATATAATATTACCTAAGTAAACAAGTCATATGCAACTTTCAAACTCTAGAAATGACAGAGACAACTCACTGCCTGGACAGTCACCCAAAGTTCTTCTGTACCGTTGGGGTATCCATCTTCAGCCTACAGGCCCATAAGTATCCAGCAGACATTTCCATGAAGCAGGACATTCCAAAGACAGTTCAGTCACTTTCTGCTGTGTCCTGCAGAATGTCTCGCAGACTCTTTCACGAATCAGGAACCCTGAAAGACCATCTCACCTTTAGGCAAGTTCAGCAGTCTTCTTTCTGTGGGTTCTTTGTGTCCAGTTTATGCAACAGTCCAGGCAAGAGCAGTTTCTTGTCCAAATGGCTATCAAATTCCATAAGTAGCCTCTTCGATGCCCATCTTCCTCTCAAAGTAGATTGATGCTGCCAGGAGCAGACGTGTCTCATTGTCATGAAAAGCCCTAAGTTATTAAAACATTAAATGCCATATTCTGCAGTCTTTGAAAGATATGTAGAATGCCTATCTGAAATATATCTATGCACATCTAGAAAATCTAACATGACTACAAGTTTGACTATTGAAAGATATGAAGAATGCCTATTTAACTAAAGTATATCTCTATATATCTAGAAAATCTAACTAACATGACTACAAGCTTGACTATTATTGATGATTATCCATTAACAACCTATATTTCCTAATTATACATTACAGTTTTTAAAATGAACTACACAATCAAAATAGCTTAATCAAGATCAGAAATACATATACATATAACAAATTGACCTTAAAATCCATACCATTGCAAATTATTCATCTCTATATCATATCCCTCTTTAAATGTAAGAGAACATTTATAAACAATATTTGGGAAAATGGGCGCAGTTTTTTTCTCTCCAAACTACTTCCTGCTGAATGGGGGCACTGTTATTTAGGTCTTTTATGGTGTAGCCTGTGTGCTAGGTTCCTCTCAGTTGGCAGTTGAGTGAAGTAATTTTTTGAAGATGTTCACAGCAACCTTTCAGGAGGGTGTGGTCTATCATACCATATTGGGATAGAAGCAATCCACAGAGTCTCGTCCTCTGTGAAAACAAAAGAAGAAACTCTTTTCCAAAGCATCATGTTCTTAGATCCAAATCCTGAAGTCATACCGTTAAGATGTCCATTCTGGTCTAGACTGGCAGCCCATATAATGAAATGTCTCTCTGTATTTAGCTCCTTTACAGTCAAAAATTTCAAAGAAAACACAATAAAATACATAATCCAGACTCTCTGTGAATTTTCCATTTTTACGTGGCTTATTTTTACTCTATCACTTTACTTCTTTTAATCTATAACTATCTGTACTCTGTCTCTTTAAAGACTTTACCCTTAGCTGGGCAGTGGTGGCGCACGCCTTTAATCCCAGCACTAGGGAGGCAGAGGCAGGTGGATCTCTGAGTTCGAGGCCAGCCTGGTCTACAAGAGCTAGTTCCAGGACAGACTCTAGAAACTACAGGGAAACCCTGTCTCGAAAAACCAAAAAAAAAAAAAAAGACTTTACCCTTTTTTTTTAAGGCATTAACTTTATTTTTTATATTTTTTTCTTCTCTCTCTCAAGCCTACTTACATTCATATGTCTGAATCTGTCCTATTGTGAATCTGTAATTTTTTTTTACTATCCAGAAGCACTTTTGTTTTTTTTTCTTTAAATCGCTATGCACTTAAGAATCTAAGCTGTGACATTCCTAGGTCAAAACAGGTACTGTGAGCTTGCCACGCCCAGTCCAACATGGCGGAGCCACTTATGACTCTGAATCGGTTGCAGCTCTTATCTGTAGAGCTGCGGGCTGCTCTGGATGTTGGCTCCACCTCTCTCCAATTTCAAAATGGAGGACGTACCATTTTCTGCTAGCTCTGGGACTGCCAGGTAGGAGCCGCACTCAGCACTTTAACTCTGAGACTGGGCGTGCAGCACAGAAACTCTTTTCATCCAAGTTACAGCCAAATCTGACACGCAGAGCACTGCGCAGTCTAAAAACATCTCTCTGTATGGCGGCAGGAATCCTCCATGCTCTTCCGCTCACCTAAGCCTGATTCCACCATCTGCCCAGGTACAGGCAGGGAGCAGGGAGCCATCGGCCCGGTCTCAGTGCACTCTCCTTCCAATCCCAAGTGGGAACACAAATATCCAGGCCCATAAAAGCCACTGAAATGCTTTATAGCCAGAGTCTGCACTGGCAGCACAGTACCAGGAAGCCGCATTTTAAAATGACTCAGTGTTTTCTCTGCCGCTATTGCCGAAACAGGAAATCTCTCTACGGCACATCCTAGCAAACAGCAAAAAGCTGTGTTAAACTCTCTCTCTCCTTTATTTACAGCCCTCTCAGGTTTTTAAGTGGATTTAGTCACCACACTGGAGCGCCAATCTGTAGAAGGAACGGCGGAGCTGTGTCCCACCACCTGGCTAGCTTTACCCAAAATAATTACATGGAAACTGTATTCATTTAAATACTGCCTGGCCCCTGGCCCGTTATCTGTAGCTTCTTATTGGTTGATTCTCATATCTTGCTTTATCCCATATTTAGTAATACGTGTAGCACCACGAGGTGTGGCTTACCAGGAGAGATCTTAACCTGCGTCCATCTTGGAGAGAAGCATGGAGACTCACTATGGCAACTGCCTGAAGCGTCTCCCCTCTCTTTCCCAGAATTCTGTTCTGTCTACTCCACCTACCTAATTTTCTGTCTCTTAAAGGGCCAAGGCAGTTTTCTTTATTAATTAACCAATGAAAGTAACATAGACAGATAACTCTCCTCCATCATTAATTAGCTTCCAAACTAAGAAAACTAAGGAAAAAGGAGGTTTCAGAGAGAATCAGAGTATTTATTGAGAATTGATTTAGGAGTTATCTGTGTAATATTTCTGAATAAAGAATCTCTGTGTAATAGTAGCCCAGGCTCAAGGAAATCACTGTGACTAACAAAAGTTCATTTTTAATAACATGAAATCTGTGCATCCCTCGAATGTTTGCATATAGTCAGCTATGTCCAAAAATTGGGCTCTAGTTAATAAGAGATCAAGACCATTGAAATGAAATCTTCTGTGCTGCATTTGGACAATACCAAAGTATTTTCTTCAAGTTAGTATACAGAGGAGGCCCAAGGGAACTGGACTGCATTTCAAGTTCACAATGTAATTTGACAAACAGAATGCAATAGGCACACACAGGGCATCATTTTTTCTGCTGTTTATGTTTTTATTTTCTTTTGTTTTCTTAGTTATTTCTTTTACTTTTGAAATTTTAATATAACCACATCACATTATCTCTTTCTTTTTTTATCCCACCAAATTATCCCATTTACCCCCTCCATGTTCTTTTTTCATTGTTGCTACATACAGACACACAGGCATGGACACAGACACATACATATACCCCACCCTCACACATATTCCTAAATACATAAGTACATCTTGCTCAGTCTGCACAGAAATACATGGATGTGTGTTTTAGAGGTTGCTATTTAATATTAAATACCCAATTGCTGCATGCTTCTCTGAGGAAGATTTTTTCCACTCTTGGTGTTGATCAATTGTTTTTAATTGTATTTAATTTTTTTCTGTAGAGTTGAGACCTCCTGGACTTACCCCATTCATGTTAGTATGATTATATTCTACATCTGTTTTCCATGTTTACCTCATGTTTAGGCTATCATGTTGGTGAGACCTCATGTATGTAGACTGTGATATTCCTAGGAAATACAATCTCACAACAAGATCCCTGTTCCTCTGGCTGTCACTATCATTCTTCCCTATCTTCCTCTGTGATCCCTGAATCTTGGGTTCAAGATTTATTTTGCAGATTTATCTTTTGTAACTGGTCACCACAACTCTGCATTTTAAGTGATTATTATTTTCTTATTATGATGTCTGAAGAAAAAAAGATAAGTTGCCTTGGTGAGGATTAAGGGCTATACTTATCTGTGGGTATAAGGACAAATATCTGATATGTAGTTAGAAATTATGCTGGAAAGTGGTAGTTATAGGTTCTTCTCCAAGATCCATGACCTCACTAGCCCCAGCTAGTTAGCTAGATTTCCAGTACCGGACATTATTTCCCTCTTGTTGAGAAAATCTTAAGCCTAACTGAAAAATGGTTGCTTAGCAACAAGGTATAGGTGCTACCACTGCACTCTTAGGACTGTTGGACCATGATTTTCCTTGTAGTTCATAGGCATCATAGCTATGTAGAACTGTTGGATCTTTTGAAAACTTGCATGGTACCTTTTGGTATCATGAACACTAGTCCTCAGAAAGAAGTCTTTTAGTCAGTTCCAGTTTAGTGGCCTCTAGCAACTGTGTCCAAAGTGCTTGGTGACTTTAGCAATAGGTACTTACCTTCCCATGTCTGGAGTCAAAAGAGGGATATAAAAATAATCTGTTATGATTTGGGAGTCCCTTGGATGACCCCACTGAACAACTCAAAAGTTTCTCATGCCTGGTGTTGGAATGTTTCTTAGATGGTCTTGGCTGGAGAATTGGCAGTTCAGAAGGGAAATTTATGTGATATTTATGTATATATGATATATATACATATATATAAATATGATAGTATGACTTTTCATGATTTTTTGATGCATTCTTACTGCTATTTTATCTTCTTATCTTGTGTTTGTTTCTTTCCACCTCAACTTATACCCCTCATTTTTCCCAATTCCTTCATCAGATCCTTATACCCTGATATTATCATCTCTAATGCTCCCCAGCATTTCAAACACCAACACTGATTAAGAGTTCCCTTTTCCTCACACTCCCACCAACATTTGTTGTTATCTTTTTGTTGATATTTACCATTCTACCTAAGTTAAAATGAAATCTCAATGTAGTCTTGATTTGAATTTTCTTAATTGCTAGGGACAATTAACAGTCTCCCTTGGAGTTCAGGAAACCCCATGGAAGAGGAGGCAGAAAGAGTACAAGAGCCAAAGGGGATGGAGGTAACTAGGAGAACAAAGCCCACTGAGTCAGCTGAGGGAGGCCCACATAAACTTACAGTGACTGAAGCAGCAAAAACAGGGCCTATACTAGTCTTCATAAGTTCCTATGTATATATGTTATAGCTATCAATGGAATACAGTGTTTTGTTTTATTTTTATTTTTTATGTTTTTGCTTTTAGAGGCAGGGTTTCTCTGTGTTGCTTTGGAAACTGTCCTGGAACTGACTCTTTTAGATCAGGCTGGCCTAGAACTCACAGAGATCTGCATGCCTCTGCCTCCTGAGTGCCGGGATTAAAGGCGTGCGCCACCACCATCCGGCTTCACCTGAGTATGTTTAAGGGACTCTGAGTGTATGAACAAATGGATCTCTGATTCTCATGCCTGCTCTCAAAAGGACTCTTTTCCTTATATTGGGTTTCCTTGTCCAGCCTTGATGTGATGGTTTTTGTTTTATCTTATTATATTTTATTTTGCCATGTTCAGCAGTTATCTCTTAGAACTCTGTTCTTTTCTAATGAGAGATAGAAATGGAGAAGATCTAGAGGGAAGAGGAACTAAGGAAAAACTTGGAAGAATAATGTGAGGGAAAAGGGAAAACTGTAATTAGGTCATATTGTGTGTAAAAAGAATATTTTTAATAAAATGGAAAAAAGATATTTCTTAACCATAATGTTTTATTCTTTTGAGAACTGCAGTATATAGTTTACAGTGTACATATATAATATATACTATATATTAATACATTATAATATATATATATATGCATTCAATACAGTTCTAATCAAAATCCCTATCTAATTTTTCAAGGGCATAGAAGAACTTATTCCCAAATTCATGAAGAACCACATGGAACTCAGTACCCCAAATCATCCTGAACTAAAAAAAAAATAAACAATGCTGAAGGGATTATAATTCTAGATCTCAACATGCATTATTGGGACATAATAATAAAATTACTGTGTAGTAATGAGTTGAAGTCTCAGGCCTATTTTTATTTTATTTTATTTTTTAGGGAAAAGGTTTATTTGGGAAACACAATTTGCTCCAATACATAAGGGGACATAAGAGGTGAGTGAAAAGCCATGTGGCAGGACACTCCACACTCTAGGACCTCCACAGTGGGAAATAACTCTAGGCCCCTCCCCTAACTCCCTCAGATTTTCTAGCCAACCAGCAGGGAGTTTCCTGCAGGTAGGCTCCCCAAAACCTAACCCCATCCAAAGACCCATCCAAACTACTAGCCATACCCTGAACCCAAACCCACCTATCCTCCTGCAACCTCAGTGAAACTCTGAAACACAACTTGCTCAAATACTGAGGGGACTTAAGAGGTGAGTGAATATCCACATGGAGGGACACACCACTCTTAGGACACCCCCCAAGAGCTGAGAGCTTCCAAAAATACTGAGGGGACCAAGAGTTTGCTACAATGCTAAGGAGACCAAGAACTTGGTACAACACTGAGGGAACCAAGAGAGTGAACCAGGAGAGAAGACAAAGAGAGAAGACTTATAGAGACCTCAGAGGCTTCCTTAGATACAGACGTTTACAGTACACAGTAGACCCAAGCACTCAGACAACCACTACAAGGATTAGACCAAGGCATAAAGGCACTGCCTCATTTGAAGGAAGAGATTGGTAGGTACCAATGCAAGAATCCATCCACCAACATGAAAAGCAACATGGTAAAACCAGAACACAGGAAGACTTGATTATCCTAACCCATAAGAAGCAAAAGAAAATGACTTAAATGTAACTTTATGAAAATGATGGAGAACTTTAAAGAGAAAATGAAAAACTCCCTTAAAGAAATGGAGGAAAAGACAAACAAAAAATTGGAAGAAATTAATAAATTCCTCAAAGAAATCTAAGAAAACACAATCAAACAGGTGAAGCAAACCATTCAAGACTTGAAGACTGAAATAGAGGTAATAAAGAAAACACAAACCAAGGGAATTCTGGATATGGAAAATCTCGGTAAACAAACAGAAACTACAGAGAAAAGTATAACCAACAGAATACAAGAGATAGAAGAATCTCGGGTGTTGAAGATACTATAGAGGAAATAGAATCATTGGTCAAAGAAAACATTAAATCCAACAAATTCTTAACACAAACCATCCAAGAAAACTGGGACCTCATAAAAACACTAAACCTAAGAATAATAGCAGTAAAAGAAGGAGAACTCCAGCTCAAAGGCACAGAAAATGCATTCAAAAAATTATAGAAGAAAACTTGTACAACCACTTTTGCAATAAATATGGCAGTTTCTCAGAAAATTGGGAATCAACCTATCTCAGGATCCAGCAATACCACTTTTGGGCATATACCCAAAAGATGCTCAATCATGCTGCAAAGGCATTTGTTCAACTATGTTTATAGCAGCATTTTTTGTAATAGCCAGAACCTGAAAACAACCTAGATGCTCCTCATCCAAAGAATGTATAAAGAAAATGTGCCACATTCACACATTAGAGTACTACTCAGTGGTTAAAAACAATGACATCTTGAATTTTGTATGAAAATAGATAGAATTAGAAAATACTATTTTGAGTGAGGTAACCCAAACCCAAAAAGATGAATATGGTATGTACTCACTCATAAGTGGATACCAGCTATAAACAAAGAATATTGAGCCTATAGTTCATGATCCTAGAGAAGCTAAGTAATAAGGTGAACCCAAAGAAAAACATGTATAGATCCTGCTGGAAATTTGAAACATTCAAAGTCACCTGAAAAAACTGGGAGCATGGGAGGAACAAAGGAGAAGAGGAGGGGAGAAGGGGAGGGGTGAGGAGAACTTGAGGGAATGGAATAGAAAAGATGCAGGAAGGACAGAGATAAGAGCAAGGGAAGAGATATCTTGATTGAGGGAGCCGTTATAGGGTTAGCAGAAACATGGCTATACAGAAATTCCCAGGACTCTACAGGAATGACCCCAGGAAAGATCCTAAGCAATAGAGGGGCGGCAAACTTGACTTGTCCTATAGTCAGAGTATCTTAAATATCACCATAGAACCTTCATCCAGCAACTGATGTATATAGAGGCAAAGACACATATTGAGCACTAGACTGAGCTCCCAAAGTCCAGTTGAAGAATGGGAAGAATGAGAATATGAGCAAAGAGGTCAAGACCATGAAGAGTTTACCCACTGAAACAGTGTACCTGAGCTAATGGGAGCTCACCAACACCAGCCGGACTGCGAAGGAACAAGCATAGGACCAAAGTAGATCCTCTGAATGTGATTGACAGTTACATAGCTGGGGCAGACTGAAGGACCACTGACAGTGGCACCAAGCTTTACCCTACTCCATGTATTGGCTTTTTTGGAACCTATTCTCTTTAGATGGATACCTTGTTCATCATAGATATAGTGCAGAGGGTTTTGGACGTTCCACAAAGCAATGTGCCTTATCCTCTCTGAGGAATGAATGGGGTGGAGTAGGAAGGTATATGGAGGAACTGGGATGAGGGGAAGAAGTAGAAACTTGGATTTGTATGTATAATGAAAAATATAGTGTAAAGTAAAAGGGACAACTAGAGTAGGAAATTTGATGTGGGAGAGTCTTCTGTTTGTGTTGATTTCATTCATTAATAAAGAAACTGCCTTGGCCCATTTAATAGGCCAGCCCTAGAAAGCATCCCCACGCCATATAATAATCAAAACACAAAACATACAGAATAAAGAACAGATATTAAGAGCTGCAAAGGAAAAAGGTCAAGTAACATATAAAGGGAAACCTATCAGAATTACACCTGATTTCTCAATGGAAACCATGAAAGCCAGAAGAGCTTGGATAGATGTGCTACAGACACTAAGGGAACATGGATGCAAGCCTAGACTATTATACCCAGCAAAGCTTGCATTCACCATTGATGGAGAAAACAAGATATTCCAGGACAAAAACAGATTTAAACAATATGCAGCCACAAATCCAGCCTTGCAGAAAGTAATAGAAGGAAAATCACAAACCAAGGAGTCCAACAACGCCCACAATAACTCAGGCTTCTAGCGACCCTTCACCACCACAACTAGAAGAAGGGAAACACACAAACTCTACTACTAAAAATTACTGAAGTTAACAACCACTGGTCATTAATATCACTTAATATCAATGGACTCAATTCACCTATAAAAAGGCACAGGCTAAGAGACTGGATACGAAAACAGAATCCAACATTTTGCTGTTTACAAGAAACACACCTCAACCACAAAGACAGACACCTACTCAGAGTAAAGGGTTGGGAAAAGGTTTATCAAGCAAATGGCCCTAAGAAACAAGCGGGTGTGGCCATACTAATTTCCAACAAAGTTGACTTTAAACTAAAATCAATCAGAAGAGATGGAAAGGGACACTTTATACTCATAACAGGAAAAATCCATCAGAATGAAGTCTCAATCCTGAATATCTATGCCCCTAATATAAAAGCTCCCACTTATGTAAAAGAAACACTTCTAGAACTCAAGGCAGCCATCAAACCACACACACTAATAGTTGGAGACTTCAACACTCCTCTCTCACCAATGGACAGGTCAATCAGACAGAAACCTAACAGAGAATTGAAGACTTAATGGAGGTAATGAACCAAATGGACTTAACAGACATCTATAGAACATTCCACCCAAATAGGAAAGAATATACCTTCTTCTCTGCGGCTCATGGAACCTTTTCAAAAATTGACCATATACTTGGTAACAAAGCAAACTTCCACAGTTACAAAAAAATATTAGTAACCACCTGTGTCTTATCGGATCACCATGGATTAAAATTAGAATTCAACAACAATGCTACCCCCAGAAGGCCCACAAACTCATGGAAACTGAACAGTCAACTACTGACCCACACCTGGGTCAAGGAAGAAATAAAGAAAGAAATTAAAGTCTTTCTTGAATTTAATGAAAACAAAGACACAACATACTCAAACCTATGGGACACAATGAAAGCAGTGCTAAGAGGAAAGTTCATAGCACTAAGTGCCCACTTAAAGAAAACGGAGAAAGCACTCATTGGTGACTTAACAGCACACCTGAAAGCTCTGGAAAAAAAAGAAGCAGACTCACCTAGGAGAAGTAGAAGACTGGAAATAATCAAACTGAGGGCAGAAATCAACAAAATAGAAACACAGAAAACAATCCAAAGGATCAATGAAACAAGAAGCTGGTTCTTGGAGAAAATCAACAAGATTGACAAACCCTTAGCCAAAATAATCAAACGGCAGAGGGAGAACACGCAAATTAATAAGATCAGAAATGAAAAGGGGTACATAACCACAGACACAGAGGAAATTCAGAGAATCATTAGATCTTACTACAAAAGCCTGTATGCCACAAAATTGGAAAATGTAAAAGAAATGGACAGTTTTTTAGATAAATACCATATACCAAAGTTAAACCAGGACCAGGTAAATGCTCTAAATCATCCTGTTAGTCGCGAAGAATTAGAAACTGTTATCAGAAACCTCCCTACCAAAAAGAGCCCAGGACCAGATGGTTTCAATGCGGAATTCTACCAGAACTTCCAAGAAGACCTAATACCTATACTCCTTAAGGTATTTCATAATATAGAAACACAAGAGTCACTGCCAAATTCCTTCTATGAAGCTACAGTCACCCTGATACCTAAACCACACAAAGACTCAACCAAGAAAGAGAATTACAGGCCAATCTCACTCATGAACATTGACGCAAAAATTCTCAATAAAATACTGGCTAACCGAATCCAAGAACACATTAGAAAAATTATCCATTACGATCAAGTAGGCTTCATCCCAGAGATGCAGGGCTGGTTCAACATATGAAAATCTATCAATGTAATCCATCATATAAATAAACTGAAGGAAAAAAAACCATATGGTCATCTCATTAGATGCTGAAAAAGCATTTGACAAAATTCAGCACCCTTTTATGATAAAGGTCTTGGAGAGATTAGGGATACAAGGGTCATTCCTAAATATAATAAAAGCTATTTACAGCAAGCCGACAGCTAACATCAAACTAAACGGAGAGAAACTCAAGGCTATCCCACTAAATTCAGGAACACGACAAGGCTGTCCACTCTCTACTTATCTCTTCAATATAGTGCTTGAAGTTCTAGCAATAGCAATAAGACAACATAAGGGAATCAAGGGGATTCAATTTGGAAAGGAAGAAGTTAAACTTTCATTATTTGCAGATGATATGATAGTATACATAAGCGACCCCAAAAACTCCACCAAAGAACTCTTACAGCTGATAAACTCCTTCAGTAACGTGGCAGGTTACAAGATCAACTCCAAAAAATCAGTCGCCCTCCTATACACAAAGGATAAGGAAGCAGAGAATTCTCAACAGAAGAAGTTCGAATGGCCAAAAGACACTTAAGGTCATGCTCAACCTCCCTAGCTATCAGCGAAATGCAAATCAAAACAACTTTGAGAAAGGATCTTACACCTGTCAGATTGGCTAAAATCCAAAACACCAATAATAACCTTTGCTGGAGAGGTTGTGGGGTAAGGGGTACACTCATCCATTGCTGGTGGGAATGCACACTTGTGCAACCACTTTGGAAAGCAGTGTGGCGGTTTCTCAGGAAATTCAGGATCAATCTACCCCAGGACCCAGCAATTCCACTATTGGGAATCTACCCAAGAGATGCCCAATCATACAACAAAAGCATATGCTCATCTATGTTCATAGCAGCATTATTTGTAATAGCCAGAACCTGGAAACAACCTAGATGCCCTTCAGTGGAAGAATGGATGAAGAAACTGTGGAATATATACATGCTAGAATACTACTCAGCGGTAAAAAACAATGACATCTTGAATTTTGCAGGCAAATGGATGGAAATAGAAAACACTATTCTGAGTGAGGTAACCCAGACCCAAAAAGATGAACATGGGATGTACTCACTCATAATCGGTTTCTAGCCATAATTAAAGGACATCGAGCCTATAAATTTGGGATCCTTGAGAAGATAATAAGAAGGTGAACTCCCAAAAAAAGATATAGTAATCCTCCTGGATATTGGAAGTAGACACGATCGCCAGGCAAAATTGGGAACTTGAGGGTTGGGCGAGACTGGGCCAAGGGAAGATGGGGAGAGAAAAGTGTGAAGGGAAGAACGGGGGGAGCTCGGAG
The DNA here is from genome assembly GCF_903992535.2 of Arvicola amphibius. Classification (NCBI taxonomy): domain Eukaryota; kingdom Metazoa; phylum Chordata; class Mammalia; order Rodentia; family Cricetidae; genus Arvicola; species Arvicola amphibius. The sequence goes on from NC_052065.1 coordinate 56,020,171, forward strand.
GAATGGGGTGCTTGGGATATAGGAAGGGTGGATATGGGAGCAGGGAAGCATATATCCTAATTTAAAGAGCTACCTGAGGGTTGTCAAGAGACTTGACCCTAGAGGGGTTCCCAGGTTTCCAGGGAGATGCCCCCAGTTAGTTCCTTGGGCAGCTGAGGAGAGGGAGCCTGAAAAGGCCAGTTCCTATAGCCATACTGATTAATTTCTTGCATATCACCATAGAACCTCCACCTGACGATAGATGAAGAAAATGACAGAGCCCCACATTGGAGCACCGGACTGAGCTCCCAAGGTCCTGATGAGGAGCAGAAGGAGAGAGAACATGAGAAAGAAAGTCAGGACCATGAGGGAACCTCCAGCTGGCGACAGATGGGGAAGGTGACTGAGCCCCACATTGGAGCACTGGACTGAGCTCCCAAGGTCCTGATGAGGAGCAGAAGGAGCGAGAACATGAGGGAGAAAGTCAGGAACGAGAGGGGTGCGTTCACTCATGGAGACGGTGGGACAGAACTAATGGGAGATCACCAACTCCAGTTGGAATGGGACTGATGGATCATGCGACCAAACCCGTCTCTCTGAATGTGGACAACAGCGGGGGCTGACTGAGAAGCAAAGGACAATGGCTCTGGGCTCTGATTCTTCTGCATGGACGGGCTCTGTGGGAGCCTTCTCAGCTTGGTCGATCACCTTCCTGGACCAGGGGGGAGTTGGGAGGACCCTGGTCTTAGCAGAGAATGGGGAACCCTGATGGCTCCTTGGCCTTGAGAGGGAGGGAGGGGAGGTATGGGTGGAGGGGAGGGGAGGGAAGGGGGAGAAGGAGGGGAGGGAAGGGGGAGGAGGAGGGGAGGGAGCGGGGAGGAGGAGGGAAGGAGATGGAAATTTTTAAATATAGAAAAAAGTAAACCATGAGGAAAAAAAATAAAAAAAAATAGGCCAGCCCTTAGGTGGGTGGAGTAGACAGAACAGGAAGAAGGAAGTGAGACAGATGCCTTGGGCAATCGCCATGCCTCTCCTCTCTGGGGCAGACTCGATGAAGCTCCAGCCCAAGATGGATGTACTCTAGAATCTTTCCTGGTAAGAATGGCACCCATGTGGATAACTGAATCCACAGAAAGCTTGGGAAAGACTAGATTAAAGCATGTTTTTTTGGTAGCAGCAGTTTCTCAGGTCTGCTCTTCTTGTTAGAGGCAAGCAAGTGCTCTCATCTAAGAGAGGCTTCCTGACTCAGCTTTAGCTGCAAAATCCTGCAGATCTTAAGAGGTCCTGCTATGAAACACTTAAATGGTGTTGATAAAAGCTGACTGCATGCTTGTTTGTTTTCAGCCATAGCAGGAAAAAAATTGTGCTGTTTTAAAATGCTGGCATTCTGGTCCATACTGCCAGGGCAAACTCTGACTCTTTCAGACAGGCAGGCTGACTGATTGTGGTCTGTGAGTAGAATGCTGCAGCTTGCTTGCTGGCAGGGACCTTGAAACATTGTAGAGTTGTGGCAATGAACATGGCTCTGGCCAGTATCTCAGCCACAAGGCTGGAATTGCAGAAAGCTAAGGAATGGGCTGTATCCAGCTGCCAAAGCCACAGCTATAGTCCTACTGATATTGTTTGGGAAATTAAAGACTAATGTGGTCACAAAAAGAATGATATACAGTAAAAGAAAGATTCAAAGTTGAAGAAAATGTCTAAATGGTTTACAGTGTGTTAAAAATATATGCAGGCCAAAGGTTAAAGTTCTAAAAAAACAAAGAAAAAAGAGAGAAGTTGGGTGTGGTGGTACATACCTTTAATCCCAACATTTGTGAGGTAGAGGTAGATTGACCTCTGTGATGTGAAGGTGTGGTAGCACACACCTTTAATCCCAATGCCTGGGAGGCAGAGACAAGAGGATCTCTAAGTTCAAGGACAGCCTGGTCTACAGAGTTATTCCAGGACAAAGATATACAGAGAACCTGTCTCAAAAAGTAAAAGTAAAAATAAACAAAATAGAGGTTAAAATAAAGCCACATAAAGATGGAAAATACACAGAAAATCTTGATACTGTATGCTATTATGCTCTCTCTGAATTGTTGGAATGCTGAGGAATAAGCAACAGCTACTAAAGGATATTTGTTTATAATGCTGCTGAGCTAATCCAACATAGATATTTTGAAAATACCTTGACTTCAGAATTTGGATCTCAGGATATGATACTTTGGAAAATTGATTCTTCTTTTGTTTTTACAGAAAATGAGACCCTGTGGATTGCTTCTATCCCAATATGGTATGATAGACCACGCCCTCCTGAAAGGTTGCTGTGAACACCTTCAGAAAATTACTTCACCCAACTGATGACTGACATGAACCTGGCACACAGGTTACACCATGAAAGATCTGATTAACAGCATCCCCATTCACCAGGAAGCAGTTTGGAGAGAAATAACTGCGCCCATATTCCCAAATATTGTATACAAATATTCTTTTACATTTAAAGGGGGATATGATATACATATGAATAATTTGCATTGATATGGATTTTGCTTTAGTGATTTAAATTTAAGGTCATTTTTGTTATATGTATATGTATTTCTGATCTTGATTAAGGTATTGTGATTGTGTAGTTCATTTAAAAATGTAATGTATAATTAGGAAATATAGGTTGTTAATGGATAATCATCAATAATAGTCAAGCTTGTAGTCATGTTAGTTAGATTTTCTAGATATAGATATATTTCAGTTAAATAGGCATTCTTCATATCTTTCAAAGATTGCAGAATATAGAATTTAATGTTTTAATAACTTAGGGTTTTTCATGACAATGAGACACGTCTGCTCCTGGCAACACCAATCTACTTCAAAAGGAAGATGAGCATCAAAGAGGCTCCTTATGGACTTTGATAGCCATTTAGGCAAGAAACTGCTCTTGCCTGGACTGTTGGCATAAACTGGACTCAAAGAACCCACAGAAAGAGGACTGCTGAACTTGCCTAAAGGTGAGATGGTCTTTTGGGTTTCCTGATTCATGAAAGTGTCTGTGAGACATTCTGCAGGACACAGCAGATAGTGACTGAACTGCCTTTGAAATTTCCTGCTTCATGGAAATTTCTCCTGGAAACTATGGGCCTGTGTAGGCTGAAGATGGATACCCCAACGGTACAGAGGAACTTTGGGTGACTGTCCAGGCAGAGAGATGTCTCTGTCATTTCTAGAGTTATAGAATTTGCTCACTTCTTGTATAATTAGGTAATATTATATCCTTCTGGAGTCTTTGATGGTTATAATTTTCCTTTGTTATGGTAAAAGATAAAATAGATCTAAATATTGTAACTGTAATTCTTACTTGATAACTGTTTTGTTATATGTAATTTTGTTATGTTAAAGTTAAAGCCTTCTTTTTTTGTTTAAACAGAAAAAGGGGAAATGATGTGGGAGAGTCTTCTGTTTGTGTTGATTTCATTCATTAATAAAGAAACTGCCTTGGCCCATTTGATAGGCCAGCCCTTAGGTGGGTGGAGTAGACAGAACAGAATGCTGGGAAGAAGGGAAGTTAGGCAGATGCTTCAGGCAATCGCCATGCCTCTCCTCTCTGGGACAGATGCCATGGAGCCAGCTGCCAGGTCAGACATGCTGTATCTTTTCCGGTAAGCCACCACCTCGTGGTGCTACACAGGTTATCAGAAATGGGCTAATCAAACTGTGAGAATTAGCCAATAAGAGGCTGAAACTAATCGGCCAGGTAGTGTTTAAATGAATACAGTTTGTGTGTTATCATTTTAGGGCATAAACTAGCCAGGCAGCTGGGAGCCGGGTGGGATGAAAAGCAGTCCTGCCCGCAGCTCCTCACTACAGGGCTACATGGCTTCAGTCTAACTCTGCCTCCTTTCTCCCAGCATTCCATTTAATTGTCCCTGCCTATCTCTGTTCCCTTATAGCTCTGCTATAGGCCAAAACAGTTCATTTATTAACAAATCATTTTCACAGCATACAGAGGGGAAGCCCACAACACCTCCCCTTTTCTGTTTAAATAAAAAGATTTTTAACTTTAACAGATTAAAATTACATATAACAAAACAGGTATCAAGTAAGAATTATGGTTATAATATTTATATCTACTTTATCTTTTATCATAACTAACGAAAACTATAACTATAAATTCTTCAATTCCATCAAAGATCCCAGAAGGATATAATATTACCTAAGTTAACAGAAAGTACATTGTATGTAATTTCCAAAACTCTAGAAATGACAGAGACATCTATTCCCAAATATTATTTATAAATGCTTATTTACATTTAAAGGGGGATATGCTATAGAGATTTGCCTTGGTATTCATCTTGGTTTATTGATACAAGTTTAAGGTCAGTTTTGTTATACTTTGTATATGTATGTTTCTGCTCTTGATTAAGGTACTATGTTTGTGCAGCTCATTTGAAATATAATGGATAATTAAGAAGTATAGGTTAATAGATTATCATCTACAATAATCAAGCTTGTAGTCATGTTTATTAGGTTTTCTAGATATATAGAGATACATTTCAGTTAGATAGGTATTATTCAAATCTTTCAGATACTTTCAGAATATGGCATTTAAAATATTTTAAGAACTGAGGGCTTTTTGTGACTGTGAGACACATCTGCTCCTGGCAACACCAAACTAATTCAAGTAGATGATAGGCATCAAAGAGGCTCCTTATGGAGTTGGTCAGTCATTGGGACAAGAAACTGCTCTTTTCTGGACTGCTTGATGAACTGGACATGCAAGACACACAGAGAAATGACTGTTGAACTTGCCTAAAGGTGAGATGGTCCTTCTGGATTTCTGCTACATGAAAGAATCTGGCAGACATTCTGCAGGGCACAAAAAAAGTGACTAACAAATTGCCAATATAAGTGAAACTGTCTTTAAAATTTCCTGATTCATGGAAAAGTCTGCTGCATACTATGGGCCTGTAGGGAGAAGATGGATGCTGCAACGTTACAAAAACTTTGAGTGACTGGCCAGACAGTGAGATGTCTCTGTCAATTTTAGAGTTTTGGAAGTTACTTACAATGTACTTCCTGTTAACTTAGGTAATATTATATCCTTCTGGAGTCTTTGATGGGATTGAAGATTAGATAGTCATAGTTACCATCCTCTCATGGTTTACCTAAGCCTATTTCTGATGCAAGACTTAGACTCTTTGAAATAGAATGTCTATGAAAACATTTATTATATGATCCTTGCTTAATATTGTTTATGTTGGTTTTAATTTTATAATTGATATCTGTTTCTATTGTATATAGTTTTTTTATTGGCTTTGGATTGCTCTTATTTAGACAAAAGGGGGAGGTGACAGGGAATCTTTGCCAACCGATTATCATTAAGAGGTGGGACCAAGTTAGGGTGTGGCTTCCTGGGACATGGAAAAAAAGGTGCATGGCCCAGATGCCCTCTCTGTGTGGTTTTCTCACAACAGAGCTGAGCTTGGACTTCTCATTGCTGTTTCATAAATTTCCTCTTATAATAAATAAAAATATAACTGTTTCATCTTTTAGCTAGCCTGGTTATTTCCCAAATTGAGCTAACTTCTACAAGCCCTAGAGAGGAATATAAAATGGGAGAAGACAGCTCTCAGGTACAGTATCCTTCTGAGATTCCTGGAGGCAGGATCGTCATTTCAGACTGAGGTTGAGATAAGAGCCAGTGGCTGGCTGATTTGCTTTTCAGATCTTCAGGTTGAGCCCCAATTTCTTTACCCTGATGTTTTATTAATTCTGCTTCAGTGGGTGATTTTTCTGATGTGGTCTTAGATTTGGTTTGCCAGTATTGTATTGGGTATGTTTGCATCAATATTCATGAGTGAGATTGGTCTGTAATTCTCTTGCTTTCCCTTTGTCATGGTTTGGGTATCAGGGCAATTGTAGCCTCACAAAAAGAGTTTAGCAATGTTTCTTCTGTTTCTATTGTGTGGAAAAATATGAAGAGTATTGATATTAGTTCTACTTTGAAAATCGTGTACAATCCCTTGTACCTGCTCCTGTGGTGGTTTCTGCCTTGGGCCTGCTCCATTGGAGGTCCCTGGTTCAGGCCTTTTCCAGTGAAAGTCTCTCTCTCAGGTCTTTTCTTGCAGATGTCCCTGGCTTGGGCCTGCTTCTGTGGAGTATACTTGTTGGGGCCCAGTCCCACAGAGATAACTGGCTTGGACCTGTTCCCTTGGTGATCTCTCCCTTGTACCTCCTCAGGCCTAATTTTTAAATGGACTGTTCATTTATTTACATTCTTTTTTTAAAAAAAACATTCTTTATATAGTCTGAATATTAATCCTTTTAGTGTCTAATCGTCAAAAAATTGTCTCCAATTGTATTGGAGACTTATTCTTCACTTTACTATTTCTTTAGCTGTGCAAGGCTTTTTATTTTATGAAGTCCCCCTCGTTGGTTGTTGGCCTTGATTACTGAGTAAATGGAGTCCTGATGTAAAAGGTTTTTTCTATGCCTATACCATGTAGGGTAATGTTTAAATTTTCTTCTAGTAGTTTCAGTGTATCCAATTTCAGTCTTTGATACACTTAAGTTAGCTTTATGCAGAGTGCTATATTCATATCTGTGGTTTTTTGTGTCAGTATTATTTTGTTTTCATTACTGCAGCCCTGTAATACACCTTGAGATCTAGAATGATAATCCCTCCAATATTGTTCTTTTGGCTAAAGATAGTTTTGGGTACTGGGTTCCTTTCTGGTTCTGCATGAATTTGGAGATAGGTCTTTCAATGTCTTTGAAAATTAGATAGTAAATTTGATTGCATTGAATACATATATATATGATATGCAATAACATGCTTATATATTATAATGTATCATATGTAACATATTAATTCATATTATAGTTTGTATTATTTACATATGTATACTACATAATACACAGCAGCTCCCAATATTACTAAATGAATAAAGAGGTGTTGAAGAGGCAAATATGGAGAAACAAATTTTTTTGTTCTGTTTTGTTTGCTTGCTTACTTGTTTTTTGTTTGTTTTTTAAATTAAAATTGATATTATTTGTATTGTTATTTTTTATTTTATTTTTTCTGTTCTGTCTTTATCTTATTTTTGTTATTTGTTTTTTAGTTTTCTTTTGGGGAGACACTACAGTCATATCCCTTAAGGGACAGATCTGGGGAACCTGTGAGATGGGTGCAATTGAGGTACATGGTGTGAAACTCCCAAAGAACCAATTAAAAGGTTTTTAAATAAACACAAATAAGACAAAACACAATTTTATGTAAAATGGTTATTTTCACAATTTTGTATATAATGTTCATTTTCTCAATATTAACTCTACTAACCCATAAAGGCAGGCCATCTTTCATTTTCTAGTGTGTTTATCTCTTTCTTAAAGGTTTAAAGTTTTCATTATGAAAGTCTATCACCTCTTTGATTAGGATTATTCCTAGATACTTCATTTTTTGAGGCTGTTATGAATATGACTGCATCAATGAGCCCTCTCTCTGTAGGTTTTGTTGGCCATGTATAGAAAAACTATCGATTTCAGGGCAGTGGTTTTAAAGGCATAAATAGGTCATGGAGAGAGGCTGAGGCTTTGCATGACATGTCTAGTCAGAATCCATCTACAGAGGTGAGGAGTGGCCAATGATAAAGTTCCAGCCTCAGTTTCAGTGGGGAACCCATGATATTGGAAATACCACGAATATGAGACAGCTCCTAAGCATATCAGCACATGTGGAATGGAGCCCACCTTAGCCTATGAGATAAACTGTGTGATGGAGAAATCAGATTACTCAAGTTCTCTGAAGATAAAAGGCTACAAAATGACTGTGTCCCAGATACTGAACATTGAGCTATAGAATTCCTATTTGTGTTATTGAATTTTTTGAATTGATCTCATTTTTTATCCTGATTCTTCCAATTTGGAATAAACGTAAAACTTGTTTTATTACTTTTTAGTTTTCTAGGCTCCCACAGTTAAGATTAAAAATACACTTGGAAATTTACCGAGACCTTGGATTTTTAAAGTGTTAGAATTTTTAAATACTTTGGGAATTGTAAATTTTTTTACCATGACTTCTAGTGTGATGTTCACAAGAGAGCTTGGAAGATAAGACATGTATGGTTTTGCCTTGATGTGCTTATGTGTAAAGTTGCCAAAAGTTCATTTTTCTGGTCACCTTTAACTATCAGTTTGACATAGCATAAAGTCATCTGATGACAGTACCTAAACTGGAGAGTTGCCTTGATCAGATTGGCATGTGGTCATGTCTTTTGGTTACTGTCTTGGTTGCTAATTGATAGAAAATGACCCAGCCCTCAGTGCGAACAACCATTACTTGAACAGATGGCCCCGTGATATATAAGCATAGGTCTGCAAGCAAGCCCCTTAGTAGCATTCCTCCAAGCATTCTGCTTCATTTTCTCACTTGAGTTCCTAACTTGAATTCCTTCAATCATGGTATATAACCTATTAGCTGAAATAAACATTTTCCTCCCCTAAGTTGATTTTGATCATGTTTTTTTAATTACAGCATCAATAAGGATACTCATTCTTGAATTACTTTTCAAGATGGTTCTAACATACTTATAAATATTCTACTCATACATAAATAGTTAGAAGATATATGAATTCTCACGATCACAGCAAGAAGTTTCTACCTATCCTGAGTATGTAGAAGTCAACCACAACTAGCACAAATATGATTTAAGAATAAACTACTTAAGCATTACCTCATGACAAAATTTGCTTCATAAATATAAGGTCAGAATAAAGCTCAGTGTGTACCTGCCCTCCTTTTTGTGTGTGAGTCAGATTCCTAGTTTCTATAACAACTATTAAACTAAGCTGCATGGAATGTAGACTATTTTGATATTTTGAAAATCGATTTCAAGTGTTTTGACATAATAAAATCTTGAGCATGTTACCTGAATAGTGAAGAAAATAGAAAAGGGCCTGACAATTATTTTTCTCTTAAATCAAAGCATGCTGCCTTCTAGAGAACATTTTTTTAAGATGGAATGGTATCCAGGATGATTGGTTAATGGTAATTGGAGCATTTCGTTTTCCACAGTTAAAATACTCTCTCCAGGGAAATAAGGAAAACACTGGTGTAATAAAAGAGCAGAAATTTTGATTCTTCTATTCAGAGAACCATTAAATGATAAGAGTAGAGCACTTGTTCTCCTAGTAAGCACAGACTAGAATAGAAAATGTCTGCCTAATAATATTTTCATAGCCATAGAACTCAAGAACAATATGAAGGGTCAGAACATAGGGAAAAGTGTAAAGTAGATATATTTTTGTTTTGTAGGTAGACGTATACAGAGTCTGAATATTTCCTTCATTGTTTAAGGTGACTCATTTCCTTTTATCATGAGCCTAAATCTCATCTATCCCAGGTTTGTTGTGAACTTGCTATGTAACTGAGTATGACCTTGAAATTCTGATTTCCTATTTGCTCCACCTTGTGGTTAAATTCTATATATGTGCCACCACAAACATTTTATGTGGTCCTGGGTATTGAGCCCAGGGCTTCATGCATGCTATGAAATCACCTGGTTTGACATAGCAATGGTTTGAGGTAGCTGTACATGAGCAAGTAGAAAGTTAAAAATGAAATTTTCTATGGAGAAAAGTACAGAATGATATTTACATGTTTCAGTAGGAAATATATTACCTCTGGAAAATTTCAATTGTAGAATACAGAAGAAACAATTTGGAAAATTACGATGTCTACCATGAGTATAGAAAAAGAAAAGGGGAAAACAGAAGTCATATCAATAAAGAGAGAAATGTGATGATATTCTGTTTGTGTTGTAACAAATAAAACTTGCCTGAAGATCAGAGTGCAGAACTAGGCACACTAGTCAGCCATAGAGTCCAGGCAGTGGTGCTGCATGTCTTTAATCCCAGCACGTGGGAGACAGAGGTACTCTGTGAGTTCAAGGCCACCCTGGGCTACAGGAAATTGATCCAGTCTAAAAGAGAGAGTCAGGCAATGGTGGCTCACATTTTTAATCCCAGTATTTGGGAGTCACACACCTTTAATACCAGCATTGGGGAGATGGAGACAGGAAGGAATATGGCTGGGTGGAGAGAAAAATATAAGGTAAGAGGAAACAGGAGCTCAGGATTCAGTCTGATGTTTCATAGAGACGGCAATCAGTCTGAGGACTTGGAGAGACATGATACCCCATTCAGTCTGAGGATTTTGTACAGGTAAGAAGTAGTGGCTGGCTGCTCAGCTTCTCTGATCTTTCAGCTTTCACCCCTAATATCTGACTCCGGGTTATTATTATTAAGATCAATTAGATTCATGCTACAGAAAAGTGAAAATACAAAGGTACAAGATTGAAACAAAATGGATGTAAGTGAAATCTAGAATAATCTGCAGGAGATCAAAAATAAGCTAACAACTAAAATATTCACTGAGATCCAGACATGGTGGTGCGTGCCTATAATTCCAGCACTCCTGAGGCAGTAGTAGGAAGATTACTGGAAATCAAAGGCAAGCCTGGCCCACCTAGACTATTCCATGTCAACTGCAGCTGAAGAGTGATAACCATAACAGTATAATAATACATGACAAGTTTTAAAGCAAGGTATAAATCCATGGATAATTTAACAGAACAAATAGCAGGATACATAACCTCAAAAAGATGAATAAAGCAAAGGAAAAGAAAATATAAATAGAAGAAAGTTATAAATACTTTAAAAACTAACAAGTAATTTTTCTATTTAAATATATAACATATTTCCCTCAAAAGAGAATGCATATGCTGTAAAATAGCTGTGTATCATTTATAAGCATTAACCACATAGTACGTTACACATTCAAGGTAAGTTTCATAATTCATTATATGAAAGAACAAATCTTTAATATAGTTTGCTCTAATTTACTTTCTATTGCTTTGATAAAGACTATGACCAAAATAAACTGAAGGGTGGGTTGATTTAGCTTACATATCCCAATCACAGTTCAATTTGAAGGAACATCAGGGCCAGAAATCAAGCAGGTTAAGAACCTGGGGGCAGGAATAGAAGCAAAAGACATGAAAGAACACTGCTTGCTGTCTTGCACACCATCGCTTGATCAAAGTAGTTTCTACAAAACCCACAAATACCTGCCCAGGAGTGGTACTACCCCAAGTGAGCTGAATTCTCCAAGACAAATTAATCAAGAAAATGATGAGGGTATTTTCTCAACTGATGTCCCCTCTTTCTAGATGACCCTAACAAGTGTTAAATTAACCAAAACCTATCCAGCAGACTTCAAGAAAAAGATATTCTATCTAGGAGAGGGCCCCAGAGAAATTTTCCCTTCTGTGTTAGCACATCTATTGGTATTTTTTATTGAAAATAGACTCTTCTGTCATACAACACATCTTGACCACATTTTTCCCCTCTCTCCACTCCTTCCCACTCCCTCAATCTCCCCTCTTTCTCAGATTCACTCCCTCTTCATTTCCCTTCAGAAAAGAGCAGGCCTCCAGTTTTCATCGTTCATTTTGTGTTTAGGTGTCCACATTATTGATTGAGTTATCATACACGTAACTTTCTTGTTATTTCTAGAAGATATTATCTCACAGGGACATTCTAGTTCTCTGGCTATTATAATCTTTCTGTTCTCCTTTCTGCAATGTCCACTAAGCCTTATGTGAAAATGTGCATGGTATTGTAGATGTATCTATTTGGTCTGGCCATCTCATGATCAATAGGTCTCTGCATTTTGACAAGCTGTGGGTTTTGGTAATGATCTCCACCTACTTCAAAAAAAAGCTTATTTGATGAGAGGTGATAACTGAACTTAATTATGGGTATAAATATAAGCTTTAGAAGGAGTTGGCAGTACTAGGTTCATAGTAGTAAGTTCTTTCGGATTCTCTAAGATCCATGACCTCACTCACCCTTGGTAGTTGACTACTGAAAGGGGAAGAATTAGTCTTTTGCATGAATGAGGCCTTTAATTGTATATCATCTCCAGAATCATGTACATACCAGCAACACTAAATTGATTCATCTAGTTACATTTGTATATTTAGGCATATTTATGTATATATGTAATAGTAATTAAAGAAAATAGGACAAATATGAGAGGGAGTGAGGGGATCATAGGCATAGTTGTAGGAGGAACTCATGGGAAAGGTGGAGAGAGAAAAAGGAAGCAAGGAAATGCAATTATATTTTAATTTAAAAACGTACTTTGGGCAGTAGTCGAGGCTGGGGAATTCTTGTGGAGGTCAGAATGAAAGCAGGTCTGATTGGTTGCAACAGAAGGAATCATGGCTGCCAAAGTGTTTGAGTCTATTGTAAAGTTCGGCCTAATTTAGCAGTCTCAGGAGACATGATGAACTCCGTCTTATATAATGTGGATGCTGGACACAGAGTTGTAATCTTTGACCGATTCTGTGGAGTACAGGACATTGTGGTAGGGGAAGGGACTCACTTTCTCATCCCTTGGGTACAGAATCCAATTATCTTTGACTGTTGCTGGCAACCACAAAATGTACCGGTCATCAGCAGAATGTCAACATTACACTACCCATCCTCTTCCAGCCGGTGGCCAGCCAGCTTCCTCGTATCTACACCAGAATCGGCTAGGATTATAATGAGCGGTGCTGCTATCCATCACTACAGAGATCTTAAATTCGGTCAGTAGTGGCTAGCTTTGATGCTGGAGAATTGATCACGTAGCGAGAGCTGGTCTCCAGGCAAGTGAGTGATGACCTCACAGAGAGAGCACCAATGTTTGGGCTCATCCTGTATGACGTGTCCTTGATGCATCTAACCTTCGGGAAGGGGTTCACAGAAGCAGTGGAAGCCAAACAGGTGACTCAGCAGGAAGCGGAGAGGGCCAGATTTGTGTGGAAAAGGCTGGGCAGCAGACAAAGGCAGCCATCATCTTTGCTGAGGGTGACTCCAAGGCTGCCGAGCTGATCATCAACTCACTGGCCATGGCAGTTGATGGCCTGATTGAGATGCGGAAGCTGGAAGCAGCTGAGGACATTGCTTACCAGCTCTCCTGCTTTCGGAACATCACCTACCTGCCAGCGGGGCAATCGATGCTCCTCCAGCTTTCCCAGTGAGGCCTCCCAAGTTTGCACCTTCTCAGGCCAACCAGGCCATGGCCTTGATCATTCTGAGTACACTTTCCTTCTGCCCCACCCCCAGAAAGTACTGTGAAATTTCATGATTGGCTTAATGTGAAGGAAATAAAAGCAAAATCACTTTTTAAAAAAAGTATTTCACTGTCATTACAGTAACTATTTCTTAGGAATTACTGGAAGAAATACATAGGTCTAAGTGGAAAGTGCATAAATATCTCTTCTGTTTCCCAAACTCACTAAAATAAAGTTGATCATTGGACATATATCCACTCCAACACACTGAATCTTTAGAGAACTCCGTTACTATTACTTGGGAGAAATGTTAAGTAAGCAATACTATTAAACTACAGAGAAAGCTGGGTATCCACTTGCTTTAAGCAGACACAGGATGATCATATAGAATAACATGCTATAAAAGCCAGACATAGTGGCAGCACCTTTAATCCCAGCACTTAGGAAGCAGAGGGAGGTAGATCTTTATGAGTTTGAAGCCACCTGGTCTATAGAATGAGCTCCAGGGCAACATGTTATATTTTCAAGTATGTCTAGTATTCTCAAAGATGTTAGGAAGTAATCTCTCCTACAAAAAAAAGTAGACCACTTAAATGGAAAAAATAAAGAAAAATCAAAGAAAATTTATCTTTCAATGGAATATAAGTTCACAGACATTTATAAATAGAAAGGACAACTGATCACAGGAGATGGCCAGTTTGTGCTGCATTTCTTCTATTGCTAGGAGTCTCAGCTGGGGTTATCCTTGTAGACTCCTGGGAGATTCCCTTGCACCAGGTTTTTACTTGTCCCCAAAATGCACCACTTCCAAGCAGTTTTTTACAGTACTCTCCCCCTCCCCAAAACCTGATCACTCATGTTCCCATCCCCACCTGTCTTCAGTCCACTCATGAAATCTCTTCTATTTCTCCTTCCCGGGGGGAACCGAGCATCCTCCTATGAATATTCCTTGTTACCTAGTCTCTCTTGGTCTGTAGATTGTAGAATGGTTGTGACCAGATCGATGCCTAGCCCAATTGTAATCAGAGCGGCTTCATTCAGTAACTAATCATAACCCATGCAGACCCACAAGCAAACTTTAGGCTCAGTTCCAGGAATCCTGCAATCTGAAGAAAGGATTGTAGGAGCCAGAGCAGTTAAGGAGACCACAAGAAGACTCAAAGAATCAAGTAACCTGGGCTCAAAAGGGCTCACAGAGACTGAACCAACAACCAGGAAGCCTACATGGAACTGACCTAGGCTTTCTGAGTATATGTTACAGGTGTGTAGCTTGGTCTACTATGGGACTCCTAACAGTGGAAGCAGGAGCTGTCTTTGTTGCTTACTGAATTTTGGGACCCTACTCCTCATACTGGGTTAATACAAGGGGACGTTCTTAGTCTTATTGCAACTTGATATGTCATATTTTGTTGATATCCGTGGAAGGCCTGACCTTTTCTGAATAGAATCAGAGGGCGAGAAGATAGAGAGAACAGAGGGGAGGTGGTGGGGAGGAACTGGGGGGGGGAGAGGAAGAAAAGGAAATTGTGGCCAGACAACTGGACAATGTGCAGAGAGTGAGAAACGTTCAAGCATTCAGCTCTGATTGGGAGGCCTTTATTAAACCCATCCCTTAAAGACTTAAGGAACTATGAAGAAGAGACAGAAAGCTTTTAAAAGCCAGAGGTAGAGGATAACTCCAAGACATGATCATCATCCAGTCACACCAGGGCTGGTGCATATATGAACTCTCAGAGACTTTGGCAGTACACACAAGACACGACCAAGTTCAAAATCCTAACACAGATAAGGGAAAGTAGACACCAAGTTCTACCTTTTACCAGGAAGCTATTTGCAATTGCCTCCTACTGGGAAAGAGAAAAATCAGTTTTCTCCAACACAGTGTTACTGAGTGTATTGACAACGCTCCAGGTCAGGCCCAATGCCGAGTTTATTGCCAATCTTATATTTTTTTGTTTAGCTTTCTTTCTTATCTTGAACCGTGGGAGGCCAGCTCCTGAGATTTGCTCCAGGGTAATAAAAAGAAAGCCTCAGAGTAGCTGGACCTAGGAAAAATTTTTATCTGAGGGTTGCTAGACTTTTCTGTCAGAGGGGAAAATAAACAAGCACACATTTTTCTGCTGATAATCTAAGAAAAAAGGAATTAGCAATGCTTTCCTGATGGTAACCTTCTCTTTACTTCAACTTAAATAATCTTTTTCTTAACATAGATCTCTCTCTTGCCCAGTTACATATATCTCTATTCAGTTACAGATTCTCTTTCCATATTTCTCTTTACAAACACACCACTCTCACACCCACACTCACACTCTTTCCCTCTCATATATAGTTCTGTTGCATCATTTCTTCATTCTTTACTCACTCACTCTCACTTGTCCATGCTCTCATACTTCTTTCCTGCCTCTTCTTCATCTCTCATACTTCTCTCCCCCACAGCAGCCTTCTGTCGACACCGCTGCTCCTGCTCTGCTGCCTCTGAACTTTACATCTCTGTTATTTGCCCTCTTTCTTTGCCCCCACAGCGAAACTCTGGACTTCTTCCAACTCTTCTTGAATCCTGTACCCCATGAAACTTTTCATTTGTTTATTTACTTATTTATTTATTTATTTATTTATATTTTATGTGTATTAATATTTTTGCCAACTTACATATAAATGAACCACTTGCTTATATTGACCATAGATGCCAGGACATAGCATCAAATTCCTCAGTACTGAAGTAACACATAGTTGAGGGACACCATGTGGGTGCTAGAAACTAAACCCAGGCCTTCTGAAAGGGATTTGTACCACGGAGTCATATCTCCAAATCTCCCGCCTCTCCTGTTTTTCTTTTTGCAATAACCCATTGAGCTTATTTAGTGCTGCTCTTACATTCATGTATGTGGAGCCATCCATCAGAGTATGGTCAACCTATCAGGAGGGTGATAATTTCAATAAATAAGGGGCCTCCTGAGCCCCATCTCTATCCATGCTGAAATATTGATGAGATTGATCTTGTTCATGCCTTTTGCATACAAACATATCTGCTAGATCATGAATCCAATGGTTCTTTTATGACCAGAACATATCATTTTGCATCAATCTGTCCAAAACTGAATCTTTTAGAATCCTTCAAATTCCCCTTTCATGGTGAAGCTTGGGAAGAGTGTGTGATATTGATGAATGAAGACAGATAGCTTTCATTCTGGCCAGTTGTATTTGTATTAATTGCCATCTACTGCAAAAAAGAAAAAAAATACTCTGATTTAAACTGAGAGTGACATTAATTTATGGGTTAAAGGGATATTTAGACAGCAGTTTAATAGTATGTCTATGTAAGCAAAATAATTGTAGTATTCTCTTCTACATGGCCAAAGAATTCCCCAGCCATGGGTCCTTTGGCCATTTTTATAAATATCAGCCATATGTTTCTTATTAACAAGGACACCTTTATTTCAGCCAGAAAAGAGGTTATAATTCTCATAACTTTTATGCCACTGTTACAGTCATGGACATATCTTTTCAGGCCAGACATCACTGTAGATCAAAAGTTTCACAGGAGGGTTAGACTGTTCTTGACTTTAGCATAAAGTACTATGAAAGCTAGTCAACAGAAAGCAAGCTTCCAGGACAGTGCCAGTTTGATTTTTCCATACCGTGTGATCACAGCATGTGGTTCCTTCAACTATAGGGTATGACCTCCAGGTACTGGTGGGCAACAGCAAGAAATGGTAATGCCTTGTATTCTTTTGAAAGGGGTTTCTCTGATCCCTCTAGCCAAGAACTAAAAGGAGACTATCCTACATGTGGTACTGATCTTTCAGGTTGACAGTCTCTGGATTCTTGAAAATGCATTATTACTTATGATATATATTTTTCAAATATTTTCCACTCTGTAGCTTGAGTCTACAGTCAATTGCTTTTACTGTACTATGCCTATACTGTAAAGTATCTTTTACAGTACAAATGTCTCTTTATAAGGTCCCATTAGTCAATTGTTGGTCCTTTTTTTCTTTGTGGCCAGGATCCTTTTCAGAAAGTCCTTACTGAGCCTGTTTTCTGAAGTACACTCACTATTTTATCTTCTCGAAATTTTAGAATTTCATTTCTAACATTGAGTTCCTTGATCTATTTATAATTGATGTTTGTATACTGTGAGAGACAAAAGTCATGTTCTTTACATGCAGATATTCAGTTTGTCCTGTGTCATTTGTTGAAGATGTTGTCTTTCCTTCACTATGTGTTTTAGGTTCATTTTTAACTTCAGGGGACTATAGCTGAATGTACTTTTAAAAAAAGATTTATTTATTTATTATGTATACAACATTCTGCCTCGATATATGCCTGCACGCCAGAAGAGGGTGCCAGATCTCAGTACAGATGGCTGTGAGCCACCATGTGGTTGCTGGGAATTGAACTCAGGACCTCTGGAAGAGCAGCCAATGCTCTTAACCTCTGAGCCATCTCTCCAGCTCCCTGAATGTACTTTTATTTGGATTTTCAGTCCTATTCCACTGATCAATGTGTCTAATTCTGTACCAACACATACTGTTTTTACAACTACTAAACTATAGTATAGTTCAAAATCAATAATAATGATACCTCCAAAAAAGCTTATATTATTTAGAATTGTTTTGGTCATCAATGTGAATTTTAAGATGATTAGTTTTCGATTTATGATGTATAGTACTTTGAAATTATAGTAGGGAGTACATCAAATCTGTGAACTATTTTAACAAGACAGTCATTTAAAAAATATTAATCCTACCAATCCAGGATCTTGGGTATTTCTCTATTTTCTGATGTCTTCTTCTGTTTCTTTCTACAGTATTTGAAACATTTTATTACATAGAAATTTCACCTACTTGACTAAGTTTATTTCAATGAACCCTTTAAGCTACCATGAAAAGGATTGTTTCCCTTTTCTCCATTGACACAGCTTATGGTTTCTGGCCTTGAGTCCATTTAAGTAGTGAATTATATTTACTGATTTGCATATATGGATCCATCTCTGCATCTCTTAAATTAAGCCTACTTCATAATATTTTTATGTGCTTGAATTTGGTTTGCAAATATTTATTGATAATTTCATACCCTTCATCATTAGGAAGATTGACTTATACTTCTCCTTTTTTTGTTAAATCCTTATCTACTTTTGGTATATGGATAATACTTGCTTCAGGACATTATCACTGCAAATGCCACATAATTAGAACATAAGACTCAGATGACTCAAGCTGGCTTTGACCTGAATGCCTCTTTCCTGCAGTCTAGCTTTTTTGGTTCTAAAAACAAAACAAAACAAAAAACTGTACAATGGTCCAAGTGAAGGGAAACAATTAAACAATCCTCTACAGCTACAACACCTATGGACTACAATGGTTTCCAGCATGGCAAAATATCCATAAAGGTACAAGAAATGATGATCACATGCTAATGGCAACCAATAGCTAGCTGTCTAATTAAACTGAAGACTCATCCTGCAGGAGGGAAATCATGCATGGTACTGAAAATCCAGCAAGTTTCCAGGAGCTAGTGAAAAAAGAATCTATTATCACTGTTTGGTTTATTCTTAAGAAAAGCCACTCCTCTGGCTCAAATAACTCCAATTAGACCAGACTAGACCAAATAAAAATGCCTGTGTTTAATAAATGTAGTACTCTTGGGTAGACTGAGACAGCATGATGGGGAGAGGAACAAAGGCAAACCTCAGAGAGACAGAATCTCAGGATTCTGTCCTCTGCCCTTGCAAATCCCCTGAAACAAAAATTTTAAATAAACCAAAACAAAGCAAAATAAAACAGACTGAAAAACAAAAAACAAAATAAGCAAACAACAACTAAAATAAAAAACAAGTTAAACAAATCTTGGCGGAGAAGCCTTAGTGTGGTCCAGTGAATCATACAGTATGTATCCAGATATCTTTACCTCTAGTCATACTTGTAGTCATACAGTATGTATCCAGATATCTTTACTTCTAGTCATACTTGTAGTCATACAGTATGTATCCAAATATCTTTACTTCTAGTCATACTTGTAGTCATACAGTATGTATCCAGATATCTTTACTTGTAGGTGTTCATTGCAATGAGTCATTGGTCTTGTTCAAGGCCTCTGGTTCCTGCTACACTCTACAATATGGATACTGGACCATTGCTGGGACTCCTCTTGGAGAAATAAGGGAATTATCAGGCATTATGACTCAAGTGCTCAAATGGACTTAACAGATATTGAGAGAACATTTCACACAGGATAAAAGAATATGCCTTCTTTTCAGCACTTGAGGGAGCCTTCTCTAAAACTGACCACATACTCACTCACAAAGCAAGTATCAATAGCCTGGACTACAAGAGCTAGTTCCAGGACAGGCTCCAAAGCTATAGAGAAACCCTGTCTCGAAAAGCCAAACCAAATAAAATAAAATAAAATAAAGTCTTCAAACCAATAAATAAATAAATAAATAAATAAATAAATAAATAAATAAAATCCCAGGGCCAGATGGTTTCAGTGCAAAGTTCTATCAGA
Organism: Arvicola amphibius; assembly: GCF_903992535.2. NCBI lineage: Eukaryota > Metazoa > Chordata > Mammalia > Rodentia > Cricetidae > Arvicola > Arvicola amphibius. The sequence goes on from NC_052065.1 coordinate 56,039,754, forward strand.
CTTTCAAAGAACTAATAACAATACTCCTCAAATTCTTCCACACAAAAGAAATCGAAGAAATGTTACAAAATTCTTTTAATGAGACTCCAGTTACCCTGATACACAAACCAGAAGAAGACTCAGTATAAAGAGAATACAAACCAATTTCTGTCATGAACACTGATGTAAAAATAAAAAATGCTTGCAAACAAAATCAAAACACACACAAAAATGATCATCCGCCATAATCAAGTAAGGTTCATCCCAGACATATAGGGATGGTTCAATGTAAGAAAATCTGTAAGTGTAATCTACCATATAAACAAACAAACAGCCTATTCCATCCCAGCGTCCCTAAGGCATCCCTCCCCTCCTTCGGGGTCACAAGACCCCCCTGCTCAGCCCATATTGGGGCTGGGACCCGGTGGTGAGTGGCAGGAGATCCTTTGTTTCACTCAGCTTGCTGGTGGCGAGCTGGGCCTTTTGTCAGTGAGATACCTGCCCAGCAAGGAGCCAATATCCTGTAACAGAAGACTCATCTGAGGGGTGAGTGTGTTTCTGACTGGTGGGCTGTAGGAGCCCGGGTCACAGAGCACAGACATTCCTCGACCCCCTAATCTTTCTGGTCATTCTGCAGGGGTTTCTCCCCACGGCTACTGCCCTTCTCTTCCTATCCCATCCCAGTGTCCCTAAAGCACCCCTCCCCTCCTTTGGGGCCACAAGACACCCCTGATCAGCCCGTATTGGGGCTGGGACACAGTGGTGAGTGGCGGGATATCCTTTGTTTCACTTAGCTTGCCGGTGATAAGCTGGGCCTTTTGTCTGTGAGATACCTGCCCAGAAAGGAGCCAATATCCAGTAACAGAAGATCCATTGGAGGGGTCCCTGGCCAACAAGGGGCCATAATCCTGTACCAGAAGAACTATTGGAGAGCATTTGAAGGAAGAGATGGGCAGGCACCAAGGCAAGAATCCCTCCAACAATCTGAAAAACAACATGAAAACACCACAACGTAGCGATCTTACAACAGAAGGACTTGAACACTCTAATCTAGAAGAAGTGGAAAAACTTGACATTATGAAAGTGATAGAGACCCTTAAACTGGATATGAAAAACTCCCTTAAAGAAATGGATGAGAAGTATAACAAAAAGTTCAAAGAAATGAGGAAATCTGTAAATGATACCCTGGAAAACCAAGAAAAAACAATCAAACAGGTCATGGAAACAGTTCAAGAATTGAAAACTGAAATGGAGGCAAGGAAGAAAACACAAATCGAGGGCCGGCTGGATATAGAAAAATCTAGCTAAACGAACAGAGACTACAAAAACAAGCATAACCAACAGAATACAAGAGATAGAAGAAAGAATCTCAGATTCTGAAGATACCATAGAAAAAATAAACGCACTGATCAAAGAAAACAGTAAATTCAACAAATTCTCATCACAAAATATTCAGGAAATCTGGGACACAATAAAAAGATCAAACCTAAGAATAATAGGGGTAGAAGAAGGAGAACAATTACAGATCGAAGGCCCAGAAAATATATTCAACAAAATTATAGAAGAAAACTTTCCCAACCTAAAGAAAGATATTTCTATGAAGGTTCAAGAAGCATACAGAACACCGAATAGACTACATCAAAAAAAATTCCCTCACCATATAATAATCAAAACAAAAAACATACAGATTAAAGAAATAATATTAAGAGCTGCAAAGGAAAAAGGTCAAGTAACTTATAAAAGTAAACCTATCCGACTTACACCTGACTTCTCTATGGAAACCATGAAAGCCAGATCCAGGTCCAGGATATGGGTACTGCAGAAACTAAGAGACCATGAATGCAAGCCCAGACTATTATATCCAGCCAAGCTATTGTTCACTATCAATGGAGAAAACAAAATATTCCAGGATAAAAACAGATTTAAACAAATCCAGCCTTACAGAAAGTAATAGAAGGAAAATCACAACCCAAGGAACCCAAAAATGCCAAAACTGCCTACAATAACTCAGTCATCTAGCAACCCTTCATCAACACATCTAAAAGAAGGGAAACACCCAATCTGTACTACAAAAAAAAAATGACCAGAGTCAACAACCACTGGTCATTAATATCACTGAATATCAAAGGACTCAATTCACCTATAAAAAGGCACAGGCTAACAGATTGGATACAAAAACAGGATCCAACATTCTGCTGTTTACAAGAAACACACCTCAACCACAAAGACAGACAACTACTCAGAGTAAAGGGTTGGGAAAAGGTTTTTCAAGCAAATAGACCCAAGAAACAGGTGGGTGTGGCCATACTAATTTCTAACAAATTTGACTTCAAACTAAAATCAATCAGAAGAGATAGAGATGGACATTTTATACTCATAACAGGAATAATTCATCAGGATGAAGTCTCAATCCTGAATATCTATGCCCCTAATATGAAGGCACTCACTTATGTAAAAGAAACACTTCTAGAACTCAAGGCTGTCATCAAACCACACACGCTAATAATAGGACACTTCAACACACCTCTCTCACCAATGGACAGGTCAATCAGACAGAAACCTAACAGAGAAATAAGAGAATTAATGGAGGTAATGAACCAAATGGACTTAACAGACATCTATAGAACATTCCACCCAAATAGGAAACAATATACCTTCTTCTCTGCAGCTCATGGAACCTTCTCAAAAATTGACCACATACTCGGTAACAAAGCAAACTTTCACAGATACAAAAAATATTAGTAACCACCTGTGTCTTGTCAGATCACCATGGGTTAAAACTAGAATTCAACAACAATGCTACCCCCAGAAAGCCCACAATCTCATAGAAACTGAACAGTCAACTACTGAATCACTCCTGGGTCAAGGAAGAAATAAAGAAAGAAATTAAAGTCTTCCTTGAATTTAATGAAAATAAAGACACAACATACTCAAACCTATGGGACACAATGAAAGCAGTCCTAAGAGGAAGTTCATAGCACTAAGTGCCCACTTAAAGAAAACGGAGAAAGCACTCATTGGAGACTTAACAGCACACCTGAAACCTCTAGAAAAAAAGAAGCAGACTCATCCAGGAGGAGTAGAAGACTGGAAATAATCAAACTGAGGGCTGAAGTCAACAAAATAGAAACACAGAAAACAATCCAAAGAATCAATGAAACAAAAAGCTGGTTCTTGGAGAAAATCAACAAGATTGACAAACCCCTATCCAAACTAATCACATGGCAGAGAGAGAACATGCAAATTAACAAGATCAGAAATGAAAAGGGGGACATAACCACAGACTCAGGAAATTCAGAGAATCATTAGATCTTACTACAAAAGCCTGTATGCAGCAAAATTGGAAAATGTAAAAGAAATGGACATTTTTTAAAATAAGTACCATATACCAAAGTTGAACCAAGATCAGGTGAACAATCTAAATAGACTTGTTAGTCGTGAAGAATTAGAAGCTGTTATCAAAAACCTCCCTACAAAAAAAAAAAAAAAAAAAAAAAAAAAAAAAAAAAAAAAAAAAGCCCAGGACCAGATGGTTTCAACGCAGAATTCTACCAGAACTTCCATGAAGAGCTAATACCTATACTCCTTAATGTATTTCACAATATAGAAACAAAAGAGTCATTGCCAAATTCCTTTTATGAAGCCACAGTTACCCTGATACTAAAACCACACAAAGACTCAACCAAGAAAGAGAATTACAGGCCAGTCTCACTCATGAACATTGACCCAAAAATTCTCAATAAAATACTGGCAAACCGAATCCAAGAACACATTAGAAAAATGATCCATTATGAACAAGTAGGCGTGATCCCAGAAATGCAGGGCTGGTTCAACATATGAAAATCTATCAATGTAATCCATCATATAAATAAACTGAAAGAAAAAACATATGATTATTTTATTAGATGCTGAAAAAGCATTTGACAAAATTCAATACCCTTTTATGATAAAGGTCTTGGAGAAGTTAGGGATACAAGGTTCATACCTAAATATAATAAAAGCTATTTACAGCAATCCAGCAGCTAACTTCAAATTAAATGGAGAGAAACTCAAAGCCATTCCACTAAAATCAGGGACAAGACAAGGCTGTCCACTCTTTCCATATCTCTTCAATATAGTGCTTGAAATTCTTGCAATAGCAATAAGAAAGCATGAGGAGATCAAGGGGATTTGAATTGGAAAGGAAGATGTTAAGCTTTAGTTATTTGCAGATGATACGATAGTGTACATAAGCTGATGTGGGAGAGTCTTCTGTTTGTGTTGATTTCATTCGCTAATAAAGAAAACAGCCTTGGCCCATTTAATAGGCCAGCCATTAGGTGGGTGGAGTAGACAGAACAGGAAGAAGGAAGTGAGGTAGATGGCTCAGACAATCGCTATGCCTCTCCTCTCTGAGACAGATGCAATGGAGCCAGCCACCAGGTCAGACATGGTGTTACACAGATTATTAGATATGGGTTAGTCAAGATGTGAGTAAGAGGCTGAAGCTAATGGGCCAGGCAGTGTTGAAATGAATACAATTTGTGTGTTGTTATTTCGGGTTTTAAGCTAGCCAGGCAGCTGGGAGCTGGGCAGGACAAAAAGCAAGCCTGCCCGAAGCTCCTCACTACAATAAGAGACCCCAAAAACTCTACCAAAGAACTCCTACAGCTGATAAACACCTTTAGTAATGTGGCAGGATACAAGATCAACTCCAAATAATCACTTGCCCTCCTATACACGAAGGACAATGAAGCAGAGAGGGAAATCAGAGAAGCATCACCTTTCATGATAGCCACAAATAGCATAAATTATCTTGGGGTAACTCTAACCAAGGAAGTGAAAGATCTATTTGACAAGAACTTTAAGTCTTTGAAGAAAGAAATTGAAGAGGATACCAGAAAATGGAAGGATCTCCCTTGCTCTTGGATTGGGAGGATCAACATAGTAAAAACGGTAATTCTATCAAAAGCAATCTATAGATTCATTGCAATCCCCATTAAACTCCCATCAAAATTCTTCACAGACCTTGAGAGAACAATAATCAACTTTATATGGAAAAACAAGAAACCCAGGATAGCCAAAACAATCTTATACAATAAAGGAACTTCTGGAGGCATCACCATCCCTGACTTCAAACTCTATTGCAGAGCTACAGTATTGAAAACAGCTTGGTATTGGCATAAAAACAGAGAAGTTGACCTAAGGAATCGAATAAAAGACCCGGATATTAACCCATAAACCTATGAACACCTGATTTTCGACAAAGGAGCTAAAAGTACACAATGGAAGAAAGAGGGCATCTTCAACAAATGGTGCTGGCATAACTGGATGTCAACCTGTACAAGAATGAACATAGATCCATATCTATCACCATGCACAAAACTCAAGTCCAAATGGATTAAATACCTCAATATCAATCTGAATACACTGAACCTGATAGAAGAGAAAGTGGGCAGTACTCTACAACACATGGGCACAGGAGACCATTTCCTATGTATAACCCCAGGAGCACAGGCATTAAGGGCAACATTGAATAAATGGGACCTCCTGAAACTGAGAAGCTTCTGTAAAGCAAAGGACACTGTCAATAAGACAAAAGGGCTACCTACTGACTGGGAGAAGTTCTTCACCAACCCCGCAACAGACAAAGGTCTAATCTCCAAAATATATAAAGAACTCAAGAAACTAGACTTTAAAATGCTAATTAACTCAATTAAAAAATGGGGCACTGAACTGAAGAGAGAATTCTCAACAGAAGAAGTTCAAATGGCCAAAAGACACTTAAGGTCATGCTCAACCTCCTTAGCCATCAGGGAAATGCAAATCAAAACAACTTTGAGAAAGGATCTTACACCTGTCAGAATGGCTAAAATAAAAAACACCAATGATAGCCTTTGCTGGAGAGGATGTGGAGTAAGGGGTACACTCATCCACTGCTGGTGGGAATGCAAACTTGTGCAACCACTTTGGAAATCAGTGTGATGGTTTCTCAGGAAATTCAGAATCAACCTACCCCAGGACCCAGCAATCCCACTCTTGGGAATATACCCAAGAGATGCCCTATCATACTACAAAAGCATTTGTTCAACTATGTTCATAGCAGCATTATTTGTAATAGCCAGAACCTGGAAACAACCTAGATGCCCTTCAATGGAAGAATGGATAAAAAAAAGTGTGGAATATATACACATTAGAGTACTACTCAGTGGTAAAAAAACAATGACATCTCGAACTTTGCATGCAAATGGATGGAAATAGAAAACACTATTCTGAGTGAGGTAACCCAGACCCAAAAATATTAATTTGGTATGTACTCACTCATCAGTGGATTCTAGACATAAATAAAGGTCAGTGAGCCTATAATTCCGGATCCTAGAGAAGCTATATAAGAAGGTGAACCCAAAGGAAAACATATAGTTATCCTCCTGGATATTGGAAGTAGACTAGATTGCCAGGCAAAAATTGGGATCTTGGGGGTGGGGATGGGTTGGTGGTAAGGGGTGATGGGGAGATGTGGAGAGAAAAGTGAGGAGGGGAAGATGGGGAAACCCTGGGGAAATGGAATGTTTGGGATGGAGGAAGGGTGGATAGGGGTAAGGGAAGAAGATATCTTAATTAAGGGAGCCATTTTAGGGTTAGCAAGAGACCTCACTCTACAGGGATTCCTAGATATCCATGGAGATCTCCCCAGCTAGTTCCTTGGGCAGCTGAGGAGAGGGAGCCTGAAATGGCCCGATCCTATAACCATATTGATGATTATCTTGCATATCACCATAGAAGCTTCATCTGGTGATGGATAGAGATAGAGACAGAGACCCACATTGGAGCGCAGGACTGAGTTCCCAAGTCCAAATGAGGAGCTGAAGGAGGGAGAACATGATCAAGAAGTCAGGACAGCAAGGAGTTTGCCCATCCCCTGAGACGGTGGGGCTGGTCTAATGGGAGCTCACCAAGGCCAGCTCGACTGGGACTGAAAAAGCCTGGGATCAAACCGGATTCTCTGAACATGGCGGACAATGAGGGCTGACTGAGAAGCCAAGAACAATGGCACTTGGTTTTGATCCTACTGCATGTACTGGCTTTGGGGGAGCCTAGTCTGTTTAGATGCGCACCTTTCTGGACCTGGATGGAGGGGGTTGGACCTTGGACTTCCTGTAGGGCAGGGAACCCTGACTGATCCTTGGACTGGCAAGGGAGGGGGAGGAGAGTTAAGGGAGGGGTAGGGAAATGGGAGGTGGGGAGGAGGTGGAAATTTTTAATAATAATAATAAAAACAAACAAACAAACAAAAACCATGATCATCTCATTAAATGCTGAAAAAGCTTTCAACAAAACCCAATACCCTTCATAATAAAGGTCTTAGAAAGATCAGGGATACAAAAAACATACCTAAACATAATAAAAAGCAATATATAGAAAACAGACAGCCAGCATTAAATTAAATGGAGAGAAACTCAAAGCGATTCCACTAAAATCAGAAACAAGATAAGGTTGTCCACTCTCTCCATGTCTATTCAGTATAGCATTTGCAGTTCTAGCTAGAGTAGACAGCAAAAGAAGATGGGGAATATGAATTAGAAAGGAAGAAGTCAATGTATCACTATTTGTATATAATATGATAGTATACTTAAGTGACCTCAAAAATTTTACCAGGGAACACGTAAATCTGAAAAACACCTTCAGTAGTGTGGCTGGATACAATATTACCCCCTCCCCCAAATCAGTATCCTTCCTATATACAAAGGATAAACTAGCTAAAAAGAAATCAGGGAAACAATACTCTTCATGATAGCCCTAATTTCTTTCTTTAAAGACTTAAAAAGTTCATGTCAAACAGGTCATTCACTTGCTTGGTTAGCATTACCCGAAGATAATTTATTTTTATGCAGAAATATCATTCTTGGAGGCAGTAAAATGAGAGATTCTGTTTTTATATCCAATATGCTAGTTTGTGTCTTTTTATGAGAGAATATTCAGAGTTATTATTGAAGTGTATATTGCTTCTTTTATTGATTTTGTAGTGTTTGGAGAATCTTAGGTCCTCTTTTCTATAACAGCTATCTAAGCATCATTTATGTTTTCCTCCATTAGCCACTGAGTTTTTCTGCCATTCTCTGCAGAGTAAAGAATTCCTTTAACTTTCTTTTGTTGTGGAAGGTTTTTGTTTTGCAATTCACTTAAGACAGATAGTTTGGGCAAGTTTATTGGACTAGGTTAGCAGTTTTGTCCTTCAGAATTTGAATTACACCAATCCAAACCCATTTTGCTTTTAATACTTTGAAAATACAGTTGAAAAGCCAACTGTTATTCAAATATACCAGCCTTTCCATTTGACTTTACCCTTCTCTCTTGTAGCTTTCCGTATACTTTTTTGTTTTGTAATTTCAGTGATTAACTGTAATACAATGTAGGTTGTTTCTTTTCCAGTCCTTTTGGTATTTTGTGTACCTCTTGTTCTGGATGAGATTTCTATTTCCACGTTTAGGAAATTTTCTTCAATTCTTCATTTACTTATAGGCAATTGATAATTTTTTTAGAGAAACAGAGGTAGAGGCATTTGCTTGAGTGATGCAATCATTTATAAGTTGCTCACGGTCATGTAAATAATCACTTATCCATGTTGCTGAAGTAGTCCTAATTAAACTCAGGTTCACCACGAAAGATGAGTTGAATCATTGATTTGCACTGCCATTCATGCCAAACTGAAACAAACAAACAAAAAAAAAACCAGTCATCTCTCTCTCCATAAGAAAATTACATGGTTTATGATTTTGGAGGTTTCAAACCATGATTCATTGGCCCTGTTTCAGCCTATAGGGAGATGGCAAGTTATTGGAGTAGAGCATGACAAAAGTGTTAACTTCATTGTTGCCAAGTAAGGAGATGAAGAGTAAAGGCTTGAGATCTCATTCATTCTGAAGGTACTCTATAGTGACCAGAAGATAGAAGCCTCAAGTGGTGGGTCCTAAGGAGAGGTCTTCCGGTTACTGCATAGTACCTTCAGAAGGAATGATAAGATTCAATGGTTTGGCTTAAAATATTTTCCATGCCTCTTTCATGAAATTCTGCTTTAATACCAAGAATTCCTAAGTTTTGCTTTTTCATGGTGTCTCAAATTTCTTCCACATTGTATTCTTATGTTTTTTTTAAATTTATCATTGACTTTGATTGAATGACTCAAATCTTCTACTTTGTCTTCGTACTCTTATATTTTGTCTTCCTCATTACTCATTACGTAGGTAAAATTTTCTATCAAACATTTTTCCAAATTTTTATTTGAAATTAAAATATAATTATACCATTTTTCAATCACCTTTCCCTTCCTCCAACCCCTCCTATGCCCTTCATCCTTTGCTCACTTTCAAATTCATAGCCTCCTTTTCTTTAGTTGTCATTGTTGCATATTTACACAAAATTTCGTACATATATAAATACAAGTTGCTCAGTCTATTTAGTATTACTTTTTAGGCTGACCAATTAAAATTAGAAAACCAGTTAGTGGGCTCATCCCTAATGAAGATTATTTCTCACCCTTTCAGAATCCTTGGTTTCCTGTAGGTCATTGCTTAGGGATGGGGCCCAGTGAGAGCCACTAAATATTTTACCTTAACTATTGTGGGGTCTTAATTTTTTGATTTAAAAAGAATTACATCTATTTTGTAACACACACACACACAAGCATAAATATATAAATGAAAACTACAAACTTCTTTTATTATGCCTTCCTCTATTTGATTTTAGGGCTGACCACATTGTAATGGTTAGCCAACTAGGAGGCTTATCTCTCTGGAAGAAGCTGGTTAATCCTCTCTTTCTCAGCAGTAATTATTTTACTATAGTTTCTCACTAGGTTTGGGTCCCTTTGAGATTCCCTCTTTCTCATTATTATACCTGATATTATCATTATTCAGTTCACCTTTAGGCAGCCACATGGTTGAGGTTTCCTGGATGAAACTTCCCTGTTATTTCTAGGAAATGCAATCTCACATCAGAATTTCTTGTTCTTTGGTTCTCATGATCTTTGTGTTTTTGCTTCCTTAATGTTCCTTGAGCTACAGGCACATAATTTGTGCTCCATATCTATTCATTGGGTCAGGCATCAAAAAAATAGATTGATCTCTGTATTATGACCTGTTATGGCTTTCTGTAGTTGTATATATTTTTATGAAGTTTCTTTGAGGTGGGGTGAGATCTACACTTATCTGTGTATATAAGGATATGTTTTAGAATACAGTTAGGAATTATGGTGATCTAGTAAAGTAACAATAATTGGTTATCTCCTAAAACCTGTTACTTACTCTGGGTAGTGTCTTTTAATTTGCTTCATTTTTAATTAAACAAAATTACAGCATTGACCTCTATAGAGGTTTGGATGAGAAATTTCTCCATATGCTCATATATTGCATGTTTAGTTGCCAGTTAATGAACTATTTGGCAGGCTTAGTAGGTGTGGTCCTGTTGGAGTTGTTGTATCTTGTTGGAGGAGATGTGTCACTGGTGTGGTTTCAAAAGCCCATGCCAGCTCCCCTTACTCACATGCTCTTCTTGCTCTCGCTCTGCCTTCTGCCTGCAGATCAGGATACAAAGCTCTCAGCTACTGCTCTAGCACCACTCCTGCCTACTTACTGCCATGATGATAATGTACTAACCCCAAGAATCTATAAGTAAGCCACGAATTAACTTCTTTCTTTTATAAGATTTTCCTTGGTTGATGTCTACATAGCAATAGAACACTAAAACAACCCCTCTACACTCTACAAGCCCTCCCATGTTCCTCATAAATTCAGGGCTCTGTTTTCTTTCTTTATATATCACATATATCCATATATAATATTTAATATTCACATAAAATTACATGTGATACATAACTGTATATATGTATACATACACAGTCATATAGGTACATTTTTAAATGAAGTTAGATCATTTATGATGATAATGCTCCTCTGAAGACAGATAATCTAAATAATACCCAAATACCAGACATGAGACACCAGTTTTCCAGTTTTTCAGTCTTCCAGATTCCATAGCTGTACGAGTGGCTAACATTGTTGCAGCCAACAGCAAAATGTCCTATCCTACAGTAGATAAAATTCATGGGTCTGTCAAGGACACAATGAGAACACCCAACTCCCAAATGTAACTACTCATAGTCTCTCCCACCATCTCTCCTTTCACCTAATACCACACTCCCTCCATCACCCCCAGAAAAGATCAGGCCTCCAAGGGACATCAACCAAACCTGGCATAACGGCATAACAAGCTATGATAAGATCAGGTACATACTCTTATATTATATGTGTATAAGACAATCCAGTAGAGGTAAAATGGTCCCCCAAAAAGGCAAAAGAGTCAGCAACTTCAATTGCTCCCACTGTTGAGAATCCCACAAGAACACCAAGCCACTTAGCCATAACATATATGCAGAGGACTATCATAGACTACTAGTTTAAAATGTATTACATTCATTTATGCTATGGAATATTTATTTGGTGACGCAAAAAATGTGTTGCATTCTTTTATGCTGCATTTGTTTAACTCTGTAAATGTGTGTTACTTTGCCTACCTAAAACACCTAATCGGTCTAATAAAGAGCTGAACAGCCAATAGCCAGGCAAGAGAGAGAAATAAGTGGAGCTGTCAGTCAAAGAGAATAAATAGAAGGAGAAACCTAAGGGAAGAGAGTGAGGAGAGAAGAATGAGAAAAGGAGAAGGAGGGGAAGATCCAGAGTCCAGCCACCTAGCCACTCAGTCAGCCATGGAGTAAGAAGAAATAAAAACAAAAAATGTATAGAATAAAGAAAGGTAAAAATCCCAGAGGCAAAAGGTAGTTAAAGAGAAACAGAGTAATTAAGTTAGAAAAGTTGGCTAGAAGCAAGCCAAGTTAAGGCTGGGCGTTCATAAGTAAGAACATGTCAATAAGTCTCCTTGTATTCATTTGGGAGTTGGGTGGCAGGACCCAAAAAAGAAAAAGAAAGCAAACATAGATCTAGGTCAGATTTCTACAGACTCCCTAATCTCTGAGAGCCCCCATGAGTACAGTGAATTGACTCTGTACACTGTGTTCTCATTGTGTCCTTGACTCCTCTGTTTCCTTTGATTCATTTGTCCCCCTCCTCCACAGGACTCTTGGAGCTCTGTCTAATGTTTGGCTATGAGACAGTGCATCTGATCCTGTCAGTTCCTGGATGAAGTCTGGTCTCTTTGATGAGGTTCTGCTAGGCTCCTGTCCCAGAATGCTCTTCGGGTAAGACAAGCTGTAAGATAAAGATTTTGTGGCTGGGTTGGTATCAAAATCTCTCCACTTGAGGCCTTCAGGCTCTGTGTCACCCATTACTAGGAGGTTTTCCTAGGGCTGCTCTAAGATTCCATGGAATTTCCCTTGTGCTGGGTTTTCACCTGGCCCAGAAATGAACCCCAACACCAGTCATTCTCCAAGTATTTAATCCCTCCCCAATTGATGTCTATTGTTTACAATCCCACCTGCCCCTAGTCCACCCAAGAAATTTATTGTATTTCCCCTTCCCAGGGACTACCTTCCATCCCTGTTTAAGCCTTCTTATTAACTAGGCTCTCTGGATCTGTGGAACATAGCATTATTATCCTTTGCTTTACAGCTAATATTCACTTTTAAGTGAGTGGATACCAGGCTTGCCTTTCTGGATCTGGCTTACCTCACTAGGAATGATTGTATTTAAGTTCCCTTCCTTTGCCTGCAAATTTCATGAAAGCTTTGTTTTTAACAGCTGAGTGAATACTCCACTGTATAAATGCATCACATTTTCTTAATCCATTCTTCAGTTGAGGGACAGCCAGGTTGTTTCCAGTTCCTGGCTATTATGAACAGAACTGCAATGACCATAGTTGACCAAGTGTCATTGTGATAGGATGAAGTATCCTCTGGGTACATGCTCAAGAGTGATACAACTGGGTCTTATGGCAGCTTGATTCCCAGTTTTCTGAAAAACCATTATATTGCTTTCCAAACTGGCTGTACAAATTTGCACTCCCACCAGCAGTGGAGAAGTGTTCTCCTTGCTCTACATCTTCAACATTATGAGCTGGCACTTGTGTTTTTTTCATCTTAGCCATTCTGACAGGTAGAAGATGGAATCTCAAAATAGTTTTAATTTGCATTTCCCTGATGGTTAAGGATTCTGAACTTTGCTTTAAGTGTTTTCGGGCCATTTGAGATTCCACTGTTGAGAGTTCTCTGTTTAGATCTGTACCCCATTTTTAATGTGATTAGTTTGTTGATATCTAGTTTCTTAAGCTCTTCCTATATTTTGGATATTAGCCCTTTGTCAGATGTGGAATTGGTGAAAATATTTTTCCATTCTTTCAGTTGTCTTTTTGTCCTATTGACAGTATCCATTGCCTTACAGAAGATTTTTATTTTCATGAAGTTCCATTTATTAATTAGTAGCATTTATTGACTGTGCTATTGTTGTTCTATTGAAATTGTCTCCTGTGCCAATGAATTTAAGGTCATTCCCACTTTCTCCTCTATCAGGTTCAGTGTATCTAGTTTTATGTTGAAGTCATTTTTTACTTGATTTTATACATTTTATATACCAAGCACAGTTTGTCTACCCCTCCTACTCCCACCTCACCCCACTTCCCCCCACATCCACTCCCCAGAGAGGTTAAGGCCTCTCTCATGGGGAGTCAACTAAGCCTGGTATATCAAGTTGAGGAAGGACCAACTCCCTCCCACTGCATCAAGGCTGAGCAATGTATCCCACCATAGGGAATGTGCTCCAAAAAGCCAGTTTATGTACCAGGGATAAATCCTGGTCCCACTGTGAGGGGTCCCACAAATAAACCAAGTCACACAATTGTCAACTCAGATTCAGAGGGCCTAGTTTGGTCACACATGCAGGCTCCTCAGCTGTCATTGCAGAGTCCATGAGCTCTGACTAACTCTGTTCAACTGCTTTGTGGGTTTCCCCATCATGATCTTGTCTCCATCTCCCCTGCCTTGTTCATATAACCCTTTTCTTTCTCTTCCACTGGACTCCAGGAGCTTGGCTCAGTGCTTGGCTGTGGATCTCTGTATCTGATTCCATTAGTTACTGAATGAAGGTTCAATGATGACAACTAGCATAGTCACCAAACTGATTACATGAGAAGGCCAGTTCAGGTACCTTCTGCACTATTGCTAGGAGTCTTAGCTGGGGTCATCCTTGTGGACTGCTGGGAATTTCCCTAGCACCAGGTTTCTCCCTAACCCCTTAATGACTCTTTATCAAGATGTCTCTTTTATTGCTCTTCTTCTCTGTCCCTCCCCCAACTCCACCACCCTGCTGTTCCCTCATGTTCTCCTCACCTTCTTGTCTATTTTCTTTTCCTATGGCAATCCATGCATGTCTCTCTTAAGGGTCTCCTTCTTACCTAGCTTCTCTGGAGCTGTGGATTATAGCCTGGTTAGCCTTTGCTTTATGGCTAAAATACAGGTATGAGTGAATACATGCCACGTTTTTCTTTCTGGATCTAGGTTACCTCACTTGGGATGATTTGTTTTTCTAGTTTCATCCATCTGACTGCAAATTTCATGTTGTCCTTGTTTTTCTTTTTTTAAAACCACTGAGCAACATCCAGTCAGGCCAGCATCATTGGTGAAACTTCATTTTTTCCATTGTATATTTCTGGCTTCTTTATAAAAAAATGAAGTCTTCATAGATTTATGGATTTATGTCTGAATCTTCAATTTGATTCTATTGATCAACATATTTTTTTATGACAATACCCTACACTTTTCATTAGTAGAGCTCTTCATTATAGCTTGAAATCAGGGATGGGGATACCTCCAGGAGTTCTTTTATTATATAGGATCATTTTACTTATCCTGGGTGTTGTTTTCACATATGAAGTTGAGTATTGTTCTTTCAAGGTACATAAAGAATTTTGTTATAATTTTAATGGGGATTGCATTGAGGCTATACCCTGCTGTTGGTAGGATGGTCATTTTCACTACAGTCAGTAGAGTTAGTGCTACCAAACCATGAGCATGGGAACTCTTTCTGTCTTCAGATAACTTCTTTAATTTCCTTCTTCAAAGACTTAAAAGATTTTATCTTAAAGTGTTTTCGCTTCCTTAGTGTTTCCCCAAGATAGTTCCATTATTTGTGTCTATTGTGAAGAGTATTGCTCCCTTATTTCTTTCTCAACCCATTTGCCATTTGTATATTGAAAGGTTACTGATTATTTTTGAATTAATCTGGTATCTACCCACTTCACTGAAGATGCTTCTCAGCTATACAAATTCACTGACAGTATTTTGGGGTTGCTTATGTATACTATCATCTATCATATCTTCTGCCAATAGCTATACTGTGACTTCTTCCTTTCTAATTTATATACATTTAATCTCATTTAGCTGTCTCATTGTTCTAGCTAAAACTTCATGTACTATATTGAATAAATATGGAAAGAGTAGTCAACTTTGTCTTGTTCCTTATTTCAGTGGAATTGCTTTGAGTTTCTCTCTCCATTTCATTGGGTCTTAGCTATAGGCTTGCTTTTTTGGTATGCTCCTTGTATCCATGATCTCTCCAAGACATTTATCATGAAGGGTATTAGATGTTATAAAAGTCTTTTTCATTACCTAATGAGATGATCATGTATTCTTTTTCTTTCAGTTTGTTTATATGGTGAATTACACTGACATCATTTCATATGTTGAACCATCCCTGCATCTCTGGCATGAATTGAACTTGATCATGGTGGGTAATCTTTTTTATGTGTTCTTGGATTTAGTTTGCCTTTAGTGTATTGATTATTTTTGCATAAATGATCATGAGGAAAATTGGTCTGCAATTTTATTTCTTGGTTGAATCATTGTGTGGTTTGATTTTCATGGTGACTGTGGCCTCATAAAATGAATTTAACAATCTTCTGTTTCTATTTTGTGGACTAATTTAAGGCATGTTGATATTAGCTCTTCTTTGAATTCTGAGCTAACACTGTCTGGCCCTGGGCTTTGTTTGTTGGGAGATTTTAATGACTGATTCTATTTCCTTTGGGGTTATAGGTCTATATAAATTGTCTGTCTGTACTTGATTAAATTTTGGTTAAGTTGTATCTATAAAAAATAGTCCATTTCTTAAGAATTTCCAATTTTATGAAGTAAAGTTTTTGAAGTATGTCTTAATGATTCTTTGGATATTCTCAGTGTCTGTTGTTATGTACACTTTTTAATTTATAATTTTTAATCTCTAATAGTTAATTAGGATATTTTCTAACTTTCACTTATTTTATATAAGGATTTTTATATCTTGGTGATATTCTCAAGGAACAAACTCATTGTTTCCTTGATTATTTGCATTGTTCTCTTTGTTTCTATATTATTTATTTCAGCCCTCACTTTGATTATTTCCTGCCATCCATTCCTCTTGGGTGTGAGGTTTCTTTTTGTTATGAAGCTTTCAGGTGTGCTGCTAAGTTGTTAGTATGAGATCTCTGCAATTTCTTCATGTAGGCACTTAGTACATGAACTTTACTCTCAGCACAGCTTTCATAGTGTCTCATAAGTTTGGATTATTACAGGGTATTTAATTTTTTGGGTAGGAATTTTGGGGGTATAAATTTCCTTGAATTCTAGGAAGTCTTTAATTTCTTAATTCCTATCTTGACCCAGTAGTCATTCAGTGGGGGAGTTGTTCATTTTCCATGAGCTTGTTTATATATTATATACACAAATTAAAGATATGTATATAAATTATATATATATATATATATATATATATATGTACTTAAAATTATGTATTTAATTTTGGTAGATCATATAAATATAAGAATTTCATCAATTTCATTTTAGCTAGAGCAATAATAAAACAAAAGGAGATCAGGGGGATACAAATTGGAAAGGAAGAATTTAAGTTTTCACTGTTTTCAGATGATATGATAGTATACACATGTGGCTCCAAATATTCTATCAGGGGACTCCTTCAGTTATTAAACACCTTCAGTAATGTTCCAGGATACAGGATTAACTAAAAAAAATCAGTAGCACTCCTATGTACAAATGGTAAATGGGCTGAGAAACATCACCCTTTACAATTACCACAAATAATAAAAGATGTCTTGGAGTAACTCCAGTCAAACAAGTGAAAGACCTGTATGACTAGAACTCTAAGTCTTCAAAGAAAGAAATTGAAGAAGTTTATCACAAAATGGAAAGATTTCTCACGCTCTTGAATCAACCAAGTAAAAATGGCAATCCTACCAAGTACAACCCACAGAATCAATGGAATTCCTGTAAAAATCCCTACATAATTCTTCACGGGCATCAAAGGAATAATACTCAACTTCATATGAAAAAATAAAAAGAAAAAAAACCAGGATAGTCAAAATAATCCTGTACAAAAAAGGAAATTCTGGAGGCATTACAATCCCTGACATAAAGCTCTACTATAGAGATATAGTAATAAAAACAGCTTGGTCTTGGCATAAAAAAGATACATGAATCATTGGAATTGAATTGAAAACCCTGATATTAATCCATACACTTATGAGCACCTGATTTTTGACAAAGAAGCAAAATTGTACAATGAAGAAAAGAAAGCATCTTTAACAAACGGTGCTTATATAACTGGATTTTGATATGTAGAAAAATGCAAATAGATCTGGTGTAGGAGGTCCTTCTGCATTTGTGCTGATTTTATTGGTTGAATAAAGAAGCTGCCTGGGCCTTTTGATAGGGCAGCCCTTAGGTGGGTGGAGTAGACAGAACAGAATTCTGGGAGGAAGAAGGCAGACAAAGAGCCACCCACCATGAAGCTGCCAGGTCAGACAGGCTGAATCTTACCCAGTAAGCCACATACAGATTATTAGAAATGGGTTGAATCAAGATGTGAGAGTTAGCCAATAAGAGGCTAGAGCTAATGGGCCAGGTAGCAACTTAATTAATACAGATCTCTGAGGTTATTTCAGGGGTTAAGCTAGCCAGGTGCTGGGAAAGCAGCCCACTCTCTTACAACATAGATCCATATCTACTCCCATGCACAAAACTCAATCCAAATGGATCAGAGACCTCAAAGTAATGCCAGTAACACTGAACCTCATTGAAGAGAAAGGAGGAAGCAGCCTTGAATGCACGGGCACATGAAGTAAAAGCCCGCTCATTTGTTCCTGGCTGCTCAGACATAAAAAATAATCACTAAGAATCTGTATAAATTAAATCACTAATTGGCCTACTAGCTCTAACTTCTTATTGACTAACACTTATATCTTAATTTAACCCATTTGTATTAATCTGTGTATTGCCATGTGGCTGTGGCTTACTGGCAAGATTCTGCATGTCTGTTCCCAGCAGTAGCTACATTCAGTTTTGTTTTCCCCTCCTCCCTCTATTCTGCCCTGCACAAGTCCATATTTCTTATTCATTAACAAATAAAGGCAACACATATACAGAATGACTTCTTATATCATCTCCCCTTTTCTGTTTAAATAAAAGGAAGGTTTTAATTTTAACATAATGAAATTACATACAACAAAACAAGTATCAAGTAAGAAGTATAGTTACAGTATACAGTATTTATATCTACTCTATCTTTTATCATAACTAAGGAAAACTATAACTATCTATCTATTCTTCACCTCCATCAAAGACTCCAGAAGGATATAATATTACCTAAGTAAATAGGAAGTGCATTGTAAGCAACTTTCAAAACTCTAGAAATGACAGAGAGATCTCACTGCCTGGACAGTCACCCAAAGTTCTTCTGTAATATTGGGGCATCCATCTTCAGCCTACTGGCACATAGTACCCAGCAGACTTTTCAATGAAAAAGCAAATTTGAAGATTTGTATTTACTTGTAATGGCAAAGTCTATCAGTTGCTTTCTTCTGTATCCTGTAGAATGTCTGGCAAACTGTTTCATGAAGCAGGAACCCCAAAGGACCATCTCTTTTTTAGGCAAGTTCAGTAGTCATTTCTCTGTGGCTTCTGTATGTCCAGTTCACACAGACTAGCATCAAACAGTCTAGGCAAGTACAGTTTCTCGCCCAAATGGCTAACCAATGCTATAGGAGCCTCTTCAGTGTCCATCATCCTCTTGAATTGAATTGGTGCTGCCAAGAGCAGGTGTATCTCATAGTTATGAAAAGCCCTAGCTTCTTAAAACATTTTAAATGCCATATTATGAAGGCTTCTGAAAGATTTGAAGAATACCTATCTAACTAAAATATATATTTATATATCTAGAAAACCTAAATAACATGACTACAAGGTTGACTATTATAGATGACTATTATCTATTACATTCTTAAATGAACTGTACAAACAAAATATCTTAATCAACAGCAGAAATATACATATAACAAAATTATTATTAAATTTGTATCAATAAATCAAGATCCATATCAATGCAAAGTATCTATCTCTATAGCATATCTCCCTTTAAATATAAGTACACATTTATAAACAATTATTTAGGGAATTTGGTTGTAGTTCTCTCCAAACTGCTTCCTGCTTTTTGTTGGGTAAAGTAATTTTGGGGGGTATTTATGGCAAACTTTTGGGGGTTTTGGTTCATTAAACCACATTAATCTGGAAGGATTCCACAAGTTCTTATCATCTGTGGAAACAAAAGAAGAACCTCTTTTCCAAAGCAACTTATCCTTAGACCCAAATTTTAAACACAAGATACCTTTAAAATATATAGGTTGGTTTAGCTTAGCAGTCCACACAATGACATGTCTCTGTGTACTTAGCTCATTCATAGTCAAAATATTCAAAGAAAACACAAGAATATACATAATCCAGACTATCTGTGTATATTCCTTTTTTACATGGCTTATTTTTCTTACTCTATATCTTTTCTACAAGTTTAATATTTATTTTATTATCTTTACTCCTTTAATCTATAACTGTCTGTACTCTTTTATATTAGATTTACTGTCTTCTTACTCTTTTTCTTCTCTCTCCTGAGCCTATGCACATTTTTAAAACACACCATGTCTCATTTAGAGGTCTTTTATGTCTGAATCTGTCCTATTGTGTATCTGAAGTTCTTTTTGTCCCAGACTGCTTTTTAAAATGTTAAGTGCCTAAGTGTCTTTATTAAGTCTAAGGTTGCTTTGCCTTTGGGCTCTGTGGAGTTCAACATGGTGGGGCAGAGACCTGTTTAGAACAGGCCATGCTCACAGACCCATTAACATAATTAATGTTAATTTAGTTAATTAACAAGTTGTAGCACTCTGCTCGCAAACCCATTTAAATGCTCCATAGCAGGACCTTTCAAAAGAGTCAGGGCCATTTATGCTGATGAACCAGGAAGCTGCTCCTTTGAAACCACATGTTTTTTTTCTGCTACCATTGAATCAGGAAGACCTCTCTTAAAGAAATCATGCCTCTGCTTGCTTCTTGTGAACAGAAGCCACCCAAGAAACTGCTGCCACCAAAATGCCATGCTTAAGTCTGTTCTAGAATTCTTTTTTAAGCGTTCTCAGGTTTTATATGGATTTAACTGGCACACACTGAAGCACCAATTTGTAGTAGTAGCCTACTTGTTCATTCCAGGGTTCTCAGACCCAAAATAATCACTCAGAAACGGTATTAATTAAATTACTGCTTGACCTATTAGCTCTAGCTTCATATTGGCTAGATCTTACATCTTAATTTAACCTGTTTCTATTAACCTGTGTATTGCCACATGGCTGTGGCTTACCAGCAAGCTTCTGGCATGTCTGTTCCTGGTGGCAGCTCTATGGTGTCTCCTGACTCCACCTTATTTTCCAAGCATTCAGTTTAGTTTTCCCTGCCTACCTCTATTCTGCCTTGCACAGGACCACACAGATTTTTTTTATTCATTAACCAGTAAAAGCAACACATATACAAAAGGACCTCATACATCAGACACAGGAGACCACTTTCTAAATATAACAGCAGTAGCATAGACACTGAGAACAACAATAAATAAATGGATGGGACCTCTTGAAACTAAGAAGCTTCTGTAATGCAAAGATCATAGTCGATAGACAAGACAGCAGCCTACACAATGGGAAAATATCTTCACCAACCCCACATCTAACAGAACTGATCTCCAAAATATAAAAGATTTCAAGAAACTAGACACCAAAATACCAAATAATCCAATTAAAAAATGGGGTACAGATCTAAATAGAGAATTCTCAACAGAAGAAACTCAAATGACTGGAAGACTTTTAACAAGTTACTCAACATTCTTAGTCATCAGGGAAATACAAATCAAAACAACTCTGAGATACCAACTTATACCTCTCATAAAGGTTAAGATAAAAAAACATTGATGACAGGTTATGCTAGAGAGAATGTGTGGTAAAGAGAACACTCATCCACTGCTGGTAGGAGTGCAAACTTGTACAACCACTTTGTAAATCAGTATGTCAGCTCAGAATACTGGAAATCAACCTACCTCAAGACTCAGAAATAACACTCTTGGGCATATACTCAAAGGATATACACTCATACCACTAGAACATTTGCTCAACTATGTTCATAGTAGCTACTAGCATAGTAGCCATAACCGGGATACAACCTAGATGCCTTCAATCAAAGGATGGATAAAGAAAATATAGTACCTTTACACAATGGATTATTACTCCATGGGAAGGAGGGCAATGACATCATGAAATTTGCAGGCAAATGAATGGAACAAGAAAAAACCATCCTGAGTGAGGTAACCCAGACGAAGAAAGACAAACATGGCATGTATTCACTCATAAGTATATATTACACATAAAGAAAGCAAAGGCTAGCCAGGCTACAATACACAGCCTCAGAGAAGCTAGGTAACAAGGAGGACCTAAAGAGGGACATATATGTATTACTGTAGGAAGGGGAAGTAGATATGATCTCCTAGGTATGATATGAGGAGGAGTAAAAGGGAGGGAATGGAGGATGAGAACATTATTGAACAGAATGGCTGAGTTGGGGGAGGGACAGAGAGGGAGAACAATGATAGAGGGAGCCATTATAAGGTTGGGGCAAAACCACATGCTAAGGAAATTCCCAGGAACCAACAAGGTTGACACCAGCTAGCTAAAAGTCCTAGCAATACTGCAGAGGGTGCCTGAATCAGTCTTTTCCTACAATCAGATTAGTAACTACCCTAATTGTTACCATAGATTCTACATTCAGTAACTGATGGAAGCAGATGCAGAGATCCACAGCCAAACACTGGGCCAAGTTCCTTTGTGTTTGTTCAGTTGAAGACAGGAAGGAGGGATTATATGAGCAAAATAATAAGTGGGGGGCAACATCATGATGGGGAAACCTATGGAGACAGCTGACCCAAGCTAGTCGGAATTCATGGACTCAGGACTGAAGTTGGTGAGCCTGCATGGATCTGATATATACCCTCTGAATGTATGACAGTTGTGTAGCTTGGTCTATTTGTGGGAACCCTGGCAGTGAGACCAGGATTTATCCCTGGTACATGAAATGGCTTTTTAAAGTCTATTCTCATGGTTGGATAACTTGTTTAGCCTTGATGCAGTGGGGAGTGAGTTAATCCTACCTTAACTTGGTATGCCAGACTTATTTGACTTCCCATAGGAGGCCTTACCCTCTCTGAGGAGTGGATGGGGGGGTGACAGGATGTGTGTGGGGGGAGCAGAAGTAAGAGAGAGGGAACTGTGGTTGGTATGTAAAATGAATTTTTAAAAGGGAGAAAACACTTTTATCCATCGAAAAAAAACAACAATGAAATCTTAAAGTCTGTACAAATTCAGTCTCTTTAAATATATTCCAAATTGCTCTAAAAATCCAATATCCTAACTGTGGGATTCTTTAAAATTTAAAATAAGCTACATATTTCTTATTTTATAAGATAAGATCCAGGACACTAATACAATCTGATTCAAGCAAATTCTAAACATGTAAATAGCTCAGTTCCTGATATCTGAGACCCACTTACATTCCTCTGGGCTCTATGAGGCTTGGGCAACCCTACTTCTTATGCTTTTCCGTGGAGCACACAATTCTTGTTTCCTCAGCTTATGCCAGTTCCAAAGGCTAACATTGTCTTGGCAAACATCCAATATTCCTGACATCTCTAATAAAATGGCATTACCACTGAAACTACAGTTTCACTAATAGCCATACCTGGGTTCTCTTCAGTGACTGTGGCCCTGTCTTATGGTGGTAAACCTCAGATTTCCACTATGATCATTTCAAATCTTGTGGCCTCACTACAGATTGAGACTACACCTTCCCAAATGGCATCCTGGACTCTTCAAGGAGTCCAATCATGCTATGTGGCACCAACCCTCCACTTCTCTTCATCACCCTTTTAATACTGAGGTATCCTTTGCCACTAAGGATAAGCCATCCCATCACCAGTGGTTTCTGTTGATCTCTCATAACAATGCCGGTTGCTCTCCATGACTTCTTCATCTCTGAATCTGTCATGATAGCAAAATGGTAACACATAGAAGACTCTTATCCAATTATCAGGATCAGCCAAAATTTTAAGATACAGCTTTTTTCTTCTCTGAATGAATGATTCTGTGTGCTGAGCCTGAGGAAATACTTCCCAGAAGATTTTATCCTTTAAAGCTGATCTTGTGTTAATAATAGGCAATTTTTCAGCTGCAGCTAACCACCATTAATTTTACAGTAAAACAAAATTTCACCTCAGTGGTGCTGGTCTCTCATTAATCACAGTTTTTTTCTTCATACCTAGTTGACTAGAAGTCATACATTGACGACTCAAAATGTGTGAACAACACTGTTAGAATCTTTAAGTCATTATCAAATTTCCCTCTGAAATTTCACAAGTCAGCTCTCCATTATCAGTGTGACTGTCATTATTCCTATTTTTCAAGATCTTAAAACCACTCACTAAGCTCCAAGACATCAATGACCTTTACAGCCCAACATTCCACGTGCTTCCCTGTTCTCCCTACAACAACATGTCAGGTCTGTCACAATATTACCTCATTATCTTAATATCAATTTCTTTGATTTCTGTTGCTATGAAAAACACTGAGACCAAAAGCAACTTGAAGTAAAAATCTTTATGTGAAATACCCATCATGGAAAATGCTTATCCTTAAAGTAAATAGAAACTCAAGAATAGGCCATGTAGGAGTACTGCTTTCTAGGATGCTCACCATGTCTTACTAACATCTTTGTAATAGTACAACTTAGAACTAATTGTGCAGTGGTAGCTTCAACTCACAGAAGACTGGTTGTTCTTATATCAGTCATCAAGAACATGCCCTATACATTTGGTTGCCAGCCAATTTCATGGAGTATTTTCTAAATTGAAAATCTCTATCAAGTTATTTCAACTTGATAACAGCAAAAACTTCTAACCATCACAGATAGTGTCTATTATTGATAATGATGGGTGTTTCTTGAAGGCAGCAAAAGGAAGGATTCTGATAGTAACTGCTATCAAGTCGACTTCATCCTACAGATATTGGTGTAGATGGAGGTTTTTCTCCATCCCTCTGGTCCTACTGTACCAGTTTCTCTCTGCATACTGGGTTCTCACAGCCATTTATGAAATAACCACTCTGAGGCTTAATATCAGTTACAATTATTTGTCCAATGGCTTAGGATTCTTGCTGGCTATCTATCTATCTATCTATCTATCTATCTATCTATCTATCTATCTATCTATCTATCTATCTATTGATCGATCTTATAAATGAACATATTTCTATTAGTTTATGTGGGCTTGTGGATTGTTACATCATATTTTGCTTCCACAGTAGCTATATGATGTTTCTCCAACTCAACTCTGCCTTCTGATGTGGGATTCTCCTCTGTATGCTGTGTATGTATTTTATTACCATTGGTTAGTAAAGAAGCTGCTTTGGCTTATGACAAGGCAGAACAGAGCTACGTGGGAAAACTAAACTGAATGCCAGGAGAAAGAAGGTGGAGTCAGAGAGATGCCATGTACCCACCCAAAAAGCAAGAGGTAACAAGCCACGAGCCTCATGGTAAAATGCAAAATAATAGAAATGGATTAATTTTAAGATGTAAGAGTTACTTAATAGGAAGCTTGAGTTAGTAGGCTAAACAGTTTTGTAGTTAATATAGTTTCTGTGTGATTATTTGAGCCTCAGCAGCTGGGAAGGAATGAGCAGTCTCTGTTTACAACCTTCTCTCTCCTTATCTTTGTTTTGATTTTCCACCTAAGTATATTCTGCCTGGTCATTGGTTGAAATAACTTTATTCATCAACCAACAAGATAAACACATAGTTACAATACACAGAAGGACATCCTACATTACAATAAAGCTAATCGACCACTTAAGAACACTCTAGGATATAAATTACATGATCTTCTCATTGGATGCAGAAAAGACCTTTCACAATATCAAACATCTCTTCATTATAAAAGTCCTAGAGAATCTAGGGATAAAGGGGATATATATATATATCAACACAATAAAAGCAATATACAATGATACCAGTATCATTCTATGCCATTGGGATGGGGAGAAGTTGGGGAGAGTGGGATGAAAGGAGGGAGCAGGAATTGGGTTGGGATGTAAAATAAGATTGTTTTTAAAAATGAAAAAAGAAAACCTCAAAGCCTTTCCACTAAAATTAGGAGCTAGATAAGAATGTTCCTTTCCCCATTCCTGTTAAATATAGTTCCTGATATCTTAGGACATTACCTAATATCTTAGCTAGAAAAATAGACATGTGAAAAAATATAGGGAATATGAATAAGAATATAAGTTAATCATTCTTTTTTGTAGATAATATGGTTGTATACATAAAGGACCCTAAAGACTCACCAGAAAATTATAACTGGTGAACACCTTAGGCAAAGTAATGGGACACAAAATTAACAGATAAAAAAAATAATTAGCCTTCCTATGTACAAATGACAAATAAACCAAGAATGAAATCAGGAAAATAAGCCAATTCACAGTAGTCTAAGAATAACTCCTAATAGAAATTAAAATACTTATATATCAAAAATTTTAAAGTGCTGAAAAAATAAATTGAAGAAGACATCAGAAGATGGAAAAATCACCCATGCTCATGGATTTGGAAGATTAATATTATGAACAATGACCATCCTTTCAAGAGCAATCGATGGATGCAATGGAATTCCCATAAAATTCAAACAAAATTATTCACAGAAACTGTAGAAACAATCTTAAAATTCATATGGAAACACAAAAGCCTAGGTTGACACAAATATTTATGAACAGTCAAAGAACTGATGAATACATTACCGTCGTTGATTTTAAGTTATACAATAGAGTTATAGTAATTAAAGCATAATGGTGATCACATAAAAATGAGAAACATTCATCAGTGGAAAAGAATTGAGGATATAGGTATATGTCATAAATCTATGGCCACCGAACCTTTTGGGGAAGAAGCCAAAATCCACATTGGGGAAGCAACAGCATCTTCAAACAATGCTACTTACAAAGCTATTCAGTAAATGTAAAAGAGTGTTACTAGAGCCATGCTTTTTGTCCTGTTCCAAACTCAACTCCAAATGGATCAAAAACCTTGACACAAAATATGATGTCCTGAATCTGATATGTTAGAAAGTAGAAAATGTGTTTGAACTTATAGATTCAAAAATAATTTTGGAAAAAGAACCCAATTGACTTTAAAATTAACAGTTAATTAAATAGAACTCATGAAACCAAAACGTTTCTGTATATCATATGACACCATAATTCAATAGAGCTGTTCAACTGAGGTTAAATTAAATCCTAATTTAATTGATTTCTGTATATCAAAGGACACCGTATTCCCACAGAATAGGGAAACACTGTATGTCTGACAAACCATTAGGTACAAGAATTTACAGAGTGCTCAATACACTAAACTCCAATAAAACAACCAAATTTAAAAACGTTGCACAGGTATGAATAGTTATCAAAAGATGAAATGCAAGTGCCTGAAAGAAATTTTTTTAGTGTTGAACATTTTTAGCCATTAAGGAAGCACAAATAAAAACTGCTTTGAAATTTTATGTCAGAATAGCCAAGATCAACGTTACAAATAACAGCAAATGTTGCTGTGGATATAGGTATTGGGCAACACTGATGGTGGGAATGAAAAGTGGTAAACCACTATGGAAGTCAGCATGAAGATTCCTCAAAACAGCTGAAAACAGATCTAATGCATGAATCAACTATATCACTCTTGGAAATATACCCAAGTGATGTTATATCTCATCACACAAATATTTGCTCACCCATATTTCTTGCTGTCTGTTGTCATTAGTGAAGAAATGTAGACAGCTTAGATGTCCGTCAACTGTTAAATTAATAATGAAAAGATGTACATTTACACAGTGAAATATTATTCAGCTATTAATAGAAAATGGACTTACAAAATTTGGAGGTATATGGGAAATACTGGAAACTATCATTCTGAGTGAGGTAGCCTAAACATAAAAGATAAACTTCACATATTTTCTCTCATTTATAAATGTTATTTTTGAATCTTTGAATGTATGTGCTCCATTTGGAAAAGCTATAGAAGTCAAAAATTTAGTGAGAGTTTATTGGGAGGAGGAGCCTTCAAGGGACAGAAGAGAGAACACAGTTATGAAAGGTTGAATGGAGAAAATAGAACAATCTGGGTTGAATTGCAGTGTGAATAGGAAGACATGGAAGAGGAGGGATTATGAGAGAGATGACTAACATTGCAGGAATTTGAATGAAATTAAAAATAAAAGCTTTTGGAAACCTGCTACTAGAGAAGCTCCGTAAATTAAATATATATGTATATGTGAAAAGAGTTCAATGAAGCTGTATAACAACAGGGGAACAATACTGAAACCAAGCATTTTTCTATTCTGTCCAATGAAAATCCCTGTACTAAGACTTAGTTACCTCTTTTTAAGATATTGGCTGTATTGTTTACTTTTGTATTGCTGTGGTAAAACTTCCATAACTTATATGGAAGGGTTTATTTGGGATTGTGTTTCCAAAGAGATAAGAGAACAAGATGTCAGACTGGAGTCATACAGTTTGAGCAGGAAGCTGAAGGTTCAGACCTTGAACCATAAACAGGAAGCATAGGCAGCTAACTATGAATGGCATGGATCTTTAAACTCACCAGGCATGCTCCTAATGACATATTCCCTCCAACATGGCCACACATCATAAGCTTCCTCAAAGTGTTTTTAATATCATTAAATTATTTTATTTAAAATGCTCTCATTTTAAATAAATTTTTCTTTTTAAGTTTATTCTCTCATATATTACCTCCTGACTGTGGTCTCTCCTCCCTCACCCCCACCTCTTCTTTCCTCCCGATCCACTTCCCATCCACATCCCCTCATAAAAGAGCAGGATATCAAACAAATACAGCATAATAAGCTATAATAAGACTGGGCACATATTCTCACATCAAGGCTGGATGAAACAAACCAGTAGGAGAAAAAATGGTCTCAAAGGCAAGCAAAAGAGTCAGAGACACCCCCACTCACACTGTTAGGTATCCCACAAGAACACTGAGCTACACAACCATAACACATATGCAAAGAACCTAGCTCAGACCCATATAGGTTCCCTGATATTTGTGATCCCACATTATTCCCAGTCAGTTGATTCTGAGGGCTATGTTCTCATGACATCCCTGATCCTGCTTGTTCCTGTAATCCTTTCTCCCCCTCACTCCCAGGACTCCCCAAGCTCTGCCTAATATCTGACTGTGGGACCCTGCATCTGCTCCCTTCAGTTAGTTCCTGGATGAAGTCCTTCTGGTCTCTGATGACGATTATGCTAGGCTCCAGTCCCAGACCTCTGTAGGCAGGAGAAACAATAGGTCAAAGATTTTGTGGCTAGGAAGTGTTCCAATCCCTCCACTTGAAGCCTTGCCTAGTTACAGAAAATGGCTTGTTCAGGCTCCATGTCCCCCATTAATAGAAGTCTTTGCAAGGACTCCTTTCTTAGATTTCATTTGCTTCCATTGCACTAGATTTCTACCCCACTCCCAAAATGCTTCCCCAATAAAAACCATTTCTCCCAGTATTTCCTCTCCCAACACAACTGATCCCTTCTGTACCCAACACCACCTGTCCCCAGCACACTGGTAAAATCTATTCTATTTCCCCTTCTCATGGAAATCCTCCTGTTACCACTTAAGCCCTACTTGACATATCTGGATCTGTGGATTGTAGCATAATCACCTTTTATTTTAAGCTATGTTTGTCTTTATGTATCTGCTTTACCACATTCAAGATGATTTTTTCCTAGTTCCATCTATTTACCTGCAAATTTTATAATGTACTTTTTAACAGCTAAGTAATACTCCGTTGTATAAATGTATCACATTACTTTACCCATTCTTTGGTTGATGTACAGCTAGGTTGTTTACAGTTTCTGATTATTACAAATAAAGCTGCTATGAATAAGTGTCCTTCTGTTAGGATGGAGCATCCTTTGGGTATGTGCCCAGAAGTGGTAGGGTTGAGTTTTGAGGTAGATCAATTCCCAATTTCCCTTGAAACCATCATATTGATTACCAAACTGGTTATATAAGTTTGCACTCCCACCATCAATGGAGGAGTGTTCCCCTTGTTCAACATCCTTGCCACCATGAGTTGTCACTTGTGTTTTTGATCTTAGTCTTTCTGACAGGTGTTACATGGAATTTCAAAGTTGTTTTGATTTGCATTTACCTAATGACTAAGGATGTTGAACATTGCTTTAAGAGTTTTCTTCCTTTACCCTGCTCTCCTGTATCCATTCCCCATTGAATTCTCCTATTATACTCTTTTATATCTTTATAACACTATATTTCCCATTCCTTAGGAGATGTCCCTTACTAACTACCTAAACTCTATGGGGGTTTAGATTGAAACAAAAATATCTAAAGCTTAAAAGCTAACATATATATATATATATATATATATATATATATATATATATATATATAAAAGAAAACATACAATGTGTGATATTTGTCTTTTTGTGTCTGTTACTTCACTCAGGATTAATTTTTTTCTAGTGCAATCCATTTACATGCAAATTTCTTAATTTTCTCTTTCTAAAAGCTGAATAATATTATATTATGTAAAAGGCCACATTTTTATTATTTATTCAACAGTTGATGAACATTTGGCTGCATCCAATTTCTAACTGTTATGAATAGTGCAGCAATGAACACAAATGAGCAAGTATCTCTGAAGGTAGATGTAGAATCCTTTGGGTATATACCCAAGATTGTGATACATTTATTTTTTAGGTATTTGAGGAATATCCACATTAATTTCCATACTGGATATACCAATGTTTACACCCACCAGCAATGGATAAGGGTCCTCTTTTACTTGTACCCTCTCCAGCTTGGGCTGTCATTTGTTTTACTAATCTTAGACATTCTGACTCGGGTAAGATGAAATTTCAAAATCCTTTTAATCTTTTTAATTTGCTATTTCCTGATGGCTAAGGATATTGAATATTTCCTTCAGTGTTTCTCAAGCATTGTGTTTCATCTTTTGTGAACATTCCATTTGTGTATCCAAGTTTTTAAATTAGTTATTTGTTGTCTTAATGGTAGGGTTTCTTTTTTATTTTTTCTGTTGTTAGTTCTTTATTTATAGATACTAACCCTCTTTCAGATTTATAATTGATAACATTTTTTCCCATAGCAGCATAGGCTGCTGCTATGCATGCATGGTGGTGCCCTTTGCTGTACAGAAGTTCTAGCTTTATGCTGTCCCATCATTTAATTATTGGTCTTATTGCGTGTGCTACTGGTGTTCTGTTCATAAAGTCCGCTACTGTGCTAATGAATTTCAACCCATTCCCTACTTTATCTTCATTCAGATTCAGGGAGGATCTTGATTCACCTGAAGCTGAGTTTAGTGCAGGATAATAGATATAGACCTATTTTCATTTTTCTACATGAAGTCATCTGGTTTTATCAGCATCATTTGATGAAGATGCTATCTTTTTATATTTTGTGCATTTTGTGTTCCTTTTTTTCAAAATAGTGTGTTTGTTTTTGTGAAACATTGTGTCCTGGTCTTCAATTTTATTACATTGAACAACCCATTTGTTTTTATAGCAATATCATGTTGTTTATATTACTATATATACATATATACACATATATTATTGGGAATATATATACATATATAATGCAACATAAAGTCAAGGATGGTGATACCTTCAATATTTCTTTTATTATTAAGGACTATTTTAGAAAATCTGGGGATTTTGTGTTTTCATATGAATTTGAATTTTCTGTTTTCAGTTACTTTGAGGAATTCTATTGGAATTTTTGAATCTATACATTGCTTTTGGTAGGATGGTCATTTCAGAATATTAATCCTCCTATTACATTACATTGGAGATCTTTCCATCTTCTGGTGTCTTATGTAATTTCTTCTATGTCTTAACAAACCTTTCACTTGCTTGGTTAGAATTATGACAAATATTTTGTGACTTTTTTAAAGAACGTATCCCTGATTTTTTTCTCAGTGTGTAGGATGTCTACCAATTTTGTGTGCTAATTTTGTCTCCTGCTACTTGCTACTTTTCTGCTATTTTTTTCTCAGCTGTAGAAGTTTTTGGTGGAGTTTTCAGGCACTTTTCTGTATCATATACATATAAGGGTACTATACCTCCTTGATCTTCTTAAATTTTGTTATTGCCTTAACTAAGATTTCAAGTACTATGTTTATCAGAGATGGCAAGAATAGACATTATTGTCATGATTCTGATTTTAGTTGACCTACTTTGAGTTTCTCTCCCTTCAGGAAGATGTTTATTATGGACTTATTATAAATTCCCTTAATTGCATTAAAGTATATCCTTTGTGTCTGTCGTTTCACCAGGACTTTATCATGAAGGGCTATTGGATTTTGTTAAAGGCCTTTTCTTGATCTAATAATAATAAGATGGTCCTATGATTTTTGTATTTTAGTCTGTTTATATCAATTATCATGTTTATAGATTTACATATGTTGAAGCATTCCTGCATGTCTTGAATGAAGCCAACTTAATCATAGTATATAATAATTTTGATGTGTTCTTGATTCAGTTATCAAGTATTTTATTAAGAAGATGTGAATCTATGCTTATAAGGGATATTGGTCTAGACCATTCTATTTTATTGGGTCTTTATATGGTTTTGGTATCAAGACAATAGTGGATTCATAAAAGAATTAGAAAACATTCCTTCAGTTTCTGCTTTGGGCAATAATTTGATGAGTCTGATGAATTGTATACTACACTGAATCCATCTGACCCTGGGTTTTGTTGTTGGTCTTTAGTTAGGAGATTTTAAAGGTACCTCTTCTGTTTCACTAGAGGAAATGGGTTTGTTTTTATTGTTTATTTTGTCTTGGTTTAACATTGGTAGGTCCTATATAACAAGGTAGAAAATGTTTTCAAGTAAAGTGTAGAATTTATTTACTGAGATTCATAAATAGATAAATAAAGGTATACAGAATTATATATTAGAAAAATACTAGATTTGAAAAAAAAGAAAATTAAGTGGTGTGGGACAATTCTGTATCCTGTCAATTATGTTTAAATAAGCGCTGATTGGCCAGAATCCAGGCAGGAAATATAGGCAGGACAACAAGGCAGGAAATAGAGGTGGGGCAAGAGAACAGGAGAATTCTGGGAAGAGGAAAGCCCATTCCTCTATACTCCTTCCCAGACACAGAACAAGCAGGATGTGACTGTCTCACTGAAAAAGGTACTGAGCCACGTGGCTAACATAGACAAGTATAATGGGCTAATCTAAGTTATAACAGTTAATAAGAAGCCTGAGCAAATGGGCCAATCAGTTTATAGTTAATGTAGACCTCTGTGTGACTTCTTTGGGACTTAACGACTGTGGGAACTGGACAGGACTGAAACCCCACTCAACAATTAAGTATTCAATAATATTAGTATCAGACAATATCAATAAAAATAAAACAGATAACAAATAATATTTTCTTAGAATGAGGAACTCCTGCTATCTAAAACAGAGAGGATTCTTTATTCAACTATAGATATAATTTTGAAATTTACAAGCAAAACTACTAGTAATACAATAAGTCTATCCACTCACATAGGAGAGTTCATTTTAAATCTTCCTCAGGGATACATAATGAAGTAATAATTATAATTAAAGGATCATATTAATATACATCTGTGTAAAATATGTATTTTACAACTATTTTATTTGATAACATGCAAATCTATATTAATTTTTTTAACTTGCTTTCTTTATACAATGCTGGCAATTTGTCTAAATCACAGAGAGTTTGATGTAATTTTTTATTGCTTCTCATAACCAATTAAAGAACTAAACAGAAAATGTGAAGACAAGTACCAAATATTAATAGTGGTTAGCCTGAGTGATTAGTGATTTTTCCAGTTTCATTTATGCTTCTGTAATAAAACACCTTGACAAAAAGAAGCATAGAAGAAGATATTTCATTTTTTATTTTAAATGTTTTATTCATTTTACAAACCAACCCCAGTTTCCCTTCCCACCACTCCTATTGCTCTGCTCACCTTCTCCCCACCCTCAACCACTCCTCAGACAGGGTAAGGCCTCCTATGAGGAGTCAACTGAGCCTGGCATAATAAGATGAGGCAGGATCAATTCCTGCCCCGTGCATCAAGGTTGAGAAAGGTATCCCACCAAAGGGAAAATATTTTATTTGGCTTAAAATTCTATACTGTAGGAATTTTTATAGGGAAGTCACAGAGGTAGGATCTTGAGATAGATGATTCCATCATGCCCACAGTCAACAGAGATAGATCTTGAGATCACTGGCCAAACTGCATTCACAGTAAAGAACCAAGGTAAAACAAGTGCACCTGTACTAGCTCTTAAGTATTCTTCTTCACTGTTAGTACATTTAAGGACCCAACCAAGGGGAATGGGTAGGTCTTCATGCAACAATTAACAGTCAAAACAATCCTCTGTTGGCATGCCCAAAGGTGAACCTAATCTTGACAATTCCTCATTAAGTATTTTTACCCAGGCAATTCTAGACTGGGTCAAGTTACCTGCTAAAAACTAACCAGCCCAGAGATTGATATTGTTACCTGGTTTATTTTCTGGAAATGTAAATTATTATGTAATAATATTAGAGATTTAAACACGTAAAGATTTTCTAGGAACAAACAGACCTCTCTGACCAGAAAAGGAGGTAATCTTACTGCAGATCTTCACCGCTCTATCAGCTACTTTAAAACCAATCCCTCTAGTTTATCTCCAGCTCTGTAGCAGACCACCTGATAAGGCCTCCTTCCCCCACCCCAGAGGATCACATAGGTCTACCCCTCCAAATTGCCCCCCCAAACTCATTTATCCCAGGTTTATTCCACTCCCCAACTCCAGCAGGCATTTCCTGGAAACCAACAGGTGATCACTTTGGCTAGAATCACAGGGTGATATTCACCTCTCCCTCCATATTTCATAGTTCAATCCCGCAATCTCATGCCCAGCTGTTTATCAGACTTCCTTCTGTGGCATCATCTCACTCTCATTTCACATTGCCAGAGGAGTAAGCAGATGGCAATGGAAGAGTCTGCTTTCCTCCCTCCTGTGAAACTACTCAGTCCTCTTTCCTAGTCCATCTAAACTCTTAAGTGTCAGATTTCAATACCTAGAAATACATTAACCTGGAAGGAACAGTGACCACCCTTATCAGGATCCTAGAAGCATTTACTATGAGGCAACACACAGACACCACACTCTCCTATGAATGAGAGAAGATACTAGAAACCAAGGAACAACAGAATTCTACAAGCTTTTCAAAGAAGAACTAACATCATTACTCCTCAAATTGTTCTACACAACAGAACAAAGGAACATTGCCAAACTCTTTTTTTGAATCTACAATTACTCTGATACCCAGAGCACATAAAGACATTACTGAGAAAGAGAATGACAGACCAATATCACTCAAGAATATTGATGCAAAAATAATAAAATATTGGCAAATCAGATCTAAGAACACATCAGAACCATCATCCACCATGATCAAGTTGGCTTTATCTTAGAGATGCATGGATGGTTCAACATATGAAAATCTGTCAATGCCGGGCGATGGTGGCACATGCCTTTAATCCCAGCACTCAGGAGGCAGAGGCAGGCAGATCTCTGTGAGTTTGAGACCAGCCTGGTCTACAAGAGCTAGTTCCAGGACAGGCTCCAAAGCCACAGAGAAACCCTGTCTCGAAAAACCAAAAAAAAAAAAATAATAATAAATCTGTCAACATAATCCACCATATGAACAAAATGAAACATAAAAACCACATGATCATCTTATTAGATGCTATAAATCTTTCAACAAAATACAATATCTCTTCATGATAAAGGTCTTGGAGAGAGCAGGTACACAAGGAACATACCTAAACACAATAAAAGCAATATACAGGAAGCCAACAGCCAACATCAAATTCAGCGATGCTACTGAAATCAGGAACAAAACAAAGTTGTCAACTCTCTCTATATATATTCAATATAGTTCTTGAGGTCCTAGCTAGAGCAATAAGGCAACAAAAAAGATCAAGAGGATACAAATTGGAAAAGAAGTCAAACTCTCACTGTTTGCTGATGATATGATAATTTACATAAGCAAACCCAAAAATTCTATCAAAGAACTTCTACAGATCATAAGCACGTTCAGTAATATAGCAGGATGCAAGATTAACTAAAAAAATGAGTAGTCCACATTTACACAAATGATAAATGGGCTGAGAAAGAAATCAGAGAAACATCACCCTTCACCATAGTCACAAATAGCATAAAATATCTTGGGGTAACCCTAATCAAACAAGTTGAAGACTTGTATGACAAGAACTTTAAATCTTGAAGAAAGAAATTGAAGAAGACACCAGAAAGTGGAAAGACCTACCATGCTCTTGGCTAGGTAGAAATAAAATAGTAAAAATGGCAATCTTACCTAAATTAATCTACAGATTCAATGCAATGCCCAGCAAAATCTCAGCAAAATTCTTCACAGACCTCAAAAGAACTCAGCTTCATATGGAACAGCAAAAAACCTAGGATAGCCAAAACAAACCTGTACAATAAAAGAACTTCTGGATGCATCAAAATCCCTGACTTCAAACTCTAGTACAGAGCTACAGTACTAAAACAGTCTGGTATTGGCATAAAAACAGACAGGAGGACCAATGAAACAGAATCAAAGACCTAGATATTAATCACATTAGAGTACTACTCAGTGGTTAAAAAAATGACATCTTGAATTTTGCATGCAAATGGATGGAATTAGAAAACACTTATCCTGAGTGAGGTAACCCAGACCCCCAAAAATGAATATAGGATGATGGAATGTACTCACTCAAAAATGGATATTAGCCATAAACAAAGGACATTGAGCCTATAGTCCACAATCCTAGAGAAGCTAAGTAATAAGGTGAACACAAAGAAAAACATATAGACCCACCTGGGAATTGGAAACAGACAAGATCACCTGACAAAATTGGGAGCATGGGGGTTGGGGTAGAAGGAAGGAGTGAAGGGGAGGGTTGAGAACATCTTGAGGGAGTGGGATAGTCAAGATGGAGGAAGAACAGATATGAGAGCAAGGTAAGAGGGAGCCATTATGGGGTTAGCAAGAAACCTGGCTCTAGAAAAATTCCCAAGAATCCACAAGGATGACCCCAGCTAAAACCCTAAGCAATAGAGGAGAAGGTGCTGAACTGGCCTTGCCCTGTAGTCAGACTAATGATTATCTTAAATATCACCATAGAACCTTCATCCAACAGATGGAAACAGAAGCAGAGACCCACAGTGGAACACTGGACTGAGCTTCCAAGGTCTAGTTGAAGAGTGGAAGGAGTGAGAATAGGAGCAAGGAGGTCAACACCATGAGAGCTTTACTCACTGAGACAGTTTGCCTGACCTAATGGGAGCTCACCAACTCCAAACTGGACTGGGAGTGAACAAGCTTGGGATCAAACTAGTCCCTCTGAATGTGGTTTATAGTTGGGGAAGACTGAGGGGCCACTGACAGTGGCATTGGGATTTGTCTCTACTGCATGTACTGGATTTATGGGATTCTATTCTCTTTGGCTCTTGCTCAACTTAGATGTAGAAGGGAGGGCCTTGGACTTTCCACAGAGCGCGGTGCCTTGCCCTCTCTTAGGATTGGAGGGGGCGGGCTGGGAGAGTATGTGGAGGGAGTGGGAAGAGGGGAGGGAGTGGTAATTTGGATTGGTATTTTTTGAAGTAATAAATTAACAAGAATAAAATAAAAAAACTCTTAAAAACAAACTGATGGAGGTGATAGCATCCCCATTTTTTAGATATATTAAGAGCTGTAGTAATAAAAACTCTTTGGTATTAGCACAAAATATGGAAGAGTTGATCACCAGAATCAAACTGAAGTCCCAGACATGAATCACATACATATGGACACCTGACATTTGAGAAAGAAACCTAAAATCTACACTGTAAACAGGACAGCATCTTCAACAAATAGTGCTAGTCAAGTGGACTACCGCATGTAGAAAAATGCAAATAGATCCATACTAATTACCCTGCATAAAACTCAACTCATAATGGGTCAAAGACTTCAACATAAAACTAGACATACTGAAAAGAATGTGAGGAATGATTCATTGGTATAAGAAAGGCTTTCTAAACGTAAGTTTATTAGCACAGGCACTAAGATAATTAATAAATGGAACCTCATGAAATTGAAAAGCTTCTGCATGGCAAAAGACACCTTCATATGGTCAAAGTGGCAGCCTACATAATGAGAAAAGATTTTTCCAACTACACATGCTAATATCTTAAATATATAAATAACACAAAACACTAGATATTGAGAAAACAAATTACCCAATTAACAAAGGGGATACAGATCTACACAGAGAATTCTCAAAAGAGGAAAGCCAAATGAGGGAGAAACACAAAGAAGTGTTCAAAATGTTTAGCCATCAGGGAACTACAAAGCAAAACTGCTTTGTGATTTCACCTTAGACCCATCGAAATGGCTAAGATCAATAAAACAAGTGACAGCTCATGCTGTCTAGGATGTGGACTGAAGGGAACCTTGCTGTACAAACCATTACATTCACAATGGAAGGCAGTGTGTTGGTTTTTCTGGAAGCTGGGAATAGATCCACTTCATGAAACAGCTATACCCATTGCCTTAGAATTTTAATTGCTGTAAAGAGACACCATGACTAAGTACTTACAAAGGAAAACATTTAATGGAGGTGGTGGCTTACAGTTCAGAGGTTTAGTCCATTATGAACATGTCAGGGAGCATGGCGGCATGCAGGCAGACATGGTACTGGTTACATCTTAATCATAAGGCAACAGGAAGTGGTCTGTGACACTGGGAGTAGCTTGGTCATATATGAGACCTCAAAGCCTGCCTCCAGTGATACACTTCCTCCCCCAAGACCACACCTCCTAATGAGGCCAATTTTGGGGGGGACATTTTCTTTCAAACTGCCACCCCAATGTTGTACATAAATGCAAAAGGCACTATCCTACCACTTAACTGACCACGTTCTTTGCTGTTCTATTCATAATAGCCAGAATTGGAGACTACTTAGATGTTCCTCAGCAGATGAATGGTTTAAGAAATAGGATACATTTACACTGTGGTGCATTACTCAGCCATTAAAAGAAAATTAAATCATAAAATCTGCAGGTCAGTCAATGGATGGAACTAGAAAAAAAATCATCCTGAGTGATATATCCCAGACCCACAAAGAGAAATATGATATGCACTCACTTATACATAGATATTAGCTCTTAGGTCAATGATAGCCAAGCTACAATCCATAGAACCACAGAGCTTAGGCATAGAGTAAAAGACTTGGGTGCATGGGGAGTAGATCTCATCAAGAAATGGAAATGGAATAGATAGTTGTGGATGGATAGGTGGGGGTAAAACATGAAGATCAAATGGGGAGGGGATAGAGAGAGTTGGAAGAGGGGGGATATAGGGAGAAACAGTTAAAATTAAGGGCCATTTGAGGGGTAGTATGAAAACCTAATATAGTAGAAGCTTCTTAAGATGTATACATATATGAAGGAGAGCTGAAAGAAATCTCTTGTCACTAAATGAAATTTCTAGTGTCTGGTTTGGAATAGACGATGGTATTGTATGTCAACTTAACCCAAGCTAAAGTCATCAGAGGAAGCAACCTTAGCTGAGGAAATACTTCCTTGAGACCCAACTTTAAAGCATTTTCTCATTTATTGATCAATGGGGAAGGGCCCAGCCATGCAAATCCTGGGTTCTATAAGAAGGCATGTTGAATAAAGCATTGGAAGCAAGACAGTAAGAAGCTCTGCTCCATGGCCTCTGCATCAGATGCTATGTCTGGGATCCTGCCCTTCTTGAGTTCTTGTCCTGAATTCCTTCAATGATGAACAGCAATGCTGAAGTATAAGTCAGATGAACCCTTTCCTCCCCAACTTTCTTTTTGGTCATAGTGTTTCATCGTAGCACTAGAAACCCTAACTAAAACAATTGGATTGCATCTAATTAACTGTTGACCAAAGGGGTCCCATGGGAATACATAAGCAACTCGGGCTCTTGCCAAGAATGTAGGTTGTTCTCCACAAACTAACAAGCAAGGGCCCATTGCTGAAAACAACACCTATACAACTCATTGAGCATTGAGAAATTGAGCTTACTTTAAAATAATCAAAATATATACATTTGTACTTATACATATACATGTATTTACACATATGCATACACATTAATATACACATATTCATATATACAAAGAGAGGGGGTTGCTTCACATGGTGTGTATTCCCTTTTGAGCTATGGACTATCAAACAAAACCCCCAGTGCCAGGCATGAAAACATTTCTCTGGTTTGTATCAGCAAGAAACTCATAACAATATGAGCTTTTTTGGGTCATAACATTGGCCTTTTTTGCCCTATAGAACTTTAAAGAAAGAGCCTATTGCTAGGACATCACATGTGTAGACACAGGACTTGAAGGAATACAGCTGGAAATGTCCTGGAAGCCTCCTCTCTGAGGACTGACTCTCATAACATTGGAAAATTATAGACAAATTGCCAAGGAGAGAACCACTAGTCCTACTTAATTACATGTAGTTCCACTGTTAGTATGTGTGCTGTCAAGGTGAGCATTGTTCTAGACTACAGTAATTACTACCTGATTGTCCAATATGCATTCTGATTTATTACATATACATTTCTGTTTCTGAATCCTGTATATTTAATTTAAAAATAAGTAACATTAAGAACTAATTGGCGAGAACATTTATTCTAACAGCACAAAGATCAGGAAAAATTATTTTAAATACTATTTTGTGATATATTTTTAAAGCCTCATCATTTAGCATGCCTTTTCCCTTTGACCCATAAGAAGATTAACATTTGAAATTTTAAATGGAAAAGAAATCTACAAAAAGAATTTGGGAAGGGAAACTTGGGAAGTCATCTCTTTGGGTATCTGTGAAAGACAAGGTTTGAGGCCAGACAGATCGTTTTATTTTGATCCTTGTCACATTAACTTAGCTAGTATTTATTGCAAATTTGACAGGGTCTACAATCTCCTTGGAAACAACCTTTTGTGCAATCATGTGAGGGAGGTTCTATATTTGTTTAGCTGAAAGGTAAAGAGCCATTATAATTATGGGTTCCACCATTCTATGGGCAGGAGTGCTAGACTGAAGGAGAGAGAATAAGCAAATTGCATATCAGCATTTCATCTCTACATGTTCCTGCACTGTGGATACACCATGATTCACTTCCTCACACTCTTGACACCATGACTTCCCAATGATTATGGACCCTACCCTCAAATTGAGCCAAAATCCTTCCTTCCTTGAGGGGCTTTTTGTCAGGCATTTTGTCAGAATAATAAGAAAATAAGTAACACACTTGTAAAGATGGGTCATAACATCTAACTTTTAGAATTACTGAAGAGTGAGAACAAAATAGGGAGAGAGACAGAGATGGGGAGGGAGAGAGTAAGAATGGAGGGAAGTGTAGGAGGGAGACAATGGGAAAAGAAAAATGTATGATCATTTTTCACTAAATTACAGGCATTACTGACATATTGCAATTGTTTATTTCTTTATTAGAACTATTACACTTTAGTGACATTTATAGACACACAATATGAGCCTTCCAGTTATTGGGATAGCCATGACTAGGACCTTAAAGATCTTCACCCATCAAAAAAGTACATCCTAACAGGAGAACCTAATATGTAAACAAATGGAGGACCCTGAAGAAAGCTGTCACAAAGATACAGTCTGTGGCAAGGCCAGCATGGATAATATAGATGGTACATGAAGAGTGAGCATGAAATCCACACAAGCAACAGAAGTAGGAAGAGTACAGAATTTTTCAAAGAACCAGTCTGGGACAAGATGATAAGTTTTTTAATCTTGTATCTATTGGTCATTGGAGGCCCATCTCTTTGTTCTCAACCTGAATAAAAGGCCCAAACTTAATCAATGTAGCTCCGTCGAAGTAAGGAAATCCTTTGCAAAAGATTAGTACCATATTCCAGTCATGAATCCAATGGGAAAAAATGTGTTTTATTTATTCCATTATCATTGCTATGTATCCCATTAAGGACCACCATGGGGGGGGCATAGATTGTTGTTTTTCCATTTCTGTGTGGGTTAAAAAAAACTATGAAGACAGGAGAAGCTAAAAAAAAAGGCTGCATGAAAAGTAATTATGAGAATAATTTTTAATTTCTTGGGAGGAAAAGAGCACAGTACATGAAGCAGTTATTTTTGCCATTTTTGTTTTTCTTGTTTATCATGATTTCTGCTCATCATTTTAAGTGTCTTTAATTAATGATATATTTTTATTGGACAT
Organism: Arvicola amphibius; assembly: GCF_903992535.2. NCBI lineage: Eukaryota > Metazoa > Chordata > Mammalia > Rodentia > Cricetidae > Arvicola > Arvicola amphibius. The sequence continues at coordinate 56,081,480 of NC_052065.1, forward strand.
CTTCCCTCAAGCTTTTAGGCAGAGGACATAGTTCTAAAAATCAAATAACTAAATAATAAATAAAGTGCTGAGTGGTAAAGTGACCCTCGGATGAAGGAATAGAAATGCAAACCCAAATGCAGAAAATGTGCCATCATCTACACCTGGGAGGAAGGGCCTTCCAGCAGAAGCCCTTAACAGCAGTGCTGCCTAACCATACTGTGGTCTCAAATCCAGGGCACCTTAAAAATTAGTCGGCATGGCTACAGCACAAGGGTTTAAGCACTTTGATGGATTCAACAAGGTTTTGTTTTCACCTACCTAGATCTAAAGTGACCATTCAGTGCTTAAGATTCTGATTGTCAAGAGACATTGGATATAGGAGGAAGAGATAGTTGAAAGGTATAGTGAATCTGATTCAGGTCTGAAAAATTCACCCTAAACTTGCTCTCTGTCAAGCGCTGCTCAGTCTTGGGATGTCTGATAAAACAGACACATTGCATGTCTGTTTGCAGTGTCTAATTCAATAAGGAAGACTGTCAGGAAATCAGACAGGTATAATAGTGATTATCATGGATTCTCATGGAATGGGATAATCCAACTGAGATTGGTATATAGAACCAGGATTTAAGAGATCAGTTAAGAAGATATGGCCATGGACAACTTAGTATCAGTAAGGGCTTAAGTACTGATAGAAATATTTTTTGTTGTTTACTTGCCTTTGATCTTCAGCATGTGGCTGACACTACCTGAGACATATACATATCTTAAATTCAATTAAATTACACTTTAAAATATCAGACTTGCAAAATATTTCCTAGCTCTTCTGAATATTTAATAAGTAAGAAGAAGAGAATAGATCAAGACAATGCTATAATAGATAAAATAGGCAAATAGATAAATGTAGATTCAATATTTTCAATTAGCATACAAAATATTGTGTTTCCCAGAACTCGGCTAGTGCCTGATTGTGGATCTCTACATCTGGTTCCATCAGTTACTGGGTGAGGAATCTACGATGATAGTTAGGGTATTCACCAATCTGATTATAGGGGAAGGCAAGTTCGGTCACCCTCTCCACGATTACTAAGAGTCTTACCTGGGATCATCCTTGAGAATTCTTTTTTTCTTTTTATTTTAAAATTAAAAATTTTCATCTCCTCCCCTCCTCCCACTTTCCTCCCCTCCCCTCCACCCACACCCCCTCTCCCTCCCTCTCCAGGCCAAAGAGCCGTCAGGGTTCCCTACACTACGGGAAGTCCAAGGTCCTCCCAATTCCCCCCAGGTCCAGGAAGGTGAGCATCCAAACTGACAAGGCTCACACAGAGCCCGTCCATGCAGTAGAATCAAAGCCCAGCGCCATTGTCCTTGGCTTCTCAGTCCTCCTCCACCCTCAGCCACATTCAAAGAGTCCAGTTTGATCACACGATCCATCGGTTCCATTCCAACTGGCCTTGGTGATCTCCCGTTAGTTCTGTCCCACCTTCTCAGTGGGTGAACACATCCCTCGCGGTCCTGACTTTCTTCCTCATGTTCTCCCTCCTTCTGCTCCTCATTGTGACCTTGGGAGCTCAGTCCAGTGCACCAATGTGGGTCTTTGTCTCTATCTCCATCCATCACCAGATGAAGGTTCTATGGTAATATGCAAGATAATTATCAGTGTGGCTATAGGACAAGGCTAGTTCAGGCACCCTTTCCTCTGCTGCCCAAGGAACAAGCTGGGGACATCTCCTTGGACACTTGGGAACCCCTCTAGAGTCAAGTCTCTTGCCAACCCTAAAATGGCTCCCATAATTAAGATATATACTTCCCTGCTCCCATATCTCCCCTCCTCCATCCCAACCATCCCATTCCCTCAAGCTCTCCCCATCCTCTCTTTCTCCCTTCTCTCCCCATCTCCCCTTATCCCCACCTCACCCCCACCCCCATGTTCCCAACCCCTGCCCAGCAATTTTGTCAATTTCCAATATCCAGGAAGATAACAATATGTTTTTCTTTGGGTTCACCTTCTTATTTAGCTTCTCTAGGATCATGAATTCCAGGCTCTATGTCCTTTATTTATGGCTAGAATCCACTTATGAGTGAGTACATACCATATTCCTCTTTTTGGGTCTGGGTTACATCACTCAGGATGGTGTTTTCTATTTCCATCCATTAGCGTGCAAATTTCCCTAGCACCAGGTTTCTTCCTATCAAAGAGAAGAAGGAGGGAATATATGAGCAAGGAAGGTCAAGATCATGATGGAGAAATCTACAGAGACATCTGAACCAAGCTTGTGGAAACTCATGAACTTTAGATTGGTAGCTGTGGAGCCTCCATCAGACCTTTCTTTCTCCCTTCTCGTGGTTTCCTTTTTTGTTTCATGTCCTGTACCCACCTATGCATATAATTTTAATTATCTGTTCAGCTATTCAGTTATCCACACTTAACTATGCATTCATCTGTTGATTGATATCTAGGCTGGATCCACTTTGTTAATAAAGCAGCAAATAACACAGATATGCAAACATCACTGGGGTTAGATATAGTTCTTTGTGTATCTGCCCAGAAAGGATATAGCTGGATCATGCAGTAGCTCTAACTTTAGTTTGTAAAGAACAAAACATATTGATTTCCGTAATGGCTGCATGAGTTTAGATTCTCACCAGCACCAAATAAGGAAGAGTTCCATTTCCCTGACAATAGACCTTTTGTCACTTATGTTATTTTTCTTCTGGGTATGTGTGTAAGTGTTCTTTTTGTCTTTTGCTTTATTGATTGCTTGTTAATTTTTTAGACAGATATTCACATAGCTCAAGCTGGTCTAACTTGCTTTATAGCTAATGTTGTTCTTGAACTCCTATTTCTTCTGCTTCCACCTACCAAGCACTGGATTATAGGCAAGAGCATGTAGGTACCTATTTTTACTGAAGTGAGACTCAAACTTAGAGCAATTTTGGTTTGCTTTTTCCTGATGGTGAAGCATGTTTAACACTTTAAAATGTATCTTTGTCTATTTTTGTTTGAGAAATGTCTCTTCATTTTATTATCCCATTTCTTATTTGGCAGGGATTTTTGGTGTTTAGTTTTTACAGATGTTTATAAATTCCAGATATTAATCATATTTCTAAAGAGTAGCTGGCAAAGAGTTTTCTTTTTTCTATAGACTGTATGTTTGCTCTGTTGACAGTTTCATTTGCTGTGCATAAATATTTTAGTTTCACATAACCCCATTTGTTAATTCATGAGACTCTTTCCTATTACAGTCTTGTTCATAAAGTTCTTGTATATGCCTGTATTTTCAAGTATTAGTCCTATGTTTTTCTTTAGCACTTTCAGCATTTCAGCCTTTAAATTCAGGTCCCTGAGCCATTTTTAATTTATTTTTGTAGGGAGGTAATGATATGGATTTTATTTCATTCCTTTTTTTGTATGTGGATACTTTGTTTTGCCAAAACCATTTTTTGAATAGGTTCTGTTTTACTAAGTGAATGTTTCTGACATTTTTGTCTATTATTAAGGCTCCCTTATCCATAGATATCTACATATAGATTAGATGTAGACATGTATACACATATATTATGTATACACACACATATACATACATACATATATATGAGAGTATTTGTCTTCCACATTCTCCTCCATTTAGTCCACCTTGACCCTTCAAATAGTGTTCCTACTTCTAGGTTATATATAATTTTTGAAATGTAGGTTATGTTAGAAAACAGAATATTCTTTCTTGAATAAAAATGCTTCACGAAACAGGCATATTCACTTGTAAGAGTGAGGCAAGAGGACTTGTTCTTCCCCTTCATTCTCTGCTGAATGAGAAGTTTGAGAACTGCTTGGATTTGAAGAGCTCTTCTCTCACAACCAACAACTCTATTTTGTTTATAACCTGCAGTTCCTTTATCTTTTTATTTGTTCATGGAACTCTACCTAGCCTGATTCCTTAACTTGGCTATTGTGAGCAATTGTGCTAAAAGCACGAATATGTAGTCATCTCTGTGACATCTAGAAATCTTCTTTTAGGCACCTCCATATTTATTTCACAAGGATGATATAAATATTGAAATGATTGCTTCCTCTTAAGGACACTTTAATTTTTGAAATTGTTGCAGTTAATCTGATTCCTATAGTTGCCCATGAAAATTTCAGAATTATTTTCTGTTAATCTACACAATCTTTTCTGGAATTTTCATATATATCAGTGACTTCATTGAATAATTTAGTAAAAATTTACATTTTCACTAAATGCAGTCATTCAATGAGAATGGACCCCAGAGACTCATACATTTGCATTGTTGTGTTCCAGTTAGTGGAACTCAGGATTAGGAGATGAGGACTTGCTGGAGGTGTGTCACTGAGTGGGCTTTGAGGTTTCAGAAACCTATGTCTTTCCCAGGTAGCCCCCTCTGCTTCTTGCTTGTGGTTCAAGATATAAGCTTCCATCTACTGCCTGACTTTATCTGTGCCTGCTTGATGCCATGATGGTCATGGGCTCAGTTTCTAAAACTCTAAGTCCCCAGTAAGATATTCCTTCTATAAATTGCCTTGGTGATGGCATCTTATCACAGCAACAGAAAAGTAGCCAAGATACTAGTTTAAGTCTTTTAATTCATAATCTTTACCTCTGTACATTTATTTGTTTATTTATTTATTATTTCTTTCCTACAAATTGTGCAGTTTTCAACATATTTTGTTAGTGTCATGCTTACATATTTCTATTCTTTATAAGGAATTTAAAAACAATTTTGTTTAATATTAAAGTATTTATTTAATGTGTTTTATTCAAATCTACCTACTATTCCTTTCCCTTCTTCTTCCATCCTATCCAACCATATTTTTCTTCTAACTTCATATACCTTTGCTTTAAAAAAAATACATTGGTATAAATTTCCTGGTCCTGGAGGGAGTTGGGAGGACCTTGGACTCAACATAGTGTAGAGAACCCTGATGGCTCTTTGGCCTGGAGAGGGAGGGAGTGGGGGTATGGGTGGAGGGTAGGGGAGGGAAGGGGGAGGAGGAGGGGAGGAGATGGCAATTTTAATAAAAAATAAATAAACTGGAAAAAAAAGAAAAAAAAATACATTGGATCCATTAAGTGTTGCGTTTATTTCCATGGGTATGCAATCAACTAGTGGAGCATGGGTAGACTCTCAAGGCCTGCATTCCTGAAGAAAATAGATACCATCACATTGATCACAGCCAACAGCTCCTCCAAGAGGGATGGGTCAGCATGAGCCCTGTTCTACTTACGCTGATATTTTGGTTGTTAAATCTTGAACTAGTCTTCTTGTGTATGCAGTGGCAGCTGCTGAGTTCATGTATGCAATAGCATTGTAAAAACAATAGATATTCTAAAGCATATCTATCTATCTATCTATCTATCTATCTATCTATCTATCTATCTATCTGGCCTCAACCACACACAAAGAATTATAGGAAACTGTGGAATGCTAAGAGAGGTATTGATAAATAGTTTTACCCAGGAAAAAGCATGCCAGTGTCAAATGGTCAGCCCAGAAAACATATATACAAATAATATTGTATGGACTCAACAGGTTACATTTTAATAAATATGTATATACAAATACATATATGTATACAATAATAATTGATGACATTATTTAGGCCTTGAATTTGAAGGTGATCAGGAAGAGGTATATGGAAAGGTCTGGAGAGAGGAAATGGAAGGGAGAAATGTAATTAAAATAAATCTCAAAATAAACAGAAAAATAAGCATCAGAAGATTCACCTATAAATTCTGAGCAACATGATATGCTTAACATGACCAGAAGAAGGACAGTATCATTAGATATGCTTACATAGAAGAGGGAAAGCTCTTCTTGAGAGGACTCAATCCTAAGCAAACAACAGGCAAGTAAAGAATATTAAGAGCACAGGAGAAACAAGCTTGCCCTGGGAAGAGCACACCAATACCAAATCCTATACCAAGTGATCAGGTTTGAAACAATGTACAAAGTTATACATTTTGAGCAGACTCTATTTTTGTGTCTGTCTGTCTATCTATCTATCTATCTATCTATCTATCTATCTATCTATCCATCCATCCATACATAAATACATATATGTGTAACAACAATTAGAGAAAAGAGGAGGGTATGAAGTTGAAAGAGATTAAGATAAATTACATTGGAGAATTTAGAGGCACGGTGGTCTGAAAGGGAAGTAGGAAATGATGGAATTGTATATAGTATGTACATATACATGTATGAGTGTTTGTATGTGTATCATTATTTAATAAGTTTGTCATGGGCTTTCCTGCAGATTTACATGTTTGCTTCTGACTGTTTAATCTGTAGATTTATGGCATTTTCTAGGATTGAAAAGGCTTTGGCAAAAAGTTTTCAATTTCTTTTCATTTTCCCTGTTTGCATCCATTCTTTGGACTCACATTACGAATGTTATCTCTTACTTGTCCCACAGATCACTAAAATTTGGTGTTCATTCAACCAATGGTTACTTATCTTCATTTTGAAAAATTCATATTGTTCTGCCTTCCATTTTACGAATTATTTCATCTTCCCCTATTTGGGGCATATTTTGATATGTTCTTATTTTTTCAATCCTTTAAAAAATATTTGTGTGACACTGAATATGATGGATCCTTGTGCTAACTACACATGCACTCGACCACTGAGCTACACCCTCAGTCCCAGCCCCTCTTTACAAATTATGGTCAGTATTTAAACTTTCTGTTTCCTGAGACTTTCTATTCTTTTCATTTTCAAATGTTTTTATATTTGTTCACAGCATAATTTTATGATGACTACTTTAATCACTGTCAGATAATTATAACATCTTTCTTATCTCAGTATTAATTGATTTTTTATTAAATTTGAGATCTTACTGTTCTTTTTTATGAGTAAGCTATTATGAAAATCTGAACATTCTCAAAGTTCTATTATAAAGCTCTGAAAATTATCTCAACCTTCTATTTTAGCAGGCTTTCTATCATCACAACCCATAAAAATGGGAGTAGAGAATCTCACTTCATTACTGCCATGTAGGACCAGATATCCTTCACTAGGCCTTCATGGAAACCCAACAGGTGCTGGATAATATTTTGTTCCTGCTTGGCACGAAGCACTTCCAACACTTCCTGAGTCCTCCATTGATGACTCTCTCTCAAGAGATGGTAGGGGTGCCTTGTTACTGCTCCTTATGTGTTTCACACTAAAGCCACAGAAGAGTTGATTTTGTTAATGCTTTACCTGAATGAGGGTGCTGTCATTTCATTAAGTTTACTCTGATACAAGGAGAAGGAAGAAGATGAAAGTGGAAGTTTAATGTTCTCAAAAATATGCTTTGAAGCATGGATTGCGTTTCCACTGACACTGAAATTCTTAGTTCCCTATCATATCCTCTCTGCTATTTATTTGAAATAGTGGGTTTGACTATCATCTTCAGCCTTCTGAAGGTGAAATTCTACCCTCTCATCTTACTGTTGTCTGGCACAGAATTGTTGGTCTGAGGGAGAGTAGCTATGGTCTAAAATTTTTGTCTTACTATATCTACTTTTCTTAGCACTTTAGATTTTAAAAGTATTCTGTTGGATGTCTAGGCTGTTTTCCTTCTCTGGCTCCTGTGGGTAAAGCAATAATGAACATGCTTGAGCATGTATCTCTACAGCAGAATATAATAGTGTTCTTTAAAATGTGTCCAAGAAGGTATAGCTGAATCCTGTGTTAGATCTGGTTTTTGACTTTTTCATGAACCTTCACACTGATTTCTGTAGTAGTTGTACTATTTTAAATTTTTACTAGCAGTACGTTTTACCCCTTTCCCACATTGATGGCATTTGTCATCATTCCTTTTTTTATATATTAGCCATTAAGTCTAATGTAAGAAGTCTCAAAATAGTTTTAACTTATATTTACCTGAGGGCTGACAATGATGACCATTTTAAAAATGTTTCTCAAGCACTTGTATTTCATTTTTTGAGAACTCTTTTTAATTCAATACCTTATTTTAAAATTGGTTTGCCTGTTTCCTTGAGGCATAATGTTTTGAGTTCCTGTATATTCTAGGTCCTAACGCATTATCAGACGTATAGCTTAAAAAGTTTTGTTTTCCCTGTTCTGTAGGCTATGTTTTCACTTCCAGAATGGTGTTCTTTGCTATTCAAAAGCTTTTTTTACTTCATGAGGTAACATTTATTAATTGTTGGCCTTAATGCCTGAATTGTTATGGTCATGTTCAGAAAGACTTTCTCTGTGCCAGTGATTTCAAGCATATTCTCTACTGTCTCAACTATCTGATTCAGAGTACCTTGCCTTATGTTGAGGTCCTTGATCTATTTTGAGTTAAGTTTAGTGCAGGTTGAGAGATAAGGATCAAGTTTCATTCTTCTTTATGTGGCTATTCAATTTTACCAAGGCCAGAAAATGCTGACTTTTCTCCAGTTGAGTGTAGTCTTAAATATGGATCATGAAATATGAATGGAAAAATGTTTTCTATATATACAATGGAATACTGTATATATTGTTATATAAGTGTTAAGAAATATGAAATTGGCTGTTAATGACTGATCATTATAGTGACAGTTTAGTTCTTTTTGCAGTCCTTATCAAAGAAACTTCTATCTGAAGTTGATAGTGACTAATGTAGAAATACATAACTGGCCAAGGTGTAGAGAGTAAGACACTGTGGAATGCTCAACCCTGGATGGGACATTCATATCACACCAAGGCTACTCCTAAGGTTCATACATCATTGAGGAAGAGGAAGTAGAAACAGTGTAAGGGCCAGAGGGGATGGATGACTATAAGGAAATGATGTCTTTTAGACACAGCTGAGAAGTTGCGTATACATAAACACATGGTGGTTGTGACACCATCACAAAAGACCTGTGAAATCTCAAGCCAAACCAAATACCAATAGGTAGAAGGAAGATGAGCACTAAGTCTTACTCTTAGAAGAGGAGATTGTGACAACTGACAGTTCCTGGTAGAAGTAAGGTCATTTTTCCCTATGAGTGTAGTCCCTTGGTAAGGTGAGCACACTCAAGTGGAAGGCCGCACATCCAAGAATATAAAGGGAAAGCACAACCAGGACTTGATGGGATTTTTGTTTTTTGTATAAAAACAAAGTTGCAAAGTTGGGTGTTTAGGGAAGGGAGATTGAATCTGGAAATACGTGGGTGAATAAGTATGAACTAAACAGAGTGTAAGAAATTTGCTAATAAGAGAACAAATAAAATGTATTTTAAAGTAACCATGACTGAAGGAAAATAAAAGATAAGCTGATGTGTGGATGTTTTATCTGAGTTTACTGCTATTTCAGAATTGGCATGAACAAATAAGGCAGAAAGAAACACAGGAAATTCACAGTATGTTATTCTGGAGTTGTCTTTCCTAGAGAGTTTGCTTACTGCTCCCCCTCTTTCCAACTCTTATACACCTTAGACATAATTATATAGTTGTTAGTTTTGCATTATGGCAAGGATGCATAATAATATGTCTATGTTTACTAAATTAAAAATTGAGGCATATATCAAAATATTATAGTGACAATACAGCGAGGGGGATCATATCTACCTACGTTTGGAAGACTGAACCAAGTGCAGAATAAAACTGAATTTTATGCTTTAATTTTTCTTTCTCTTTATAAATGCAAAGAAGAAACTAATGGTTATTTCCCATTAATTTCTAGATATTCAAAGGGTTTAATATCTATTCCTAAATATAAGGCTCACCCAAGTAAGGATAAAAATGACTAAGTTTGAAATTTTTCACATACCTCTTTTTCACATCTATAAATTGTACCTGGTATATAATTAACAGATGGCCCAGTCAGCTTTGCAATATCCAATATTTGTATTAACCAAATACACAATAGCCCTCATTTGAGTTGACCTCATACTCATAATAGTGGAGGGCACAAATTTGGTTAAAGAAGCCTGACCTTGTACAATGGAAGACAAAACAAGAAGCACTATCAACTGAGCAGCAACAGTGATAATTCTCATTAGAACAAAATTGCACAACAAAACAATTCAACAAGTGGTTTATTAGTCAGACTTCTAATGATTGTGATGGCTAAAACCTATAGCTAAAAACTGGAACTACGGGAAGTAATAATAAAGTGGTCCGGTTAAAATTTATGCTTAGAGTAATACTACTGTCCATCGTAATATATTCTGTGTTTATTTTTAATTATTTTATTTTTATTCTATGTGTATGTGCCTGAGGCATCAGTTTCCCTGAAACTGAAGTTATAAGTGGTTGTAAGCTGCCATTAGGGTTCTGGAAACCGAAATCTTCCTTTTAATAACAATATGCGCTCTTAAGTACTTAGCTACCTTTCCTATCACAATTAGCACTATTTTTAAGATAACTATACTTTTTGAGATTATAATTATATCATTTCCCCTTTAATTTTACTCCCTCCTAGACCTCCCACATACCCCTTCTTGTTCTCTTTCAAATTCAAGTCCTCATTTTTCATTAGTCTTATCATATTAATGTATGCATTGTATATTTAAATATATAAATCTAAATACATAAATATATACTCTTCAATAATTGTATATATGTTTTCAGGACTTATCATTTGATACTGAATAGTCAATTCATGTTCTCTTTTTTTGAGGAAGAGTTTGTTACTTCCAGCATTCCTTATTTTCCTGTAGTTTTGTGTAAGACAGTCATGTTTGTGAGACTTCATGTAGTTTCTAACATTTCTAGAAGAGAATGTTTCAGGAAACTCCCTGTTCCTCTCCCCTTGGTAGGGACTATAAGGAAAATTTTCATTTAAGGTATATATGTTTATTTTTATGCCAACTTCCATGAATTACAGCTATTTATAGGTAGATCATTAACAGTTTGATTCCTCGTGACTTTTTAGACATCCTTACTATAATTTTACTCTTCTTTCTCCTCTTTTATATGTTTTGATGTGAATATATAACATGTATAAAATGTACATATGCACACACATGCAATCAGACCCATTGTCAACTCTAAGTTTTTCTGAATCTGTTGCCCCTCCCCAATCAAGTATTTAAGAACAAGGAATATTTATTCAGGAACTACAATAGATGAAGCCCCAAATAAGAGACTTATGTTTTATGCTATTTCCTATTTAGAGTACTATGGGTAAGTTACTTCCCTCACTCTGATCCTCAGTTTCCCCCATTAGACCAAAGTAAACATACAAGATCTATTCTATACATAATATTTTGTGTGCATTCCATAGGTAACAAGGAGACTTCAAAAACACCTCAGTATGAATTTTTCCCATGTTTATTGAGATGTGAACTACATGTCATTATGCCATCTTGCTTAGGTACTATATTATTGAGATTTCATATGCACCCCAAGCATGTTATGTCTCAAAGACACTATCTCACAGGGGCACCCTGGTCCTCTGTTTCTTACAATCATTTCATTTCACAGTCTTTTCACCCACTCTTCCATGATATTCCTTAAGACTGACACATAAGGTTTTTTAAATAGATCTACCTACTGGGGAGAGGCTCTCTAAAATCAATTATTATTGTGGAACTCTCTCTCTCTCTCTCTCTCTCTCTCTCTCTCTCTCTCTCTCTCTCTCTCTCTGTATGTATGTATGTATATATACAAAGTCTTAGTATGATGATTTTTTTTTCATTTTGCTAGTAATAATAACTTACTCCACTCCATAATGCAGAGTCTCAAAATTACTCAGAAATTTGGTGTCCAAGGCTTTTAATTTTCAAAGTAAGCGATCTGGGGTTAGTGGCCACAGCATGAAAAGGATACTTACTACCACTGATGGCATGAGTTTTATCCCTAAGATCTACATGACAGAAGTAGAGATCTGGCTCTGGCAGACTGTCCTCTGACCTCCACACAGATACTGTAGCACAGGTGAACATGAACAAATATATATATATATATATATGTACATATATAATATATGTATGTATGTAAGTATGTATATGTATATGTGTGTGTACATATATATTCACATAGAGAAAAATACATGTGAAAAATAGTAATTTGTTTATTTTTCTACAATTGATTCATGGTGTGGGAGAATTGTCTATATTCTGTCAATTATGTTTTAAATAAATGTTGATTGTCCAGTAGCCAGGCAGGAAGTATGGGCGGGGCAACCAGACAGGAGGTGGAGGTAGGGCAATGAGAACAGGCGTTTTCTGGGAAGAAGGAAGCTCTTTCCATAATCCTGTCCAGACACCGAAGAAGCAGGATGTGACCTGCCCTGCTGAAAAAGGTACTGAGCCATGTGACTAACATAGATAAGAAGTGGGTTAATATAAGTTATAAGAGCTAATACAAAGCCTGAGCTAATGGACCAGTTTATAACTTATGGAGACGTCTGTGTGATTTTCTTTGGGGCTAAACAGCTGTGGGACCTGGTGGGAGGACAGAAACCCAAACAAGCAGGCCCTCATGTTACAGATACATTTTAAGATGTATATCCTCAACCCTCCACAAAGAACTATGGACAGCTGTCTTAGTTGGACTTTCAGTTGCTATGAACAGACACCATGACCACAGAAACTCTTATAAAGGAAAGTATTTAATTTGGGTAGCTTACAGTTTCAGAGGTTTAGTCAATTATCATCATGGTGGGAAACATTGTGACATGCAGGCCTTGTCCTATAGCCACACTGATGATTATCTTTCATATTACCATAAAACCTTCATCTGGTGATGGATGGAGATAGAGACAGAGACCCACATTGGAGCACTGGACTGAGCTCCCAAGGTCCTGATGAGGAGCAGAAGGAGGGAGAATATGAGCAAGGAAGTCAGGACCATGAGGGGTGCGTTCACCCACTGAGACGGTGGGACAGAACTAACGGGAGACCACCAAGACCAGTTGGAATGGGACTGATGGAACATGCAACCAAACTGGACTCTTTGAATGTGGCTGAGGGTGGAGGCTGACTGAGAAGCCAAGGACAATGGCGCTGGGCTTTGATTCTACTGCATGGACGGGCTCTGTGTGAGCCTTGTCAGTTTGGATGCTCACCTTCCTGGACATGGAGGGAGTTGGGAGGACCTTGGACTTCCCATAGTGTAGGAACCCTGATGACTCTTTGGCCTGGAGAGGGAGGGAGTGGGGGTATGGGTGGAGGGGAGGGAAGGGAAGTGGAAGGAGGAGAGGAAATGGAAATTTTTAATAAAAAATGAATAAAAATAAAAAACTTTTTAATTTTTTTGTTTTATTTTGTTTTGTTTTGTTTTGAAATCACTAAAAGAAACTGGGTCCTAGAAGCTGCAGTGATCTAAGCAGCAGCAATTTTGTGCATTCATCTTTTGTTTAAATACGTTTAAATTATCACACTGCTGGCACACTTCATTTGCACGAAATTCTGCACCATACATACTAATTGTAATAAAGTTATTTACTCTCCACCCCATCCCAGGGGAAAAAAACTACTCTGGAAGATAATTTTCACTGAAATGTAATCAAACTCGTTAAGTGGATTGTGACAAGATTATAAATAAGACAGGCTCTCTTTATATAGCCCTGTCTATTCTGTAGCTCACTATATAGACCAGACTGGGCTTGATCTCACAGAGATCCATGTATCTCTTCTTCCTGAGTGCTTGGATAAAAAATGTGTGCCAACACATCTAGAAATTTTGTACACATTTAATTCTTACCCCATCATAAGAAACAAATCTCCAGTATCTTTCTTCATCCCCATGTGGTTTATATCTCACATACACAGAAAAGCTTTTACTGATTTAAAGACCATTCCTCCTAATAATGGTATATTTCCTATGTCTAAGCAATGATTATGAAGGTTATCTTTGTCCCTAGCTTCGTGATTAACATTTGACATTTAATTTATTCAATTAACGTTTGCCTCTCTAATTAGAATTGCATTTCCTTAAAGGCAGTGCATTATTCATGTCTGTGTCGCAGGGAAATGAACAAAAAGTATTTGTTCAATTGAAAGTTTAATATTTTTCAAAATGAAACAAGTTTTCCCAGCTCTAAAGATCTATGTAATCTATCACAAGAGCTAGGAGTGGGAGACACATTCACCCTCTCTAAAAATATTAATGTGTTGAAGATATTATGGTAGAGACGACTTAAACTATGATATGGCCAGATTAGATTAAACAAACTTCCAAATACCCCAGAATGTGTTCATTAAGGCTAAGTGTAATGAAACAGATGGAGTCATATTCGCCTTTTCCAGTGGTGTTCATATTTGCTAATGCCGTTATTAATCATTTATTTATCTTGGGCTCAAAATCATATGTCATTTTATCATCTCATTCTCAGTTCAATATGTTATCAAGTTTTATATATTCTACTTTCACATTATTATACTTTTTTGAGTCTTCTTACTCCATTTACACTGTGCTTATTTTAACTTAGAGCATTAATTTCTTTTGTTTGGATCCTTGTGTCATTCTCCTAACTCTGGGTCACAACTAATCTCGATAATAATTCTGAAGTCTAATTCTGTCATAAAAATTCTACACTCAAAACCTGAAATGAATCACACGATATTCTTCAAATCTGGGTACTTACAGCTGCCTCCTTTGTTACTTCTCTGCACAATAGCATCATTCATAAGAGATTTAGTTCACTGACTGCTCCAAAAACAACTTTGATGTTTTCCTTTCAGTATACTTCCAATTCTGATGGCTTAATAATAAATCTATTTTTAAAGCCAAGCTTCAACTGCATCATACTCCATAGAACCCATCATGACTCCACCTGCTTTCTATCAGTTTCCATTGGTGTTCTTTCCCTTCTGAGCTCTAATAGTGTTTGGATCAGTGTTTTCAATGTGTATGTCTTTCATCTTTTTTATTTTAACAGATCTCTGGCTACATGTATTTTTTGTAGACAGCATGTACTTGGATATAAGTATTAAATTTAATTTATTCACAAAGTCTCATGTAGCCTCTCCTGGCCTCAAACTGCCTTGTAGGTGAGGACGGCCTGGAATTCCTGATCCTCCCACATCTAACTCCCAAGAGCTAGTAATACAAGAGTGAGCTATCACATCTGGCTTCAATTTGCTTTGCTAAGTAAACCCTGGCAATCTCTGTTTATTTATGTACCTTTATTATGATTTCTATGACCCTAGTTTGTGTACAAAATATGAAAATATCTAACTTTTAATGCTTCTTATAAGCCTGTTACTACATGTTTTAAATCCATAATTTCATTTATACACTTAGAGCTGCTTTTTGAGCTACATACTTTTACTGTCTTTCTTCTACAGATAAAGTGCTTGAAGACAGGAACTGCTGTGTGTTTTCTCACTCTAAAGCACAACAGTTAAACTTCTTTCACTAAAAGTTACGTGTGGGAAAAAGGACATGCTAAATGTATGTATTCACAGCCTGTTCTTCATGCCAAACTCTGACAACTAACATCATCACATTCTTCTAGGTGAGCAACTGGTGAGTATTCACATCTGACTACTTTCCTATGATGAACAGGAAAATTGAGACAATCCTACAAATGGACATGCTGTGGGAGGAGAGAAGTTCTGCAACTTCAGAAGCAACACAACCAGAACCAAGTCCTAGATTTTCTGTTTCCTGCATTTGTGACATAGAACACATTCTGAGTCTTAATTAGGCAGAAATATTTAGATTTAAAGTCTAACAATAAAGGTTATCATATGTATTTATATATCTATCAAAATCTATGCCACTTTAAAAATTTAACATTAATATGTTTTTTTTATTTGAAATAAAATATGATCACATGACTCTGCCATCTTCCCTCAGGCTCCTCTATGTTCACTCCCTCTCTTTTTCTTTTATTATTATACACAAACACACTTGTATATATAAATACAATCTACTTGGTCCATAAGTGCTGCTTATATGTTTACATTTTGAAGGCTGACTACTTTGTATTAGATAATAAAGTAAGTTATCTCAGCCCTGAAAGAGACATATTTTCTCTCAGCAGCCCTTACTTGCTTGTAGTTTCTGTATAAGAGTGGGACTCTAGTAAGAATTCTCCCTTCTAAGATACCATGTTTATTGGTATTGTTGTTGTTTAGGCCTTGTTTGGAAGCCATATTATTGAGTTAACATGAGTGTAGTTCCCCTGTCATTTCTAGGACACACAATCACACCACAGACTTCCTGGTCCTCTGGCGCTGACAATCTTTCTGACCCTCCTACTTTGATGTTCTCTGAGTCTTAGCTGTAGGTCTTATGTTGTATCAACTATGACTAGGTACCCCAAAATCACATGTTCTCTGTCTTTTGACAAGCTTTGATTTTCTGCAATGGTCCTTATTTGCTGCAGAGGGAAACATCTTTAATGCAGGTAAGAACTACACTTATCTTTGGGCATAATGATAAGTTTTAGAATCAAGTTAGGAATTATAGTGGTATAGTAAAGCGATAGTAGTAGTTTCTTTTCTAAAATCAATGACCTCACTAATCCTTGTGTTTTACCTAGATTTCTAATAAAAATATGATTTCTCTCTTCTTGAGTAGTCCTTAAGTTCAATTACATAGCTAATTGTAACCAAGATGTATTACTATTATACCCATAGTGATATATTAGTATTTTCTTCATTCTTAAGGTCTACAGTATATGAGCTATAGGGAACAATGTGCATATTTGTTTAATGATATCCTTAATATTTAGTTACTGTTTGTGTTTCTATAGCACATGAATATTTTCAAATTACCTCTGCAATTAATGTCATTTAATATTTATAATAATTTGTTGTTGATGATAATTATCTCAATTTTGAAAATTCAAGAACTAATTTTAAAATCATTATGTAATATGCCTAATATTATATATTTCATAATTTAAATAACCAATATAATCACTCATATCTATAATTTGCATAACACAATTCTCATAGTTGACAATTTATAAATGGACTTTGATATTAATTAACTGAATTCTTTTAATATAGTCACTCTTGCTCCAGAAAGTTATTGCTCAATAGAGGAAGGTAGATACAAATGTGCTGATAAAAAACACTAAAGATAATATGAATATTAAGTGGGAATGTTCCCTGGAGGTACCCAAGAGACATTTTTTCCTGAACAAGGAAGATTTTTATTCATTATTAACAAGGATCTGGATGTGATGAAATGAAGGAAGTAGTTTCCAAGCAGGAAAACTAATTTCAGGTATGGTAGAAGAGAAGGTTCAAGGCGTGGTTAACAATAAGTAAATAGGTTTAGTTAAGGCTAGATAGTTTACTGGGGAAATAATCACTTAAAACTGTTTGGGTCAATATTTCTCAACCTGTGGGTTGTGAACACTTTTGGGACTTGAACTACCCTTTCACAGGATTGCCCTAAGATCATGAAAAAAAAACAAAGATGTTTACATTACTATTTATAACAGTAGCAAAATTACAGTTATAAAGTAGCAACAAAAATAATTTTACAATTGAGGGTCACCACAGCCTGTTGAACTATATTGAAGGGTGGCAGGGTCAGGAAGGCCTACCTGGTAGAATGACTGAAAAAAAAATGGTAGCTTACCACAAATGAGACTGTAATAGTTAATATTCAGTTGTTCTGTGAAGAACCCTGTGGGAATCCGACAAAGAATGTATAAGGGATAGAGACAGAGCTCAGTTTTAAATGAATTGCCCAATGTCCACAGGCCCCTGGTTCAGGCACTGACAAGTGCTTTTTGAAATGAGCATGTGCATTGCAAAAGGCCAGTGGGTTACAAAGGGTTAAACGTTGTATAACTGGTCGATGAAAGAACTAAAATTTGATATCAACATCTATTTTTGTCATTTAATGCTATTGTATAACAAAAGTCAGCATCCATACAATCCTATCTACTTCAGAGAAATTGACAAGAACTAGTTTATCATAAATGTTTGGATTATGGGGAATCTTCTCACTCAGACTCTTCAAAGCACCCCAGTAGTGATCAACACCTATCTGTCTCTGGAAGTTTGGGGAGGCGGTGTGTTAGAACTGCCTTCTTACCTCACCCTCTGAGAAATATATAATAAAGACATTAGAAATTTTACTGTCTGCTTCCATTATTAACACTCCACAGATTCAGTGGAGAGTAAGACACTTCCTAAGAAAATGAGACACAGACTGAAAGGAATGGACAAAGATGGTGTCAACTGTAATAAGACATCAAATTAGAACATTCTCTCCTTTCATAAGAGTGCATTTTACCTTGATGGCTTTTTAAAATAAATGTCAATTTGAAAAATGAAGGAAGCCTCTTTGAGGCTGAATCACATCTAAAGTTCCAGTAATCATCCTTGCTCATTGCTTCACTTTCTGCTTCACTTCTCTGGGTCTGCTCTCTTTCTTGTTCTCCTTTCTTTTCTTCTTTTAGTGTCCCTCTTCCCGGAAGCTAGTCCACTGAGACTCAACTGTTAGGAGGTGACATTTAGTGATTAGTTACTACTATTTGAGCACAACTGTAGCTGAAATTTTATCTTAAACATAGGATATATATGTAACAGACAGACACATGTGTGCATTCTGTGTGTCTGGCTATTCATTGACTGGAAACTATCTCTCTTAAACCACTGATTGAAGTTTCAGAATGAGAAAATTAAAATGGCCTCATAGAACCTGTCCTTAAATTGGAAAGGCACCAAGGAACCAAGCTGTTCTTCTGATACGGATGAAAGGGCCCATCTCAAAAATATTTGAACCCACTCAAAATTTCAAAAGAACATAAACTCAAGGCTCAAGCCCTGGGAGATACATTTTGCAGGGGCAGCTAGAGAGCTAAAGGGGAAATACAAATTTCTTGTCTATTTTTACTTAATCCCACGCAGATCTAATCTCATCCCTTATGAAACGGAACTCCTAATCAAACTCTGTGTAAATAGAAAGGGGGAAAACCACTTCAAGCACAATTCATGCTTTATTTTTATCTCAATTATCCCACCAGAGCCATTAACTGGCCTGTGGCTTTGGGACTTACCTGGAAATGGTAAATGGTCAAAGGCTATTGAAAATCATTATTCTAAACTCCCTATCTTTCTTCCGTGCTGAAGCACTTTAGGGCTTGAAGTGCAGAACTCAAACTCCAGATCTTCATCTCAATATTTAAAGTCCAAGTACTTACAAAATATGATTTTTCAGTGACAAGGTCTGATCGATTTTAGCCTGAGACTCCCTAAAGTCTAATTCAGTTGGTTTCCGTAAGTTACATTTCACTTTTGCATAGTAGAGAGTGATTTTTAAATAAAATGACCTTTCAGAATTTCGACGATGTCCAAATTTCTGACACTGAGAATTATTTCCTTATGTTTATGAATTTTCAGTATTTACATTCTTCTCTGGGTCTCATTTCTTCTTTACATAAAATGGAAGACTAAGTGTGTAAATAAAATTGATAGTCCTTAAATTTTGTGGTAAACCTGAATCATCCATAGACTGGTTAAAATTCACCTGTTTCAACATCAGTTATTTGATTTTTGTTTACTATGCCTGGATTATATTTCTGAAAGTTCTTAGACAATTTTTTTTTGTTTTATAGCATCCTGGCCACTAGGTTTACTAACCTGTTAGCCACACCCAGACAGCCAGATAGTGATGTTTGCTGAAGAAGTGTTGGTGTTCAGCTCCCGAAAAAAAAGAGAGTCAAAATAATAATTGGACACATTGAAACTTACTAATGTCATAAAAATGTCTAGTTGATAAATAGGCCATAAGCATTGGTGATTAAATACAGAGCAAAACAAGTAAGAAAAATTGAGAAATTTTATTGTCTATGGCTCTTTATCAAAAGGGTATTCCATTTTCAACAGTTTTTGAAAATACTACTTGTAAATGCTACTTGGAAGAGGAAGAACATGGACCACTTTTAATTTATGTAATAGAACTTAGCCATAGGTGAGACAGAGGCAAGGCTGAAATTAAATGGTTTCTAATGGTCCAGTTAGGACTTTGAAAAATATGCATTAGGTCATGTAACCCGTCTAACTACTGTATGATCCAGGACTTTCTGGTAGCTTTGCTTCTACTTAAAACCCCTTAAGTGTCCTTAAACTTGAGTATGGTGCATATACTGTGTCTGTGTGAGAAAAATAGGCCCACACCTTCCTCAATAATGCTGTTCTTGTCCTGAGAGTTCTAGCCAACACAGTTCATCTCCATGGCAACCCCTGCTTTGGCTCAGTCGGGGGATTAGAATGACTTCATTTCAAACACCTGATAAGGGAAGGTGGGATTTACTGTGTAGAGAAGGTTCTTACTTCAAATAGAAACAGGATTAGGATGACTTCATTCCACATACCTAATAAGTTTCTTCAAACAGAAATGTAATCAACAAACAGTCATATTTGTTCCTGTTATGAAGGATGGCCATGTAGTCCACATAACTGATGCACGAAATGGGCCCTAGAAGGCACCTGTCAAAATTCCTCCTCCATGCTTTTCATTTTTACTAATTAGGGGTAGAGGGCTTGAGCGCTAAAAAGCATAACAAAATCAACCACTGCATTCAATGAGCATCCTTTCTATGGCTCCATATGAGGCATCCTTTCTATTGCTCCATGTGAGGCCCTAAATTATTTCATATAATCACACTAATTGTTATAATCATTGAACACCTGAGTCCCACAGCCACAGGAATGATTCTCCTATTAGACTTGTAGAGAGGATTTCCACCTCCCTTGGGAAAAGCAAGCTCAATGAGATTCCTCTGTTGAAAAAAGGACAATATGCTCAAGATTGTCATATTTTAATTATTAAATTTGTTCTCGGACAATTTTGGACATCTATATAATGCAATCTCTGATTACTCACACCTTCCCATCCCTGTCGACCCCTGTTCCACTTCAATACAAGTTAATTTCCCATATCATTTCTGAACATCTTTCTTTATAGCCCACTGAATTTAATTGGGCCATTTGTCTGACAATGGGTTTGGAACTATTCTTTGGACTCGGTGGACCCATCAGTGAGAACAAAATTAAAGACAATAAAAATGGCAGCTTTCCCCTAGAATCCTTTAGTAGGAAAAGGTAAGAACCTTCTAGCAGTAGGAAAGATAAACAGAAAGGGGGAAACTTCCAAATCAATTTCAGTTTAATTTATATGTATCTTGCAACCAAGGTGTGTGGTCTCTTCAGTAATCTGGTCTTAATTCTATCATGTTAATTCAAAGTAATACGCCATCTTGAAAAAACGTTGCTACCTGAACACATAGATCTTTACTTCAAAGAAATTAAACCATATATTCATATAAAAGATTGTACACAGAGGGAGGGAGGGGAGGTATGGGTGGAGGGGAGGGGAGGGAAGGGGGAGAAGGAGGGGAGGGAAGGGGGAGGAGGAGTGGAGGAAAGGGGGAGGAGGAGGGGAGGAGATGGAAATTTTTAAATATAAAAAATAAACCATGAGAAAAAAAAATAAAATAAAAGATTGTACACAAATACAAGTCCAAACTAGAAAAAAATATTTTTCCAAGGAATACAACCACAAATTACTAGAAAAAAATACCTAAAATAATGGAAGCTTGCTATCCCCTAATCTGAAAAACTAGAATTTGAAATGTAACTAAGGTTGTTTGAACAATACTGGTTCTTGCTGTGAAGCAATGAGTAAGAAACAACATGCTCTGTGGTTCTCTCCCAGGTTCTGAAGAATTGCCAGCAATCTGGTGTTTCACAGCTTAGAGTAATCCTTCAAATCCTCCAGTTCCATGTGTTGTCTTCATAAACCATTTCACAGTTTTCCCTACATGCATATCCCCATGTGATCAAATTTCTTTTAAGGTGTTAGAGAGAAAGCTTATCAGGGCTTGTTGGATCTATTGAGGTGATTGTGTATTTTTTCTTTAAGTTCATTTATATGATTTATTACATTTATTGACTTACATAAGTTGAACTTCCACTGTATCCCATATGTATATATATATATATATATATATAACTTCAGGGAATAAAGTATTTTTTAAGTATCCCCTAATAAAATTCTGGATGTTTTTTTCTGACTGAATGTTTGCACATCCTTTTCTCATAGTGTTATTTTGGGTAATCTCTTTCTTTTCTTGAGTTGGGCAAAGAGTCTGGAAACTTTGTTTATCTCCTCAAAGAACTAATTCTTAGATTCATTAATTCTTTGTATTCTTTTGTATTTCATTATTTTCTGTTCTGATTTTTATTATTTGCCATCTACTGGATTTAGATTTGATTTATTCTTGTTTTGCCAAATTCATGACTTGCATCATTAAGTCATTCACTCCTGTTCTTTCTGATGTGTTAAAGTGAGCACTTGGAACTATAAATTTTCCACTAGGACTGCTTTTAATGTATCCCAGAGGTATTGTTGTGTTGTGTTTTAATTTTCATTTAGTTCTGGGAAGGTTTATCTTTCTTTCTTGATTTCTTCTTAGACCCATTAATCAATCACTTAATAATATATTGTTTAATTTCTATGAGTATTTTGAAATTATTAGTGATTTGTTTAATTACTTTTTAAAAATTTTATTTGCATTGTGTTAAGCTAAGATATAAAATTTAATATTTGTCTGATTCATTATAATCTGGTTTGTATCCCACAAAGTGATCTATATTAGAGAAACTTCCATGGTCTGTCAAGTGGAATGTGTTTAGATGGAGTATTCTGTAGATATCGGTTACACTGATTTAATGCATGGATGCTATTTAATTATGATATTTCTGATAATTTTCCTGTATGACCTGTCTATTGGAGAAATTGAGGTATTAATATTACCTACTATTTTTGAGCTGGATAACCTGTATCTTTAATTCCACTACCATGCTTTTTATCAAATTGGGTGTCTCAGTGTTCAGAACATATGGTTAAGATTATAATATCTTCTTAGTTAACTATTCCCTTGATTAGAATAAAATGCCCTTCTTTATCTTTTCTGATTAATTTTAGTTTGTCATATATTTTGTCACATATTAATATAACAACATCTACTTGCTCCACGCTCCTATTTGCTAAAATACCTTTTTCTCTTCTTTCACTTTAAGTCATTGTCTGTATTTAAAAATTAGTTTTAGACAACATAAAAAATGAGTTTTTCCTTTGTCCACACATTCAGCTAACTTGTGTTATTTGACTGGCAATTGAGGCCATTAAAGTATTCTTGAAAAAGCATGTTGTCTTCAGTCATTTTATTTAGTTTTTGCTGTTTGTGTTCTTAGTTTGTGTTACAGTAATTATAGCTTCATTTGTTTCCTTTTATAGTGTATCTATGTTTATTCTCTTCTTTTATTCAAAGTATTGCTTCAATATTAGCTGTAGGCCTGGTTTTATGAATATGATTTTTAAAAATATTTTTGTATCATGGAAAGTTTTTCTTTCCCCTTCAACTATAGCAGATAGTTTTGCTGGGTACAATAGTTTAGGCCATCAACTGTGGTATTTTAGAACTTGGAGTATATTGTTCCAGGATAATCTAGGTTTTAAAGTTTTTATTGTGGATTTAGCTGTTATTTTTGATGTGTTTTCCTCTGTATGTGACTTATATTTATTCTCTTACAGCTTTCAGTACTCTGAATATTTAGTATAATACCTGTGACATTCCATGGTTATTTACCTTTTTTATACAGCCCAGGTGTGCTGATTCAGAGAGAGCAACACTCAATGATTCCCACAGTAGGCTGAGCCTTCCTACAGCAACTAACAATCAAGAAAATGCACCCCCAGACATGGTCACAAGCGAATATGATGGATACAAGTCTTAAAATATGATTCCCCCCCACCAGGTGATGGTGGTTTGGGTCAAGTTGATAAAAAGTAACTGACATAACTAAAGTATTGTGCCTTGTTTGTCTATGTTTTCAACTCTTAGACCTAATTTGAACTTATTTTGTGGGACATAAAAGAAATGGACTTGGGTTTATTTTTCTACCTGTGATATCTATACCACCAGTACCATTTTTTAAACTGGCTGTCATTTCCCTATGTATGGTTTTTGATGACATTGTGAAAAATCAGGTGACTTCACTTGTATGGCCTTATATCAGTGTCCTGTTTTATTACACTGATTTGCATGTCTTTGTTCCTGTATGATACTGTATTTTGGGGTGGGAGAGTCTGTGTCTCTAAAGTATAATTTGAGATCAGGCAATTATGATATATCCAGAATCATTCTTTATATTTAGAATTCCCTGGTTAATGGATGCCTTCTGTGTGGTCTTATGAATTTTAGAATGTCTCTCTAGTTAGGTAAAGAACAGGAAATATGATCATAGAATTAAAAAAAAACCCACAAGAATAAACTTCCAAATAAATTCCAAGGGAACATAAACTAACAGCTATATAATATAAGGAAGTGAATTCAGTATAGGAAAATTGAATTCAATAAATAGACATACTGGAGAGAAAACACACTGAAATAATGATAGAATTGTAAAAATTCAATAAGTCAAGTAGAAATTTAGTAGAGAATCTCACCAATATAATGCAACAGGAGGACGTGATAGTCGGGCTGGAAGACAAGATAGAGGAGCTGGGTGACTTAGTCAAAATCAATGATAAATTTCCAAATAACACATGAATGGAGCATGTAGTATTCTTGATATACCATGAGAAGATGAAAATCAATAAATGATGGGAATTGAAGAAGAAATTCATGTATAGAAAATAGTTTCAAGAAAATTATAGTAGAAAATACAGGGAAAGTGATGCCCATCCAGGCAATGGAAGAACAGGAAATTCTAAAAGCATAAGCAGAAAAACAAATTCTCCCAGCCATATTTTACTTACATCATTGAATATACAAAACAAACTTTACTGAAACCCATGAGACCAAACAAGTCATAAATAAATGTAAACCAACCACAATAACAACCAAGTTTTCTATGAAAATTTTAGGCAGAAATAAATCTTAGAAAGATATATTTTAAGTTCTAAAAAACAATATTTACCAACTCATGATATGATATTCCCCTGTGTATGCTATTGTTGTAGGAAATCATATAGCCAATAGCCTTTAAGTTAACTGCCCACTGGGGCAAGGCCTCTTATACTATTTATGCCCATGTAAAGCATGCATCCAGCCTCTTTTCCAGCTGCGGGATTCAGTTTCTATTCTCCTTTCCAGCAGAGGATTCTGATTTGTGAGTCTACCCTAAATAAATGTCTATTATTCTCAATTCTGAGCTACTGTGGTATTTCTTTTAAGCATCCTTCTTCATGCTATGAATATTTTTTGTTGCCATTGGTTAATAAAGAAACTTCTTTTAGCCAATGTCTTAAATGAATATAGCCAGGCAGAAAAAGATATATAGAGAGAGTAGTTGGAATCAGGGAGACACCATGTAGCTGTTGGAAGGAGACAGACGCCTGATGAAACTTTTCCCAGTAAGCCACAGCCATGTAAAGTTACATTGATTAATAGAAATGGGTTTATTTAAGATGTAAAAGCTAGCTAGAAATATGTGTGATTGGCCAAGCAGTGTTTTAATCAATACAGTTTCTGTGCGATTATTTTGGGTCTGGGTGGCTGGGAAATGAACAAGCAGCCTCCACCAACAAACCCACAATAATACACCTGACAAAACTATCTCATAATTAAAGAAAAAATCAATTTCAATAAAGAAAACAAATGAAAGGAATTTATGATCAGCAGTTTATCCCTTGGAAAACTGCAGACAAGAGACAAAGATAAATCTAAGGGGCTACAGGGAAACGTTAATGATACATAGTTGTTTAGAAATAAAAGAATAAACACAGAGGACCAACAAATTAATGAAATGTCAATAATCATTATAAAAATTTCTATGATAACAGTGAATATTAATGGGCTCAGTTTTTATCTCAAAAGACACAAATTAGCAGATTGAATTAAGAAGCAGGATCTTCCTTACAAAATAGACCTCAAATCAAATCTAGTCAATGAGGTATAAGGGTTATTTAATATTGACCAAGAGAAAAATCCACCAAAAGGATATTATTATTTTAAACCTTTATGTAATGCACAAAACACAGGCAGACCTAATCTTGTAACACAAATATTACTAAATACACTCACCCTCATTCAACATGTGAAATTTATTTTATTTCCTCTTCCCAGAAAAAAAAATCAAAGAGTCCTTCCTTGAGCCCTCCATGTAACTTATCTTCTCTGGGTCTGTGAATTACACTATAGATGTTCTTTACTTTACAACTAATATCCACTTGATCCACTTTTAAATGAGTACATGCCATATTTGTCTTTTTGGGACTGGGTTACCTCATTCAAATTTTTTTTCTAGTTTCATCCATTTGCCTTCTAATTTCCTGATGCCATTGTTTTTAACAACTAAATAATACTCCATTATGTAAATATGCTTCATTTTCTTTAGTCATTCTTCATTTGAGAGTCATCTAGGTTGTTTTCGGTTTCTGACTACTAAGAATAAAGCTGCTATGGAACAGTTGAGCAAGTGTCCTTGTGGTATGATGGAGCATCCTTTGGGTATATGTCCGAGAGTGGTATAGCTGGGTCTTCAGATAAATCAATTCCCAGTTTTCTGAGAAAGCATCATATTGATTTCCAAGTGGTTGTACAAGTTTGCACTCCCACCAGCAATGGAGGAGTGTGTCCCTTGCTTTACAATCTGAACTGTTATTTGTATGTTTGATCTTAGCATTTCTGACATGTGTAAGATGGAATCTCAGGGTCACTTGATTTGCATTTTGCTGATGGCTGAGGATTTTGAACATGTCTTTAAATGCTTGTTGAGTATTTGAGATTCCTCTGTTGAGAATTCTCTGTTTAGATCTGTATCCCATTTTTAAATTGAATTACTTTGTTTTTTTATATCTAAATTTTTGCATTCTTCATATATTTTAGAAATTAACCAATGTTAGCTATAAGTTTGGTGAAGATCTTTTCCCATCCTCTAGGCTGCCATTTTGTTTTATTGATGATGGCCTTTGCTTTAAAGAAGCCATTCAGTTTCCTGAGGTCCTATTTATTAATTGTCAATCTTAGTGTCTCCACTATTGGTGTTCTGTTCAGGACACCTGTTTCCTGTGCTAATGTGTTCAAGGCTATCCCCCATTTTCTTTTCTATGAGGTTCAATGTATCTAGATTCATCTTTAGGTCTTCAATCCACTTGGATTTAAGTTTTTTGCAGGAGATCGATACAGACTATTTACATTCTTCTACATGCTAACATCCAGTTAGACTAGCACCATTTGTTGAAGATGCTTTCTTTTTTTCCATTATATAATTTTGTATTTTTTGTCAAAAATCAGGTGTTCTTGGGTGTGTGGATTTATGTCTGAGTCTTTGATTAGATTCCAATGGTCCACCTGTCTTTTTTGTGCCAATACATTGCAGTTTTTATTATGCTGTACTAGAGCTTGAAATCACAGATGGTGATACCTCCAGATGTTCTTTTATTATACAAGATTGCTTTGGCTATCCTGTTTTTTCTTTTGTTTTGTTTTTCCACATGAAGTTAAACTTTGCTCATTCAAGTTCTGTAAAATTTGTCTTGGGATTTTAATGGCGATTGCACTGAATCTGTAAATTCCTTTTGGTAAGATGGCAAAGTTTTTTTTTTAACTTTCACTGATTCTTTGTGAATTTCACATCATACATTCTGATCCACTTATCTCCATGTCCCCTCACATCTGCCCTCTGCCCTTGCAACCTCCCTCCCTAAACAAAAACCAACATGGTCTAGGTGGTTGACCAGATAGACCCTGGGCATCTGTAAAGTTACCAATGGTAACAGGAACCATGAGCATCACCTCAGACCCCAGTTGCTGCAGAGTCATGGACCTAGCCCTGAACAAAAACGTGGTCCCAGGTGATAACACAGGTCACTCAGATCAGCATGGTCCTCAGATACCCTCATAGCCACAGATTATGGCCTAGCCCCCAGGCATCTGTGTGGTCTTTGGTAGCAGTGTTGGCCATAGACATCAATACACAGCCTGGCTGTGGAAGAACCACAGACCCAGACGTAATCCTAGGCAGCAGCCCAGGCCTATGTGTCACCATGGTCCTAGGTGTCAGTGCAGGCCACTTTGATTGACACCTCAGACCCAGGTGGTTTACAAGATCCCCAGCTTTGGAATGGCCTATGATGGTCTCAAGACCTATGGACATCAACACAGATCCTGGTGGCAGTAGGGTCACAGACCCAGACATGGCCTTAGGAAGTAGCCCTGGTATAAACAATACCATGGCCTCACATGACAGCACTGGCCATTCAAACCAGCTTGGCCATGGCAGCGGAACAGCTCTTGGACACCAACATGGTCACAGGTTGCAGCCCAGACCTTGAGCATCCATGTAACCTTTGATGGCAACACAGAGCAGAGACATCAATGCATATCCCGACTGTGGTAGGACCATGAACCCCGGAGGCAGTGCAGGTGACTCAGGTTGTCATGGCTCTGTGGTAACATGGCCCTCAGACACTAACAAGGCCCCTTAATGGTGTCCCAGACTATAGGCCTCTGCATGGCCCTCAGTGGTGACAAGAGCCACAGATATCAACACAAGCCCCCTCAGCTGCTTCAGGGCCTTGGAACAAGACCTGGCCCTTGGCATTAGCACAGTCCTGGATATCACCTTGAACTCAGGTGGCTGATTGGCCAATTACTCGTTTGTTCCTTCAGCCTTCTTTCTTTAGATATGCCTCTCTTCCAAGCCCATGAACAATTCTACCTCTTTCTTGCTTTCATTCCCCCACACTATACGCACTCACCATAATGGTGCCTGACCACCCAGCACCAGGGCGCTTGGTTGGGACACAGGTGGTACTTGGTTGGGTCCTCCCCAGCCCAGGCACAAGGCAAAGCACGGAGCTGTTGCTTTTTGTCTCTTGCATACCATGACCGAGAAACCTCTGGCAGCACTCAGTATTCATTCACAAGCATGTGGCAAAGCTCCTGATTGATTTTGCCTCCCCATACCAAAAGGTCTTGGGGGGGAGCTGTGTCCTCTGCTGGCTCAGGTCTGAAAGGGCTCCTAGTTGATTGAACCCCCATCCTAAGACCAAGAAGTCAGGAGTGAGGAGCATTCTGTGTCCTCCTCTGTCTCAGGTTTGGAAAGGGTCTGAGCAACTCCTGATTGATTGTGCCTACACCAGACCAAGAAGTCTGGGGAGGAGCCAAGATGCCAATTTTTACTGTTATTCCTGCTGATCAGAGCATGGGAAATCTTTCCATCTTCTGCTATCTTCTTCAATTTATTTCTTCAAAAACTTGATGTTGATGTTGTATGCGTCTTTCATGAGCTTGGTTAGATTTACATCAAGATAGTTTATATTATTTGAGGCTATTAAGAAGGGTGCTGTTTCCTTTATTTCTTTCTCCAGCTGTCTATCATTTGTATATAAGAGGGATACTGATTTTCTTTTGAGAGAATCTTGCGTGAAGCCACTTCACTGAAAGTGTTTATCAGCTGTAGGAGTTCCCTGATATAATTTTTTGGGTCATTTATATATACTATTATATCATCTGCAAATAGCAATATTTTCCTTTCCAATTCATATCTGTTCAAACCGCTTTAGTTGTCTTATTGCTCTATCTATGAATTCAAGTACTGCATTGAATAGATAAAGAGAGAGTAGACAGCCTTGTTTGGTTCCTGATTTTAGTGGAATCACTTTTAGTTTTGCTCCATTTAATTTGATGTTGGCTGTTGGATTGCTGTATATTGCCTTTATTATGTTTAGGAATGTTCCTTGTATCCCTGATCTCTCCAAGAGCTTTATCATGAAGGGGGGTTACATTTTGTTGGTTATTTTTTCAGCATTCAATGAGATGATCATGTGGAGTTTTTTTCTTTCATTTTATTTATATGGTGGATTACATTGAAAGATTTTCATATATTAAACCATCCCTGCGTCTCTGGAATGAGGTCTAACTGATCATGGGGGATGTTCTTTTGGGTATGTTCTTGGATTCGGTTTGCCAGTATTTTACTGAGTAGTTTTGCATCAGTGTTCATGAGGGAAATTGGTCCTGTAGTTCTCTTTCTCTGTTGAGTCTTTATGTGGTTTGAATATCAGGGTGACTGTGCCCTCATAAAATGAAAGTGGCAATCTTCCTTCTCTTTATATTTTGTGAAATAATTTAAGGAGTGTTGGTAATAGCTCTTTCTTGAATGTCTGGTAGATTCTGAACTAAACAGACTGTCCCTGGGATTTCTATGGTTGGGAGACTATTAATAATGACTGCTTCTATTTCCTTGGGTGTTATACCTCCATTTAATTTTTATCTGATCTTGATTTAACTTTGGTAAGTGGTATCTATAAGGAAATTTGTCCATTTCTTTTTGATTTTCCTATTTCGTGATGTACAGATATTTGAAGTCTGACCTAATGATTCTTTGCAGTTCTTGGTATCTGTTATTATGTCTCCCTTTTTGCTTCTGATTTTGTTTCTTTGGATATTCTCTCTCTGCATTCTAGTTGATGCTGATAAGGACTTGTCTATCTCATTGTTTTTCTCAAAGAATCAATTCCTTATTTCATTGATTCTTTGTATTGTTCTCTTTGTTTTAGTCAAGTGATTTCAGTCTTCAATTTGATTATTTCCTGCTGTCTACTCCTACTTGGTGGGTCTGTTTATTTTTGTTCCTGAGCCTTAGGTGTACTGTTACATTGATAGTATCAGAAGTCTCCAAATTCTTTATGAAGGCACTTAGTGCATCCTAAATGTGTGGCATTTTCAGCAGTAGGGTCCCACCCTCAAACCTAAGAGGCAACCAAGGGCAGCATAAATAATCTATATTGGTTTTGGAGTCACTTGCACTACACTGACCAGTCATTCTGAAAAAGGTTTCTGTGTCCTGTACTGGGATTTAGTAGTCTATGGTTCTTGTAGGGAACATTGTCAGTCACACTGGCTTAACTTCCATATATGTATATATAAGTTTTGGATTAAAATTTATATGTAATATTTTATAAATTTTGTATCAAATTATATACATATACAAAATTTTACATATTAGATTAAATATTTTGTGCATAATTTTAGGTAAATATAAAATAACATAAATTATTGAGGCTATATCGAATCACCTCAGTGTTATTTGTCCATCATCCCTCCTTCTCCTCTGTATTGGTCTTCCTTTCCAGCTAGAGCCTTGTCTCCATTATTCCATTCCCCAGTTCATATCCTCTGTACTCTGATATTCTCTCCTACCCACCTTTATACTTTCCTGGTTTCTGTATTTATTTCATGTTGTATACTTACATCTGAGTATTCAGAGCTAGGACACTTCCAGAAACTAATGAGCTCATGGACCTAAGAAAATAACTACTGCCAGTTGTTACTACATTCTAAGTCTTATCCTTATACTCACCAATAAATATAGCCACCATACCTCATCAAAGAAGCTTCTTATTGGAGATGCTGATAAGGGACCCACATCTCTTCTTCAGGATCATCAAAACCTCACCGAACACCTGCCAGAGAGCTTTCAGCTGCCCAGTTTGGACCAACAACTGCACCTACTTCTCCCCACTGCTTTGTCCTTCCAACTTCTTAAAACATTGCTGGTCATCTCTCAGGGAGCCTCAGCTGCCCCATTATACTATCTTAGAAGACCTAGTAAACTTCACGCTCTGACACACTGGTAAGACATCTTATGCTTCCTGTCCTTGCCCCCTCTCCACTTGAAGCTATGCACAGGAGCATATTCTTTACCATCCAGGGACCCTCCAGCTATCCTATAAGAACAGAGACCCTAGTAAGAAAGCAAACTTCACTTACAAATAAAAGAAGTAAAAGATTGGAAAAGAGATTCAAATCAAAGGGAACATAAAACAAGTAAGAATTAGTATTCTAACATCAGATGAAGCAGAATTTAAAACAAAACTATTTAGAGGAGATGAAGAAGTGCACTGTCCTGGATACTGAACAGTGATGTGGATGTGTAAATCAAATGCACCTTTTCTCCCCTAGTTGTTTTATCACAGCAATAGAAGCTACAATTAGAACATGTACTTTATTTTCTTAAATGAAACAATCCACCAAGATGACATTGTAGTTCTAACATATGTGCATCAAATTTGAGCACACTTAATTTCATAAATCAAATACTGCTAGATTATAAGTCACAGATCAATTTCCTTACAGCAATAGCTGGTAATTTCAATACACCATTCATGAGACAGGGACCAGTCATGGGAGAAAGAGGGGCATTTTTGGCTTACAATTCTCCATTATACTTTACTGTTTTGAAGAAGCAAAGGCAGGACCTTGATGCATCTAAGCAAATATCATATCCACAGTCAATACAGAAAGAGAATAAGTGCTTGTAGGTGTTCAGACAATTCCTTCCAGGCATACAGCAGAGGATTTGAACCATAAAATGATAACAATGACATATAATGTGTGTGTTCCCACCTTAATTGACCTAATTAATAATAGAAAAATTTCATGGTCATACCCACCATTCAAGTTGACCTAGACAATTCCTCCTTTGAGACTTTCTTTCCATGTCTTTCCTTATGGCTATAAGCTGAGTCAAGTTGAAAAATAATACTAACCATTAGACAAGAGAACATCAGGAAAAGTAAAAATAGAATTGCATATGATTATAAAAAACTGAATTAGCATCCTGAATTCTATCACATCACAATTGAATTAAACCTAGGATTTAACATGTATAGATTTTACAGAAAATTCACTAATGGGCTAAAGGGATTGCTTAGTGGTTAAGAGCACTTGATGCTCTTGCAGAGGACCTAGGTTCTGTTCTCAGCACCCACATTATGGTTCACAACCATTCATAACTCCAGTTCCAAGGGACTTTCTGCCACATTCTAATCTCTCTGGACACCAGTCATGCATGTGGTATATATACATACATGTGGCCAAAACACTCACACACATGAAAAAATAAAAACATAATGCTTAATATGTATAAAAAGAAATACACAAACTTATGGAGATTAAACAACACATTATTGAACAGTAGATAGAACACAAGCAATTTATATGGAAATCAAAAATTTCTATAATTAATAAAAATGAAGGTAACAACATACCTTGTGTTGCAATATCTGTGCAACACAAGATGCTTCTGAGAGTGAAACGTGTGTGTGTCTGTGTGTGTGTGTTTGTGTGTATGTGCATGTGTTTGGGTGTATGTGTGTGTACCTACAACTGCCTGGGCTTGGTTGTGCACACACATATGCACAATAAATAAATACATACATTTAAATTAAAAGATATACACATGTTTTAAAAAGCATCAAAGGGACTCAGCAAATGTATACGTATTTTTCTATTACTGTGATAAAACACCATATTCAAGAAAATTTATAAAAGGAAGGATTTATCTAGGCTTATGTTTCTACAGTGTTAAGAGCCCTTTATCACCACAACAGGGAAGCATGGTAGCAGGCAGACACAGCAATTCTAGCAGCAAGTGGAGACCTCACAATGTATACTACAAACAGGAAACAGAAAGAGCAAAAGCAAAAGCGTATGAGTTTTTTAATTCTCAAAACCTTTCTCCAGTGATGTACTTCCTTCAATAAATACATACCTCCTAAACTTACACAATCAGTGTCACTAACTTGGAACCAATTATTCAAACATCTGAGTCTTTGGGATGAATTCTCATTCAAACAACCACAGAGCATAAAATCACCAACCACAAGCCCAAGGACCTGTGATCAACCTCCAGGACCCATATGTTGGAAGGAAAGAACAGTTGTCTTCTAACTTCTGCACACAAACTGTGGCATGGACAAATATACATGCAGGCATATACAAATGCAAATTAAACAAGTAAAACATAATTTAGTGAAACTTTTTTTAGAATCAGTAAAAAGAAAAGTTTCCTCTATCTGATTTATCTTTTCATAGAGGAAACTTTTCTTTTTACTGATTCTAAGAAAAGTTTCTCTCTCTCTCTCTCTCTCTCTCTCTCTCTCTCTCTCTCTCTCTCTCTCTCTCTCTCTCTCTCTCTCTCTCTGTCTCTTAGAGAGCAAGCCCAAAATAATGAGTGAAGATGTAAAAAAGGATACATTGTAACAGATACCAATGAAATCCAGAAAATTATAAAAATATACCATAGAAGCTATCAAATTATAAAAATCTAAAAGAAATGAATGAATTACTTAATATATTTAAACTACCAATGCTAAACTAAGGAAAGGTAGATAATTTGAACAAACATATAACAAATGATAAGATCGAAGCAGTAATAAAATTCTTCTAAATAATAAATCCTTGGTTCAGGTGTATTCAAATCAGAGTTCTATCAGAAATTTAAAGAACATAGATCAATACTATTCAAATCTTTCTGTAATATAGAAAATGAATGCTTCCAAACTTTTTCTATGAATTAAGTAATACACTGATTTCACAACATGCAGAGATAGAATAAGAAAATAAAATTAGCCCAATTTCCCTTATAAATGCTGATAGAAAAATATTAAATGAAATACTTGCAAACCAAACACAAAAATACATAGAAAAGATCAACTGCCACAAGCAAGTTGGATTCGTTTCAGAAATGCAGGGATCATTCAACAAATGTAAGTCAGTAAATGACATTAATCATATAAATGACCTCAATTACAGACATTGCTTGATCATCTCAATAGATGTACAAAATGCCTTGGACAAAATCCTAGATCATTTCAAGTTAAAAACCCTTGAAAGGCTGAGAATAGAAGAAACTTCTATCAACATAATAAAAACAGCATATGACAAGCCTGAAGCTAACATCATCATAAATGGAAAAAACTCTAAGCATTCCCATCAAAATCAGAAGACAAGAAATCTACTCTCCAGATTATGATTCAGTTTTGTACTTGAAATCCTTGACAACTCAAGAAGACAAGAAAAAAAGAAACAAAAGATATGAATACATGAAAAGAGGAAAACAAGAATTACTATTTAAAAAATGAAAATCTATAAATAAACAATTCTAAAAACATTAGCCAAAATGTCCCTTAGGTCTGATAAACACTTTCAGGGAAAGTGGCAGGATACAAATGTTAGCACAAAAATCAATAGATTTCTTAGATATTAATGAAGAAACTGACAGAGAAATTATAGAAAAAAAATCCCATGCTAGGTAGACGTCAAAAACATTTTTAAAATATTGAAAAAATAAATTGATAAGACAATAGAAGATAGAAGGCCCTTTCATGCTCAGGGATTAGGAGAACCAACATTGTAAAAATGTTTGTTTCTTCAAAATCAATACATATTTAATGCAACCTCAATCAAAACTGAAGCATATTTTTCAGAAATGCAAATATGCATGCACACATGCATGTACACACACACACACAAACACACTTGCACACATGCACACATGCACACATACAGAGACAGAGAGGGAAATCCAAAGCAACTTTCAGCAAAAAGAGTAATATTAGAGATCTTACTATAGCTGATTTCAAAAAATAATACAAAGTCACAGTGATAAAGATTACTTCATCCTTTCACAAAAACAGGGAGGTGGATTAAGGGAGTAACATAAAGGACCCACATGCAAGCCCATACAACTTTAGCCACTTATATTTTAACTGGGTCTTTGAAAATTTCATTATATGTGTTTTGACCATATTCACCCACCATCAGCTCTTTCCATATCCATCCTCACTCCATATACACTCACCTTTGTATCCTCTTTTTTACCCTTATCTATCAAGTCAAACTTATGCTACTCCTATATTCATGAATGCCTGGTATTCCACTGGATTGCAGTTGGTCTACCAGTGACATTGCTCCTAAGTAAAACTGTCTACTTCTCTCCATGCAGGGATTTGGTCTGTCTTGAGCTTGCACGGGTCTTGCACATGGTGTAATAACCTAAGCGAATTCATATTGGTAGCTGTCATATTGTTCCTGGAAAAAGCTGTTCC
This sequence comes from Arvicola amphibius, assembly GCF_903992535.2. NCBI lineage: Eukaryota > Metazoa > Chordata > Mammalia > Rodentia > Cricetidae > Arvicola > Arvicola amphibius. The sequence goes on from NC_052065.1 coordinate 56,117,207, forward strand.
TTCTACTATTTCACTTCCTCTAGCTCTTATAGTCTTTGTACTTCCTCTTCTACAAGCATCCCTAAGCCTTGAGAAACGAGAATACAGTATAGATTTTTCATTAAGGGCTGAACTTTCTTAAAGCTTTTATTCTCGACACCTTGATTAATTGCAGGTCCTTGTGTTAATAGCCATCTAGTAAAAATATAATTTTTTACAATGAAAGTTAAGAGATATACTAACCTATGTGTATGAGTCATTAGTAGTTAATTTAATACTATGTGTGCTTAGCAAGAAAAAAAATATTAAGTTCTCCCCTAAGGTCTGTGACTTTTCTAGCCACAAGTTCTTTTCCTCAAAATGAGTTTAGGTTTAGGCTTCATCTTGTGGTGTGGGACTTAAATCAAAACGGAAAGTGTTTGGTTGTTCCCTTGATATCCATGCCACCTTTGCTCCAGGGGGCATGTCTTGCTAGGTCAGTTATTATTTTAGCTCAGTGTGTACATAGCTGTGTAAGACTCATGATTTCTTTTACCCTGAAAAAGCCTGCATATCACCTCCCAGCACCATGAAAGCTAGCCCCCAAGGATAACACTTTCAAGTCAGTAACAACGTAATTTGAAACTTTGCCCAAAATTTATATGCCTAATTATCATAAGCTAATTTTAGGATTTAGCAACCAAAACACTAATTTCTACAGTGGCCATAACAATTCAGCTCCCATCATCAATGAATAAGTATTCCCTGTTGCTCACATCTAAGCCTGCATTTGTCATTTATTTGTTCTTTGATTTTAGCCATTCTGAAAGGGATAATATGAAATCTCAAAATTGTTTTAATTAGTATTTCTTTGATGGCTAAGGATGATGAAAATTTTTAAAGTTTCTCAACCATTTATATTTTGAGAGCACACTCTTTAGTTCAGTGCCCTGTTTACCAATTGAATTTTTGGTTTTCTTCATGTTTAGTTCTTTAGGGTTTTTTTTGTATATTATGCACATTAACACTCTGTCAAATTTATATCAGAATAGATATTTTTCCATTGTGTAGAATATCTGTTTTGCTGTACAGAAGCTTTGTTTTATTAGGTTATGTTGCTGAATTATAGTCTTAATGTTTGTGTTATCATGGTTCTGTTCAGAAAGTTCTTCTCTGTGCCAATGAGTTCAGTCATATTCTTTACTTCCTTGCCTATCAAAGTGTATCATTTCTCCTGGTGAGATTTTTAATTTCCTTGGAGTTGAGAAATAAGAATCTAATTTTATTCTTCTACATGTAGCTATCCAGTTTGACAAACACCTTTTATTGTCTAGATATTTTTCTTCAACATAAACTACTGGCTTCTTTCTCAAAAATATCAAGTGGTATAGGAGGTCCTTCTGTTTATGTATTGCTTTCATTGGTTAATCAAAGAAACTGCTTGGCCTGATAGGGCAGAACTTAGGTATGCGGAGAAGACAGAACTGAATGCTGAGAGGAAGAAAGCAGATTGAAAGAGCCACCACAGAGATGCCAGGTCAGACATGCTAAATATTTCCTGGTAAGCCACAACCTTGTGTTGAACGCAGATTAATAGAAATGGGTTAAATCAAGATGGGAGAGTTAGCCAATAGGAGGCTATCAGTGTTTTAATGGCCAAGCACTGTTTTAGTTAATATAGTTTCTGTGTGGTTATTTCAGGTGTAAGCTAGCTGGGTGGCCAAGACAAAGGAGCCCCACTCCCTTCAACAATCAAGTGGCTATAAGAGTGTAAGTTTGTGTGTTCTCAGTTTTATCCCACTGATCAATGAATTTTTTATGATAACACTAAACCATTTTTATTACTATATTCTGTAGTATAATTTGAAGTTTGGAATGATGATAGCTCTAGCATTTTTTATCATTTAGCATCATTTTTGATATCCTTATTTGCTGATGTTTCCATATGAAAATTAAAATTATTTTTTAATTTTCATGAATAATTTCACTGTAATTCAGGTGAGGATTGCATTTACTGATTTTGGTAAAATGGTCAGTGTTACAATAGTAATCTTACCAAAGTAGGAACATGACAACAAATCTTCACATCTTCTGTATCCTCTTATGTAAATACCTACTTTTAGTTTTGGGGGGCTATAGCATAATTATACTCTTCTTACCTTCCGTTTTCCACTCCAAAACATCCCATGTACCTCAATTTTCTCTCTTTCAAATTCATGCCCTCTTTTTTAAAATTGATGTGATATATATGTGTGTGTGTGTGTGTGTGTGTATACATATATATATATGAATATATATTTCTAAATGCAAATTCCCAACCTACTCATTTTGAGTAATGTTTCCTGCATTTATATTTTCAGGAATGAGAATTTGGTTTTGGAAAAGCAATTGGTGTGCTTTTCCTCAGGGAAGACTATTTCTTCTGTTCTTGGCACTCCTCATGTGCCTGTAGTTTTTTGTCTAGTTATTGTCTCTAATTTCTTTCTTCTATGTCTTACCACTTGTATTTTACAAATATTTAACTTACTTGGTTAGATTTACTCCAAACTACGCCTGATCTAATATATATCAACTTCAACAAAATGTGCTGGGAAAAATCCTGGATGTGTACATGTAGAAGATTGAAACTAGATTTTCTCAGTCTCCACAAATTCAACTGCACATGGACCCAATATTTCAACATAAAACCTGAAACTCTAAAGTTTCTGGAGGAATACATAAGGAATACCCTACAAGATAAAAATATAGAGCCGGGCAGTGGTGGCGCACGCCTTTAATCCCAGCACTCGGGAGGCAGAGGCAGGTGGATCTCTGTGAGTTTGAAGCCAGCCTGGCCTACAAGAGCTAGTTCCAGGACAGGCTCTAAAGCTGCAGAGAAACCCTGTCTCGAAAAACCCAAAAAATTTTTTTAAAAAGTATAGGCAAGGATTATTTAGACAGGACACTAGTTGCTCAGGAAATTAGACCAACAGTTCATAAATTGAATTTCATGAAACTGAAAGCTTCTATAAAACAAAGAAAATTTTAGAAAATCTTTGACAACTATAGCCCCAATAGAGGATTAGTACCTAGAATATACAAAGAGTTACAAAACTAAACATCAAGAAAACAACCCAAATGAAAAAATGGACCATGCATAATTGGGCAGACAATTCTCAATAGAAAAAATACAAATGGGAGCTAAATCCTATAAAAATGTCTAAAATCATTGGTCATTAGAGGATTACAAATTAAAACTACTTTATGATTACATCTTACCACAGTAAGAATAACTATCATCAAAAAAATCTAATGGTAACTAATGATGAAAAGGATTCAGGAGCCGGGCGGTGGTGGCACACGCCTTTAATCCCAGCACTCGGGAGGCAGAGGCAGGCGGATCTCTGTGAGTTTGAGACCAGCCTGGTCTACAAGAGCTAGCTCCAGGACAGGCTCTAAAGCTGCAGAGAAACCCTGTCTCGAAAAACCAAAAAAAAAAAAAAAAAAAAAAAAAGAAAAAGAAAAGGATTCAGGAAAGAAACACTTCTTCACAGGTTGTAGGAATTTAAACTTGTACAGACAGCACTGTGGAAGTCACTATGGAGATTCCTCAAAAATATATAAACCATAGAACTACCATAAGACCCAGATATAACATTCCTAGGCATATGCACAAAGCACTCTATATCCTAGTTTATAGACACTTGCTCAAACATGTTCACTGATGCTCTATTCACAATAGATAGGACATGGAAAGAATCTTAATATCCATTACTGATGAAAATGCTGTACATGCACACAGTTGAATTTTATTAGCCTGGAAATAAAAATGAAAATAAGAAAATTGCAGATAAATGTATGCTAGTTGAGAAAAAAACAATACTGCTAACTCAGAACCAGAAATCAAAATGCTGCATGTTCTTTCTTAAACAAGGATTCTAGTTTCTTGTATGTATATCTGAGTGTTTATCTTAGAATTAATATAGAAATTAAGAGATTTGAAAAGGGTCACTGGGGTAGAGGATGCCAAAAAGGAGGAACATTAGACTATAAATAGTATGAAACAGAGAGGCAGAACATTTAGGTGGGGGTAGTTTAAGCAGTCTTGTGATTAAGGAAATGGGGGAGTTAAAAAGGGGAGAAGGAGACTTAACAAAATAAAGCATGCTTGAAAATACCATATGGAAACCTATTAGTTGGTAAGTCAACTAAAATATAAGCATGGTGCTGCAACTAATAGCCACTGTGGTCATTAAAAAGATTTATCCACATACCCATACTTCAAATATCTTTCTTGCCAATTTTCCAATCATGTTCCTTCCAAGTCCCTAATTATCCAGCCAAACAATTATCCCATCAATCACCTGTAATCACATTGGTAGCTATATAGCCTTTAAAATAAAACATATGATAGTTTGTGTTGCTCAAATTTCTGCTTACTGTAGAGTTCTCTTTACAGGGGCCTTTGTATTTATTCCAGAAAGGAGCTATAATGATACAGTTATCCACTTTTACTGGTGCCTGCATAATATCCAAAATCATCTGCAATCCAGATGTTTGTCTTATCTTTATTCAGTAAACAAATCATATGGCTCACGAAAGAAGGCCATTGTATGCTTGAGGAACAAATTTTAGGACCATGAACAACTTCTTTTTTATTATTATTTATCTAGAAATTTTATACGTGTATTTAAGTATTTTTTATTATGTTCATCCCTCATTACCCTCTCTTAACCCCTTTCTGTCCCCTCTGTATCCCTTTACCTTTCTAAAATGTCTCCTTCCTGTTTTCTTCTATTTTTTTTCTTGCTCACTGAGTTTAATTAAAGTTGCTCTCATGGACAACCTACCGGTGGCTGAAAAAAATTACTCCCCCTACCTTAACAGGATAACTGCCACGTAGTTCTTTAGCTACTTGAGGTGAGGGACCTCGTGAGTACTCGCTTATCTAGGAATGTTGATCACTTGAATCTAGTGATGATTTTGTGCTGGGAACCATCGTTGCTGTGTATATGAGTATTGTTATGACTGTTCCGTCACTTTAAGAGACAAGCCACGCCCACTCCCTGCAGCCCCTCCCCTCCTCTTGCCATCTTGGCTGTTCTCTTCCCTTTTCTCTATCCCCCCTTCTCCTTTCTCTCTCTGTCCTCTTCTCCTTCTCCCCCATCTTCTCTCCCCCTTCTCCCCTCTTTCCTTCCTATTTTATATTTTAACTAATAAATATCCAATTCTCTTCTGTACCATGTGTCTGTCCATGTCCCTGTCTCCTGCCTGCCCACCATGTGTCTCCCTGCCTGGGACCAACCACTGCTCGGGACCAGCAGCCGTCTCTGCCTGAGAATGGCTGCTCCCAGGACCCGCTGCCTGCTGCCACATGGCCCGCTAACACAATTTGGGGACCTACAGCATTTGGGCTGCCTACTGCCACTAGGGATCTTACAGCATTTTTAAAAAATCATAACAAGTATAGCATACATGTCATGGTCAGAAGACAGCATTTCACAGCATTCCTCCCTAATATCCCGCTCTTAACATTCTTTCTGTCCCTCCTCCGAAATTCCTTGAGGTTTGATACAGATATCCTATTTAAGTCTGAGCACTTAACAGTCGCTTCTTTTCAAGCACTTTGAACGGTGGGGCTGCGTCCTGCCACCTGGCTAGCTTTACACCCAAAATAATAGCTTTACACCCAAAATAATAGCTTTACACCCAAAATAATAGCTTTACACCCAAAATAATAGCTTTACACCCAAAATAATAGCTTTATATGGAAACTGTATTCATTTAAACACTGCTTGGCCCATTAGTTTTAGGCTCTTATTGGCTAACTCTCACATTTTGACTAACCCATATTTAATAATCTTTGTAGCACCACAAGGGGTGGCTTACCAGGAGAGATCTTAACCTGCATCTGTCTTGGAGAGGAGAGGCATGGCAACTGACTATGGTGACTGCCTGAAGCATCTGCCCGACTTGGCTTTCTTTCTCTCACAATTTTGTTCTGTCTACTCTGTCTACCTAATTTTCTGTCCTATTAAAGGGGCCAAGGCAGGTTCTTTATTAACCAATGATAGTAACACATAGACACTCCTCCATCAGTTCTAAGTCTTTACCTTTACTGCTATCTTCTACCCAACCCTCCCCCAAAGAAGTTTTTCTGATCAAGTACAAATCCATAGGTCTAAATGTATTTGGAAGAGAGTTTGACCCATCCATTTAGTGAAACAGTAGTAGCTGCGCCCCCACCTAGGGCCTATAATCTACTCATCCTTATGACCTATGGGCTTTTGACAGGCTTATGGTACCAGACATGAATTACTTTCTGAGGAGTAGCCCTCAAATCCCATCAAAAAATGGTTGGGCCAGGCATGGTGGTACATGCTTTTAATACCAACACTTGGGAGGCAGAGCCAAATGGAGTTCTCTGAGTTTGAGACCAGCTAGGTCTATATATGAGTTCTAGGATAGCCAGAGTCACATATATAGTGAGATTCTGTCTCAAAGTAAAAAAGAATTGTTCATGAATCTGGCTATGCTTTCAGTATCTGTTCAGCTCCAGTAACATATACACTACTTTCCTTTGATAATGGATTGCTGAAAAAAATTCAACTTTATGACTTTGTAGATCAGATAAGACACATCTGATGACAGAAACACAGGTCACACAGAAATTTGATGGTCATTGCCAAATATTTGGTATTTCTAAAAACAATAGTTGGGAAAGTACTGTCTCACAAAAGAAGAATTATTGCCCACATAATCAGGACAAGGCCTTGCTCCATAAGTTCAGGGACTTTTACTATAATTCACTTGTGGGGGCCTGAAAAAGGCTCCAAACAGCATTCCTATCTGCCACTGATGCCTCAAGAATTGCTAAATCTGCTAAATTATATGGCCCAAGTGATAGGTAGCAGCTTACACAACAACCTACACCCAATGAAGAGCCTTTTGCTATTCTACAGCTCATTCAAAACCAGCAGATTTTTAGATCACTTTGTATTTGGGCCAGAGTAACACATCAGCAGATACAGTGACCCATAGCAAAGAACTGGGCTGAGCTCCTAGAGTTCAGCTGAAGAGATGAAGGAGAGATCATATGAACAAGGGGGGTCAGGAGTGGAAGAGTGGGGTGCATCTTTCCTGGCCTGAGATCCCAAACCCTGTCCTGTCCTAGGAAGGCCAACCAATGAAGAGGGAATTGCAGATTTCCTGGCCTGGCTTCCTAGGTCCTGTTGGTCCCTGCTTAGGTCAGCCCAACTTCAGGGTTACCCTTTACTGCCTCCCATTAACAGTTCAACTGAGGTTAACTCACGTGAAGGATGTACTATATGTATCTTAAATCCCTAAGCATTGTGAACTATTATTGGTATTGAGAGGGGCCAAGTGCAACAATATATCCTTTGCAATAGAAGAAATACCTCAGAATGATTCCTAAACTCCTATAAATTTAACTGAAGAAGAAATCCCTTGTGTTGATGGGATTTATTTCCCATTCTCTGATGTGAGCATGCTTTACAAACAAGTCCAGAGTGGACTTGTGGACTCTAAACCCACTTTGTCCAACCAACATAATATCATCAATATAATAGACTAGTCTTGTATCATGTAAAATGGAAAGGCTGTCAATATCTACGTGAGCTAATTTAATACAAAACGTTAGAGAATTAATATACCACTAATGAATAATTATAAAGCTACACTGCTTGCTTTACCATCTGAAATTAAATTGTTTATCATGGTTCTTAGGGATAGGTACAAGGAAATAAAAACTTTTGGTAGATGAATTAGTTGCTTACAATGTACTAAGAAACCTATTAAATGTCTCAAATAAGGATATACCACCTCATACAGCAATTGCAATTGGAGTCACTGTTTAGTTAAGCTTGCAGTAATCAACTGTCATTCTTCATGATCTACACAAGCCAAATAAAAAACCTAAATGAAAATGTGGTAAGGACAACTTACTGGCTTTGTATCTTTCAAAATATTAATATGGCATAATTTCCATAAACCCTCCAATTATGTGATATTGTCTTTTCTGTTTGCTATTTTTCCTGAAAGAGGCAGCTCCAATGGCTTTCTTCTGGCATTTCAAATCATAATAGCTCTTACTCCACAGGTTGCAGAACCACTGTGGGATTCTGCCAACTCCTAATTAAAACTATCCCAATTAAGTATTATGGAACAGTGAACACAAACATAGGATAAATTTGAGAACCTAATGAAGCCACCGTAAATTGGACTTTAGCTAAAACTTCATTGATAGCTGGGCCTCCATTAAGTCCCTACTTTAACAGGAAGACCAAAGTTCTTTCTGGGGTCTACCAGAATAAATTTAAAGTGAGATCCAATATTTGACAGACAGTATAGTATTAATTCTTTAAGAAAGGGTGGAGGAGGTGATAATGTTGCAGTTAATTGTGGAGATGTGTCCTCTGCTAAGGGTAATAGGACTACATCCCTTGGAAAACCAAGTCAATTAGAATCTAAGAGTTTGATGCCATGAGCATCTATAGGGTCCTTGTACACATCACTTTCTAAAATTACATATCCTTTCATTTCCAAACATTATCCTCAATACTTTATCTGCTAAACATGTTTCAGGTTAGGAGACAAATTTGCCTTGCAGTTCAGCTGGTCATATAATGAGGGTTTGGGTTTGATTTTTATTAGCTTAAGCCCTGTGATGGCTGGGGAGAAGATTCACCTCCAAGGCAGATTTAAAATCCTTTTGACTTCGTATACTCATTCATGTTTGGGTAATTTTATGACTGAACTCATTATTATCCTTTGCTGCTTTTATCTGTCAATACTTGTAATAACATCACAGCATTATTATTTTCCCCAAATATTCCAGAGTTTTCCATTTAGAGTCACCACATTCTTTGCTTTTCATATGAAATACTTTTATCGGGTGTAGTTAAACTTTTTGTGATTTCATGATTGCACTTATTTATTTACTTTTTTTACAGAGTCTCGTGTATTTCAGACTGTTCTTAAACCCATTATGTAACAATTGATGATCTTGAACTTCTTCACTTGTCTCCAGCTATTGAGAACTAGGGTTATAGGCATATACCACTATGTCTGGTTTTATGAGACAATAGATATCAAATGTGGGGTTTTGTACATAATAAACAAGCGTTCTTCCAACTGAGCAACACCCCTAGATCTTATTGTTTTTGCTTCCTTATTATTTATTCTCTCATATACTACAACTCCTCCCTCATATTCTCCCAGTCCCTCCACTACACATCCTCCAGATCCACTCCTCCTCTATTTCTCTTCAGAAAAGGGCAGGCCTCCAAGTAATATCAACCAAACATGGCATGTCAACTTATAATAAGACTAGATAAGACTAGGCACATCCCCTCATAAGGTTAGGTGAGGCCCAGAAGGAAGATTGCAAATTCAGTTTGTGAGGCCACAGTCACCCTTATACCCAAGCCAAGCAAAGACTCAACAAAGAAAGGCAATGACAGATCAATTTCCCTCATGAACATGGATACAAAAACACATAATAAAATACTCACAAACTGAATCCTAGTACATATCGTAAGATCATCTACCATGAACAGGTTGGCTTTATCCCAGAGAGGTATAGTTCTTAAAATAATTCATACCGTGGATCTTCAGTGCTCTACCCATATCATTGGTAACTTTAAGTTTTACAAGGTTGTAGAGCCAGCTCCAGAATGCCATTGGGTCCTAAAAGAAAGTTATAATTACACTGCTATTTCTCTAGAGCTACCCCTGGTACCACAGTCAGTCAAGGTTCTTTAGAAAAATATAACTGTTTGAATTTTACATATACAAAGGAAATTTAGTAGATTTGGCTAGATATCATGGTAGCTCAAGATGAGTGACTTCACATTGAAAAGGCTGAGAACCTGAAAGATAATCTATGAAGTAGTCCTTCTCTAGCACTGGAATTTCTGAGGATTCTTAGGTAGTCACTGGTCTTCAGTCAATACTGGAAGGATGAAAAAGTTGGGCTCTGATGTCGGTGAAGAGTGGCAGCATCAGTGACAGCAGCCTTAACAAGGTAGATAAACCAGATAGGAATGCATAAAGATAGTAGCTGAACTTTTGAACATAATTCAGAAGCAACACAAATCCTTCTTCCATTGGACCAAGCTTTTACCATTGGCCCTCCTTTTCTCTTTGTGCTCCTAGAAGGTGCAATCTGCATTGAGGCTGGGTATTCCCCCTTCAAATACTTATGTAAACATAATTCTTTATGGGAATTTTTATGACTTTTTATAAGAAACTATATAACAGTAGGAATCCTGACCCTATGGATCTTTCCTCTTCTGCAATTTTCTCCAAGCCTTAGGTGTAACATTGCATTGTAGATGAATAAGTTTCAGTTAGGCTGCTCATAGTCACTTTTTCTCTATATTTTGACCTCTTTGATATTTTCATAGCAGCCTCTCTCTGCAACAAAAAAGATGTTTCTTTGATGAGGGATGAGAGCTATGCTTATTCTGTAGGTTCAAGGATAAATACTTAGAAAGCAGTTAAAATTATACTGTTATACGAAAGAGGTAATATTAGGTTCTCCACTCAGGTCTGCACTCTCTCTAACCATGAGGAATTGGATATGTTTACAGTATCAAGGATAAATTCCATCCTGTTGAGCAGACCATAAACAGAAGAAATTCCACATAGTCCTACATGAAGAACTACATGAAGTCAATGTCTTCTGAGAGAGCAAGGATCGGTTTGTTCAAAAGACAGGCTTCCAACTAGGTTGTTGAATACAAAATTGTCAGTCATGACAAAAGTATAGATAGATTGATAGATAGATAGATAGATAGATAGATAGATAGATAGATATTGCTATATATGTAATGCTATAATAAAAATTGAGGAAGCAATCATGAATTTTGGAGAGGACAGGATACAAGAGGACTTGCTAGAGGACTGTGAGAGGGATACAGATGTAGGACTCATGTATGAATTTTACCAAAAAATGGGGAAAGAAAAAATTCCTTATGGATGTGTTCAATTGCTTCTCTCCCTCCCCCTTTCCCTAATTAGTTTATTTATTTTACATCTTGATCTCAGTTTCCTCTCCCACATCTACTCCCAGTCCCTCCTTCTCCCTTTCTTCTGACTTACACCCGCAGCCCTCATTCAACTCCTCCCCTATTTCTATTCAGAAAAGGGCAGGCCTCCCATGGATATTGACAAATCATAGCATATCAAGTTGTAGTAGGAGTAAGACCTTCATCTCACTTTGTATTGAGTCTTGTCAAGGCAAACTAGTATGAGGACTAGGGTTTTAAAATCCAGCACAAGTGCCAGAGATAGCCCTGCTCCCAAGTAGGAGTCCCATAAAAAGACCAAGCTACACAACTGTCACATGTATTCAGAGGGCCTACATCAGTCCCTTGAAGGCTTCCTGATTGTCAGTTCAGACTCTGTGAGTTCATATGAGCCCAGGTTAGTTGTTTCTGTGGGGGTTTTGTGATGTCTTTGACCCCTCTGACTCCTACAATCCTTCTTCCTTCTCTTCAGCAGTAATCACCAAGCTTGGCCTAATGTTTGACTGTGGGTCTCTTCATCTCTTTCCACCAGTTGCTGAAGGAAATCTCTCTGATGACTGTTGGGCTAGGCATCAAACTATGGGTATAGAAAAATATTGTTAGGAATCATTATGCTGATATTTTTTTCTCCAGTTATGTCTGGTTCTATCCTAGGTCTCTGGGCCATCCAACCTCTGTGTCAGAGCTGGGCTCAGTCTTGTGGCATGGGTCTCAGGCTGGAAGAATCGTTGGTTGTCCACTCCCACAATCTCCATGTTGCTCTTATCCCAGAACGCCCCATAGGCAGAGCAGGCTGTAGGTTGAAGGATGTGAGGCGGGAGTAGTGTCCAATCCTTTCACTGATAGTCTTGCCTTGTCAAAGGAGATGGCCAGTTCAGGTCGTATGTCACCTTTTGCTAGGTATCATAGCTGGGCTCATCCTTATAGAGTTCTGGGAGTTTCCCTTGCACCAGATTTCTACCTGACTTTGAAATGACACCCTTTCCAGTTGGCTCTTTCTGTACTCTCCCCCCCCCACCTGTTCCCTATGTTCCCATCCTCACCCTTCTCCAGTTCACCCATGAAATCTTTTCTATTCCGCCTTCTCTGGGGAAGGTAAAGCCAACAGGCAGGTAAAGTCTTCAGTAGATTTCAATACTTCTTGCTAATAAGCATACCAGAAAGGAGATATGCTGGCTTTCAGCTTTCTAACATGTTAAAGACTGTAGAAGAAAAATCAGATTACATAAATGAATAAATGGGAAATTTCAGGAGAGAAGAGAGAGAGAGAGAGAGAGAGAGAGAGAGAGAGAGAGAGAGAGAGAGAGCCCTTCTAAGAACTAGATTGAACTCTAGGAACAAGGAGTGCAGATACAAATACTAACAAGAACAGACAGAGTAGTAAAGAATGTGAAAACATAAAAGGACAAATTCTATAGTACCGTAAATAAGTAACATTGAGTCTGTATTTTTCTCCTCTGTGAATTCCAGACTTGAATTCAAAGATGGCCAATTTCTTAAAAAGTTCATACCAAGTGCAGGGACCAAAAGATAAAAAGAGAAATTAATTTCTTTCTGTTCTGGCGAAAAGAAAAAAAAAAGTACTGAACATTAAAGAAAATATCCATACACTAATTTGTTTGTGTGTATAATTCTATAGGAAAAGAAAGACTCTTTGGGGCCAGAGAAACTATAACAAGGAACACTTCACACATTATCCTATCTCTCCTCTCTGTATGTCTGCCTGTTTCTCTATCCATCCAATTGTATCTGTTGGCCTCTCTCTTTCTCTTCTTGTTTCTTTTACTGTTTTTCACTAATGAAAAAATAATGCTACAAGTGATGTGATGTGAGGTTGAGTTCCATATCAGGGAAGAATAATTGATGAAAGAAGGTAGATAAAATATATGCATGATCACCTAGGTTCACTTCTTTGCTGGTATGCATATCTTAGACACTATATTTTTCTAGGAACCAGATTATAGAGTAAACCATCTTGTGCATTGCATGTAGAACTGACTAAACATCAATTATAGAATTTTGAAAATGGACACTGGAACTATAGAACAAGGAATGAAAGATAGGAAATATATACCAAGCCACTAATTTAAAAATATTAATCACAATTATGACTGAGCACTCCTCTGACATCTGCTTTCTGCATTTTACCAGTTGTGAGTCTTTCTGTACTAATTGCTGTTCACTGTGCAAGGATGATTCTCTGGTTCAGATTAATAGATGTACCAATCTATTGGTATAAAGATACATCTTATTTAGGAGGCAGTCAGATGCTATGTCTATTTAAAATGCTAATAGTAGTAAACTCTCCATTCACATCTTTTTCTGTGGTCTAGCCTGGTGAATTTGCCTGACTGTATCCTCCATGACATTTTCCAAACACCAAATCTTCCCTTAAATGCCAAGATTGGACCAGAGCACCCATCTTACATTCCAGTCAAGCACCAACTGTCCACATAGTTTCATAGAAAGACAATTCCTGGAATTAAATGTGCAAATTATCATCAGCCCATTAATAGTTGGTGATTTGAATACCAAATTTTCTTCAATAGACAGGTCACCTGAATGAAAATAAATTGCGAGACTTAAAAATGGCTTAATATTTCAAATTGATTTAACAGATATTTATAAAATATTTCATGCAAACAACAATGAATATCAATTCTACACACAGCTAAAGAAATTATTAATTGAGTGAAAAGAAAGTTCACTAAATTGGAGAAAATTTTTGCTAACTATCTGACAAGGGATTAATATCCAGAATATACAAAGAACTCAAAAGACAAAGAGTCAAAAATAAATGAACCATTCAATACTGGGCTTGGGACCATAACAGGAAATTCTCAGAAGAAGAAGTAAAATGAGTAAGAAACATCTCAAAAAATGTTTATTGTCTCTAGCAATTATGGAATTAAATCAAAACAACCTTGAAATTTGTTCTTGTCCCAGACAAAATGACCAAGATGAACTAAACAACAAAGGTTGGAAAGAATTTGGGGGAAAGCTGACCTTGACTCATTGTTGATGGAAATGCAAATTGGTCCAATTACTCTGTAATCAGTATGGAGAACTCTCAAAAAGCTAAAGAGAAATCCATCATAAGCCCCAGTTATACCACTCATTGGTACATTCCCAAAAGACTAGCTATGCCACTCTATAGACACTTACTCAGCCATGTTCTTTACCACTCTATTTACAATAACTAAGAAATAGAAACAAACTAAATGACCTTCAACTGACCAATGGAGAATAAAGAGATGGTACATGTACACTGTGGAATACTAGTAATTTATAAAGAAAACTAAAATCATTAAATTTTCAGGTAGATAGAAGTAGAGAAAAAATGTTTTTCCTTCTTCTGCTCCTCATCAGGACCTTGGGAGCTCAGTCCAGTGCTCCAATGTGGGTCTCTGTCTCTATCTCCATCCATCACCAAATGAAGGTTCTATGGTAATGTGCAAGATAATCATCAGTGTGGCTATAGGACAAGGCCAGTTCAGGCACCCTTTCCTCTGCTGCCCAATAAACAAGCTGGGGATATCTCCTTGAACACCTGGGAAACCGTCTAGAGTCCAGACTCTTGCCAACTTTAAAATGGCTCCCGTCATTAAGATATATACTTCCCTGCTCCCCCAACCACCCCTGCTCCATCCCAACCATCCCATTCCCTCATGCTCTCCCCATCCTCTCTTTCTCCCTTCTCTCCCCTCATCTCCCCTTATCTCCACCTCACCTTCACCCCCGGGCTCCCAACCCCTGCCCGGCAATTTTGTCCATTTCCAATATGCAGGATGATAACAATGTTTTTCTTTGGGTTTGCCTTCTTATTTAGCTTCTCTAGGATCACGAATTATAGGCTCAATGTCCTTTATTTATGGCTAGAATCTACTTATGAGTGAGTACATACCATATTCCCCTTTTTGGCTCTGGGTTACCTCATTCAGTAAAGTGTTTTCTATTTCCATCCATTTGCATGCAAAATTCAAGATGTCATTGTTTTTAACTGCTGAGTAGAATTCTAAAGTGTATATGTGCCACACTTTCTTTATCCATTCTTCTATTGAGGGGCACCTAGGAGAACATGAGCAAGAAAGTCAGGACCATGAGGGGTGTGTTCACCCACTGAGACGATGGGACAGATCTAACGGGAGATCACCAAGACCAGTTGGAATGGGACTGATGGAACATGTGATCAAACCGAACTCTTTGAATGTGGCTGACCGTGAAGGCTGACTGAGAAGCCAAGGACAATGGCGCTGGGCTTTGATTCTACTGCATGGACGGGCTCTGTGTGAGCCTTGTCAGTTTGGATGCTCACCTTCCTGGACCTGGGGGGAGTTGGGAGGACCTTGGACTCTCCATAGTGTAGGGAACCCTGACTGCTCTTTGGCCTGGAGAGGGAGGGAGTGGGGGTATGGATGGAGGGGAGAGGAGGGAAGTGGGAGGAGGGGAGGAGATGGAAATTTTTAATAAAAAGAAAAAATGAGCAAAGGAAAAAAATAAAATAAATTGCTCTAAAAAATGTTTTGATTGAGGTGACCCGGGCCCAAAAAGATCACATGCTCTTTCTTATCTGTGGTACCTAACTCATGTTTTCAGACGTGAGTATATATTTCAAATAACTATAGAAATGAGAAAAATCAAAGGAGCACCATGGGGGGCAATAGAGAGGAGACTAATGAGGTTCAAGTGATTTGAAAGAACAAATGGGAAAAATGTTAAAGCTTTAATTAGGGATGGAAAGAGAAATAAGTACAGAAAAGGATGGTAGATGATAAAATAAGAGTAAATTTACCTAAAAATCACAAGGAATAATATTATCATATCAAACAAAATTACATATAACACATATAAGTGCATAGATATATACACATATTAATCTTAAATAAAATTTTTCCATCTGTCTGAAAATACTTCCTTTAAAAAAGCCATAAATAAGCCAGGTGGCGGTGGCGCACGCCTTTAATCCCAGCACTCGGGAGGCAGAGGCAGGCGGATCTCTGAGTTCGAGGCCAGCCTGGTCTACAAGAGCTAGTTCCAGGACAGGCTCTAGAAACTACAGGGAAACCCTGTCTCGAAAAACCAAAAAAAAAAAAAAAGCCATAAATAATTCAGCAGAACTCCCAACACAAGGTATGAGAAACTCTCTTTTTAGTTGTGATCAGGTTTATCTAAGAGACTCTCCAAACCCACAGCCTATTGCTGTTGACCTTGGTTACCATGCAGATGTGGAATGTAAGTACCTATTGGCTGAAGATACCATGTACTATGGACAAAGGACCTGAGATGCAACTTACTGGAAAACCTACTTCCTGATAGTAGTCTTCATGACACTACAACTCTATTAAACCACCACAATCCCTACCTACTTTCGAAATATTTTATCTTAAATGCATAGACAAGTCTAGTTATCATCTAACATCAAAAATAATAGAACATCTTTTTCAACCAATGTCTTGAGATGCATACCATGACAGGAAACACTCCACTGACACAGCCT
Organism: Arvicola amphibius; assembly: GCF_903992535.2. NCBI lineage: Eukaryota > Metazoa > Chordata > Mammalia > Rodentia > Cricetidae > Arvicola > Arvicola amphibius. The sequence continues at coordinate 56,133,692 of NC_052065.1, forward strand.
GGAGGGCTAAGAAGCAAAGACTAGGTATCCCAGATACCTAGGATAAAACCAAACAAGACAGACAAAAATCCAATGAAATGATCCCTAATGATATTCTGCTATACTCATAGACAAGAACCTAGTATACTCAAAGCAGCTACATCTAGCAACTGATGGAAACAGATGCAGAGACACACAGCCAAACATTTGGCAGAACTAAAGGAATCCTGTTGGGAAAAAGAGGAGAAGGCTTGTAGGGGTCAGAGGGGACAAAGATACCACAAGAAACACCACAGAATCAACTAATCTGGGCTCAAAGGGTCTCACAGAGTCTGAACCGACAACCAATCTTCATGGGACTTACATAATATGTTATGCTTGTGTAGCTTGGTCTTCTTCTGAGATCCCCAATAGTGGGAGCAGTGCCTATCTCTGACTTTTTGCCTCCTTTCTGAATCCTTTTACTCCCACTAATTCCACTTTTCCAGCCTTAATACAAGAGGACATACTTAGTCTTAATGTAACTTGATATGAAATATTTGGTTAATATCCCTAAGAGTATTGCCATTTTCTGAAGGAAAACAGAGGAGGAGTTGGTAGGTGGTAAGAGGAATGACTGGGGAGAGAGGAGGGAGAGGAAACTGTGGTCAAGATGTAATATTTGAGGGGAAATAACAAATAAAGAAATGTAAATTTAGAGAGTAGAATTAGTGTTCAGTCCCTACTGATACATCTGCAATTCAACTCCTAAACCTAAGTCTCAGGGATCCTAGCCAAAGAGGGGGACAGAAAGTGTGTAAAATTCAGTGTAACAGAAGATTTGGTATATGATATCTTATCATAGAAATATGTAAGAAAGACACCCATGAAGTTTGATTGACATGCATGTCTAAACAAGAACCTGAACAAGGGCAACACCACTAAACATGATAACATGGCTGGTGGGAAGCTCATGAGGCCTCTTTCTGACCCAAATTCAGAGTCAACTAAGGATTACTGAGAGTTGGAGAAATACTTTTCCATACAGAAGAATTCCAAGCCTGCAGTTTGGCTATCTAGTATCAATTAATGAGCTCTGAAATTATACACTTACAGATAATATTACATGGATTGAACTGGAAATGTGTTTTAGATTTATCAGTTGAGACTGGGCTACCAATTCTGTTCTTTGTTTTTTTTTTTAATTTAGTTTGTTTTGTAAAGATCTTTATCTGTTGCAAAGAGAAGTTTCCTTGATGTGGGGTTAGGACTAGAGTTATCAATATATTTAAAGACAAATGTTTAGAATGTAGGTTTAGTTGTGTGTGTGCATGTGCACGAGGTTAGGAACTAAAGAAAAAGTGGGCATGACATAAATTTGAGAGAGAGTAAAAGAGGTTATATGGGAGGAATTGGGAGAAGGAAATGGAAGAAAGGGAATTATGTAATTTATAATTTCAAAGAATAAAATTATTATTAATAAAAGAACAAAATCAGGATAATTTAACTTCATGAGTAGAACAAAAGCTATAAAATATCAACTCTGAAAAGATAGAGACTTGTAATTATCAGACAAAATCTTCAAAATGCTACTACCACTAAAGCTCCAAGAAGTAAAAGTAAGTACACCCAAGAGATGGGAAATATATCATCTTAGCAAAGAAATACAAAGTATAAAGATGACCATGAGAATTCTGTAAACATTAAATCATTGGAGGAGACTAATAATAGAAGGAATGTAAAAAAAAAAAAAAGTCTAGGGAACCAAAACAAAGACAAATCAAGACAAGAGCTAAGTCTTTGAAATATCAAATCAATAATATAATGATGAAATAATCTATACAGAATAAAATATAATAGGAATAGCTACACATATTTTCAAACCTTTATTTTAAACTATTTTTATTGTAGTAAAATATATGATCACCTTTTTGCCCCACTTTAGATTAGATTCAGTAGACATGGTAGTCTCTGTGCATTTTTGTTTAAAATCATCTCCTAATGAACTTTATGCCCCTTGCACATTGAGAACCATTAAAAGAAGATAACAAATATGTTTAAGGATCAGGAGTGACATGAAGTAGCATATTTGAGAGACATGAGCCACAAATAATGCCTTTGGGGAAAGTGAATGCAGTCATTATATTACCGTAGAAGATATATATTTGTAGGACTGAATTTGAGGTAAAAATTCAAGGAAAATTTCACTAGAAATAAAAGTTAATATAGTATTTTCCATGATTTGTATGCCGTCATGGAATTTTCTATTTACTCTGTGAATAGTCAATAAATACTCAGGATTTTTAAGTTAAAAATGACATATTTTATTTGTTTATCATTTAATTTAATAAATACTTCAAATTTACTCTGGATGTGCTAGTGTATGCTGTGCACAGGGCTACAGTATTATGACTGTCTAACAAACAGATTGGAAGGGTAAGTGTGGAACAAGAAAGCCATATACAGAGGCTAATTGAATAATTTTTAAAGGTGATAAGGGATAAGAAAAATTATAATGATATCAACATGACCTAAGATAGTGGAAATGTACAGAAGAAAAGAGAAAAGAGGCTATATTAATAGAGAGATGGAATTTGTTTTTTTTTTTCTAGTATTTAATGAACTACTCACTGCAAGGAAGAAGGATCTAGAGAATCCAGAAAGATAAATAGCTTTTAGTTGAGCATTCTGGATAGATAATGGTGCCAAGAGAGTAGGGGAGGAAGAGAAAAAAAGAGGAAGTGAGGGAGAGAAATGAGAGAAAGTGACAGAGACAGTGACAAGAACAGCCACTTTTTCTTACACCAATTTAGCCTCCTCAATGAAAACGGTATACATGGGTTTCGCATGTAGAAGGATAGTATTTCCAAGGCCATGGTTTCAAGGTCATAAAACTAGTTTTGTTTACATTTTGAATCAGATAATGCTACACAACATAGGAGGTAGGAGCAAGACAGGGCTGTTCTGTGCACTATAATATTAAGAATCCTCTCCTCTATGCACTAAAGGCCAGGCGCACATCCACAATCATAACAAGGTACTTTCATATATTCCCAAGTACCTGCTAGGGGGAGAGAACCCCAGGTAACAGTGGACTTCCTTCCAGGACACCGTTGTATGAAAATACCAATTATTAAAATTATCTGCGGCATTCACACTTTATGTGTTGCAGGTTCATTTCCCACTGTTCTGTTACTTCCCGTGTGCTTTACACTACTCCTCAGCATCAAGTGTTGCCTTACAAATAAGCAACCTTAGCTCAGTGCCAAAGACAAGCTGTGTCTATTCTCTATCATCAGCACTCTGGCTATATTTGTTAGCAATATATAAAAGGAAACAATTCTTATATCTTCTTTTATGTCCATCTATGTATCCTAATTTTTATGCCCTACTCTACTCCAGAAAATATTTTCCTTTCTAATCGCGTTAATGCCTTTCAGATATTTATAGAGGACCATGTGGCCTATTCTCTGTGCCTCCTCACCAACTGTGTCTCGAAAAGCAAAGCTCCTTTAATCTTTCCATGCCAATCAGACCTTCCCACTTCATAAATCATGTCTACAGATTCTTCCTGACTTCCATCACTGTGCATTCATCATTTGGAGCCTCTGGTGGCCCCACACTAACTCGGACATCCTAGGAGGCATCTCATCAAAGTCACGTCATTCCCTGACACAGTGTCTCTCAGAACACTCCTGGAAATAACATTGGCCCCTTTCAGTTACCTTATCATATTGCAAAACCATATCTAATATGAGAAAAGCTCATCCTCACACACACTGTTACCCAATCCAATGGAGAACCACATGTTCACATGTCTGAGGCCAAAAATAATATATGATTGTGGATAGATGTAACGTTTCCAGGAAGCATTCTTGAACTGAGGAGAGCTGACCATTTTCTCTTGAACTGCTCTATGTTTTCTTCTCAGTATTCCATTTATTATGTAGCACCCAGCACTTCTAATCTTTGAGATGTAAATGGTCCTGTTCATGAACTTTCTTTATGTGGGCTTTATGCCTAAGTAGCTCTAATTTGAAGGACAGAAATCTAATACCATATCCTTTGCAGACCCACAGTAGGAACTTACTATCTTTACATATTAGACTTTTAAGGATCAGGGAAAGTCATTTCTATCAATACTGTACCTCAAGAAAGTATCCAGGAAAAAATCAAATGCATTGTTTCCATCAGTCAAAATGTCCTGGTAGTCTGGTGTTCTTCACTGAATGATTGCAAAGTTAATGAGTGAAGAACAGTAAACCATGTGACAAAAGAAATTTATAGTATTGTCTCTAAGATGTAAGTACAAATAATATAAGTAGTATGATGCAGTAGTATGTTAAAATTTTATTTATATTTTTAAAACTCTACAAATAAAGTTACCAATTAAAATACACCCTAATCTTAGTGATTGTTAATATTTTGGTAGCTGAATTATGAATATTATTTATTTTTTCTACTTTTTCAATTTCAAAAGCAATTACTTTATTATAATATTTGATTGCTTGTTTTATATTTAAAATAAATACAAAGATATAAAAAATCCTCTAAATAATACTCAACAACTATTTATTGAATACAACCTACACTTTATGCCAAGTAGTCCAGTAGGCATCACACCACAAGGAAGAATTAACCGTATATGCTATCTAAAGCAATCAAAAAGTATCATCTCTAGGGTTAATGCAGAATAAAATAGACAAATGTCTAGTTAAAAGACATATGTTTGCTTTTATAAATGAGATAACTTCTGAATCACTCCCAGAACTTTTGGACCCAACTATTGGTTAAATACAATCTTAATAAATTACAACATGAAAAATAGGAAAGCCCTTCATTTTCAGAGGAGATTGCAAACTTCTAAAAAGCCAATAGAGTATTAGATTAGCTTTAAGAAATTACCTTTACCAACTGCAATTTGCCTATAATATATGAGATTTTGGACAACCCTTTGGTTGGTTTAAACTAAAGTTACTCCTAACTCCCACTTCTCTTATCAACACTATATTCTGCTTAGGAGGATAAGACCATCCAAAAGTCATCACTAAGCCAACTTTACGTGCATATTTCTGCTACTAAATAAAGCACCTCCTCATCACAGAACTAGAAGGATTGAATATTTAAAAATAAATCACTTGAATAAAATCTAATTTGGATACCTTGCTTTACTCCATGGAAAAGAAGATTAAGCAAGGGCATCATAAGAACAGAGGCATGCTCTTTACCAAATCCCAAGAAAGGAAAAGAGGCAGTAAATATGATGAAAGGACATGATTATTGGTCCAGAAAACCTGTCATTGCTACCTGATTTTGGCAAATCATTTTATTCCAAAGGGTCAGAGCTACCTCTTTTGTCAAATGTAAAGTTTGGATAAGACAGTTATAGAAATCAGTTGCTGCTATGCAGCAGTTTATGAATTACAAATTTACTTTCTTTCTATTTCCATCTTTCTATGATCATTCTGGCATGAAGCGAAGATAAGAGTAATCAGGGCACATACAAAGAAAACTTTCAAAATGTAGTGGTTAGTGGTTTAATCAATGTGAATTGTATAATCACCTTGCCAAAGGAACTTCATAAACAGTATGAAGACATGAGAAGGTTGATACTTAGAAATACGTGGTAGACAATTGATCCCACCAAGTTCTTCTGGCTGAACAACTGCATGATGCAACAGTTCTTCTCAAAAGTTAAGTGCAAGTCTCAAAACTGAGAAGCAAGAAATGACCATGAGAATAAGTTATCCTGACTAAAAGTAAAGGCAAAAAAAATAGGCCTGATGGAGAAACACTATTTCCCAAACATTGTGATCTATGATCCTTTGAAGTTTGGCCACTACTAGAGAAAACCCTATCAGAATATTGATCCTCATAAGTAAACCAGAAAAATGATCTCAACAGAACTGAACTCCTTGCCCTTAAGAGGCATGATCTGATTCTGAGAAAACTTCTCTTCACACACCCTCCAGTCTTTCTCAACTTCTCCTCTGAGCAATGCTGGCAAGGTTGAGGAATGAGAAGCACCATCTGGAACAAGAAACAGAACCTTGAACATCAAAATTAGGCCAGGTCTCATGGGAGTGCTGTGGGAGACCCTTTCCATTCTTCTGAGACTTGGGCTGGAGTGACACATTGGGTGTTTGCTGGACTGAAAACCTAGAATACGGACTTGCTTCCTTTCTCCTTCACTATCTTGACTGATTGTGCTTGATTGTTTACAGTTTTACTGGGAGACCGAGGGCAGCAAAAAGACATAAATGAAAATATGCGTTCATGTTGGGCTCAGCATTCCTAGGAATGCTTGCAGTAGAGGTTGCCAGAAGGATGTTCCAGCTGCAGCCAGAGCCTGACAAGAAGCTCTACAAGGAAAAAGAGGAACTAGCTCAAAGTGAAACTGAAGTCTGCCTCACTCCAGATTTCTCATTTGAAAATGTGCACACAAATCCAAATTGGCAGAATCATTCAGCAAGAGAACAAACATAAACAAATTTCCCAGCCTGGTACATCATGATAGGGCCTAAATGATTGACTATTCACCTCCTTCATCCTTAAAGTTAAACAAATATTTTGTGCTACTTCTAAGAAAGAGCAGTAGGATCTTTATCCAATGTGCCAGTGTTAGAGTTATACATTGCTAGAATTGTATTTGGCAGATACATAGCAAGTGTTCAATAAGTATATATGACCCTACTGACCAAGGCTGTGTTGTTAATATTAAGTGAAGTATGATAAGTCAGTTCTGGTTCTCAATTGTACTATCTGCAAAATGATGGATGACTATATTCTTTACAACCTACATGCTGAACATAAAAGGGAATGCATATGGAAGGGTTGTGTATTTGATAGATGTATTTGCTGTTTAGAAAGCCTATATGAAAGCAATTGAGTAACCATTGAAATAGAATTCAGACCACTGTGTTTACCCAAGTTATAAGGAAGAGGTCAGGGAGAGCTTGTCAATGAGAACTTGAACTTCATGTTTTGCAGTTTCACGCAAAAGATTATACAGAAGACCTAGACCACAACAAGAATTTTGAAACTAACCTAAAATAAAAAGATTCCATCCCTCTATGTCTTGTGGCATTTTTAATTCAAGGCTGCACAGTGCTGTTGTATAGAGGCAGTTTCATGTGTTGTAAAGTCAGATATCTTACATTCAAATGTAGCCTTGTGTGAGACAGTATGCTATTCACTGCATTTCTCCATTTGCTCATTTGAAAATGCAGCTGATAATTTCTGTGCCTACTTTAGAGATTGTAATGAATTTGAAAGGGTGAAAATATAAATATATGTTTAGAATGTTTCTGGGTATGAATGAGCACTGAAATAAAGTAGAGCTAGCTGTTAATAATATATCAGAACTTATGTAGCAATTCCATACAACTAGGTATGTGCCACAGAAATGAGGACTGCATTTTAGATTCTGCATTTTTAAGCCTGAGAACAGTTTTTGGACAGTCTTCTCTACAGAGTTATGGTCCACAAGTTATGCAGTGGCCTTATAAATTATTCCCTATTTACTATAATAAGCCAAACAACTTTATAACAAAAGAACTCACTCTTTTACACCATTCCTCTTTTGAATTCATATACTACTTAGTATTCAGCATAGCTACAAAAGAAAACCTTCTGGAAATCTTTGAAACACCACCTAGTCCACCTTTTACACAAATTTTGCTGCTCAGAATATTAACAAAACCACACTAAAGAATACTGTCCACATCTTGCACTTGTAATTGTTTTTCCCATGCCTTGCAGAGCTCCCTCTTTCTGCTTGCAATTAAAAAATATCATTCTTGGGCAAAATGGAAAGCAAGGTCAAAGAGCAAGGAGACAACTGGCACTGGTTGGCAATACTACACGGTGACAAGATGATGATCTACTTCAAAAATCTTACGTCAGTCCTGACATTGAACCACACCCCACAGCCCATAACACAGAACTGAGATTAGAACCAAAGAATTAGACTTAAGCACACCTTGGAAATTGTCCCTTTGATACTTTCTTATTCAATTGACAGAGAAACTGGAGCCCAAGATGAGGTTCAATGACCAACTACTAAATCTGTGAGAAGAGATTTATGTAGTTCACTTTTATTTCCTCACCCTCTATTTGTACCAGACACCATATTTAATATGTTATGTTTAAAAATATTTTTTATTGATTTCTATTGAGCTCTACATTTTTCTCTGCTCCCCTCCCTGCCCCTGCCCCTCCCCTTCAACCCTCCCCCGAGGTCCCCATGCTCCCAATTTACTCAGGAGATCTTATCTTTTTCTACTTCCCATGTAGATTAGATCTATGTAAGTCTATCTTAGTATCCTCATTGTTGTCTAGGTTCTCTGGGATGATGATTTGTGGGGTTTTCTTTGCTTTATGCTTAAAAACTACTTATGAGTGAGTACATGTGATAGTTGATTTTTATCTGTTTTATTTCACCTAATTTTCAAGACATCTATTTAAGACAGGTACTGAATAGAAAAGTCAAAGTATATTCACCTAATAGAAAAACAAATGGTATTCACAGATATTAAAAGATATAACTTAAGCCATTCAGTCATCACCAAGACTTATTTATGGAGAAATACACTCTCAATCACATATATTGTGTCAATGATAAATAATACAGACCAAAAAAATCATGTTTTATGGATGTTTCTTGACAATGGAAATATGTCTTGTGAGTGTCTCTGTTTTGGGGTGTTCACCAGTGAAGATTGCTCAAGACATCGATTTAAGTCAATAGAAAGTCTTTATTAGCTGACCACTGAATACACTGGGTGTCTGGGATCCTAGTGTAGTCCCAAGCTTTTCTCAAGATTAGTTTTTTAAGCACAAAATCTTTGTCCTGGGTTGACATATTTTAGTTAATAAGAACAGTTAGCCAGAGGCAGAACTACAAAAGCCAAAAACAAGGTTAGTACATTTAGAGACTTTTCCATAACTGTGGACTTTGATGGATTAGGTCTTTGTTTTCATTTTTGGCAGGTGGTGCTGGCTACATACTGAGCTTTAATCTTATAATTTGTTGTGTGTGTCACACCAACAGCAACTAATAGAGAGCTACTGATTGCAGAGATACTGAAATAGTTTCTCCCATTAACATAAGTCACTGACAATGCTCTTCATTTCTAGCTCTCAGTTATTTTGCAATACTTGATTTTTTATATACTTGATGTTTTTCAAGACCGAGTTTCTCTGTAGTCCTGACTATCCTAGAATTTGAATGTAAACCTGACTGGCACTTCCATCATGGAGTCAGTTGCACTAAGATCTGTAAACCTATTAAGGTCTGGGGCCCTGTTGCATTCTAGAGAAAGTAATTTACATAGCACTTAAAATTCATACCTGCCAACTACACCACTGAACAAGGTTTATCAATGCTGCCTTTCCTTATCTATAAAAGTCAGGAGCCTTTCAAAACCATGTTGATGTGTAGCAGAAATGACAATACTAACCTCTCAATTCTCAAAGTATGTTCCAGGAGCTACTTGTTCTAGAATCACCTGGAAAGCTAACTAACATCCAAATGCCTGTCCATAGTTCAGACCTAGTGAATTAGAATCGTGTCGAAGGTGGTTCATCAAGAGAAAGAGACTGGTAGTCTGTATACTTGACAAGTATTCCAACACTATAATTAACTCGAAAGTATGAAATTTCTTACCCTAGGCAAAAAAAAAAAAAACTGCTGCTACATTTCCCAAGAATATCTGGGAAGATCAACCTAAGACTCAATCATATATTAATATATGAAACATTTTCTGCTTATATAAGCATGTGAGAGAGGATAGTTTGAGGAAGGCTTTAAGAAAGGATCTTATTTAAGAAAGGTTATTTTGATCTCACTCTGTACATAGACTGGCCCCAAACTTGAAATCTTATTTCAACTTCCCAAGTACTGGATTTATAAGAATGTATAATGCCTGCCCTTTATCCCAAGATTTTACATCTGTGATTTAAGAATTAATTCCTTAATTTAGGGATTATATACTGATGAATCAGACACTGTTTATAGAGCTATGTTCATGATGATATCCAATAATTGTAGCAGCAGTGAAGTTTAGCAACAGAGTAGCATGGTAGCTATTTTGAAAGAATGGGCTTTTAGGAATAAGTAGCAATGTGTGGCAAATGACGCAATGCTGATCTAATGAACAATGAGAAAAATAATCCTTGAAAAGTATAGAAAAATCACCACTATATAAATTAAAATTATTCTGACAAACATTTAAAATTATGAAGAAGACTTAGATTAACATTTGTTAAGTTTATTAACCCATGAACTCTATATGCATACTCATGTTGACTACCTTACAATCTACACCTCTAGAAAAATTTCAAATGTGATTCTTCAAATTATATACCTCATTTCGATCTCTAACCTCTCATTTGCCTTTCTACATACACATATTCTAAAATACCCTGAAAGCAGAGTTGTGCAGAGAAAAATGAAAATCTGACACACATGAGTCAGATGTGGAGAATGATAATTACAACTCTGATGCTCTTGGGGAAAAAAATCCTTCTCCTCCTTGGGTCTCAGTTCCCAGATTAATAATGCAGGAATGGGGCCTAGCACCTGGTGTTCTCACAAACACTACCATCTAGTTAAGGTCTCTCTCTTTTGTGATGGTGAATGCCCTAGGGTGCCAGCTCTATGTGCTGTTCTGGAAGTGTTAACACTAAGGGCAGAGTCATGCTTGGAAATCTCTAAGCAAGTAGGATTATTTGGTACTCATGAGTCATCATACTCCCACACTCCACAGCAAAGAGGGCCACTCTCAGCAATTCCAGAAATAAAAAAGGATGAGAGACCAGTCTCAGGATAGGGTCTCTAACTTTTAGATGATAAGAAACCAGACACTTGAACCCAAGAGCAAATCTTAATCTATGATGGCACCTGAAACAAATCAGCCTAACAAAGCTGTGTGTGCATGCCAGTATATAAGCAACCAGAAGGAATCGATACTACTAGAGATCTGATCTTCAGTCTGTACCAAGTGCTTCACAGAAATACACACACGCACACACACATATGTATGTATATATACATATATATATATATATATATATATATATGTTTCATTGGAAAGACTTAGGAGACATTCCTCCACTCAATTATACCATAGCTGTTTATTCATTAAATGCTTCAGCCTGGCAATTGTTTGATGACCTGAAAATACAACACTGAATGAGACACACAAGCCTGATTGTTGTAAGCATGCAGCAGACACAGAAAATTAATAATTAATCACATAGGCAGATAATAAATTTTCAAAATCAAAACAAAGAAATGTTATGAGAAGAAAATAATGAAGTAAAAAACAAAGTAATGAAGGAGACAGAGGGCAGCAAGGACTAATATTAATTTAGCAATGAAGACATAAAAAAAGAATACTGAACTGATACCTGAATATAGAAAAAGCCTTCAGTCAAACTTGAAGGCTTTGGAACGGGGAGGCGGTAAAATGCAAAGAACTGAAATTTCAAAGAACTTTTTAGATTCAAGAAAGATACAAAAACAATATCAGTGTTCACAGAGAGCTGTTATCAAGAGAAAGAGTGACAGAAAATGAACTATGAACTAAGAAAGGCTTAAGCCATCTAGAACCTTGGAACCTAATAGGAAGACCACAAATGTTCTAAAAGCAGGAGAAGATGTTTTAAGGTCTTAAGTGCCTGAGCAATAGATTCTAAATACTACACTGAAAATCAATGATAAAACTAGAATTCCATTTCAAAACTATAAGCTTTTCAACATTCTCAGAACTTAATCTTGGAAAAGCATGGCACTTCAACACCAAGACTGAGTGGAAAGCCTCAAACAAAATATTGGGGAAACCTAAGATTTGGAGAGGGAGAGGAGAGAGAGAGAGAGAGAGAGAGAGAGAGAGAGAGAGAGAGAGAGAGAGAGAGAGAGAGAGAACAGAGTCAGAGTGAAGTCATGTAGCCATTGCAGGAAACATATGCCAGATGCCAGACAGAACCTTATCATCACAACCATGTGATGATACACATATTAATAGAAATTGGTTACTTTAAGATGTAAGAGTTAGCTAAGAATACACTAGAGTCATTGGCCAAGCAGTGTTTCAATTAATATAGTTTCCGTGTAATTATTTCAGGTCTGGGAAGTTGAGAAACAAATGAGCAGCCTCTGTTGCAATTTACTTGGTGGCAGCATGGGCCAACTGCTTACTAGTGTTGAGGTGGTGAACGCAGTTCCCACCCAGCGGTCCCAAGAGCAGGCAGTAAGGTATCCATCCAACAAGACAAAACCTTAGCTCACTATCATACTCAGTTAAATGGAAGTGAAAACACTTACATATATTACATATATTACATATATTACACTTACATGTATTCTGAGGAATTCATGAGAAAACAAATGATAAATAATTACAGTGCAAAACACAGAACAAGTAGTCACTGTGTGATAATATAATAAAATAATTAATATATGTTATATTTAAAAGTGCTGTAGTGACAGCTCAGTGGATAAAGAATTTGCTGCATGAAAGTAGAACGTAAGTTCAAATCCCCCAAATTTTACATAAAATCTGGTCACAGTAACACATATGTATAACCCCAGTGTTCCACATTGAGAAAGAACATGGATGCATATGGATATCTGGAAACCATGGCAAATAAGAAATAAAAGACGGTATTAAGACAGAAAGCAAGCATGACATACGAGGCTGTCCTTTGACATCACACGAATGCCAAAGAATGTGTGTATGCTTACACTGACACTGTATTCAAATACACACACGCACACTGACATGCATGCATGCACATAGTAGGAGAGAAGGAGAGAGGGAATATTTTTAAGAAAATCCCAGATGAATTAAAAGAGATGGTATAGCCCAGTGAGTGTGTTTTCATTCCCATAACCAGTAAGATTTACTTTCCTTCTGTTAAACACGGTTTTCCACCACCTGTCTTATTGATAAGGCTGAAATTTTAGGCCACAGGATTGGACTGTTGCTTTGAGGAAAAGTCTCTCCCAGGCCGGTATGACCTCCCATGTTCTTTAAGAATTATGATAAAGAGATTGGGTGGGGTGAAATCACATGCTATGGTTAAGAGTGAAGGAAAAGAATTCCAACTTCTTAAACATATACTCTTAACCAGATACTTGACATTCGTCATCATCATTATTATTACATTTGGTATTCCCAATAGCTTATAAGGGTGTAAGGAATCAAAGACACAGGTAAAGACAAGGGCTTAACGAAGACCACTCAAATAGCATGCAGTAGATGCAGAACTGAAACTTTGATATTCCTGACTCTAAACCCGCTCATGTACTTGGTCCACTCTACACTCTCTTCTTTTTGGGCTTCTAAATACTTTCTATGTCTCAGCTCAGTAAAGTAATTTCATTTTGATGGTTATCATTTCTTGGATCTTTAAATTGAGGCTAACAATTTTGTCTCATAAGATTATTATAAAGAGTGCAATTCATTGTTATGGTAAATACTCAAAGTTTTAGTTCTATTGTTGAACTATCATTAAATCTTAACTACTACTTAAGCAGATATGATCACTGTCCTATTCTCCTTTGCACTACAAGGCAGAAGACTTACTGGAATCTACAAATTCTCACATTTCTTTTTTAAACGGAAGATTCCAAGGTTATCTCAGGATTAGCTGGATCATCCAGCAGCAAATTCTTGGAAAATGTGGAACTGGAACAGAGAAGGAGCCAGCACCACTCCTAGTAAAGTAGGTCATCAGAAAGACTAAGAAGAATAGACTCAGGCACAGATTTCAATCTGGATATGGGTTTCTCTATCACATGGAAATTACAATAAAAATATATGTCTCATTGAAACACATAGTCATTGAAAAGAAAAGTGAGATTTCTTCCAGATTCATCAAGGGATTCTCAGAGGGACTAATAATAAGTCATTTAAAGTCTATCAAGAAGTATAAATTGCATGATGTAAGACTGAGATGAAATTTCTGAAGAAAATGCTATAGCCTACTTTGATAGTATTTTGCTGTACCATTATAAAAAGCCAGCCTAACAAGAAAGCCCACCAAATAAATCATACTTCTACTTGTAAACAGTTTGAATGTATGTATTTGGAAACTGACTTGGAAAAAAATGTTTCACCTTTAGTGGTGGAGGGGGCTGCTTGTTTGTCCCAGCTGCCCAGAACCGAAATAATCACACAGAAGCTGTATTAATTAAATCACTGCTTGACCCATTAGCTTTAGCTTCTTATTGGCTAACTCTTATATTAATTTAACTCATTTTCTTTAATCTTTATATCACCACATGGCTGTGGCTTGCCGGGTAAAGTCCCCATAGTCTATCTCCAGCAGCTCCATGGCTTCTCTCTAACTCTACCCTTCTTTCTCTTAGCATTCAGCCTAGCTTTCCCTGCCTACCTAAGTTTTGCCTTGCTATAGGTCCAAAGCAGCTTCTTTATTCATTAATCATAATCACAGAATACAGAGAAAAATCCCAAATCACCTCTCCTTTTCTGTTTAAATAAAAAGGTTTTAACTTTAACATAGTAAAATTACATATAACAAAACAGGCATCAAACAAGAATTACAGTTACAATATTTCTATTTACTTTATCTTTTATCATAACCAAGAAAAACTATAATTATAAGTTCTTCAACTCCATCAAAGACTCCAGAAGGATATAATATTACCTAAGTAAACAGGAAGTGCATTGTAAGCAACTTCCAAAATTCTAGAATTGACAGAGGCATCTTGCTGCCTGGACAGTCACCCAAAGTTCTTCTGTATCATTGGAGCATCCGTCTTCAGCCTACAGGCCCATAGTATCCAGCAGAGTTTTTCACAAAGCAGGACATTTCAAAGATAGTTCCACCAATATTGGCAGTTTTTAGTCATTGTCTTCTGTCCTGCAGAATGTTTAGCAGACTCTTTCATGAAGCAGGAACCCCAAAGGATGTCTCACATTATTTAAGCAAGCTTAGCAGTCATTTTTCTGTGAATCCTACATGTCCAGGAAAGAACAGTTTCTTGGCCAAATGGCTAATCAACTCCATAAAAGCCACTTTGGTGCCCATCTTCCTCTTGAAGTAGATTGGTGCTGCCAGGAGCAGATGTGTCTCATTGTCATGAAAGTCTTAAGTTCTTCAAACATTTTAAATGCCATGTTCTGTAGTCTTTGAAAGAAGTGAAGAATGCCTATCCATCTGAAATACATATCTGTCCATCTACACTTTAGATTACAATGTACACTAAAATAAATTCTATTGAGATGGAGACAAGAACAAAACAATAAAACAATAAGAAATACTAAGAGAAGAAAAAAAGAAAAGCATCATCATCTTAGAGCAAGAGCCTTGTTAAGGAACATTTAAACCCAGGAAGCATCATTTCTTGATGATAAAATTTACTACATGAAAATTAAAAACAGGATACGGAGAGTACAAATTCGAACTTGAATAAAGGCTCTGTGCTTTTACATATGGAATTCGGTCTCTCTGGTGGCCATTTGGGGGTCCCCACAATCTGTCCACAACACAAGCCAAAATAAAGATACTCATTAGTGAGAGGCCCGCCAATCTTGTGGTTTGCATGGCAAAGGGCAGCACCTCTGGTTAAGGAACAATACCCCCAATTAGTTTACTTCTGGAGATGGAAAGAAAGTCCCAACCACACCTCCTGGGCCAAGACAGTCAACTGTACTGGGCTGTGTGAGTCATCTTCCATCCTTGAACATCACTGGCATCCATGCTAAGGGTTTCTCTGTGAAGCCCTGGCTGTTCTCGAGCTTCTGCTATAGACTAGGCTGGCCTCAAACTCAGAGATCTGCCTGCCTCCTGAGTGCTGGGATTAAAGGCTTATGGTGCCACCGTGCAACAATAAATCTTTTATAAAAGAACTGTCGAGTGGAGCTCTAAAGCACAGGCTATGACTATACAGAGCAGACTAAAAGGTGAGTAATCAGCCAGCCAGCTGGGCACCCCACTCTCTAGACCCTCGGTACTGGGGCAAAACCCAGGGCCCCTCCCCCACCTGACTCAGCTTCACTAGCCATCCAGCCAGCAAGCTTCCTGCAGGTAGGCTGGTCCAACACTCCTCATTGAGGGGATCCTGTAAACTACAAGACCCACTCCACCCCCAAACAAACCCATCCCTCATGACCTCAGAAGAACTCTGAAACACAGGCTCCAACTGCACAAAGTGGACAAAGAGACTGTGACTTCATAGAGCAGACCAACAGAGAAACGCTGAAGCACAGACAGTGACTGGACAGAGCAAACCAAGAGCAGCTCCCTAAGACACAGACAGCTACTATAAAGATTAGATCAAGAGGCAAAGATACTGCAGGCACCAATTAGAGGAAGAGGTAAGTAGGACTCAATACAAAAGTTCATTCAACAACCTAAAAAGCAACATGGTAACACCAGAACTCAGTGGTCACATAACAGGAAGGCATGGTCATACTAACCCAGAAGAAGCAAAAGAAAACAATCTTAAATGTAACTTTATGAAGATAAAAGAGACCCTTAAAGAGGAAATGAAAAATTCCCTTAATGAAATGGAAGAAAAGACAAACAAAAAATTGGAAGAAATCAATAAATCTCTTAAAGATAACCAAGAAAAAAACAATAAAACAGGTGAAACAAATAGTTTGAACAGTTCAATACTTGAAAACTGAAATAGAGACAATAAAAAAAAAACACAAACTGAGGGAATTATAAAAATGAAAAATTTGGGTACATGATCAGGAACTACAGATGTAAACATAACCAACAGAGTACAAGAGATGGAAGAGAGAATCTCAAATATTCAGGATACTATAAAGAAAATAGATTCATCAGTCAAAGAAAATGTTAAATCCAGCAAATTCTTAACACAAAACATCCAGGAAAACTGGGAAAACAAGAAAAGACCAAACTTAAGAATAACAGAGATTGAAGAAGGACAACTCCAGCTCAAAGGCACAGAAAATATATTCAACAAAATCATAGAAGAAAACATTCCCAAGCTAAAGTAGGATATGCCTATGAAGGTACAAGAGGCTTACAGAACTCCAAATAGATTAGACCAAAAAAGTCCACTCACCATATAATAATAAAGACACAAAACATACAGAAAAAAAGAAAGGATATTAAGAGCTGCAAAGGAAAAAATCAAGTACCATATAGAGGCAGACCTATCAAAATTATGTCCAACATGTCAATGGAAGCCATGAAAGCCAGAAGATCCTGGGCAGTTTATTGAAGACACTAAGAGACTGTGGACAAGCACAGACTGCTATACTCAGCAAAGCTTTCAGTTACCATCAATGAAAAAAAAGATATTCCAAGACAAAATCAGATTTAAGCAATACCTATTCACAAACCCAGCCTTACAGAAGTACTAGAAGAAAAACTCCAAAACAAGGAAGCTAACAGTATCCACAAGAACACAAGCAACAGATAACCTCACACCAGCAAACCCCAAAGAATGGAAATACACAAACACTATAACCAGAAAAATAACAAGAATTAACTGGTCATTAATATGTCTTAGTATCAATGGATTCAAATCACCTATAAAAGCACACAGGCTAACAAAATAGACATGAAAGCAGGATCCATCTTTCTGTTGTATATAAGAAACACGCCCCAAACTCAGAGACAGACATTGCCTCAGATTAAAGGGTTAGGAAAGGATTTCCAGACAAATGGATCCAAGAAACAAGTGAGTGTAGCTATCCTAATATCTAACAAAATAGAATTCAAACTAAAATCAATCAGAAGAGATAGAGAAGGACATTTCATACTTATCACAGGAAAAATCCATCAAGATGAAGTCTCAGTCCTGTACATCTATGCCCCAAATATAAGAGCACATACCTATGTAAAAGAAACATTACTAAAGCTTAAATCACACATCAAACCCCATACATGTTCTAACAGTGGGAGACTGCAACACCCCACTCTCCCCAATGGACACGCCAACAAGAAAGAAACTTAACAGAGAAATAAGACACTTAACTGGTGTCATGATTCAAATGGTTTAAGAGACATCTATGGAACATTTCACCCAAATACAAAAGAAAAAATCTTGATCTCAGCACCCCATGGAACCTTCCTTATAATTAACCACATACTCTGTAATAAAGCAAACCTCAACAGATACAAAAAAAAAAGTTGGACTAACCCCCTGTATCTTATCAAATCACCATGGTTTAAATTTAGAATTCAACAATAACACTAATTGCAGAAAGCCTACAAACACATTGAAATTGAGCAGTGCTCAGCTGAATCACCCATATGCCAAGGAAGAAATAAGAAAGAAATTAAAAACTTCCTAGAATTCAACAAAAATGAAGGCGGAACAAACCCAAACCTATGGGACACAATAAAAGCTTTGCTATGAAGAAAGTCCAGAGTACTAAGTGTGCACATAAAGAAAGCAGAGAAATTTCACACTAGTTATTTAACAGCACACCTGAAAGTTCTAGAACAAAAAGAGGAGGAGTAGATGCCAAAGGATAATCAAATTGAGGAATAAATTTGGCCAAAAAAAGGAGATAATGCAAAATTCAAAGAAACAAAGAGTTGGTTCTTTGAGAAAATCAACAAGATAGACAAACCCTTATCCAAACTAATCAAAAGGAAGAGAGAGAACATCCAAATTAACAAAACCAGAGATAAAAAGGGGGATATAACAACAGGCACTGAGGAGATCCTGAAAATCATTGGATCATACCACGAAACCCTGTACTTCACAAAATTGGAAAATGTAAAAGAAATGGACAATTTTATGGATAGATATCATATTCCAAAATTAAATCAAGAACAGATGAACAATTTAAATAGACATATGACCTGGAAGGAATTAGAAGCTGTAATCAAAAGCCTCCCAAACAAAAAAAAGCCCAGAGCTTTATGGGTTCAATGAGGAATTCTACTAGAACTTCCAAAAAGAGCTAATACCTACATTCTTCAAAGTGTTGCACATAATAAAAGCAGAAGGAACATTACCAAACACTTTTAATGAGGCTATAGTTACCCTGATAGTGAAACCACACAAAGACTCAAACAAGAAAGAGAATTACAGACCAGTCTCACTTATGAACATTGATGTAAAAATATACAATAAAATACTGGCATACCAAATCCAAGAACACATCAAAAAAATCATCCACCATGATCAAGTTGGCTTCATCCCAAAGATTCAGGGATGGTTCAACATATGAAATTCTATGAATGTAATTCACTATATAAATTAATGGGAAAAACATATTATCATCTCATTAGATGGTGAAAAAGCATTCAACAAAATCCAAGACCCCTTCATGATAAAGGTCTTTGAGAGATCAGGGATATAAGGAACATTTATAAACATAACAAAACCAATATACAGCTACCCGAAAGCCAACATCAAATTAAATGGAGAGAAACTCAATGCGATTTCACTAAAATCAGGAGCAAAACAAGGCTGTCTACTCTCTACATATCTATGCAACATAGTTCTTGAAGTTCTGGCTAGAACAATAAGATAACAAAAGGAGATCAAAGGGATTGGAAAGGAAGAAGTCAAACTTACACTATTTGCAGATGATATGATAGCATATATAAGTGACCCAAAAAACTCTACAAGGGAAGTCCTACAGCTGGTAAATCTTTCAGTATTGTATCAAGATACAAGATCAGCTCACAAAAATCATTAGCCCTCCTATATACAAATGACAAGCTGAAAAAGACATCAGAGAAACATCACTCTTCAAATAGCCACAAATAACATAAAATATCTTGGGGTGACACTAACCAAAGAAGTGAAAGACCTATTTAATAAAAACTTCAAGTCCTTGAAGAAAGAAACTGAAGAAGATACCAGAAAAGAAAAGATCTCCCATACTCTTGGATAGATAGGATCAACATAATGAAAATGGCAATCTTACCAAAAGCAACCTATAGATTCAATGCAATCCCCATCAAAATCCCAATGCAATGCTTCACGGACCTTGACTTGAAAGAACAATAATCAACTTCATATGGAAAAACAAACAAACAAAAAACAGGATAGCCAAAGCAATTCTGTATAATAAAAGAACTTCCAGAGGCATCACCATCCCTGACATCAAACTCTATTACAGAGCTACAGTAATAAAAACAGCTTGATATTGGCATAAAAACAGAGAGGTTGACAAATGGAATTGAATAGAAGACCCAGTTATGAATCCACATACCTAAAAATACCTGATTTTTGACAAAATAGCTAAAAATGTACAATAGAAAAAAATAAGAAAACATCTTTAACAAATGGTGCTGGCACAACATGTAGATAAATAAAAATAGATCCATGTCTATTTCCAAGCACAAAACTCAAGTCCAAATGGTTTAAAGACCTCAATATAAATCTGACCACACTGAACCTGATAGAAGAAAAAGTGGGAAGTAGCCTTCAATGCATGGGCACAGGAGACCACTTCCTAATTATAACCCCAGTAACATAGACACTGATAGCAACAATAAATAAATGGGACCTCCTGAAACTGACAAGTTTTTGTACAAGGGCATAGTCAATAAGACAAAAAAGGCAGCCTACTGAATGGGAAAATATCTTCACCAACCCTACATCAGATAAAGGATTTATCTTCAAAATATATAAAGAACTCAAGAAATCAGACATCAAAATTCCAAATAAACCAATTAAAAATGGGTACAGAACTAAATAGAGAATTCTCAACAGAAGAATGTCAAATGGCTGAAAGGCACTTAAGGAAATGTTCAATATCCTTAGCCATCAGGAAAAGGCAAGTCAAAACAACTCTAATATATCATCTTACACCAGTCAAAAATACTAAGATAAAAAATACCGATGATTGCTTATGTTGGAGAGGATAAGGTGTAAGGGGAATACTCATCTATTGCTGGTGGGGATGAAAACTGGTACAACCACATTGGAAATCAGTATGGAAGTTACTCAGAAAATTGAGAATCAACCTACCCCAGGATCCAGCAATACCACTCTTGGGAATATACCCAAAGGATTCTCAATCATACTACAAGGACATTTGTTCAACTATGTTCATAGCACCTTATTTGTAATAGCCAGAACCTGGAAACAACCCCTCAACCGAAGAATTGATAAAGAAAATGTGGCATATTTACACATTAGAGTACTACTCAGTGGTAAAAAACAATGACATCTTGAAATTTGCATGAAAATGGATGGAACTAGAAAACAACATCCTGAGTGAGGTATCTCAGACCCAAGAACATGAATATGGTATGTACTCACTCATAAGTGAATACTAGCTACATACAAAGGATATTGATCCTGTAAGTCATGATCCTAAGAAGCTAAGTAATGAAGTGACCCCCTAAGAAAAACATATATAGATCCCTATGGAAAGTATAAATAGACAAGATCGCCTGACAAAATTGAGAACATGGGCATAGGGGGAGAAGTGAGGGAGAAAGGGGTAGAGAAGGGGAGAAGGGGAGGAAGGAGGAAACCTGGAGGGAACAGGATAGTTGAGATGGGGGAAGGACAGAGATGAGAGCAAGGAAAGAGATATCTTGATTGAGGGAGCCATTATGGGGTGAGGAAGAAACCCGGCTCTAAAGAAATTCCCAGGAATCTACAAGGATGACCTCAGCTAAGACCCTAAGCAATAGTAGAGAGGGTGCCTGAACTGGTCTTGCCCTGTAGTCAGACTGATGAATATTTTAAATATTACCAAAGAACCTTCATCAAGCAACTGATGGCAACGGAGGCAGAGAAATGCATTGGAGCACAAGACTGAATTCCCAAAGTCTAGTTGAAGAGTGGGAGGATAGAGAATATGAGCAAAGAGGTCAAGACCATGATGGGGACATCCACTGAAACAGTCTACCTGACCTAATGGAAGCTCACAAACACCAGTCAGACTGGGAAGGAATAGGGATAGGGCCAAACTAGTCCCTCTGTATGTGGGTGACAGCTGCATGGCTGGGGCAAATTGAGAGGCCACTGACAGTAACACCAGGATTTATCCCTGCTGCTCGTACTGCCCTTTTTAGAACCTGTTCTCTTTGGATGGATGCCTTGATCAGCCTACTTATATTAAGAAGTGCCTTTGACCTTCCCCCAAAGCACTGTGCCTTATCCTCTCTGAGTAGTGGGTAGGGTATGGGGGTAAGTGGAGGGAATTGGAGGAGCAGAGGGTGTGGGAACTTGGATTGGTATGTATAATGTTTGTTTTCTTTTTTAAAAAATAAAAATGAAAAATACTGAAAGGATTAAGATCCGGGTCTTCTATACGATTCCATTGGTCAACTTCTCTGTTTTTATGCCAGTACCAAGCTGTTTTCAATACTGTAGCTCTGTAATAGAGTTTGAAGTCAGGGATGGTAATGCCTCCAGAAGTACCTTTATTGTATAAGATTTTTTTGGCTATCCTGGGTTTCTTGTTTTTCCATATAAAGTTGGTTATTGTCCTCTCAATCTCTGTGAAGAATTTTAATGGGACCTTGATTGGGATTGCATTGAATCTATAGATTGCTTTTGGTAGAATTGCCATTTTTACTATGTTGATCCTCCCAATCCACGAGCAGGGGAGATCCTTCCATTTTCTGGTATCCTCTTCAATTTCTTTCTTCAAAGACTTAAAGTTCTTGTCAAATAAATCCTTCACTTCCTTGGTTAGAGATACTCCCAGATACCTTATGCTATTTGTGGCTATTGTGAAAGGTGGTACTTCTCTGATTTCCCTCTCTGCTTCCTTATCCTTTGTGTATAGGAGGACGACTGATTTTTTGGAGTTGATCTTGTAACATGCCACGTTACTGAAGGAGTTTATCAGCTGTAGGAGTTCTTTGGTGGAGTTTTTGGGGTCGCTTATGTACACTATCATATCATCTGCAAATAATGAAAGTTTAACTTCTTCCTTTCCAAATCGAATCCCCTTGATTCCCTTATGTTGTCTTATTGCTATTGCTAGAACTTCAAGCACTATATTGAAGAGATAAGTAGAGAGTGGACAGCCTTGTCGTGTTCCTGAATTTAGTGGGATAGCCTTGAGTTTCTCTCCGTTTAATTTGATGTTAGCCGTCGGCTTGCTGTAAATAGCTTTTATTATATTTAGGAATGACCCTTTTATCCCTAATCTCTCCAAGACCTTTATCATAAAAGGGTGCTGAATTTTGTCAAATGCTTTTTCGGCATCTAATGAGATGACCATATGTTTTTTTTTCCTTCAGTTTATTTATATGATGGATTATATTGATAGATTTTCATATGTTGAACCAGCCCTGCATCTCTGGGATGAAGAGATGTAGAGATGGTTCAACATATGAAATTCTATCAATGTAATTCACTATATAAATTAATGGGAAAAAACACATGATCATCTCATTAGATGCTGAAAAAGCCTTCAACAAAATCCAACACCCCTTCATGATAAAAGTCTTGGAGAGATCAGGGATACAAGGAACAATTTGATAATAAAAGCATAATAAAAGCAATATACAGCAACCTAAAAACCAATATCAAATTAAATGGAGAGAAATTCAAAGCAATTCCACTAAAATCAGGATCAGACAAGGCTGTTCACTCTTTCTATATATACTGAGCATAGTTCTTGAAATTCTGGCTAGAACAATAAGACAACAAAAGGAGATCAAGGGGATACATATTGTAAAGGAAGAAGTCAAACTTTCAGTATTCAAAGATGATATGATAGTGTATGTAAGTTACCCCAAACTTCAACCAGGGAACTCTTACAGCTGATGAACTCCTCCAGTAATGTGACAAGATACAAGATCAACTCAAAAAAAATCAATATCTCTCCTATATACAAATGATAAAGAAAATGTGAAAGAAATGAGAAAAACATCACCATTCATAATAGCCAGAAATAACATAAAATATCATTGGGTAACACTAGCCAAAGAAGGGAAAGACTTGTTCAACAAGAATTTAAGTCTTTGAAGAAAGAAATTGAAGAATATATCAGAAAATGGAAAGATCTTTCATGCTCTAGGATAGGTAGGATCAACATAATAAAAATGTAATCTTATCAAAATCAATCTATGGATTCAATGCAATTCCCATCAAAATCCTAACAAAATTCTTTAAAGATCTTGAAAAAACAATACTCAACTTTATATAGAAAAAGAAAACAAAACCAAGACAGCCAAAACAATCCCGTATAATAAAGTAACTTCTGAAGGCATCACCATCCCTGACAACAATCTCTGTCCAAATTCCCTCTTCTGAATATATAGAAATGGCAGTCTAGGGAGTGAAGGTAACAAAGATATGTGAATTCCTATTAATAAAAATAGAAAACTCACAATTCAGTCATCCAATTACAGAGTAGTCCTTGGTCCTTCCTTTTCTTAGAAATGGTTGCTGTAGGCCTGCTATATATCACATCTGTTATGATGTCATAAAGTTCTTCTGTAGTGTAAGGTCCTCTGACCAGCCAGGCATTGGAGGCACATTCCTTTAATTCCAGCACTCAGGAGGCAGAGGCAGGGAGACCTCTGTAAGTTCGAGGCCAGCCTCGTCTACAAGAGCTAGTTCCAGGACAGACTCCAAAGCTATGGAGAACCCCTGTCTCAAAAAAAAATCAAGCAACATTATCTGTAATAGCCAGAACCTGGAAACAACCTAGATGCCTCTCAACTGAAGAATGGATAAAGAAAATGTGGCACGTTCATACATTAGAGTACAACTCAGTGGTAAAAAACAGTGGTATCTTAAAATTTGCAAGCAAATGGATGGAACTAGAAAATGCCATCCTCAGTGACGAAACCCAGATCCAGAAAGATGAACATGCCCAGAAAAATAAACATGGTATGTACTCACTCATACATGGATACTAGCTTTAAAAAAGGATATTAAGCTTGTATTTCATGATCCTGAAAAGCTAAGTAATGAGGTGAAACATAAGAAAAACATATATAGATCCACCTGGAACGGGGAAACAGACAAGATCGCCTGACAAAATTGGGAGCATAGGAGTGGGGGTAGTAGGGAGGATGGGAGGAGAAGACGAGAGAAGTGGTGGGGGAAGGAAAACTGGAGGGAACAGGGTAGTTGAGATTGAGGAAGGACAGAGATGAGAGCAAGGAAAGAGGTATTTTGATTGAGGGAGTCATTATGGGACTAGCAAGAAACCTGGCACTAGAGAAATTCCCAGGAGTCCGCAAGGATGACCCCAGCTAAGATCCTAAGCAATAGAGGAAAGGGTGCCCAAACTAACCTTGCCCTGTAGTCGGACTGATAAATATTTTAAATATTATCATAGAACTTTCATCCAGCAACAAATGGAAACAGAGGCAGAGACCTGCATCAGAGCACTGGACTGAGCTTCCAAAGTATGAGTATGAGAATATGAGCAAAAAAATCAAGACCGTGATGGGTACACATGCTGGAACAGTTTAGCTGAGCTAATAGGAGCTCACCAACTCCAGCCAAACAGGGAATGAAACAAGCATAGGTCCATACTAGTTTCTCTGAATGTGAGTGACAGTTGTATGGCTGGGGCAGAATGTGGGGCCATTGTCATTGGCACCAGGTTTTATCCATATTACTTGTACCGGCTTGGCTTTTTTGCAACAAGTTCTCTTTGGATGGTTACCTTGCTCAGCCTAGATGTAGGAGGAAGTGCCTTGGACCTTCCCATTGATTTTATTTTATATAACTACAGTAGACTAGAAGGACTGGGAGACCAATATTGGTTTATGTATGTAGAGTTACAATCATTTTTCACATATATAGATGTTTATAACCACCACTGAATTCAAAATATAGAACTTTTGAATCACCATGGACCTTTCACACTTATACACATCCTCTTACTGACTATTCCTAACCCTCGACCACCACTAATTTATTTTTCACTTCTAAAATTTGTTTAAGTAAACTTTGAAGCCATCTGAGTTTACATATATATGACTAATTTATGTTTGTCGTTGAATATTCATGTACCACAGATGGTTTACCCATTCACTTATCAAAACATTTTAGTTCTTCCCAGTTTCACAATGTTATAAATAAAAGTTCCATTGAAATTCACATTTTATATGCATATTTTTATTTCTCTAAGGTAAGTGTCTAAGAGTACAAGTGTTAGGTTGTACTGCAATTATAAGCTCTGTATTATGAGGGCCAAAATATTTTCCAGAGTAGCTGCACCATTTTCCACCTCCATCAGCAACATCTGAGTTCTCGAGCTGGTGTGCAAGCCAGCCAACACTTCATATTGTCACTGTTTGTAGTTGTTTCTTTGGTTTTTGGTTTGTTTGCTTGTTAGTTACTTTGTTTGTATATTAACAGAGTAAATTTCACTTTTTGTTATTCTTTTCTAGTATTTTGTTAAATTTGTTCTTTGATAATTTCATACATTTATGAAAAGTATTCTGATCGTTCCCCCACATATACCCTATTTTATATCCCTACCATGCCTTTTGGCTCTGCTACTTCTGTAAAAATCTCCCACATTTATATCTTTTGCTTTTGCTTTCTGACCCACTGGTTTAAGCCAACATTACCTTTGTGAAAACAGGTTTAGGAATATCCATTGAATCTTAGTGGGTTCACATGTGGGTACACAGTTAGACAGTTTCCAAATTTAAAAAAATTAGAGATGAAAATGAAGCTATTCAAACAGATACCAATAAAGTCAAAACAATGTCAAGTTGTATTTTGAAAGTATATTTTATACTAAATTTAAAAAATCTCAGTACTGGGTGGTTTTTTTTTTTCCTTTCAGGTCTATATGTGTTCTGACTTTTCCTGGTGTGTGGGTAAAACTTTCCACTTAAAATATTCAATGGTTATGCTAAAACCATAATCCTTATTGTGTATACACTTCTTAGGCAATACACCGTGATAAATGTCTAAAAATTAGTGATTGTCAATTGATAAGGTAAACGCATTTGGCAAATTATTAAATCATCTTTAACTCACAAATAAGCACCACATTGATCATGATGTATTTTTTTCTGAATTTTATAATTATATAGTTAAATTTTATAATTACAGGCTAATTATATTCCATAAAGCATCGTTAAATTTATTCTTGAAGAATACTTATAGCTCTCATTTATCTTTTTTATTATTTATAGTTTGATTATATATGATAG
Source organism: Arvicola amphibius (assembly GCF_903992535.2). Lineage (NCBI taxonomy): Eukaryota > Metazoa > Chordata > Mammalia > Rodentia > Cricetidae > Arvicola > Arvicola amphibius. The sequence continues at coordinate 56,160,728 of NC_052065.1, forward strand.
AATATATCTCATAAAACCTCAATTCTTCAGCATTTCCTGAACTTGTTTTATTTTCCATATTTTCATCTATATGGACGAATCTTCAGAGAAATTTCAAAAGAATCTGGATTTTCTTTTAATGGGCTACTGAATGAATATTAAATAGATCCTATTATTCAATAGTACTTTGCTGTTTTTTCAGGTCTTTTTAATTTTTTTAATTAAAATTGCATCATCTCCCTTTTCCTTTCCTCCATTCAGTCTCTCCCATTTTCCTTTCCTCCAGCTCCCATGTTCTACCATCTTAAACTAATGATCTTGTTTTATTTGATTATTTTTCTTAAATACACATGCACACACAGCATTCAGAGTCTATTTCTCTTATTTCTGTGTATATGATTTTAGAGCTAACCACTTTGTATTAAATAACCAATTAGAGACTTATCCCTGGGAAAAGTTTGCCCTTTCATATCACACATACATTGCTATTCTCCTCTCAAGCCTTGTTACTATTATCTCTTTAACCAGTCCAGATTTTTCTAGATAAATAACTCACATCTAAAGATTTAGATCTAAGAGACACAGAGAAGAAAAATTCATTCAATATAATCTTTCCTATGTATATCCACTTACCTGGCAATTTCCTGATTTCATTTCTCTTTATAGCAAAATAGTATAACGTTGTACATAGTGAACATTAGGATAATGTTAACATAGTTAACAATAGTATAACATTTTAATTATCTATTCATCTATTGAATGATATTTAGATTGTTTCTATATCCTAGTTGTTATAAATAGATAGACAATAAATATGACCGAGAAAGTATTTTTGGAGAAAGATTCCAATCCTTTGGTCATATGCCAAGGAGCATTGTATCTGGGTCATATGAGATAGATAGAAAGATAGATAGATAGATAGATAGATAGATAGATAGATAGATAGATACACATATATACATATTTTATATATATATATATATATATATATATATATATGATTCTCCAAACTGATTTTCTAATGAACTTCCTACAAAGAGTAGGATGGGAAACAATATACCTTAATATTTAAAAAAGGCTTTATGTATCAAACCCACAGCCAACATTATCTTAAATGGAGAAAACTCAAAGCAATTCCATTAGAATCAGGAATGAAACAGAGCTGTGCATATATCACCACTACTTTTAAATATAGTACTGGAAGCACTACCAAAAGCAATAAAGTAAGTGAAGGAAATCAAACTGAAAAAATGAGAAATGATGAAGTCACGTGATCCCAAATTTCAGAGGCTATGATATTATACATAAGAGGTCCCGAAAATTTCACCACAAAGTTTCAAGAAACCAAAAACAATTTCAGCAATATTGCAGGGAAAATTCAACTTACTTCCCCCCTTTTTATTAATTTTATTGAGTGTTACATTTTTCTCTGCTCCCCTCCCTGCTTCTCCCATCCCCTTCAACGCTCTCTCAAAGTCCCCATACTTCCAGTTTACTCAGGAGATCTTGCCTTTCAAGAACCCATGTAGATTAGATCTCTCCTAGGGTACTCATTGTTGTCTAGGTTCTCCAGGAATTTGATTTGTGGGCTGTTTTTCTTTGCTTTATGTTTAAAAAACATACAAAAATCACTAGCCTCTGTGTACAATAACAAACACACTGAATTGAGGGCATGAACATGATCCCATTTACAATAGCATCAAAGAAAGTAAAACAACTTCGAGTAAACCAAACCAAGGAAGAGAAAGACCTTTATAAAGAAAACCTCACATCTCTGAAGAAACATATTGGGAAAAACATTTGAAAACAGAAAGAAACCCCATATTCATGAATTAGTAGAATTAATATTATGAAAATGACCATTTACAAAAGATTTTTGCAAATTTAATACAATCCCAATCCAGTTAACCTTATTCTTTGTAGAAACTGAAAAGGTAAACTTTTGTAACATTTACTTTCAATTTTATTCCCACAAGTATAGGTCTTGTTAGTATGCTTGTTAGTTTAAGTCAGAATTCTATTTTGTAGCTCCAGAGACACTGGGATTTACTATATAACTAAAACTGGCCTTGAACTAAAAATAACTTTCCTGTATAAATTTGCAGAGTGCTTGGATTACAGGTGTGAGCTACCACATTCAACTCTTTAAATGTGTAATTGGTTTTGTTGAGTAGGTTCTAAGTTTATTAAGGAGCTATTGGTTGCTTCCAATGAATACATAATTATGCTAAACTCTTGCTATGTGGCTTCCTCATGACTCAACTATTTTGTTAGCTGTGCTAAAGCTTTTGTTATTTTTTTTTTTTGGTTTTTTGAGACAGGGTTTCCCTGTAGTTTCTAGAGCCTGTCCTGGATCTAGCTCTTGTAGACCAGGCTGGCCTCGAACTCAGAGATCCGCCTGCCTCTGCCTCCCGAGTGCTGGGATTAAAGGCGTGCGCCACCACCGCCCGGCAGCTTTTGTTATTTTTGTGTAGTACCACTTATCAATGACTACCTTCATTCTTGGACAATTGAATTCCTATTCAGAAAGTTCTTTCATACACCTATATCCTATGGAATACTTCTGTGTGTTCTTCGGTGTTTAGGGTTTCACACAGAGGTCTTTGATCTGCTTGGAATTAGTTTTTGTACAAGATCTAATTTCATTCTTCCACATGTGGACATTCACTTTTCCCACCATCATTATTGGAAATGCTGTCTTTTGACCAGCTTATATTTTTTATATGTGTCAAATATTAAATTTCTAAAGTTACATAAACTCAATTTTTCTCACTTGATGTGCATGCCTGTTTTTATGCCAGTACCACATTGTTTTTTATTCCTATGGCTCTATAATACATCTTGATTTGGAATCTCCAGAAATATTTCATTCAGAATTATTTTGCTTATCCAGGGCATTTTGTAGTTTCATGTGAAGTTAATAATTTTTTTCTATTTGTGTGAAGAATGAGATAATTTCAATTTTTGATTGCATTGGATCTGTAGAAAGCTTTTGAAAATTGTAGTTTTCATATTATTAAACCTACCAATTCATGAGCATAGACTGCCTTTCCAATTTCTAGTGTCTTCATCTCTTTCTAGGCATTTTATTTCCTTAAGGTTCTAGGTGTTTTATTTCCTTAAGGCTACTGTGAATCTCTTTCTCTGTATATTTGGTGCTATATAAAGCTCTTATATACTGTAAAGATTGGCCACTCGTAATAGTGTAATAAAACACTAATTGGCTAGTAGCCAGGAAGCAAATATAGGTGGAGCAACCCGACTAGGAGAATTCTTGGAAGAGGAAAAGCAGAACTGCAGTCACCAGCCAGACACTGAAGAAACAAGATGAAAATGCCTTCCTGAGAAAAGTTACCAAGCCATGTGACTAAACATAGACAAGAATTGTGGGATAATTTAAGTTGTAAGAACTAGTTAACAATAAGCCAGAGCTAATAGGCTAAATCATTTATAAGTAATAAAAAGCCTCTGTGTGTTTCTTTGAGACTCAATGGCTGTGGAACCAGGCAGGACAGAAACTTCCATCTACAGATCTACAGTCTGGTGTTGCTGTATGGAAAAGGTATTGATTTATAAGACAAATTTTTTAATCCTACCACATTTGTGAGTTTGTTTATAGTTTCTAGAAGTTTTAAGGTAGAAATTTTGGAATCTCTAATGTTTAATATTATGTTATCTGCAGAGAGTGATAGTTTGACTTCTTTTCCTTCACTTGCCTTAATCCTGCGGCTAGTGTTTTCTGCTCAGTATTGAAAAGGAGTGGTGGAAATGAACAGCTCTGTTTCATTCCTAACTTCTATGGGATTGCTTCAAGATTTTCACCATGTAGGATGTACTAGGGTGTAAGTTTCTCACATATAACTTTTATTATTTTGAGGTATGTTTCTTCTAGGTCAACATTATTGAGGACTTTTGTCATCAATGCATATTGGAATTTTGTCAAAGTTTTTTTCTGCATCTATTCAGATAGCTGCTACAAGCCGCAAAAGTATATAATAATCGTTCAGTTATCTTTTCACAAGCAACTTATCAGAACCAAGGGATCTGGTAAAGGCTAAATGAAAAGGAAAGGATTTTTGGCATTACTGCTTTGTGAATAAGTGACAGGCTTTCACTGTAGAGTTTTTGCTGCAGTTAAGCTCCCTTTTGGTTACGTATTTGTGAATTAATTCCCACAGTTCAGAACTGTTTCGTGAAAATAGTTTCCCATTGCCAGGCATCTGTTCCTCTCCCCTAGGTAATTGAAGCAATCTTCCTTCCTGCAATTATCTTTATCAGCAGGCATTTGATCAATGCTTATAGTCCAGATATAGAGCATTTCATTTAAGATATTCATAGATACCCAAGGACATAGAATTGCTACATACCCAAGTTGCTGTACTGGTTTTACCCCACTCAAAATGTTCCTAACTCCTTATGCTCACCTTCACCTCACTTTATTGATGATTTTAGTTTGGGACCCTCAAGAACAGCAGAAAAGATTATTAACTGCAACCCAGAGAAACACCCACAACACCCACGATCAGAACAGCTCATAACAGCATAGTCCAGAACTGATCATTTAGAGGATGGGTCTCTTCTTCATTTAGAGCAGTAAGTGTAACCCCAGACTTAGGCCCACTGAAATTAAAATATGTGGTATATGTGTTATCTGACCAAGAGCCATCAGCTTCTCCCTGACTGTTAAGTAAGTTGCCTAGTTACCTGGTATCCTCCATGCATGCTGGAAAAAAAGAAGTGGTACACTGATTTAAACAATTCATATCCTATTTATAATTGTACTGAAAATAAACCTTTTTATATGGGAATATATGACTGGGAACGTTTGTAATGGGTAGAACTAAGAACAATGTAGAACAAGAACAAGTAATGGATGAAACAATGAAAAATACTGGATAGAATAGAGAATAAAGAAATATGGATAGACAATTCCTGTTGTGAGTAGATTTCTTAGCACTCAGATCTTTATCCTCAGATCTTTAGTCCCCCTGTAGCTATTCATGGAATCTTGAAGTGAACTCGGAATGGAAGTTTTAAAGGCTAAACTTTTAAAGTCCCCATTAGATAACCATATAAACTTTGTCTTTAACTCCATTAATATAGTTGGTTACATATATATTTTTACTTTTGTATGTTGAACTACCCTACATTTCAGATGTAAAGTCAATTTTCTTATAATGGTTAATATTTTTGACATATGTTTAATAATTTTTAATATTTTTGGCTCAGCATGTATATATATTTTTTGTTGTTGTGGCTTTACTTGTTTTTTGTCTTACAGTGATACTGACTTCATAGAAGGTGTTTGAGCATAGTCCTTCTGTTTCTGATCGAGTTTTTTTTTATGGTTTACAAAGATCTGGATATAGACTTATTTGAAAGTCTGTTTGAATCCTGCTATGATTTGTCTCTGGAAGTTATTCGGTTTTAAGGCTTTTACTACTCTCCTAATCGCCACATTTATTATGGGTCTGTTTAGTTTGATGACATCTTCTTGCTTTAATTTTGGTAGTTTGGCTGAATCTAGAAATCCATCCACTTCTTTCAGGTTCTCAGGTTTTTAAACTTTTCCCTCATAGTCTTCTGAATTTCTTTGCCATCTGTTTTAATGTTTCCTTGTTCATTTCTGTTTCTGTTACTCTGACTTGTCTTTTTATTTATTTTGGTTAGTCGACTCAAGAGTCTGTCCATATTGTTTATCTTCTCAAAGAACCAGTTCTTACATTCATTGATCATTTATACTATTTTCTTAGTTTCTATTTCATAATTTTGGCTCTGAATTTTATTATTTCTTATTGTAGAGTGAGTCTGATTTTGGTTTATTCTTGTTTTTCCAAATTCTCAGTTGTATCACTAAGTCATTTATTTATGCTCTTTCTGATTATTTTAATGTAAACATTTAGAGCTAATATGTTCCCTCATAGAACTGTTTTCAATGAGTCCCAATGGTTTTGTTCTGTTGTGTTTTCATTTTCATTTAGTTCCAATAAGTAATTTTTATTTCTTTCTTGATTTTTTTCCTTGACCTATTCATCATTCCCTAATATGTTTAATCTCCATGAGTTTATATATTTACTAGGGATTTGTTTGGTGTCAATTTTAAGTTTTACTGCATTATGGTCAGATAAGATATACATAAATATTTAAATCTCTTAGAAATTGTAATATTTATTTTGTGTCCCAGAATATGGTCTGTTTTAGAGAAACTTGCATATGTTGTTGAATAAAATGTGTACTGTGTTAGTTTGAATAAGAATGACCCCCATACACTCATAGATTTGAATGCCTTGAGCAATAGGAAGTGGCACTAGGAAGTGTGACATTGTTGAGGTAGGAGAGGCCTTGTTGGACGAATTGTGTCACAGGGAAGGGCTTTGAGGTTTCAGAATCTCAAGACAGGACCAGGGCTTGGTCTCTTCCTGCTGCCTACTGATCTGGATATATAACAGGGTTAGCTACCTCTCCAGCACCATATCTTGCTGTGTGCATACTGTTATGCTTCCTACAATGACAAAAAATGGACTAAAGTTCTTAATGTAAGCAAGCTGATAGAGGAGGGTCATCTGTATATCTGTTGTTTCATTGGTTAATTAATAAAGAAAACTGCTTGTCCTGATAGGTCAGAACATAGGTAGGTGGAGTAGACAGAACAGAATTGTGGGAGAAAGAAAGCAAAGTCAGGCAGATACTTCAGGCAGTCGCCATAGGCAGTCGCCATGCCTCTCCTCTCTGAGTCTGATGCAGGTTAAGATCTCTCCTGATAAGCCACCATCTCGTGGTGCTACACAGATTACTAAATATGGGTTAGTCAAGATGTGAGAATTAGCCAATAAGAGGCTGAAACTAATGGGCCAAGCAGTGTTTAAATGAATACAGTTTCTGTGTAATTATTTCGGGTGTAAACTTAGCCTGGTGGCAGGACGCAACCCCACCGCTCCTTCTACAGCAAGCACCAATTAAATGCTTTTTAAAATTTTTAATTTATTTTTTAATTTCATTTTACATTCCATTCACAGTTCTCCCCTTCACCTCTCCTCCCACCCCCATCCCTGCCTTCACCCCTCGCCCACCCCATCCACTTCTCCCAATGGGGTAGGCTTTCATGGGAAGTCAACAAAGACTGGCACATTAAGATAGAGCAGGACCAAGACACCCCATACATTAAGGTTGAGCATGGCATCCCTCCATATGGAATGGGCTCCAACAAGATAGCTCATGCACTAGGGATAGATTCTGGTCCTACTGCCAGGGGCCTCTCATGTAGTCCAAGCTTCACCATATATGGAGGACCCAGTTCGGTTCATGGAGGTTCCGCAGCTATTGATCTTGAGTTACGACAAGCTTGGTTCAGCTGTCTATGTAGATTTCTCCCTCATAATCTTGACCTCCCTTGCTCATATATTCCCACCTCTCTCTCTTCAATTGGATTCCTGCAGCTTGGCCTAGTGCTTAGTTGTGGATCTCTGCATCTGGCACTGTCACTTACCTAAGAAGGCTCTACGATGATGGTTGAAGTATTCACCAATCTCATTACAGGTGAAGGTTAGTTCGGGCTCCCTCTCCACTAGTGTTAGGAGTCTTAACTGGGATCGTTGTTGTCGATTCTTGTGAATTTCCCTAGCACCAGCTTTCTCCCTAACCCCATAGCGGCTTTCTTTATCAAGATCTCTCTTATATTGCTCTCCCACTCTGTCCCTCTCCTCCCTCTGCTATCCCATTCCCTCATAATCTCATCTTCAATCCCTTCACCTTTACTGTCCCCTGGTCCCAAGTTTACCTAGAAGATTTCATTCAATTTCCCTTCCCTGGGTGATCCATGTGTCCCACTTATGATCTTTCTTGCTACCTAGCTTCTCTAGAGCTCTTGAATGTAGTCTGGTTATCCTTTGCTTTACATCTAATATCCACTTATGAGTGATAAAGACACTGTGTTTGTCTTTCTGAGTCTGGGTTACCTGACTCAGAATGTTTTTTTACAGTTCCATCTATTTGCAAATTTCATGATGTCATTGTTTTTTACAGCTGAATAATAATCCATTGTGTAAATGTACCACATTTTCTTTATCCATTCTTCAGTTGATGGACAGCTAGGCTGATTGCAAGTTTTGGCTATTAGGAAAAATGCTGCCATGAACATAGTTGAGCAAATAGCCTTGTGGTATGATTGAGTATTCTTTTGGTATATGCCCAGGAGTGGTATTGCTGGGTCTTAAGGTAATATTAATTTCCAAATTTTGGAGAAAACACCATATTGATTTCCAAAGTAGCTGTACAAGTTTGCACTTTCAGCAGCAGTGGAGAAGTGTTTCCCCAACTACATATCTTCTCCAAAAAAAGCCGTCCTCAGTATTTTTGTTCTAAGTCATTCTGGCAAGTGTAAGATAGTATCTTAGAGTTATTTTGAATTGCATTTCCCTGATGATTATGGATGTTGAGCAATTCCTTAAATTTCTTTTGATGATTCAAGATTCTTCTGCTGAGAATTATCTGTTTAGCTCTGTACTCCATTTTTAATTGGATTGTTTGGCTTTTTGATGTCAAGTTTCTTGAGTTCTTTATATATTTTGGAGATCTGTCCTCTGTCAGATGTTGGTTTGGTGAAGATCTTTTCCCATTCTGGAGGCTATCGTTTTGTCTTATTTACCATGTCCTTTGCCTTACAGAAGCTTTTCAGTTTTAGCAAGTCCCATTTATTGATTGTCTCTACCACTGTCTGTGCTACTAATGTTATATTTAGGAAGTGGTCTCCTGAGTTAATATGTTCAAGGCTACTTACCACTTTCCTTCCTATCAGGATCAATGTAATTAGATTTATGTTGGAGTCCTTAATCAATTTGAACTTGAGTTTTGTGTATGATGACAGATATGAATCTATTTGCAATCTTCTACATGTGGACATCTAGTTATTCCAGCACCGTTTGTTAAAAATGCTTTCCTTTTTCCATTGTATATTTTAACTTATTTGTCAAAAGTCAGGTGTTCATAGTTGTATGGGTTAATATCAGGGTCTTCAATTTATTCTATGCCATTGGTCCACCTATCTGTTTTTGTACCAATACCAAGCTGTTTTCATTAAAACAGCTCAATAATAGAGACTGAAGTCAGGGATCATGATGTCTCTAAGTTTTTTTATCGTACAAGGACTGTTTTGGCTTCCCTGAGGTTTTTTGTTTTTCCATATGAAGTTGAGTATTATTCTTTCAAGTTCTCTGAAGAATCATGCTGGGATTTTGATGGGATTGCTGTGAATCTGTAGATTGCTTTTGGTAAGATTGCCATTTTTACTATGTTGATCCTACCTGTTCAAGAACCTGGAAGATCTTTCTATTTCTGATATATTCTTCAATCTTTTTTTCTTAGAGACTTAAAGTTCTTGTCTTACAGGTCCTTCATTTGTTTGGTTAGAGTTACCCCAAGATATTTTATATTTGTGGCTATTGTAAAGGGTGATGCTTCTCTGATTTCTTTCTCAGTCCATTTATCATTTGTATATAGGAGAGCTAATGGTTTCTTTGAGTTAATCATATACTGAAGATGTATATCAGCTGTAGGAGTTCCTGGGAAGAGTTTTTGGTATCACTTCTTTATAATATCATATCTGCAGATAGCTATAGTTTGACTTCTTCCTTTCCAATTTGTATCCCCTTGATTTCTTATTATCTTACTGTTCTAGCGAGAAATTCAAGTACTATATTGAACAGATATGAAGAAAGTGGACAGCCTTGAGTTGTTTCTGATTTTTGTGAAATCACTTTGAGCGTCTCTCTGTTTAATTTGATTATGACTGTCAGCTTTCTGTAAATTGCTTTTATTATGTTTAGATATGTTCCTTGAACCCCTGATCTCTCTAAGACCTTTTTCATCAAGGGTGTTGGATTTTGTCAAAGTTTATTTTTCACCATCTAATGAGATGATTGTGTGTTTCTTCTTTCAGTTTTTTTGATGTGATAGATTACATTGATAGAATTTTGTATGTACAACAACCCTGCATCTGTGGCATAAAGCCAACTTGCTCATGGTTGATGATTTTTTATGTATTCTTAGATTCAGTTTGCCAGTATTTTACTGAGTATTTTTGCATCAATGTTCATAATGGAGATTGATTTGCAGTTTTTTGTCTTTGTTGCATCATTGTGTGGTTTGGGTATAGTGTAATTATAGCTTCTTATAAAGACTTTGGCAATGTTTCTTCTGTATCTATTGTGTGGAACAATTTGAGGAGTATTCCAATTAGATCTTTTTTGAAATTTTGGTAGAATTCTGCACTGAAGCCATCCAGACCTGGGCTTTTTTTTGGTCGGGAGACTTTTGTCATATTACTGCTTCTATTTCCTTAGGGGCTATATGTCTATTTAAATTGTTTATCTGGTCTTAATTTAATTTTGATATATTAACCTATCAAGAAAGTTGTCCATTTCCTTTATATTTTCCAATTTTATTGAGTACAGGTTTTGAAACTATGACCCAGTGATTCTCTGGATTTCTTCAGTATCTGTTAAGTCCCTATTTTTATTTCTAATTTTGTTAGTTTTTATGATCTCTCTATTTTTTGATTATCTTGGATAAGGATTTGTCTATCTTGTTGATCTTCTTGAAGAACCAGCTTTTTATTTTACTGATTTTTGTATTGCTTTCTTTGTTGCTATTTTATTAATTTTAGCCCTCAATTTGATTATTTCCTGATGTCTACTCCTCCTGGGTGAGTTTGCTTCATTTTGTTCTAGATCTTTCAAGAATTTGGTTAATTTGCTAGTGTGTAATTTCTCCAACTTCTTTATATAGGAATTTAGTAATATGAACTTTCCTCTTAGTACTTTTTTCATAGTGTCCTATAAGTTAGGGTATATTGTACTTTCATTTTCATTGAATTCTAGGAAGTCTTTAATTTATTTCTTTATTTTTTTTCCTTGACCCAGGGGTAGCATTATACAGTTTCCATGAGTTTGTAAGCTTTCTATAATTTGTATTGTTGTTGAATTCTACCTTTAAACCATAGTGGTCCAATAAGATGCATGGGATTATTCAATTTTTTATATCTGTTGAGGTTTGCTTTGTTACAGAGTATGTGGTCAATTTTAGAGAAGGTTCCATGAGGTGCAGAGAAGACAGCGTTTGTGTGTGTGTGTGTGTGTGTGTGTGTGTGTGTGTGTGTTTAGGTGGAATGTTATATATATATATATATATATATATATATATATATATATGTCTATTAATCCCATTTGAGTCATAAAATTTGATAGTTCCCTTCTTTCTGTCTGGTTGACCTGTCCATTGGTGAAAGTAAGGTGTTGCAGTCTCCCACTATTGGTGTGTGGGATTTGATGTGCAATTTAAGCTTTAGTAATGTGGGGTTTTTGTTTTTGTCTGGTTGTTTGGTTGTTTTTTTTTTTGGTGTTGGTTTTTTGAGACAGGGTTTTTCTGTAGCTTTGAAACCTGTCCTGGAACTAGCTCTTGTAGACCAGGCTGGCCTTGAGCTCACAGAGATCCACCTGCCTCTGCCTCCAGTAATGTTTCGTTTACAAATGTGGGTGTCCTGATAAATGTTTAGGATTAAGAATTCATCTTGATAGATATTTTTCCTGTGATAAATATGAAATGTCTTTTGATTACCTTTAGTTTGATGTTTATTTTGTTAGATGTTAGATATTAGAATAGCTACACCAGCTTGCTTCTTTGGTCCCTTTGACTGAAAAGTCTTTTCTTAACCCTTTACCCTGAGGAAATGTCTGCCTTTGAAGGCATGCACTGTGGTCATTAAAGACATGCATCACCCAGTTTCTGTGACAACTAATGTGGCCACTAGGTTTAAAGGTACGTGTCTTTACACCTACTGAAATTAATGGGGTATGTTACCATATCCTGGTCTGTAAAACTGACCAGTGGGGCTGTTTTACTCTCTGATCTCCAGGTCAGTTTTATTTATTGAAATACAAACAAAATGCCACAACATTTTCCCTTTGGCTGGCTGTTTTGCTTTGAGGATCTTCAGGAAGAACCCCAGTTTCTGACCCTGAGATTTTATTAATTGTACTTCACTTGGCGCCCAACGTTTTGGGGTACAAATTCAAGAAGATGCCATTTGCCTTAGGCTTTTTAGCTACCATCCTATCTCAGAGTTGGAAATGAAATTCTAGCTCTAGGAGCTGGACCCAAACCTAGACACCTGGGTTGAAGAGAAAAACTAGTGCTCCCAGCTTCCATTTGCCCCAGTTAATATCCATGTAAAGATGGAAAATACACAGAGAATCTGGATACTGTATGTTATTGTGTTGTCTTTGAATTACTTTCCTGCTAAGGAAGGAGAAACAGCTGCTAAAACATGTTTGTTTATAAATGCTGATGGAATAATCCAATCTATATATTTTGAAAATGCCTTGACTTCAAAATTTAGATCAAAAGATATGTTACTTTGGAGAAGAGGTTTTCCACAGGAAATTAGAATCTGTGGATTCATTCTTGGTTAAGAAAAATAAGGTTTGATCAAGGAAGAACCCCTGAAAAATCTCCAATGGGAACAGATGACCCAGATGATCCAACATTTCATAGTATATTTGTTGCAGTTTCCTCTGAGTTCTACAACCAAAACAACTTCAAGACTGCTGTCTGAAATGATCCAGCCTCACAGAATACTCTAGTAAGGACTTGGCCAAATCCTATATTTTCTTTAAGTCCCCATAAGATTATCAGGCCCCCAATATATGGGAAATAGCCTAGAAAATTACAGCTACATTCCCATAAAATGGATTGTGGATGTTTGCTTTTGTTTAATGTGTTGGTTACAAGTTTTTATGAATAATGGTCAGAAAAAAACTAACAAAGGAAATTGGATTCAATGTTCTTGTTTTAGAAAAACAAAAAAGGCAAGGCGGTGGTGGTGTATGCTTTTAATCCCAGAACTTGGAAGGCAGAAGCAGGCAGATCTCTGTGAATTCAAGGTCAGCCTGGTCTACAGAGTGAGTTCCAGGATGGGCTCCATAGCTACTGAGAAACCCTGTCTCGAAAAAAAGAAAGAAAAAAAGAAAGAAGAGAGAGAGAGACAGAGAGAGAGAGAGAGAGAGAGAGAGAGAGAGAGAGAGAGAGAGAGAAAGCAAAAACGGAAAAGAAAAAAGGGATATGAATATGATAAGATAGAAAGATATATTACTTAATCTACTCTGAAAAGAAAAATGGAGGATATCTATATGATAAAATAAAAAGGTATATTATTGAATCTATTTCTAAAAAGGAACTACTAGTTTTAAATATTTTACATTGGTTTTACTTTTGTATTTTATATTCAAATTTTGTATATTAATACAAATTTGAGATTAATTTTATTAAAACAGATTGTACATACGTTTCTAATCTTGTTCAAGGTATTGTACCTATACAGCTCATTTAACAATGTAATGCAAATTTCTTGTCCTTGAAAATTATTATTATCGAATGTTCAGGATTATAAAAAAATATAGGTTAGTAGTTAAAATCATCTAGTATAATTGAACTTGTAATCACATTGGGTATATTTTCAAAGTCAAGCAAAGATATAATTTAGATAAATATGTCATCTTCAAACACTTCAGAGATCTAAAGAGTATGGCATTTAAGAAGTTTTAATAACCTAGGTTCTTTGTTTTTATCATAATGAGACATGGCTGCTCCTGGCAGCATCAATCTACTTCAGAGAAGATAACGGGTGTCAAAGGAACTCCACATGGAGTTGACTTTCTTTGTGGCAAGAGTAAGCCACTGGGCAAGAGAATACCCCTGCTTCAACTGCTAACATTATCCTGTACTAATTAGACAAGAAGAACACAAAATATCCTGCTTCACTGAAAAGTCTGTCAAATATGCTAGGTCTATACGCCAAAGATGAATGCCCCAACATTGCAGAGGAACTTTGGATGACTGTCCAGGCAGCTAAATGTTTGTCATTTCTCACATTTTTTTGGAAGTTGCTTGCTCGCACTTCCTGCTTACTCAGTTAATATTGTTTCCTTCTTGGGTCTTTGAGGGAGTTGAGGATTAGATAGCAATAGTTATAGTTTATCAGATACAAATAGCAAGTTATGATAGAATGTAAATTAGGTATAAGACTTTGGACTCACCAAAATAAGATAGAGATGAAATATTTTCCCTAAATTTGTCTAATGCAAATGTACTAAACATTGTTGATGTATTTATTGTCTGTATATATTGTATATAGTCATTGTACTTATTGTATATAGTTTTCTTATATTAGAGCCTTTTTGTTTTCTTCAAAAAAGAAAAATATAATGATATTTCAATTGTATTTTAGTAAATAAAGACTGCCTGAAGATCTGTAAGTAAAACAATCCCTCTGGTCAGCCTTATAAATCATGTTATGGTAACACACACCTTTAATCCAAATAAGCACAATACCACACACCTTTAATCCCACTAGCCACAATGGCATGCACCTTTAATCCCAGTGGTGCATGCCTTTAATCCCAGCCCTAGAGAGGATTATAAAATGGGGGAGAGAGCTCTCAGAGACACAGTCTTATTCTGAGATTCTGGGAGGTAGGACCACCATTTCAGACTGAGGTAGGTAAAAGCCAGTGGCTGGCTGCTTTGCTTTTTGTATCTTCAGGTTGGACCCCAATTTCTGACCTTGAGTTTTTATTAATCGTATGTCACACATGGATTTTAAAAGATAATTATAAGAATAGAAATGGTGGAACATATGGTGACTGACAATAATTTCTGAATAGTTAAATGTAAGAATGGGAAAAAGAAATAGCTTATGAATCAAAAGAATATGCATGCTGCATTCTTGTGTCAAAGACTACAGTACATTAGATAAACTTAAACCAGTGAGACTGGGGTATAGTATATGCAGCAATTGAAGGGGAGAGAAATGTGAGATGATTAGGATGATAACAGAGACAATAACGATGATTACGGAAACTCTTTTGCTGTAGGCCATAGGGAATTTTGTGCATGCTCTGAGATATGAAACAAGAGGATTTCCATCAAGAAAATATTATGATTTAACCTAATTTTAGATCCGTTTTTGAGCTGGCAGTGAGGAGATGAGGAAGAACATGAAGTGCTAAGAACAAGGCAGGGAATGATGGTGGCTAAGTTTGCAATTCCAGGTTAACAGTAAATGAAGAATGTAAACGGGATGCAGAAATAACTAAATTTGGTTAAGAAGTCATAATAAAACTTAAGGAAATGGGAAATATGTCAAAAGACAAACCAAGAGCTACTCCATACATGATAATTTTTGCAATCTGCCCTTAAAGCTTACTTTTATTCATAATATATAGTAATGACACATTTCAATTCATTCATTAACTTGAGCCTCATAGACTGAGATGTACTGATTATCACCCTAGCAGTCTTATTTCCCATATCATCACAATTATTTGATAGATTAATACATTAAGAATCAAGACAAAAATAATTTTCATAAGGTCAAATGGCAACAAACACGAGACAATGCATTTCATCCATTTCAAGAAAAAGGACTGTAGCGTCTGATTTTTAAGAAGCTCTGCACTAAACTAATTATTCTCAACATAAAACCAAGTTTATTTTTGATTAATGGTCTGTAAATAATGCATGAGAATCAACTGATTCTCCCAACAAATTCATCAAGAAAAGAAGACTAATATTGAGCTTCTTTTTTATACTAATAAAATGGTCAGATCAGCTATATAAAAATTAAATTTTAGTTTGCATGTGTGTGTTTGTGTGTGTGTGTGTATGTGTGTGTGGGGGGGGCGGTGCATGCTACAGCAAATGGAGGTGAGGTGAGAGGACAACTTGCTGAAACGGGTTCTTCCTTTTCAATCAACTTGCTTTCCACCATGTGGCTCCCAGGATCAATCTAGGTTGTATGGTTTTGTAGCAAGTGAGTTTATCTGCTATGTCATCTTGGAGCCCTGGAAGGGTCTATTTCCAAAGTTCCTCTGTTTAGATAATTATTCTAGGGAGAAAATATATGTGATATCTCATGCCAGGGCCTAACAATTTACTCAAATCTACTCAGTTTCAAAAGTTATTGTGAAGACCTAGTATAACTTCCACAACTGGAAAATAAATAGATATACTCTTCATCATATTAAGATTACAGAAAAGTCTACCAAAATGCCCTCAGAATGGATATCCTCTTACATTTAGATCACATAATCTCACTTGGAAAATAACACACACATGGAAATTTCTTCAACTTGATGAGCTTTATTAATTAAAAACTCAAAGTTAGCATCATACATAATAATGAAAGACTAATCTCTATTGTAAGTAAAATAAGAACATCTACTGTAGGTTACACGTATTTGGCATTATATTGTAGACTATAGCCTACATGTAGCTGTTAGGTCTCAAACCCAGGACAAACAGCTAACTGAGGTATAACTATTTAACATATCAAAGTGAACCTGACTGCCAGGTTCTCCCAGAATCCCTCAGTGCTCACATATTACAGGGTATGGCTAGAAAAACTCCACCCCTACCTTAAGCTTCTTCAGCCTAGGGACTCCACTGCCTTTCTCCCAGCTGTCCTTCAATATAACACAGCCATTTTGGTTACTCAGCCATTTTGTATACCCCTTACTCTCCTGGCTCTCTCCTCTACCTTTCTCCTTGTCCTCACATGGCCTGACACAGAGTCATGGTTTAT
Source organism: Arvicola amphibius (assembly GCF_903992535.2). Lineage (NCBI taxonomy): Eukaryota > Metazoa > Chordata > Mammalia > Rodentia > Cricetidae > Arvicola > Arvicola amphibius. Next base: position 56,177,340 of record NC_052065.1, read on the forward strand.
TCTGAACTCTCCCATAGCCTCTGGCTATGCTCTCCCTTTTATCTACAATAACCTTCTCCAGCACACCTAGGAGCAGTCATGGCCTTCTTTTAATTTTTTTTTCATTTAGTAGATAAAGAAAAAATAAAGGCATGAATATTAGAATAGAATATGTAAAACAAGCTTTACTGACAAGTCATTTCCAATTTTCTTAATTTGCATATTCTTTCTCTGCCTTTTGGTTAGTTTGGATAAGGGTTTATCTGACTTGTTTTTGTCAAAGAACTCTTTATTTTATTGATTCTTTGTATTGCCTTATTTGTTTTTATTTTATTGATTTCAGCCCTCAATTTGAATATTTCCTGTTGTCTATTTCTCCTGGGGGAGTTTGCCTCCTTTTGATCTAGAGCTTTCAGATATGCTGTTAAATCACTAGTGTAAGATTTCTTCAGGTTCTTTATATAGGCACTTAGTGCTATGAACTTTCCTCTTAGCACTGCTTTCAAAGTGTCCTATAAGGTTGGTATGTTGTGCATTCATTTTCACTGAATTCTATGAAGTCTTTACTTCTTTATGTATTTCTTCCTTGACCCAGGGGTGACTTAGTTGAGCTTTGTTCAATTTCCATGCATTTGTGAGTCTTTTGCAATTAGCCATATTATTGAATTCTACCTTTCAGCCATGGTACAGATCTGATAATGTAGAGGGGGTAATACCATTTTTTTATTATCTGTTGGAATTTGCTTTGTTATCAAGTATGTGGTCAATTTTTGAAAAGGTTCCATAAGGTTCTGAAAAGAAGATATTATCTCGTGTTTAAGAGGAATGTTCTACAGATGTCTGTTAGTCCCATTTGAGTGATAACTTCTTTTAGTTCCTTTATTTCTCTGTTAAGTTTCTTTCTGACAGTACTGTCCAGTGGTGAGAGTGGGATATTGGAGTCTCCCACTATTAGCGTGTGGGGTTGATCTGTAATTTGAATGTTAGTAATGTTTCTTTTACAAATGTGAGTGCCCTTGTACTTGGGGCATAGATGTTCAGAATTGAGGCTTCATTTTGATGGATTTTTCCAATAACAAATATGAAATGTAGCTCTTCATTTATTTTGATTAATTTTAATTTGAAGTCTGTTTTGTTAGGTATTAGGATAGTTATACCAGCTTTTCTAAGCAGTCATAAAAAGTCACCCAACTAAAATAAGACCAGGGCCTGATGATTTCCGTGTAGAATTCTACCAAAATTTCAGAGAAGAGCTGATACCAATACTCCTCAAATTGTTTCACACAATAGAAACAGAAAGGACACTGCCAAACTATTTTTAAGAGGGGCAGTTACCCTGGTACCAAAACCACACAAAGATGCAACTAGGAAAGAGAATTACAGACCAATCTCACTCATGAGCATTGATACAAAAGAACTCAATAAAATATTGGCAAACTGAATCTAAGAACACATCAGAAAAATCATCCACTATGACTAAGTAGTCCACCGACTCTGAACTGACAGCTGAGGAACCTGAAGAAGACCAAAATAGGCCCTCTGAATGTGGTGACAGTTGTGTAGCATAGATAGTTTGTGGGGCCCTAACATTGGAATCAGTATTTATCACTAGTGCATGAACTGGCTTTTTGGAACCCATTCCCTATAGAGGGATACCTTGCTCAGCCTAGGTATAAGGGGGAGGGCCTTGGTCCTGCCTCAAGTAATGTGACAGCCTTTTTGACTCCACATGGGAGGCCTCACCCTCTATGAGGAGTGGATGGGGGTGGGGTAGGGAGAAGATGTATTGAGGGAGACTAAGAAAACTGGGGTTGGCATGTAAAATAAGATTGTTTTAAGAATAAAAATAAATATAAAACAGCCTAGAGTTTGAAAGCGGTTAAAAAAATGAAAACAACACCCTCCCTGAGTTATCACACTACAGCATTAGCGTGATAAATTAAATTCAAAATAAATTCCATCAGAGTAATTTTTATCTGGCAACAGCTAAGTTAGGGTTGAAGAAGTCTGTTGGGAATGGTGCTAATAGGAGATGCACCACTTGACTGGGGACTCTGGCTGATTTGGGGGAGAAAAACTATTCACATTCATAGAATTTTCCAATTCCTTTTTAGGTAAACACTTCCGCAACTGAACATTAAGTCAGGAAGATGTATTTTTTGTTTTAACAAGCAGTGTGAAATAGTTCTAGTCTGTCATAAAATAAGACATTCAGAAAAGCAACCATGAGTGCCTACGGTAAAGAAACAGGGACCTGAGATCAAATCTGGATCGGCGACAAAATGACCACATGTCAAAATCTCAAGAAAATGCTTCTAAAAATTAAGATCAAACTGATCTTCAAATTTGGTTCAGTGTTGGATCTTTAGGTTGAGGTGAGAAACTTTACTTGATTTTGAAAGAAGTATGTCAGCTGCCTTAGCACGGTGGTTCTGTGATCCCAAAGGTCAGCAGGCAGCAGCAGCACCAGGAAACCTGCAAGAAATATTCACTTGTAGTCCCACTGTGGATCTACTCACTCAGAAACTCCAGGAGTTGTGCCCAGCCATCCTTACAAACGTTGTGGCATCCTTTGAGTAACTGCAGCCCGTGTACCCCCAATTTTTTTTCTGTGACCAATTAGGTCAAACCCACACTAGAGGTTTTTGTTTTGTTTTGTTTTGTTTATGTGGGTTTTTTGTTTGTTTGTTTGCTTGTTTCTGACAAAAATGGCCAGGTTAACTTGTTTCAAAAATGAAATGGCTGGAAGTTTGGATAGAGCAGGCAGGGACTAGAGATTGACATATATAAGAACAAAGGGTACTAGTAGTGCCATCTCCACGCTCCAGCACATCCCTTCTCTGCTGCAATCACATTAGGATTAATTCTCTTTATAGTTTTCCTTTGGCATTTTTAAGACATAGAAACACAAGCCTTTGTTTTCAGCTAGGCCATTTAGTTCTTCATGTTCTAGCTCAACACTTCTTTCTATCACTTAATATTATATTAAGGGATTGTAAAATTATATAATCTGGAGGCAGAGAAATAGTACCAAGTAAGTGGAGGTGCTGGACCTTTCTTAAAGGCTCAGTAGGTTTTATCATTAAATGATGTGTGTGGATTGATTTCTTGGCTCTGTGTTACATTGGTTGGAATGACTATTTCTTTGCCGCAATATTTTACATTTTTATTTTGATATCTTTGTACTATCTAAATCAGGAAATTTGTTGCCTATTTTGTTATTTTTGCTTAAGACTGCTCTAGTTATTTAGGGCTTGTAATTTCACCTAATTTTTTATTGATATGAAAACTGATATCAGGGTTTTAAAATACATTACATTGACTCTGAAGACTGTTTTAAGTAGTATAGGCTATTTGACAATTTTAATTTTATAATTTATGAATATAAAATATATTCTTATTTATTGCTAATCTATTTTATTCATCAGTTGTTAGTGTGAAGCAAACAAATCTTTCAACTCATTTGTTATATATTAAAATATTTTACTTTTATCTGTGTTGTTGAAAATATAACAATGTTCTTGATTATTTTTTCAGGTAGTTCAGTGTCTCAATAGCTACGGTTTTGCTGATTCTTCTTCTTTTTTTTTTTTGGTTTTTCAAGACAGGGTTCCTCTGTGTAACAGCCCTGACTGTTTTGAAACTCACTCTGTAGACCAGGCTGGCCTCAAACTCACAGTGATTGACCTTCCTCTGCCTCCTGAGTGCTGGGATTAAAGGTATGTGCCATCACCACCTGGCTCTCAATTCACTTATTAATAAGTTTTGTTATTGTTGTTTTGGTTCTCTTTTTTGGTTATATGAAATTTTATTATGTTAAATTTATTTTTAACGTGTTTTTTTATTAAAAATTTCCTTCTCCTCCCCTCCTCCTCCCCCTTCCCTCCCCTCCCTTCCACCGATACCCCCACTCCGCCCCTCTCCAAGCCAAAGAGCCATCAGGGTTCCCTTCACTATGTTAAGTCCAAGGTCCTCCCAACTCCCTCTAAGTCCAGGAAGGTGAGCAATCAAACTGACAAGGCTCACAGTGAGCCCGTCCATGCTGTACAGTCCAAGCCCATCGCCGTTGCCCTTGGTTTCTCAGTCCTCCTCCACCGTCAGCCACATTCAGAGAGTCCAGTTTGGTCCTCTGTTCCATCAGTCCCATTCCAACTGGACTTGGTGGTCTCCCGTTTTGGTTCTTGAGTGGTGTTTTGTTTGTTTGTTTGAGAGAGTATTCTACTATGTAGTCTTGGCTGTCCTGGAACTCACTATGTAGACCCAGGCTAAATCTCAAACTCTGCCATTCTCTGCCTCCCAAACACTGGCAGTAAAGTCATATGGTATTATGGACAGGCACATTTATTAGTTCTTAGTGGGATGTTTTAACTCTTAAGAACTTTCTACATGTAAGACGAAGGTATCTGCACTTTACTTCTTTTCTGGCTTTTTCCCCTGTGAGAGTGGCTAGAAAACACAAACAAACCAAGTCTCTTCCATAAATCTGTTGGAAAGCTGTATATCTACAGGGGAAAAAAATCAATGGAAACACCACTTTGCACAAAAATCAGTATACAGGAATTACATATTTAAACATACCCCCCCCCCAAAAAATCTAAAACTCTTCAGAGAGAAACCTTTGACAATTTTTGGTGTGACCAAAAGGCATAAGCAGTAAAAGCAAAAATGAACACACTCCAGTGAACTCAAAGGCTTCTTCACAGTATAAAAAGCATTCAAGAAAATGAAAAGACCTCCTGTAGAGTGGAAGGAAGTAATTGTAAATCACACAGTTGATAATAAATAGATTAATGTCTTCTGAAACACAGAACTCAATACGGAAAGAACACAAATAACCCAAATAGGTTAACTTACAAATAGGTGAAATACTGAAGAGAAATTATAAAAAAAAAGAAGACCTACAAATGCCCAACAGGTACATGAAATGATTAATATCAGAGATGTTAAGAGAATACATTGAAAAATATTGTTGAGGTGGGAAGGAAACTCTTGTGGAAATTTAAGTTAAAACACCCATTATGGAAGGTTTTATAGACATTGTTGAACTTCTAGATATATAGCAAAAATAATTGAAAGCAATATGTTAAAGAGGTATCTGTTCTCTGATAGTCAGTGCAACTAGTAACAAACACATGGAAACAACCAAAACACTCATTGACACATGACAAAATAGATAAAGAGTTACATACACAAGAAATGGAACAATTATTCAGCCTTAAAAAGAAAAAAATGCTGCTATTTGAAACACTATGAATAAATTCTTTTAAAACTTTGCTAGGTGAAGTATTTTATATACACAATAGCAAACATGACAAATTGCCTTATAGAAGAAACATTGGAACTCAGAACTACAGACTGGAAGGGCAGAGGCCGGGAATTGGGTGGGGAGATGTTGGCCAAAGACATAATGTTTCAATTACACAAGATGAATAAGGCTTAGAGACTTACTATACAGTATGCTGTAAACAGGTAAAAGAGTATCAAAGGGTATCAAATACATATTTGTGCATAGAATATGTACATATTTGTTACATATTCTTTTTGCAAAGGAGAAAAAGGAAATTATTTAAGGTAGTGGATATATTTATGTTGCTGCTTAAGATGATAACTCAAAGGTGGACCAAGTTACATTATGTAGACTTTGCTGCTAGGAGTTAAAAATCCAGTACCCAGATAACGAGTTGCTACACCACATAAAAGAAATAGGCAGCCTTGCCATTGCCAAGTGGATGGTAACATGTTTCTTCTCCAAACTCAGATGCCCTTACATTTCTTAATCATTACACATCTACTGTCAAGTCTCTGCTCATATCTGCTTCAATTTTTCAATCCCAAAGCAGGGAACTATACTATTCTTGTATTATGAGTCCTGCCAAAACCTTGTCTCATTAGAATATAAGCTGTTCCTAGAATTTAGGCCACCAAATGACCACACTTGATTGACTCGATTGAACCTTATCCAAAGGGACATATATGTAATCTGAACTGAAAAATGAATTGTTTCTCCCTTTCTCTCTCTCTCTCTCTCTCTCTCTCTCTCTCTCTCTCTCTCTCTCTCTCTCTCTCTCTCTCACATACACACACACACACACACACACACACACACACACACACACACACACACACATAGATTATCTTTCTCATATGGGAAAAATTCATAGTTGTAGGAAGCTGAATATCACCAGATTGGGTTGTAACAAGAAATGTCCTTGTACTGTATTCAAGCTAAAGTTATGAGAGTCCCAGCTGGCATGAATAGGAATTTATCAAATAATACCAATGATGGTTCTTTGAAGTTGTTGAAGACTCTGTAGCTTCCTACATTAATTTTCTTCTGCTTCAGGACTATTATGTACTTATTGTAAGTTCTGCTTTACTTGCCAATCTCTATGATAATTTTTAGACTTCTTCTTCACATCTCTCCTTATCCTTACCCTCTGTATGGCACATGAGCCTATAAGCTTACAACAGGAACTAAATAAGGAAAGGACATTCTTTATTTACTACACAATTAACCATTGATCTCATATTTCTATACTGTTTTGCTCTTCATAATAATTACAAGAAATAGTTTATTTTGTAGGTAGCAAAATGAAAGCTTTGGGAAGAGAACAGATTGGTTCTAGGTGAGGACTTAAACTTATTTGTCCTGGATTCAAAGCCCCTTTCAACTCCCTTTCACTGCATTGATGAGCCTAGAACAGTGGTATTTAATAGTAGTCAACACTGACAATCTTCTAGCAGTTATTTGGTGAAAATAATGAAATTCTATCCAATTAGTTCTTCCTTCTATTTTGGTTCCGAATTTCAGGTACAGGTTTGACCCTAATAAGGGGAAAAATGACATTACCTATTAATTTGTATTAACTGATGCAATCAGTGTGTTTGGAAACAAGCATTTTGGGCTATTTGTACATTTAAAAGAAGCTCACAATTACATTTTAACCACTCCATGTTTCCCTTTCCTCCATTTATCAGAAAAAAGGTGGAGATGGTTTCTACTGTGTTGATTTGATGTGGGTAATTGAATTAGCACGAATACACATAAGCTGTGGCAATGCTCACCAATAATCTGAGCACCCAGCAGGCTCAAGCTAGAATATCAAAGCCAATGAGGATACTATATCTACACAATTTCTCAGAAGGAGAGGGAAGGGCAAAGCAGGAAGGGGGAGGGGTAAAGAAGTCCAGATCTAGTCATGAAAACCCTTTTATAATACAATCTCTATCAAGCTACTTTCATAGCTCCATTAAAATACTTGAACCATATCTAATTATTCTCATTTTACAGATGAGGAAACCAAGGTCAGAGAGGTTAAGTAACTTGTTTAAGGAAAGCCAAGATTAGAAATGTGAGTCTTGGAAGACCAGTATTGTTCTTAATTGCTTTAATGCTTTCCCCTCATCTGTCAATTACAGGTCTTCTCCTAGTTTAGCCGGATTTCTTTTAAGCCTGTCCTCATTTTTTTGCCAGTCTGAGAACTGTGAGTCCTAAGATATATCACATAGCTATGTTATCATGTTCTTGGCCTGTGTTCTCTGTTACAACAAAACACATAGGAGAAGACTCTATGCAAACATGCCCCAGTCCAACTGTCTAAGCCTGGTGATCCTCAGGGTTCCAGATCTTCCTTAGCAACGTATCAGCAAATAGTCCAGGCCAATATGAACTTATAGTATATCATCATTGCAATATCTAAATCAAGCATAAGCCTGTGGTTTTTTGTCCACATAATAATTCTCAACCAGAAAACTGTGTTATCTAAATTTAAAGGGTTATTGGCAAGAGTCCTTTGGGGGAAAAAAAACCAATAGTGGAAAAATTACATGGTCAGGGGAGAACAGTCAACTGGAATTCAGCAAATCATGCTTCCAATATCATCCTTTCTCTGTACATTCCAAGGCTGAAATGTTTAATTTTGGTGATTAAATTTGGGTAATGTCAGATATTGGTACAAAAGTTCAAAACTAATATGGTATTGAGGCTATTTTTCTTCTATTTAATGTTTTAAGAACAAAGTAGGTGGAAATTAAATAAGAAATTATAGTTTTTCCTTGCAAATGAGAAAATTAGATATTACAAATCATCCTCAGAATTATTTTTGAATTGGATCCCATTTTGACCTACCCAGGTCTTCTATTTCTATTTCTGTGCATGAGCTCTTTGTGAATTGAAGAAAGTGGGAAAACTTTGGCACATCAAACTTTAAGATAAGAAATGCACTGTGGAAAGACTGCACTTTTTCACTGGCAAGAGGAATACTATAAAATATTTATTGAAGTATGTATTTACTTAATAAACATTTCATCAGCAACTATTGTATGACATAAGAAATAAAGAGATAAGTAACATACAGAATGATTCACAATAATTGTGCGACTTTCCTGTTACTGTAGCCTCTTACTCAAGTTGTACCTAGCATGGTCAAAATGCTCGGATTAGCTATTACTCTGACCGTTGAAAAACACAGAGAAATATCAAGAAAAGACTTTTTTAAGTTATTACTTGTATGCCACCAAATTTGCTGACAGAACCAAGGCCATAAACTTTCAACTCAAACATATCGGCATACCAGCAATAAGTGATAATAAACTTGGTGTGGCCATATCAGTACACCACTGTAAAGTACAGGAGTTCCAGGTCAGTAATATTCAGTAAGACCCAATAGTAGTCACTCTTTCTTAACCTCATTCTTAAATGACCTAATAAAAAAATGTCTTTGTTTCTTTTTTTTTTACTTTTTTTACATTAAATGTGTATTTAGTTTTTATTTATATGATGAAGAGATGAGGTGTTCAACCCATGGAGCTTGTGTACAAGAGAAAGAACAACTTTTTTTTTAATTTCCTTAAATTACTGATCCTTCCCTCTCAACAAGATTTTGCTACTACTCATATCTCCCTGATCTCTATGATAAAAAAGAAATCCTAGACCTATATATGTATCAACCATTGTATAATTAATATGTAGTATATTTATACAATGTAATATTACTCAGCTATTAAGGAAAATGAAAATTATGAATTTTTCAGGGAATTACATGGAGCTGGAAAAAATAATTCTGAATGAGGTAAAACAGAACCAGACTGATAAATGTCATGTGTTTTTCTCTTATTTGAAGTTGTTGGCTTTGAGTACATGTATATACATATATTCAAAATTTGGACTATGCATAGAGGTCAGGAACTTAGTAAGGGGTCATTGAGAGAGGTTTTAAGGTTAGGAGTGTAAAGAGCAGTGATTATCATTTTTTGTTTCACAATTCCCCTTTAAGTTGGGATGAGGAAGGATAAATACTAAATATTTTTAAAACCGCGTGGAAACCTACTACTAAAGATGTTTCCTAAAATATATCTATGTACTTACATCACAGGAGTTAAAATGGAGTTACCCTATATCAGAGCAACAATGTCCTACTATACACCATGGACTAACAAATAAAAAGCCCAATCCCAGAAATGGTCTACATATTAGAGTTGTTGGCAAGTGAGTTTCCAAAGAACCCCAAACATAACAGGCTATAGCCAATACTCTTGGTTTCTCTCCAGAACTTGGTTATAAGACCTTGTTGCTAAAGACACAACATACTTGAAACACAGAATATGGAGAAACCAAGCCTGAACTGACCTGGACACTACATCCCCACTGATTAGGTTTCATAGTGATTGAAGATGCTTTGCATACTACCAGAGGAGAAAATTAAGCATCAGTCTTAACAACTGTGCACTCCACGGAATATAGTAGTGACTGAAAGGGAAAAACATACTCACTGGTGCAGTAATGATATGTAGGTCCTATGAGTAACCAAACACTCTCTGGTTAAATTTAATGTCCACTTTACAGAATAGAATCTATACATGATGCTGTTATTGAGCCAAGAATCTAAGGTTAAACAAATCATAGACCCTAGGAGAGAACACAATACTAATGTTCTGCTAAACAGATATAGTATTAATCTAACTTCTAATGAATTATCATTTTGTCCATAAATTGGTGGCATCTCTCATCCCTGTGCTCCTGGAGTTATATCTAGAAGGTGGTCTCCTGTGCCAATGTGTTCAAGTATACTTCACACTCTCTCTTTGAGGTTCAGTGTGTTTGGTTTTATGGTGAGATCTTTGATCCATTTAGACTTGAGTTTTGAACATGGTGATAGATATGTATCTATTTTCATTCTTCTACATGTTGATATCCAGTTATGCAAACACCATTTGTTGAATATGATTTTTTTCCATTTTATATTTTTCCTTCTTTGTCAATGTTCTCTACCATGTGAATGTTTATTGTTGACATGTGAATCCCAAAAGTGTTAAAATAAATACCATCTAGTGTCTCCTTTCTTCAATTGTTTTTATTGAGCTATATATTTTTCTCCACACCCCTCTCTCCATCCCCTCCCCTTCTACCCTCTCCTATATGATCTCCATGCACCCAATTTTCTCAGGAGATCTTGTCTTTTTCTACTTTCCATGTAGATTAGATCCATGTATGTCTCTCTTAGGGTCCTCTTTGCTGTCCAGGTTCTCTGCAATTGTGAATTGTAAGCTGATTTTTCTTTGTTTTATGTCTAAAAGCCACTTATAAGTGAGTACATATTATATTTATCTTTCTGTGGCTTGTTTACCTCACTCAATATGATGTTTTCTAGATCTATCCATTTGGCTGCAAATTTCTAGATATCATTATTTTTCTCTGCTGTGTAGTACTCCATTGTGTGAATGTACCACATTTTCCTTATTCATTCTTCAGTCAAGGCATATTTAGGTTGTTTCCAGGTTCTGGCTATGGCAAATAATGCTGATATTAACATAGTTGAGCACATGTCCTTGTGCTAAGATTGAGCAACCTTTGGGTTTATACCCAAAAGTGGTATTGCTAGGTCTTGAAGTAGGTTGTTTCCTAATTTTCTGAGAAATCTCCATACTGATATGTAAAGTGGTTGTACCAGTTTATACTCCCACCAGCAAAGGAGGAGTGTTCACTTTACCCCACATCCTCTCCAGCATAAGTTGTCATCAGTGTTTCTGAACTTGACAGGTATAAGATAGAATCTCAGAGTTGTTTTGATTTGAATTTCTCTGCTGGCTAAGGATTTTGAGCATTTCTTTAAGTGTCTTTCAGTCATTTTAGATTTATCTGTTGAGAGTTCTGTGTTTAGGTATGTGCCTCATTATTTGTATTGGATTATTTGCTCTTTTGATAATGAATTTCTTGAGTTACTTGTATATTTTAGAGATCAGTCCTCTGTCTGATGTGAGGTTGGTGAAGATCTTTTCCCATTTTATAGACTGGCATTTTGTCTTGTTGACTGTGTCCTCTGCTTTACAGAAATTCCTCAGTTTCAGGAGATCCCATGTATTAAATGTTTCTTCCAGTGTCTGTGCTACAGGGGTTATATTTAGGAATTGGTCTCCTGTGCCAATGTGTTCAAGTGTTCTTACCACTTTTTCTTCTATGAAGTTCAGTGTGGTTGGTTTTTTTTATTTATTTTATTTTTTTGGGGGGGGGCAACCCTATTCAGGACTTTATTTATTTTTTTCTCATTTTTTTATTAAAAATTTCCATCTCCTCCCCTCCTCCTCCCTCTTCCCTCCCCTCCCTTCCACCCATACCCCCTTTCCGCCCCTCTCCAAGCCAAAGAGCCATCAGGGTTCCCTTCACTATGTTAAGTCCAAGGTCCTCCCAGCTCCCCCTAAGTCCAGGAAGGTGAGCAACCAAACTGACAAGGCTCACAGTGAGCCCGTCCATGCTGTAGATTTCAGGCTCATCGCCGTTGTCCTTGGTTTCTCAGTCCTCCTCCACCGTCAGCCACATTCAGAGAGTCCGGTTTGGTCCCCTGTTCCATCAGTCCCATTCCAACTGGACTTGGTGGTCTCCTGTTAGATCTGTCCCACCGTCTCAATGGGTACACGCACTCCTCACGGTCCTGACTTCCTTGCTCATGATCTCCCTCCTTTTGTTCCTCATCAGGACCTTGGGAGCTCAATCTGGTGCTTCTATGTGGGCAGTGTGGTTGGTTTTATAGTAAGATCTTTGATCCATTTGGACTTGAGTTTTGAATATGGCAATTGATATGGATCTCTTTTCATTCTTCTACATGTTGACATCCAGTTATGTAAGTGCCATTTGTTGAATATGCTTTCCTTTTTTCCATTTTATATTTTCCTTCTTTGTCAAAATCCAGGAGTTCTTAGTTGTGTGGACTGATATCCAGGTCTTTGATTTTATTGCATTGGTCCTCCTGTTTTTATGCCAATACCAGGCTATTTTCAATACTGTAACTCTGTAGTAGAGTTTGAAGACAGGGATAGTGATACATCCAGAAGTTCCTTTATTGTACAGGATTGTTTTTGCTGTCTTGGATTTTTTTGCTTTTTCATATGAAGTTGAGTATTGTAGTTTTGAGGTCTGGGAAGAATTTTGTTGGGATTTTGATGAGCATCCTATTGTATCTGTAGATTGCTTTGGGTAACATTGTCATTTTTACTATATTAATTCTATGTACCCAGGAGCATGGGAGATCATTCCATTTTCTGGCTTCTTCTTCAATTTCTTTTTCCAATGATGTAAAATTCTTGTCATACAGGTCTTCCCCTTGTTTGTAAAAAGAGTTTGGCAATGTTCCTTCTATTTCTATTGTGTAGAAAAATTTGAGGAGTATTGGTGTTAGTTCTTCTTTGAAAATCTTGTAAAATTCTTCACTGTAGCTATCTGGTCCTGTTTTGTTTTTGTTTTGTTTTTGTAAGATCTTGATGACTTTCTATTTCTTTATCAGTTATAGATCTATTTAATTAGCTTATCTGGTCTCTTACTCTCTTATCAGAGAAGGTTCTATTTTTAATATTGATAATCTACACAGAGACTCAGAACTGGCCAAGGCACAGAAAATAAAAAGAGTGCCAAATGCGTGACATTTATGCCACCCACCTTCTTCCGAATGTTCAGAGTTCATTATGAAAGAGTGGGCAGGAGTACTGTAAGAGCTGGAGGTGGTAGATGATTACAAGGGAACAGTGTCATCTGGACACAGAAGAACAGCTGACTGGAATACACAGTGGTTGTGACAGCAGGTACAAGACCTGTGCAAACCCAAGCTAAATCAAATCCCAGCATGGAGAGAAGAGGTAGGCACAAAGTTCCACCCCTAGCCAAGGAGCCATTGTCAATTGTTAGCTGCTAAAAAGAAGGGGCAGATTTCTCTAACAGTGTAGCCCATGAAAAGCTGACTATGCTTCAGTGGAAGACTATGCATCTCAGAATATTAGAGAAGCACAAATTGGTCTTGATGCAAAAAAAAAGGACACAACACTGGACGGGCAGAGAGGAGAGAGTGGATCTAGGAAGAGTTGTAGGAAGGAGGGTGGATTTGATAAAAAAAATTACAAAATTCTAATTGGACTAATAAAATTATGTAAACAATTTTAAAAACAAAGCCATGTTTAGACTGAAAGAAGTACAGAGTAAACACTTAAAATAAAGCTGCCAACTCTCTAAACTTCAGTGTTTGGAATGCAAGAGCTGTTCTTCTTTCCCACATAAATCCCTCCCCTCAAATGTTTTCTGATTCCTACTTGGAACAAACCATGCTATATTTTCACATGAGGAGTAGAGAAGACACTGGAAGACATAGACATTTGAATGTTTTCCTAATTCTTCTTTCCCATTTGGACCAAGCAGCTTCTTAACTGAAAAAAAATGGGATGAGAGCTATGAGATTTCTTCCAGCATTATCAATGCCTACTGGGGTTTAGGGTTGGAATCCTGGCCAATCAGAACATATTTCACATACTTGTACAAAATCAATAAAACAGATATTCTTGAGTAATTTGTGCCAATTCAACCTACTGAAAAAAAAAAGCTTTGCCCATCTGGCAAGACAACTAGGCCATTTGGAAGATTTCATAGAAGTAAAGCTTTGCTAATTGACTTCAGTGCAATGATCACTCCTGCTTTTGACTCACCACTACAGGGAGGATCTGGGAATGTTGGGTTCTCCTTGATTCCACCAAGTCATTTCTAGACTTATAAAAGAGTGTGTAGTATAAGAAGAAGCAGAATTTCAATGTTATAATTTAAAAAACCACCTAAGCTCTGTTCTTGCATAATTATTATCCAATAGTAATTCATGTGAAGCAACCAAATGTGTCCTGCAATGTTGACTTTACCCCATATGGTCATGCCAAGACAACCGGAGCTGCCCAGTTCCTGTGCCTAGCTTCAGGCAAATGGCAGCATTCAGTTTTTTCCTGCTTTTGGAACTCCAGGGGCATGTTACTGGCCAGAAGCAGTATGAACTGCCAAGTCAGGGCTCTCTAGACAATGCAAAAGCTTTTTCCTAATGAGCAGAAGCCTGGCATGTGGTAAGATCCACACTGCATCAGACAAAACACCCTTCAATATGCTTTGATTAATTTTCCCAGTCTGTTAGAAATAGGACCCATTTGACAAGCAGAGTATGGAAGAAAGGAGACATGACTTGCTAAATCTATAAAATCTCCATCTAATAGATGTGTAGGGGCTTCTTGTTGTCCTTAATATACTTAAGTACTATAATTATGTGGAGAAACCAAGCTAGCCATATCCATTTTTTTTCTAAGAACACCTAGCCTTTGTTATGGATCCAATAAACTTTGAAAGAATGATACACAGCTAAATATATTAGCAGGGTATTAATAGTGATGTGTAAGTGGCTAAGAAACTAGTTGGAACTTTTGCTATTCCAAATCAAAAGTCCCCAAAAACCCATCTATATAGCCTTCTCCAAAGCTGCTTTAACATTTGGCTGATTTCACAGCCTGGATCTTCCCTTCTGCATTGCCCCCCTGCACTCTAGTCCTCTATTCTCTTGAATAAAGCAATAAAACAATGTAGCCTTTTTCTTTGTTTTTTTTTTTTGAACAAGGTAGCATAGTGTAACCTTCCTCGCTTCCAAATCCATATTTTTATATGAAATTCTACTACATCATATGCATTCAGATTGGCTAGCCATACTATCAAGTTATGGGTCAAATTTGAGTTCCCATTTTACTGTGGGAGATTTACACAGGTCCTTTAAAGAGAGAAAAACCACTGTTCTCAAGCAAAAAGATGCGAGTTTAAGAGGCCCCTCTGCAGCTATCATTCAATTTGCCCTTAGGAAAAAAAAAACACTCTATGCTAAGACCAAGGTCCTCCCAACTCCCCCCAGGACCAGGAAGGTGATCGACCAAGCTGAGAAGGCTCCCACAGAGCCCGTCCATGAAGAACAATCAGAGCCCAGAGCCATTGTCCTTTGCTTCTCAGTCAGCCCCCGCTGTTGGCCACACTCAGAGAGACGGGTTTGGTCGCATGATCCATCAGTCCCATTCCAACTGGAGTTGGTGATCTCCCATTAGTTCTGTCCCACCGTCTCCATGAGTGAACGCACCCCTCTCGTTCCTGACTTTCTCCCTCATGTTCTCGCTCCTTCTGCTCCTCATCGGGACCTTGGGAGCTCAGTCCAGTGCTCCAGTGTGGGGCTCAGTCACCTTCCCCATCTGTCGCCAGCTGGAGGTTCCCTCACGGTCCTGACTTTCTTTCTCATGTTCTCTCTCCTTCTGCTCCTCATCAGGATCTTGGGAGCTCAGTCCGGTGCTCCAAGGTGGGGCTCTGTCATTTTCTTCATCTATCGTCAGGTGGAGGTTCTATGGTGATATGCAAGAAATTCATCAGTATGGCTATAGGAACTGGCCTTTTCAGGCTCCCTCTCCTCAGCTTGAGAGGGAGGGAGGGGAGGTATGGGTGGAGGGGAGGGGAGGGAAGGGGGAGAAGGAGGGGAGAGAAGGGGGAGAAGGAGGGGAGGGAGGGGGGAGGAGGAGGGAAGGAGATGGAAATTTTTAAATATAAAAAAAATAAACCATGAGGAAAAAAAAAAAACAAATGGCAAAGACACACAGACACTCATATAAACACAAAAACACAAATAAAAATAAATAATAAGAGCCCTTTTAAAAAAAAAAAACAAACCTTTCTCTTTGTTTCAGTTTGATTTGCAAAGCTGGGAGGAGTTCCCTGTTTGTGATCATCTTGAAGCTTGCTTTTCATACCTGTGTGAAATGGAGACAAAGTAACTTGGCATACTGAGACTGGCTTTGCAAAATAGTGTTAGAAGTTGAAGTTTTCTAAATAAGGAAAGAGTTGCACTTCCTAAATCCTGTCAGAGCCAAATCTTTACTACATTATCAAACTGGATATTTAGCCAGAGCCTTCTATCCTTCTTAACATCCAGGGAATGAGTCACCAAGGAGGAATTATGAATGTGTGCCTTAAGGTGTTCCCAGGATAAATATCTCAAGGCCAGATTTAAAGGGTGCTTATTCAAGAGTCAGAATGTGGCCAAGTCACTATATAACTGAATGATAGCAATTGAAAATTGCCTTATTATATTTTCCTTTCTGATTCTCAAAGGTAGAAAGACTAAATGTTTTCTAGATTTCTGCAGTTCTTAGTAAAATTGTTGATTTTACATATATTTGGCCTAGAAACTAGAGTTTTCCATATGGCCTCTTAGCTAAAATGATAAGGTTACCCTCTGATTAAAGAAGCAATCTTCCTTTGAAGATGACCATTTTCTCTAGTCTTCAAACTACTAGGGCTCCTAGGCTACATGCACTTAAATCATTTTTCCTTAAGTCTCTAAACATTAACCCTTCTTCAAGACAGAGAGCAGACATGACCTCCTGTAGAAAGACCTAAACTACTTTCTTACAGATTCAATCAAATGAGACTCTCAGTTATGCATTTCCTTGTGTGACTTCCCTAAGGTATAGGAGTTTTCCTCACCAGGTAACTCACACAATGCCTGACTAATGGCCAGCTCAGCCAACAAAACAAACTTATTACTACAACCTGGAGAATCTTCTGATAGCTCTTGGCCTGCCACCACATAATTAAAACAGGGAGCAAACCCCCCAAGAGTTCTATTTTTGTTTTACCTGAACCTCTGCTTTGAGAAAAAGACAGACCATGATGGTCCTTACTGAGGATATTTGAATGGCGAAGACTCAACCATACAAGCTCTATTTTACATAAATTGCCTTTGATTTCTGAAAAAGTAAGAGATATAATCTGAGTTTTGACCAAGGCTTATGCCTAGAGCATCTCCAAGGAGTGCTGGTAAGGGGCTGGTTTGGAAGCTTCATTATGTATGGCTAGGGTTCATATGCATACAGTCTGTGCATACAGAGGGGTGAAACTGGTTATAGAGTTTTTTAGCACTGTTTGGAGTACAAATTGCAAAGAATGTGGTGACTACATATTTCATTGTTTTGGGGAAAGCAATGAGGGTAGGAGTTTTACGGAGTTAACAAAAACAATGATGAGAAAGACTGGGTCATTGCTGAATTAATGAAAATAGGAAAGAAGAAATGAAAGAAACTTAAACTTCTATGTGTCTGTAGCTTCTATTTGTCTGTCCCCTAGATGAATCTAAATATTTAAACAGCTTTAAACAGCTTGCTATGTATTTAATATGTAGCACACAATTCATTCATTATTCATTTTGAAAAATACTACTAGGAAGCCAGAATTTCTACTCTCATGGTCTATAGCCAAGTCCCTTTGAAGTTTTTCCTCTTAAAAGCTGTTGTTAAGTTTCTTGCTAGCCCTATAATAACTTTCTCAATCAAGATATCTCTTTCTTTGCTGTCCCTCTCCATCTTTTCCCCATCTCAACCATCCCGTTCCCTCATGTTCTCCTCCCCCCTTCTGCCTTCGCTTCTCCCTCCCACCCCCACACCCATGTTCTCAGTTTTCTTGGGAGATCTTGGAATCTACACTGATGGCCCCAGCTAGAACCCTAAGCAGTAGTGGAGAGGGTGCCTGATCTGGCTTTCCCCTGTAATCAGATTGATGACTACCTTAATTGTTATCATAGAACCTTCATGCTGCAACTGATGGAAGCAGATGTAGAGATCCATAGCCAAGCACTGGGCTGAGCTCCTAAAGTCCATTCGAAGAAAGGGAAGAGTGATAATATGAGCAAAGGGGTCAAAAACATGATGGTGATATGCATTGAAATAGCTTTTCTGAGCTAATGGGAGCTCACTGACTCTGAACTGACAGTGGGGGAATCAGCATAGAACCAAACTAGGCCCTCTGAATGTGGGTGCCAGTTGTATGGGACAGTAGTGGGGCTAGGAATTATCCCTACTGCTTGATTTGCCTTTTTGGAGCCCATTCTCTTTGCCTTGGTCTTGCCTCTAAGTGATGTGCTAGACTTTGTTGATTCCCCATTGGAAGTCTTACCCTCTCTGAGAAGTGAATAGGAATGGGGGAGAAGGAAAATGGAGGGAGCAAGAGGAGGGGAGAGAGTGGGAACTGGGAATGGCATGTAAAATTTCAATTAAATAATAATTAACAAGCTGTCATTAGACCTTTTATCTCCACTTTGTTTCCCTCCTATAGGAAGCTAGAAATGCACAAACATCTCTCCTCAAAAGTATAGTTCAAAGTCTATCGAATTTTGTCTGTAATCAATGTCAGGCATCTTAGCCTATTAGATTTTGGCACCTTTGCCTTCTTATTTTCTCTCTGAATGGCTGTATTTGGGTATAAACAATCTAGACATTTTTCATTTCTGTGAGAGTAATTTTTAATGTTACATACAGGGACATTGTGGTACAATGAAAAGGCCACAGAGCTGTGGAATTGGATAGTCAGGAGTCAGATTTCTAATTCTACTACTTATCAAATCTTAGGCCACCTTAAAACTCATTCTTCCCCGTGAATTCTTCTCAGGAAAAGTAGAGTATTTGCCTTGCAGGAAGGAGTCAAAGAGTTTCTGTTTGTAAAGTATTTGGACACTACAATATGACAGCGGCATTATAAACAAGTGCCTAGCTCTTTCTTCCCCTTCCTTTATTCTATTTATATTCCATTTTGGAGAGCATGGACAAAAGCTGTGTTTTAGAAAGTGTTTTTAGATTTCAATGGCAGACTTTTTTTTTAATCAATTCTTATGTGCCACAGGCAAAAGAGTAAGCTATGAGGGCATGATTCTTGGATGGGAAACGTGCTTGCTTTTCCTCTCTTCCTTTCACCTCTAGGCTCTTCTAGGTTTACTGCTTTGCACTTCCTCCTCCTAGTCTTATGATAGTGTCTGTTTCCCAAGTTGCTGCTGTGTTTCTCTCCTACTGAGCTTTATTATTTTGTAGAGCAGCTTTAAATGTCAGCTTGCCAGCTGTGATCATGGGTGAGTTTACCTCACTGGATGCTAGGAAGTGCCATAAGTCCTGAATACCAAGCCCTTGGAAAATGCCAAAGCACTATAAGAGACTTAATTGTCAGCATTAGCACAGTACAAATGGCAAGGCTGGGTGGAGTTGCCCAGAGAACATGATGTGGAAAGAAGGCCCTAGATTTGGAGTCAGGAATCCTGAGCTCAAGCCCCTCATTAACTCTGACATGAGTTATAATCATAATAACTCAGATTTATTTAGTGCATTATAGTTGAAAAGTGCTTTCACATATATTCTATCATTGATCCTCTTAATTGGTTTCTCTGTTCCAGTTTCTTAATTCTCCAATCTTGCCAGTTAAAGTAAACTTCCTAAAACACAGGTCTGATCATGTTACATCCATATTATAAGCCCTTTTGGGCTCCCTATGAGCTGTCAAAGAAAGTATAATATATTCATCAAAACAAAATAAAATGTGTCTGTGATAAAGAAGACTCCTATGTACTGATATTGTGCAATCTTCAAGACATGTCAAATAAAATGCAATAGTGAAATACAAAACAAAGTATAATATGCAATAATTGGTATTTTTAGCAATGATAATATGTAAGTATAAAGAAAGGAAATGACAAAATTAAGATGTCAAGGATAGGCCACAGATTTTTGTTGTTTATAGTCATTACTACACATATGGACATATTAACTTATATCTGGTAATTAAAACCATGCACACTGTCCTTCAACTATCTACACACAGAGAATTTTCTCCTTGAGTATCCTTATTCTGTTTAAGTAGTTCTATCTCTAGCAACATCTCCTCACTCTTGCAATCTGAGCTCTAGTATCTTTTACAAATTATTGCCTCCTCACAGCCATGTTCCAGTTGATCCTTTATCTCTTTTCAACTTTAATCACATAATAATTCTATTAATCCAACAATGTCACACTAGATTTTAACTTGTGTTTGAATCATTTCTGACATGGAACATCTTACAATTAAACAACCCCTATGCATTCCTTATACTTCTTCACATTCACATCTTCCACATTTGGTCTGGAAGTTTTAAAATATGCATAGAAGATCTAAATGTTTTATTTTATTTTATCAGAATGAAAACCATGCCACTAATTTGCTGAGATATTTGAAACACATCTGTCATCAAGAATAAATGTTTTACTGCCCTTTTCAGTCTCAATCCAGGGACAAATAGCTGACATGCCTATTTAACATACCAAAATGAGCCTGGCTGCCAGGCTCTCCCAGAATCCCTTTCTCTCTCTCCCTCCCTGGGGTATGGCTGGCATACCCCACCTTCTACACTGAGTTCTCCAGTACAGGGGCTACCCTTGTCTTCCCCCAGCTGCCCTGTCCTATATAATAATCTAGATATTCTGGTTACCTGGCCTTTCTTAGGTCTAGCTTTACCCCTCTGGCTTCTTAATCTACCTCCCAACTTCTACCTACCATACTCCCTGTGTCTCCTCACATTGCCAAACTCAAAGTCATGTTCACTATGAACTCTTTCAGATGTCTCTGCCTCTGGATTCTCTCCTTTTCATCTACAACAAACTCCCTCCTCCATCATACCTAGGAGCAGTCATGTTTTTCCTTTTTCTTTCTTTCTTCCATTCACTCTGTTTATTTGTTGTGTTAAAATAATTCAAACCTATCATTATGCCTTCTTTTTAAAAATATTATTACATTTATATATCACTTGTTTGTGTGTGTATGTGTGTGTGTATGTGAGCACATATGTGCCATGGCATGAATGTAAAGTATTAGTTCTCTTCTTCTCCCACATGGATCCAGGGAATCCATGTAGGAGGTCCTTCTGTATTTGTGTTACTTTCATTGGTTAAATAAAGAAACTGCCTTGGTCTTTTGATAGGGCAGTACTTAGGTGGGAAGACAGACCTGAATGCTAGGAGGAGGAAGGCAGACAGGGAGAGCCACCATGAAGTAGCCAGGTCAGAGACACTGAATCTTTCTCGGTAAGCCATGACCTCGTGGTGATACACAGATTAACGGAAATGGGTTAGATCAGGATGCGAGGGTTGGCCAAGAGGCTAGATATAATGAGCAGGCAGTAATCAAATTAATACAATTTCTTTGTGGTTATTTTGGGGATTAAGCTAGCCGGACAGCAGGATGCAGCCTGCTCCTCCATACTATAGAACTCAGGTTTGATAATGATTGGCATCAAGTGCTCTTCAAGGCTGGTTCACCTCATTGACCCCATTATATCTTCTAAAGTCACAAAATATTTAAAATAAATAGTGGGTATGTTTGTATAAAATAGTGTCTAAGAATTACCTTTTGATAATTCCTCTAAGATAAGTCAACTGGAATGGTAAAAGACAAGCTGAGTAAAGGTTGTGAAGCTATTCTAGAATATTTTGAACACATAAGGTGTTAGGTAGTCAAATCTTTCATCACTAAGATGACAAATTAATTTAATCATAATAGAAAATATGGTGTTATAATCAAATATGTGATATATAGAAAAACTGAATAAATTCCTCTAAAAATTCTTAATAACTTATAAACTTCCAGATGTGAAGGTAACACACACCATTGACTATGGAAGTTAGCGTGTATGACATGAAATACAAATGAAATCCCTGAATGGGACAACAAAGACTACCAGGAGGGGGAAGAGAAATGAAATGGGAAGTTACATGGGTACTTGGGAAATATATTCATAACCAATATTTAATACCCACCATTAATTAATTTTTAAAGTGCATATGGTGCTCTTCTGGGTCTTGCACAAATGTAAGTATGGGCTCTCCTGGGTCTTGCACAAATGTAAGTATGGCAGCTAATAAACAAACAAATTAGTGCAGAAATTATGCCTTTACTTTTTTGCTCTTAAGGTCTAAGTAGAATAGTTGAATTACTGACCTATGTTGTATGAATAATGCAATACCTTCCTTGAGATTCAGGTGTTGTGATAAACATTTAAAATTTTCTAGTACCACTGACCTGTATTTGTAACTCAGCAGTTCCCCGTTTTCTATTTTACATCTTGCCATATCCTTCAAACTTCTTGTCAGGTACTAGATTTCCTTTTTATCTCTACAAAGCAGAAAACTGTGATACAATCTTTAACATGTGGCATGCTTTGCTGAAGCATTAAGAAAAGGATAAAGGTTTATATAATAGATATTTAGACAAGTTAAAGTAACATTAATCTACTTACTTTTTTAAGCCCCTAATTATTTCATCTACCTCATGTCTAACATCATCTATGTAATCATTTCCCCTACTTTTTCCAATATCCTTATCTTGTCCATCAGTTTAAGTGAAAGGATCATTTATCTTGTTTTGCTAGCATTCCAGTTCTTAGCATAAAATCCCAACCTCTGTTTAGATCATCACTACACAGATATATATTCAATAAAGCTACTTGCTTGGCAATGAATCATATACATGGCATCATCCTATTCCTCTGACTCCATAGTAATATATTTATTTCTCATTCAACATTTATATTCGCATTCAATTGTTCACCAATTAATAACCAATCACATCTTTATTTTTTATTAGTTACTTAATGCTACATAACATAGGTCTTGGAGAGATCAGAGATACAAGAAATATATCTAAACATAATAAAAAAGAATATACAGCAAGCTGACAGCCAACATCAAATTAAATGGAGAGAAACTCAAAGCAATTCCACTAAAATCAGGAAGAAGGCAAGGCTCTCTACTCTCTCCATATCTATTCAATCTAGTTCTTAAAGTCCTGGCTATAGCAATAAGATAACAAAATGAGATCAAAGGGATACAAATTGTAAAGGAAGAAGTCAAACTTTTGTTATCTGCAGATGATATGATAGTTCATATAAGTGACCACAAAAACTCTACCAGGGAACTCCTATAGCTGATAAATACCTTCAATAATGTGGCAGTATATAAGAAAAACTAAAAAAAAAAAAATAGTAGCCCTCCTATATACAAATGATAATGAAGCTGAGAAAGAGAACAGTGATACATCACCCTTCACAATAGCCACAAGGAACATAAAACATTTTGGGGTAATACAAACAATGGAAGTGAAGGAACTGTTCATCAAGAACTTTAAGTCTTTGAAGAAAGAAATTAAAGAAGATACCAGAAAATGGAAAGATCTCCCATACTCTTGGATAGGTAGGATCAATATAATAAAAATGACAATCCTACCAATAGCAATCTATAGATTCATTGCAATCCCCATCAAAATCCTAACATGGTTCTTCATAGATCTTGAAAGAACAATACTCAACTACTTATGGAAAAATGAAAAATCCAGGCTAGCTAAAGCAATCCTGTACAATAAAGGAACTAATGGAGGCATCACCATCCCTGACATCAAGCTCTATTATAGAGCTATAGGAATGAAAACAGCTTGGTACTGGCATAAAAATAGATGGGTAACCAATGGAATCAAATTGAAGACTTGGCTATTAATACCCATACCTTTGAACAACTGATTTTTGACAAAGAAGCTAAAAATGTACAATGGAAGAAAGAAAGCATCTTCAACAAATGGTGCTGGCATAACTGGGTGTCAACATGTAGAAGAATAAAAATAGATCCATACCTATTCCCACGCACAAAACTCAAGTCCAAATGGATTAAAAATCTTAATATAAATCTGACCATACTGAACCTTATAGAAGAGAAAATGGGAATTACTCTTCAATGCATGGGTACAGGAGATTACTTCCTAAATATAGCCCCAGTAGCACAGACACTGAGAGCAACAATAAATAAATGGAGCCTCCTGAAACTGACAAGTTTTTGTACAATGACATAGTCAATAAGACAAAAAGGCAGCCTATTGAATGGGAAAAGATCTTCACCAGTCCCACATCTGACAGAGTACTGATCTCCAAAATATATAAAGAACTCAAAAAATTAGTCATCAAAATTCCAAATAATCCAATTGAAAACTAGGGTACAGGCCTAAACAGAGAATTCTCAACAGAAGTATCCTAAATGGCCAAAAGACACTTAAGGAAATGTTCAACATCCTTAGTCATCAGGGAAAGGCAAGTCAAAATGACTCTGAGATACTA
The DNA here is from genome assembly GCF_903992535.2 of Arvicola amphibius. NCBI lineage: Eukaryota > Metazoa > Chordata > Mammalia > Rodentia > Cricetidae > Arvicola > Arvicola amphibius. The sequence goes on from NC_052065.1 coordinate 56,201,582, forward strand.
TGCTACCCCTGTAAGAATGGCTAAAATCAAGAACACAAGTGAAAGCTTATTCTGGAGAGGATATAGAGTAAGGGGGAATACTCCTCCGTTGCTGATAGGAATGCAAACTTGGACAAAACCATTCTGGAAATCAGTATGGAGGCATCTCAGAAAATTGGGACTCCACCTATCACAGGACCCAGCAATTCCACTCTTGAGCATATACCCAAAGGATGTTCAATCATACTACAAAGGCATTTGTTCAACTGTATTTTATTTGTAATAGCCAGAACCTGGAAACATATGCCCCTCAACCAAAGAATGGATAAAGGAAATGTGGTACATTTACACAATAGAGTACTACTCAGCAGTAACAAACAATGACATCTTGAAATTTGCATGCAAATAGATAGAACTAGAAAAAAGCGTCCTGAGTGAGGTAATCCAAAACCAGAAAGATGAACATGGTATAAGGTCACTCATAAGTGTAAATGTAATGTAAAGCAAAGGATAATGAGCCTATAGTCCATGATCTTAGGGAAGCTAAGTAACAATGTGAACCCTAAGAGAAACATATATAAATTCCCCCTGGGAAGGGTAAATAGACAAGATCTTGTGACAAAATTTGAGCATAGGGGTTGGGGCGAAGGGAAGGTAGAGTGGATAAGGAGGGAACAATGGGAGGGGAGGAGAACTTGGAACAAGATAGCCGAGATGGGGGAAGGACAGAGACAGAGAGCAAGGAGAGATATATTTTGATTAAGAGAGCCATTATTAGGCTAGGAAGAAACCTGGCACTAGAGAAATTTCCAGAAATCCACAAGGATGACCCTAGCTAAGACCCTAAACAATAGTGGAGAGGATGCTCGAACTGACCTTACCCTGTAGTCAGACTGATGAATATCTTAAATGTCACCATAAAACCTTCATCCAGCAACTGATGGAGACAGGGGCAGAGACCCACAGAGGAGCACCAGGCTACACTCCCAAAATCTAGTAGAAGAGTGGGAGGAGTGAGACTATGAGCAAAGAGGTCGAGACTATGACAAGAACACCCACTGAAACAGCTTACCTGAGCTCACCAACTCTGGCCAGACAGGGAACGAACCAGCATAGGAGCAAACTAGAACCTCTGAATGTGGGTGACAGTTATATGACTGGGGCAGACTGCAGTGGCACCAGGGTTTGTCCCTGCTGCTTGCATTAGCATTTTGGAACCCATTATCTTTAGATGGATACCTTGCTCAGCCTGAATATAGTGGGGAGGGCCTTGATCCTCCTAAGAGCAATGTGTCTTGCCCTCTCTGGGAGGTGTAAGGGAAACATAGTGGGGGTAGGTGGAGGCAATGAGAGAAGGGGAGGGAGTGGGAACTAGGATTGGTATGTAAAATGAAAAAAAATAGTTTGTTTTCTATTTCTAAAAAATAAAATAAAAGTGAAAAATTAAAAAATATGGTTAGCTAGCTGCTTGGCCTGCAAGGAGACCTGACAGTCTGCCAGAGGATCCATCATTCATTGGGGTGAGTGAGGAGTGAGTGCCTGAACCGGGCAGCTGCCCGGAGAGGGACCACCGACAATCCCCAATTCTCCCCCCCCTACCTGCACACTCCCTGCTCTTCCTGCAGGGGTTATTCTCTCCGGATACTGCTTCTCTCTTCTTGTCCCTTCCCAGCTTGCACCCAGAACCCCCTACCCCGCCTCATCCTCCCCTCTTTGGGGCCACAAAATCCCACAGCTCAGCCTGTTTGGGTGCCGGGGATCTGGAATTGAGTGCACCCAGGCCGGTGGGAGGTCCCCTCCTTCATTAGTCTGCCTGTAGCAAGGTAGGCCCTTTATCAGCGAGCTGCTTGGCCTGCAAGGAGACCTGACAGTCTGCCAGAGGATCCATCATTCATTGGGGTGAGTTAATTGAATTCATTGGGGGGAATTGTACTTCTAAAAGAAGACCCAAAGGGGATTATTCAGAGGAAGAAATGGGCAGGCGCCAATGCAAGAATTCCTCCAACAATTTGAACAACAACATGAAAGCACCAGAACCCAACGAAGTTATAACAGGAGGACTTGAACACACTAATCAAGAAGAAGTAGAAAAAAATTGACTTTATAAAAGTAATAGAGTCCCTTAAACAGGAGGTGAAAAACTCCCTTAAGGAAATGGACGAGAAGAATAACAAAAAGTTTGAACAGTTGAGTAAATCCATAAATGATATCCTAGGAAACCATGAAAAAACAATCAAACAAATAATGGAAACAGTGCAAGACATGAAAACTGAAATGGAGGCAAGGAAGAAAACACAACCCGAGGGCCAGCCGGATATGGAAAATCTATGTAAATGAACAGAGACTACAGAAACAAGCATAAACAACAGAATACAAGAGATAGAAGAAAGAATCTCAGATTCTGAAAATACCATAGAGAAAATAAACGCACTGATCAAAGAAAACAGCAAATCCAACAAATTCTCATCACAAAACATTCAGGAAATCTGGGATACAATAAAAAGACCAAACCTAAGAATAATAGGCATAGAAGAAGGAGAAGAATTACAGCTCAATGGCCCAGAAAATATATTTAATAAAATTATAGAAGAAAACTTCCCAAACCTAAAGAAAGATATTCCTATTAAGGTTCAAGAAGCTTACAGAACACCAAATAGACTGGATCAAAAAAAAACATCCCCCCACCATATTATAATCAAAACACAAAACATACAGAATAAAGAAAGAATATTAAGAGCTGCAAAGGAAAAAGGTCAAGTAACATATAAAGGAAAACCTATCAGACTAACACCTGACTTCTCTATGGAAACCATGAAAGCCAGAAGGTCCTGGATAGATGTTTTGCAGAAACTAAGAGACCATGGATGCAAGCCCAGATTACTATACCCAGCCAAGCTTTCATTCACTATAAATGGAGAAAACAAAATATTCCAGGATAAAAACAAATTTAAACAATACATAGCCACAAATCCAGCCTTACAGAAAGTAATAGAAGGAAATTCACAAACAAAGGAGTCCAGCATTGCCCAAAATAACTCAGACATCTAGTGACCCTTCACCAGCACATCTCAAAGAAAGGAAACACACAATCTCTACTACCAAATAAAAAATGACAACCGGAGTTAACATCCACTGGTCATTAATATCACTTAATATCAACGGACTCAATTCACCTATAAAAAGGCACAGGCTAAGAGATTGGTTACAAAAACAGGATCCAACATTCTGCTGTTTACAAGAAACACACCTCAACCACAAAGACAGACATCTACTCAGAGTAACGTGTTGGGAAAAGGTCTATCAAGCAAATGGACCTAAGAAACAAGCGGGTGTGGCCATACTAATTTCTAACAAAGTTGACTTCAAACTAAAATCAATCAGAAGAGATGGAAAGGGACACTTTATACTCATTACAGGAAAAATCTATCAGAATGAAGTCTCAATCCTGAATATCTATGCCCCTAATACAAAAGCACCCACGTATGTAAAAGAAACATTACTAGAACTCAAGGCAGCAATCAAACCAAACACAATGATAGTGGGAGACTTCAACACTCCTCTCTCACCAATGGACAGGACAATCCGACAGAAACCTAACAGAGAATTAAGAGACTTAATAGAGGTAATGAACCAAATGGACTTAACAGACATCTATAGAACATTCCACCCAAACGGGAAAGAATATACCTTCTTCTCTGTGGCTCATGGAAGCTTTTCGAAAATTGACCATATACTCGGTAACAAAGCAAACTTCCACAGTTACAAAAACATATTAATAACCACCTGCATCTTATCGGATCACCATGGATTAAAATTAGAATTCAACAACAATGCTACCCCCAGAAAGCCTACAAACTTATGGAAACTGAACAGTCAACTACTGAACCACACCTGGGTCAAGAAAGAAATAAAGAAAGAAATTAAAGTCTTTCTTGAATTTAACGAAAATAAAGACACAACATACTCAAACTTATGGGACACTATGAAAGCAGTGCTAAGAGGAAAATTCATAGCACTAAGTGCCCACCTAAAAAAAAAAACGGAGAAAGCACACATTGGAGACTTAACAGCACACCTGAAAACTTTAGAAAAGAAAGAAGCAGACTCACCTAGGAGGAGTAGAAGACTGGAAATTATCAAACTGAGGGCAGAAATCAACAAAATAGAAACACAGAAAACAATCCAAAGAATCAATGAAACAAAAAGCTGGTTCTTGGAGAAAATCAACAAGATTGACAAACCCCTAGCCAAACTAATCAAACGGCAGAGAGAGAACACACAAATTAATAAGATCAGAAATGAAAAAGGGGACATAACCACAGACACAGAGGAAATTCAGAGAATCATTAGATCTTACTACAAAAGCCTGTATGCCACAAAATTGGAAAATGTAAAAGAAATGGACACTTTTTTAGACAAGTACCATATACCAAAGTTAAACCAGGACCAGGTAAATGCTCTAAATAGTCCTGTTAGTCACGAAGAATTAGAAACTGTTATCAGAAACCTTCCTACCAAAAAGAGCCCAGGACCTGATGGGTTCAATGCAGAATTCTACCAGAACTTCCAAGAAGACCTAATACCTATACTCCTTAAGGTATTTCATAATATAGAAACAGAACAGTCATTGCCAAATTCCTTTTATGAAGCTACAATTACCCTGATACCTAAACCTCACAAAGACTCAACCAAGAAAGAGAACTACAGGCCAATCTCACTTATGAACATCGATGCAAAAATTCTCAATAAAATACTGGCAAACAGAATCCAAGAACACATTAGAAAAATTATCCACTATGATCAAGTAGGCTTCATCCCAGAGATGCAGGGCTGGTTCAACATACGAAAATCTATCAATGTAATCCATCATATAAATAAACTGAAGGATAAAAACGATATGATCATCTCATTAGATGCAGAAAAAGCATTTGACAAAATTCAGCACCCCTTTATGATAAAGGTCTTGGAGAGATTAGAGATACAGGGGTCATTCCTAAATATAATAAAGGCTATTTACAGCAAGCCGACAGCTAACATCAAATTAAATGAAGAGAAACTGAAGGCAATCCCACTAAATTCAGGAACGCGACAAGGCTGTCCACTCTCTCCTTATCTCTTCAATATAGTACTTGAAGTACTAGCAACAGCAATAAGACAAAACAAGGGGATCAAGGGGATTTGAATTGGAAAGGAAGAAGTTAAACTTTCATTATTTGCTGATGATATGATAGTGTACATAAGCGACCCGAAAAACTCCACCAAAGAACTCCTACAGCTGATAAACTCCTTTAGTAATGTGGCAGGATACAAGATCAACTCCAAAAAATCAGTCGCCCTCCTATATACAAAGGATAAGGAAGCAGAGAAAGAAATCAGAGAAGCGTCACCATTCACGATAGCCACAAATAGCATAAAATATCTTGGGGTAACTCTAACTAAGGAAGTGAAAGACCTATTTGACAAGAACTTTAAGTCTTTGAAGAAAGAAATTGAAGAGGACACCAGAAAATGGAAGGATCTCCCTTGCTCTTGGATTGGTAGGATCAACATAGTAAAAATGGCAATACTACCAAAGGCAATCTATAGATTTAATGCAATCCCTTTAAAGATCCCATCAAAATTCTTCACAGATCTTGAGAGGACAATAATCACCTTTATATGGAAGAACAAGAAACCCAGGATAGCCAAAACAATCTTATACAATAAAGGAACTTCTGGAGGCATTACCATCCCTGACTTCAAACTCTATTACAGAGCTACAGTATTGAAAACAGCTTGGTATTGGCACAAAAATAGAGAAGTTGAGCAATGGAATCGAATAGAAGACCCAGATCTTAACCCACAAATCTATGAACACCTGATTTTTGATAAAGGAGCTAAAAGCACACAATGGAAGAAAGAAAGCATCTTCAACAAATGGTGCTGGCATAACTGGATGTCAACCTGTAGAAGAATGAAAGTAGATCCGTGTCTATCACCATGCACAAAACTCAAGTCCAAATGGATTAAAGACCTCAATATCAATCTGAACACACTGAACCTGTTAGAGGAGAAAGTGGGAAGTACTCTACAACATTTGGGCACAGGAGACCGCTTCCTACGTATAGCCCCAGCAGCACAGACATTAAGGGCAACATTGAATAAATGGGACCTCCTGAAGCTGAGCAGCTTCTGTAAAGCAAAGGACACTGTCACTAAGACAAAAAGGCAGCCTACTGACTGGGAAAAGATCTTCACCAACCCCGCAACAGACAAATGCCTGATCTCCAAAATATATAAGGAACTCAAGAGACTAGACTTTAATATGCTAATTAACCCAATTAAAAAATGGGGCACTGAACTGAACAGAGAATTCTCAACAGAAGAAATCCGAATGGCCAAAAGACACTTAAGGGCATGCTCAACCTCCTTAGCAATCAGGGAAATGCAAATCAAAACAACGCTGAGATACCATCTTACACCTGTCAGAATGGCTAAAATCAAAAACACCAATGATAGCCTTTGCTGGAGAGGATGTGGAGTAAGGGGTACACTCATCCATTGCTGGTGGGAATGCAAACTTGTGCAACTGCTTTGGAAAGCAGTGTGGAGGTTTCTCAGGAAATTTGGGATCAATCTACCCCAGGACCCAGCAATCCCACTATTGGGAATTTACCCAAGAGATGCCCAATCATATTACAAAAGCATTTGTTCAACTATGTTTATAGCAGCATTATTTGTAATAGCCAGAACCTGGAAACAACCTAGATGCCCTTCAGTGGAAGAATGGATGAAGAAAGTGTGGAATATATACATATTAGAGTACTACTCAGCGGTAAAAAACAATGACATCTTGAATTTTGCATGCAAATGGATGGAAATAGAAAATACCATCCTGAGCGAGATAACCCAGGCCCAAAAAGAGGAACATGGGATGTACTCACTCATAATTGGTTTCTAGCCATAAATAAAGGACATCGAGCCTATAATTCGTAAAAAAATCCTAGAGAAGCTATATAAGAAGGTGAATCCAAAGAAAAACATATAGTTATCCTCCTGGTTATTGGAAGTAGACAAGATTGCCGGACAAAAAATGGGAACATGGGGGTGGGGTGGGATGGGGGAATGGGGAGAGAAAAGGGTGGAGGATGGGAAGAGCTTGGGGGAATAGGATGGTTGGGGTATAGGAAGGGTGGATATGGGAATAAGGCATTATATATCTTAGTTAAGGGAGCCATTCTAGGGTTGGCAGAGACTTGACTCTAGAGGGGTTCCCAGGTGTCCAGGAAGACGAACCCAGCTAGTTCCTAGGGCAGCTGAGGAGAGGGTGCCAGAAATGTCCAGATCCTATTGTCATACTCATGAATATCTTGCATATCACCATAGAACCTTCACCTGGCACTGGATGGAGAAAATGACAGAGCCCCACATAGGAGCACCAGACTGAGCTCTCAAGGTCCTGATGAGGAGCAAAAGGAGGGAGATCATGAGCAAGGAAGCCAGGACAGCGAGAAGTGCTTTTACCCATTGAGACGGTGGAACAGGTCTAACGGGAGACCACCAAGTCCAGTCGGAATGGGACTGATGGAACAGGGGACCAAACCGGACAATGGCAATGAACATGAACTCTACAGCATGGACGGGCTCACTGTGAGCCTTGTCAGTTTGGTTGCTCACCTTCCTGTACTTAGGGGGAGCTGGGAGGACCTTGGACTTAACATAGTGAAGGGAACCCTGATGGCTCTTTGTCTTTGGAGAGGGGTGGAGTGGGGGTATGGGTGGAAGGGAGGGGAGGGAAGGGGGAGGAGATGGAAATCTTGAATAAAAAAACGAGAAAAAAAATATAAAAAATACTTAAGTCTAAAAGCTTTGTTGCAAATATACAAATACCATTTAATAAATTCAAAGTTACTATACATTAAAAAACAGAAAGTATATCTGGCTTTCGGTCTTATTAGGATGTAGTCAAGATTTTCCAGGAGTGCCACTATCTGGAGTTGGAGTATGTACTTAAAATCTCACTTAGGTAAGGTTGTTGTAATGCTTTGGTTCCCTGAAGGCTTATAAGCATGAAATCATGATTCCTTATCATATAGGCTTCTCTATAAAATACCTTTCTGTCCTGTGACAGAGGAGTGGGCCTTTGCCAGACAAGGTGGTCTGAAAGAGAAGCAATAAAGCTACATTGACTTTTATAATATGGTTTTTGAAGTTATGTATCATCACTTCTTCCCATAGAGCTCCATAAATACACATTTTTAGAATAAAACCCATAGCCTTGTGCTTAAGAAAATTGAGAAATTGGTCTTCTAACATACTAAATTGTAAATCATATTCAATTCTTCCATAATCCATCTGTTCTTTTGTCATTTTTTTCATTTGTTGCTTAGTATGCCAAGGTTTTTTTGATATGGAAATAAAAGTTGTTTATCGAAAGATGCAAGGTCTCAAAGACAGGCATAGTCCCAATGACCTGCAGCTTGCTGTGGTGACCACAGACCATATATTAGCTGACTTTGTATTTTAAAACATTTTTAAAAATGACTTTTTTAGTGAAATAAAACAAGCACATATACAAATACCAAATGTTAACCACAAAAAATTTTAAGATATGAAAATGCATTAACATGATTTGATCATGCATCCTTCAGGTCTGTATTAAGCTGTATTGTACCTCATAAATATCTGCAGTTAATTTATAATTTGAAATAAAAGAAATGGAGGCAAGCAGTAAAGAAACTGGTGTTAAATATAAGACACACATGAGAATGTTATTGTGTTTTCTAAAATAATTGGTGGTTTTCATTCATTTTTCTATTATTATTATTATTATTATTATTATTAAAAATTTCTGTCTCCTCCCCACCTCCCATTTCCCTTTCCCTCCCTTAACTCCCCTCCCCCTCTCTTTCCAGTCCAAGGAGCAGTCAGAGTTCCCTGCCTTGCAGGAAGTCCAAGGTCCAACCCACTCCATCCAGGTCCAGCAAGGTGCGCATCTAAACAGACTAGGCTCCCCCAAAGCCAGTACATGAGGTAGGATCAAAACCCAGTGCCATAGTTCTTGGCTTCTCAGTCAGCCCTCATTGTCTGCCACATTCGGAGAATCCGGTTTGATCCCACACTTTTTCAGTCCCAGTCGAGCTGGCCTTGGTGAGCTCCCATTAGACCAGCCTCACAGTCTCAGTGGGTTGGCGCACTCCTCCCGGTTCTGACTTCCTTGCTTATGTTCTCCCTCCTTCAGCTCCTCATTTGGGCCTTGGGAGCTCAGTCCTGCACTCCAATGTGGGTCTCTGTCTCTATCTCCCTCCATCGCCAGATGAAGGTTCTATGGTGATATGCAAGATATTCATCAGTGTGGCTATAGGACAGGGACAGTTCAGGCTCCCTCTCCTCAGCTGCCCAAGGAACTAGCTGGGGACATCTCCATGGATACCTGGGAACCCTCTACAGTGTAGTCTCTTGCTAACTCTAAAATGGCTCCCTTAATTAAAATATTTTCTTCCTTGCACCCCTATCCACCCTTTCTCCATCCCAACCATCCCATTCCCCCAGGGTCTCCCCATCCTCCCCTCCTCACTTTTCTCTCCCCATCACCCCATCACCCCTAACCACCACCCCACCCCCACCCGTAAGATCCCAATTTTTGCCTTATGCCAAGATTTTTAAAAAGCTATTAATTTGAGTTTTAGTATCACTTTTAACATTCATCTTTGAATGCAAGACTAATTTAAAATACAAATATAAGTATCAGAGCTTTTAAGTCATATGCATAATCACAAAATTACAGAATTGGTAATTGAGTATGTGTTGATCAGGCCAGAAAATCGAAATAATTCAAACTTTGGAATTTAAAAAGAAAAGAAGGTACTCAGTCACAAAGCAATCTCGGGGACAGCTAGTGATGATATAGAAATGGAATAATTGTAGACCAAGTGCAGACTCAAGATCTTACATACACATACTAGCTTAAACCTATTGACCATGACTTCTCTTCTCACCCTAGTCCCAGAAAGTGTATGCTATAAACCCTGGGAAAGTTAAGCCAGAAGTCTTCTTTTACTATTGGTTCACTTCAGTTGAGATGGGATGAACCAGGAATGTCCCGGTGTCTTGAAAGTATACATTAGACGGAGTCAAGTATGATCAAGGAATCTTCAACCAGCTGAGTTGCAGTCTCTGGGAAGCTTCCACTAAATTCCTCCTGGAGCTGGCAATACGAGGTAGAGTGTCACTACTTTGCCAACTCTGAAATACCATGCTCCTCACACGTGGAAACCCCACCCTCCCACCTCCTTTCTAGACTACAGCTAGGTGAAAAATGGCCGAAGCTGCTAGTAGAAATTAGGAGAAGTATGAGTCCAAGTAGAAACTTAGAAGGGAAGAAAAGGGGGTAGAAAGAGGCCAAGAGCGGCAGAAACAGGAGATGGGAGTTCAAGCTTCATTATCCTACTGGACTGTACTTACAAAACACAAACTCAAAGGGAAATTATGAGGAAATTTAAGACAGTGGCTACAAAGGATTAAACTCCAAATGTAATGCTATTTTGAGCACTGATCCCTATATAATTTTATTGACTGCATGTTAGTAAATCCTTTGTCTGTTTTATGGCATGTTTATCCAGATGAGCTCTGCTACATAATACTGGAGACACTGAGTACCAGAAATGAGAATATTAGGACTTTTAAGTTTCCTTGACTCTATTCTCTCCATGCTAGACTAGATTCAACATCCTATGCAACTTACTCTTACGAAAACACTTAGTCCAATATATTACAATTGTATTTTTATTTGCCTTCCTTTCTACCTCAAACAGAATGTGAACTCACTGAGGGCAGGAACCATCAATTATTTATTTCTGTTTTCTCAGTTGTAGCACTCTATCTGATACAATTTGAAGGCTCAATGCTAATTAGTGAATAAATTTCTTCTCTTAAATTTTAACTGTACTATAATCTAAATTCTATGGTAACATACTAGAAAGATTCTGTGAAATTTTTGAACTTAAAAAAAGGTTGTAAAAGGTATGAATGCATTGCAGGAAAATGTGGCTACCATTCATTATATAAAAATCTTTAACTGAGGTCACAAGGTTGTCCTTTTCATTCAAAAATCCTTTGAGTACATAGAAGAATAAGGTTCTCCAGAATACAAGAGCTTCAAAAGAGTAATGAGTTAAATGAGTATAAGAAGTAAATCACTACAGAAGATAAACAGTCATACATTAGAAAAATATTGATGTGGGTAGTAAATCTTAACCAACTGAGAACAGAGACCAAACACGTATTATTATTTATCAAGTCACCAGACAAAATTGTCAATTCTGAACAAGAATTTTTACAAAAATAGAAACATATGCTAAAGAAGAAAGTGAGATTTAAGCTGGCATAGGTAACTATAAAGGGAAGGGTCATGATTTTGCAGAGCAACTGTTGTGTTAAAAAAGGCTTTAAAATGCCAAGAATTTATTTTTCTTGAATACTGTTAATCTCTCTCTCAAATATTTTATTTTTTATTTTTTTGAGTGTCATATAATAATTGTCCACATTTATGAATTATTGTATAATGTATTAACTCATATATATTAGATAATACTTGACTCAATTATTTGTATAACTGCCACTTTCACCTTTTATCACTTCTTTATGGTAAGTTCAAACATTTTTTCTAGATATTCTGAGATATTTATCTATTGATGTACTTATTGCATCTAATAGTCTACTAGTTTTAAACACACATATAATTCTTGGCAATTAAATTATGACAGATAGGACACAACACACACACACACACACAAATAGAGGGGGAAGGGGGGAGATAAGACAGAGGTGGAAGACTTGTAAACAAACAAGAGTATTGTAATTAATATATTCTGTCAAAAAAAACTCCAATCAGATCCAAAGAACCTGCCCTAAGCCTTGTTGATTACCTTCCTAACATCATCTTTTCCACTTTCTACAGCCCTATTCTTCCAGTATCAACCCCCAACCCGAACACTCTTTTGCTCCAGAGAAAAGCAATCCAACCTTAGTACTGGCTTCAGTATCAGTCTCAGAACTGGGGTGGGGATAAGTTTGTCTATGGAATCATGTGTCTCTTGATAGAGTAGTTAGACTCTCAGGCCTAAGTTATCAAATCCAGGGTAGTTCCCTTGCCATAATGATTGAATCATAAAGAATCATGTTACCTAATGTAAGTTAATATTCTGTAAGAACTCCTTTCTAACGATGACTGTGAAGTGAAAGAGAATTGTCAATAATGGCTATGCCCTCTATGCTTTTAAATATTTCAGTTTGTGCACGAAGTTGCTAAACCTATTTCCTACCACAAGAAGATACAGATAAAGAACATTTAGCACATTGAACAGGAACAGCTGCAGAACATGTACAGAACAGGGACCAAAAGATTCCAAGGAGACCCCAGAGTTTTAGGTTATAATAATCAGGTAACAGAATGATATTGATAACTGGCAAAAAAATAGGAAAATTGAGATTCATATAAGTTCAAAGTATAATAAATAAATGGTAATTATAATAATGGATATATTGCCACAAGATTAGTAACTAAATTTGGATAAAACCAAAGTCAAGGCTATCATCTCTCAACTTAAAATTATGAAAAGCAATAAGAGTTCTAATTCACGAAGCCAAAGAATTTTAACTTACATGGACCCACAAGTAACTTCCTTCTTTATGTTCTTACATGACTTCTGGCTATCTAGCAGTTCAGTGTGCTGCAATAGTTGGGAAACTGGGCACCAACTCTAGTACCAAAAGAAGCTATTTAATAAGGCAAGAAAGAGCATGTACTGCTTTCGCAAAAATCTGAATTTGGTTCCTAGAACCTATATAATCCTAAATTGAGAAAAACTTGAAGCATTCCCACAGAAGGATGATGTTGACACTTCGTTCCTCATATAGTTTTTATTATGTATATAATTTATACATATGTATGTATAAATATATAATTTAGTAGAATATATTCTGATACTATTCCTTCTCAACTCCTCCCCTTAACTCATTCTCAGCTTTTCTTCCCCTTCCGACATTCTGTTCTGGGAGATATGTATATATTTGATTCCATTATCTTCTGTCCATATTCATCTGGGTGTAGAGCTATCCATCCACTGGAGCCTAGTTCATTTAACAGGAGCCACATCCTCAAAGAAAACTGATCTCCCTCTCCCAGAATTCATCAGTTATTGATAGTTTTGGGTTAGATGTAGAGGCTCATATCCACTTCTCACTCAGTCCCAGAATTCTGAATGGCTTGATCTTGTGCAGGGAATGGCAGTTGCTATGACTAGATGACAGCAGTGGTTCTCTCTTATCTAGAAGACACTGTTTGCTCTGGTCCTAGTCAATCTATGGCTCTTACAATCTTTCTGCCCTCTTGCCTGCAATGGCCCCATAGTCATGGGGAAAGGATGTGTCATATAGATGGATGTCTGATTTGTTGTTGTGCATTCCACTAACACTTATTATTTTCATTTTTATCAGTTTCTGTATTTACCACCATTCACTGAGTGAAAAATCTTCTCTGATAAGATCTGAGAGCTGTACTAATCTATGGATAGAGAAATATGAATTTAGAAGGAAGTTTGATACTATATCCATTTAGCTAAATATTAGTAGAGTCACCACTGGGGCCTATGAACTCCACAACTATAAGCTCTTGGTTAGATTTTCGGGGCCAGCATGTGTTTTCTCCTGCGGAAGGCCTTAAATCAAATTAGAAGACAGTAGATTCCCCCCCCCCCCAAACATTCGTGCCACTACTGCACCCACGGGTGTATCTTGCCATGCCAGTCTCTACTGCAATTCACAGGCTTCACAGATGAATGATATTGTTTTTGACTTATTCACCTACACCAACAACCTGCATAGGACCTTCCATTCCTATGAGACCTAGTCAGCATGGAGAAAGCTTTCTAGTCGCTTAACTTGATTTCTTCATGTCTTATGACAAATGTCAGTGGTTTCCTCAACATTAGGATCTTATAAAGTTCTCATGGCCAATCAGAAACAATGGCAATAGCCTGTAGTAACTGGAAGAGTAGCCTTCCAGATGCCTCTAAACAACAGTATGAGGGCATGTATCTTACATTTAACACTGGACAATGACTTCTGGGATATGCACAATACACTGTATAGGGAAGTTATAATTGAATATAAATATAATATATATGTATATGCTTGAACTAGACAAATATTGTATTTTTCTCTCATACATGAGTGTGTCTGTGTGTGTGTGTGTGTGTGTGTGTGTGTGTGAGAGAGAGAGAGAGAGAGAGAGAGAGAGAGAGAGAGAGAGAGAGAGAGAGAGAGATTGGGGATAATATGTGAAAATTATATTATGTACATATGTGTTAATGTAGAGAAATCAAAATTGGCACCCACGTGGACAACTGAATCCACAGAAAGCTTGAGAAAGCTTGAGAAAGCTTGGGAAAGAATAGAGTAAAGCATGGCTTCTTGGTAGCAGCAATTTCTTGGGTCTGAACGTGTGTTTTTCAGTTTTCAGCTGTAGCAGGAAAAAGCTGTGCTGTTTTAAAATGCCAGCTTTCTGGGCCATTCTGCCAGGGCAAACTCTGACTCTTTCAAGCAGGAGATCCTGACTACAGAGCTTTTGATTGTTGTTTAACACTGTTGCAGCTTGCTTGCTGACAAGGACCTTGAACAGCCACAGAGTTGTGGTGATAAACATGGCTACAGCCGGTATCTCAGCCACAAGGCTGGAATCACAGAAAAGCTAAGGAATGGGCTGGATCCAGCTGCCAAACTCACGGCTTTAGTCCTACCGATATTGCTCAGTAATTTAAAGGCTCATGTGGTCAGAAAAAAAGAGAGATATACAGTAAAAGAAAGATTCAAAGTTGAAGAAAATGTCTAAATAGTTTACTATGTGTTAAAAATATATGCATGCTAAAGGTTAAAGTTCTTAGGGTAAAAAAGGAAGAAAGAAAGTAGTTGGGTGTGATAATATACACCTTTAATCCCAACAATTGGGAGACAGAGATTGACCTCTGTGACTTCAAGGTGTGGTAGCACACGCCTTTAATCCCAATGCCTCGGAGGCAGAGACAGTCAGATTTCTGAGAGTTCAAGGACAGCCTGGTCTACAGAGTTATTCCAGGACAAAGATATACAGAGAACCTGTCTCAAGAAAATAAATAAATAAAAGTAAAAATAAATGAAATAGCAGAGGTAAAAATAAAGCCGCACAAAGATGGAAAATACACAGAGAATCTTGATACTGTATGCTATTATGCTCTCTTTGAATTGTTTGAATGCTGAGGAAGGAGCAACAGATGCTAAAAGATATTTGTTTATAAATGCTGAACTAATCCAACATAGACGTTTTGAAACTACCTTGACTTCAGAATTTGGATCTAAGGATATGATACTTTGGAAAAGAGATTTTTCCTTTGTTTTTACAGAAAATGAGACCCTATGGATTGCAACTATCCCAATATGGTATGATAGACCACGGCCTCCTGAAAGGTTGCTGTGAACAACTTCAGAAAATTACTTTACCCAACTGATGACTGAGATGAACCTGGCACACAGGTTACACCATGAAAAATCTGATTAACAGTGTCCCCATTCAGCAGGAAGCAGTTTGGAGAGAAATAACTTCGCCCATGTTCCCAAATATTGTTTATAAGTGTTCTTTTACATTTAAAGAGGGATATGATATGGAGATGAATAATTTGCATTGGTATGTATTTTAAGGTCAATTTTGTTATATGTATATGTATGTCTGATCTTGATTAAGGTATCGTGATTGTGTAGTTCATTTAAAAATGTAATGTATAATTAGAAAATATAGGTTGTTAATGGATAATCATTGATAATAGTTAAGCTTGCAGTCATGTTAGTTAGATTTTCTAGATGTACATAGATATATTTCAGATAGGCATTCCTCATATCTTTCAAAGACTACAGAATATGCCATTTAAATGTTTTAATAACTTAGGGCTTTTCATGACAATGAGACATACCTGCTCCTGGCAGCACCAATCTACTTCAAGAGGATGATGGGTATCGAAGAGGATCCTTATTGAGTTTGATAGCCATTTGGGCAAGAAACTGCTATTGTCTGGACTGTTGCATAAACTGGACACAAAGAACCCACAGAGAGAGGACTGCTGAACTTGCCTAAAGGTGAGATGATTCTTTGGGATTCCTGATTCATGAACGAGTCTATGAGACATTCTGCAGGACACAGCAGAGAGTGACTGAACTGCCTTTGAAATTTCCTGCTTCATGGAAAAGTCTTCTGGATACTATGGGCCTGTAGGCCGAAGATGGATGCCCCAACGGTACAGAGGAACTTTGGGTGACTGTCCAGGTAGCAAGATGTCTCTGTGATTCCTAGAGCTTTGTAAGTTGCTTACTTCTCATTTACTTAGGTAATATATCCTTCTGGAGTCTTTGATGGAGTTGAAGAATAGATAGATAGTTATAGTTTTCCTTAGTTATGATAAAAGATAAAGTAGATATAAATACTGTAACTGTAATTCTTACTTGATAACTGTTTTGTTATATGTAATTTTACTATGTTAAAGTTAAAGCCTTTCTTTTTTGTTTAAACAGAAAAAGGGGAAATGATGGAGGACTCCCATTGGCTAATAAAGAAACTGCCTGGCCCATTTGATTGGCCAGCCCTTAGGTGGGCGGAGTAGACAGAACAGGAAGAAGGAAGTGAGGTAGATGGCTCAGTCAGATGCTACGCCTCTCCTAAGTTAGACAGACTGCCATGCCTCTGCTCAGGGAGAGAGATGCGATGGAGCCAGCCACCAGGACAGACATGCTGAATCTTTCCTGGTAAGACACCACTTTGTGATGTTACACAGATTATTCGATATGGGTTAGTCAAGATGTGAGTAAGATGCTGAAAATAATGGGCCAGGCAGTGTTTGAAAGAATACAGTTTCCGTGTAATTATTTTGGGGCATAAGGTGGCGGAAAGCCAGCCCACAGCTCATCACTACACAAAATGTTGTACAATGTATAATAAACAATAAAATGAATTAAGCCTCAGCTAAAAAAGAAAGTAAAAAAGAAGGAAATGGAAGAAATGAAGAAAGAAAAAAGGGAGGGAAGGAGGGAAAATTGAGCATGTAGGAACTAGTAGTAACTTGAAACTTGGCATTCTGGTCATATTTCTTCATTACTTGCTTTGAGAACAAAGCAAATCAATTTCACTGAACTTGATTTCACATCAATAAAATATTAAAAATTGTAATGCCTATTTCAAAAACTTGCAAGTACTGGCTTTAGCGAGTATTTACACGCTCAGATCTATGACAGATACCGACGTAATTCATGAGAAAATGTGCTGAGATGAGTTTCCCAAAAGATTTTGAAGGAAATATTTCTTCTTTCAATTATTTTTATTTGACAATTTCTTTCTATACTGTTTGATTTTACCAGGTTTTTAGAAAATGGATATGTATTTTAACTCACCTCTATACTTATATTGGAGAAAATTTAACAAATGAATATATAAGTGAATTTTTAAATCATGGATGCTGTTTAGATTTTTGTCAGCTTGACACAAGTTAGAATCATTTGCAAAGAGGGAACCTCAATTAAGGAAGTGCCTCCACCAGACTGGCATGTAGGCAAGTCATGGGGATCAAGTCAGTAAATAATGTTCTTCCATTGTTTCTGTTCCAATTCCTACCTCTAGGTTCCAGCCTCAAGTTCCTGCCATGACATTCCTTCATGGTGGAATACAAGCTATAAGCTGAAATCAGCCCTTCCCTCCTCAGGTTTCTTTATAGAGTTTTATTACAACAACAGAATGTAACTAGGACTATACTTCACATGGCTTATCTATCTCAAAATAAGAGAGTTTCCGGTCCATGATGACTAATGCAGAAAGTCATCCCTGTTAAATGTAATAAGAATAATGTTAAATGCCTGGCCCTAAGCAAGATATCTATACTACTCGTTTAAAGCTTATGGAATATCATGGGAAAGGGGGTAGAAGGTAAGAACTAGAGGGCAAAGACGGGTTGCAAAATGCTATCTTCAAAGTTATAACCACTGCAGTCATAAGCTCTCAGCAGGTACAGCTAGCTGCCTGTAGAGAGCCTGCACAAGAATGAGCTGGCCAACAGTTAGGCATAGATTAAAGAGGGGTTTAGGAGGCTTTACTATGACTGCTGAATAATTTGCATTTCATAGGTTCTGGGAGATGGGGTGGTCATTTTTTATGTTTTATAACCTCTGGTGATCCCACCAGGCTCCAGTGGATAGTTCTTAATTATATGTCACACATAATGTCTTAGTTAAACTAAGTGAGCCACAAAACCGAACGTAAAGACATGAATCTGGGGGAAAGAACCAGTAGATAAGAGTAGGAGTAGATGAGAAATAAGAGAGGGTGGAGGTGAAATTAAACAAGGAAATATATATATATCCAAACAGGATATAAAATGAATCAACTAAATAGCAATTTTTTTAAGAAAAGAAAGCTTGATTAGTAAAGAATCATATACATAAAAGAAAGTAATACAAACAAAAATGAACAATGCTAGAAATACTGAAATAGATATTTCTCAAAGGAAGATAATTGGAAGATGTACAAAGGAAACTAGGGGCATAAATGGTCATTGATAGATGGAAAGTTGCTCAGTATCTCTGGTTATTAGATAAAAAAAAAGCCTTCCAGACATTACAGACTATTTGGTATTGTTCTTTGTCACACTCCAGAACACGAAAATATAAACATATTGCAGGAGACAGTACACACCTAAGTCAAACAACATGGAAAAATAACAGAATAAATATTCTTCTTTGTCCACATCCTCTTCAACATTTCCTGCTAGATTTGTAGATAATAAGCATTCTGACTGGCATGAGGTGATGTAGTTCATTACAGTTTTAATTGGTGTTTTCCTGATTGCTAGGTATGGTGAACACATTTTATAGTAGTTATTTAATATTTGTGTGTGTTTTAACTGTCTATTCATTTCATTAGGCCATTTGTTCATTTGCTAATTCGCAGTTTTATTTCCTTGGTATTAATTTCTACTAATCTTTGTAAATTCTATATATTAGCTCTTTGAGTATAACTGGTAATGAATTTCTCCTATTCTAGGGTATTCTGTGTGCTCTGCTGATAATTTCAAGTACTCCCATATGTTGATAATTGCGGCTTATTCCTGTGTCATTGGTATTCTGTTCAGAAAGTTCTAGACTCCTCCACTACCTTAAAGAGTATTCCCAATGTTTTCATTTAGAAGTTTTAGTGATTTGGTTTTTAATAAATCTTTTAATCCACTTCAAACTGATTTTATGAAAAAGGGAAAGACGTGGGTCTAATTTTATTCTTCTATAGGTGGTGTAAGGCCCCCGAGGAACACGAAGTGGCCAGTCCTGCCCCCAGACTCCAATAGCCAGGCCCTGCCCACCGAACACTCTAAGGGCCATAATGATTAAACAGCCCCTCCAGATGCAGATGACAAAGCTCTGCCCTACAAAGTAAAAATCCAAGCTCAGAACTTGAAAATCCACCAGTTCCCATCCTGGAAATCTCCATTCTGGAAAGATTCCCCCCTCCAAAAAATCCTTTCTTCTGCTTAGTTATCTCACCCTCCTGGGGGTTTCTCTCCCAATAAACCTCTTGTGTTAGAATTGCTGTGCAGTGTAAGGGTTGTTGTGTGGTGTTATTTGTGGAATTTCTTGGCTCCTGACTACCAGGATCATTTCTCCCCTTCAGAACTGTAACACTTGCATTGGGAAAACCTCTCCCCTACCAGGCTGAGCTGTAATAACTGCATTGGGAAACACCCCAAACTCCAACACCCTCTGCCCAGCAAATCAGTAACATTTACATTGAGGAAACCTTTCCACCAAGAGTTGTAACATTTCTTTTGGAGAAGCCTTCCCCTCAGAGCTTCAACACATACAGGTAGATATTAAGTTTTGCCAGGACCATTTGTTGAAAAGACTCCCCCACCCCTGTGTATGTTCTTACCTTCTTTGTTAAGAATTAGATGCTTGTAACTTTGTCAGTTTTTTTTCAGTTCTTCTCTTCTGTTCCATTTGTCTACCTGTTTGTTTGTTTTTTTTTAATACCAGGACCAAGCTGTTTTTGTCACTACAGCTCTATAGTATAATTTGAAGTTGGGTATTTTGTTCTTACTTCTTAGAATTGCCATGGCTTATTTGTGGTACTTTATATTGCAAATAAATTTGTAAATTAATTTTTCTAAATCTGTAAAACCTTATATCAGAATTTTGTTAAACCTCAAGATAAATTTTGGAAGAGTAGCACTTTTATAACGAACTTTTTTTTTACAATGGTTATTTCTTTTGTGTCAATACTCAACTACACTTTTTGATTTCATATATCAAAATTTCCCAAATCAGCTCATAAGTTGTAACAATTTTCTGTATGCTTAATGTTTTCTATATACAAAATCATATAAACTTGCAAAAGTTATATTTCTTCCTTTTAATGTTAATGTTCTTTATTTCATTCTTTTCCTAATTTTTCTAGTGGGGTTTTTCAAAAAGATACTAACTAAATACAACAGGTAAAAGTGGGAATCTTTGCCTTGTCTCTGAACTCAAAAAAAATCATTCTTTTGCTATTGTGTTACTAGACATATATTTTTCTGTATGTGGTTTTTATAATATTGAATATCTTCTCCTATCATTGATTTATTTGGGATATTTAATATAAAATATGCTAATGTTTTTAAAGTTAAATGATTGTATGTTTTTTCTACTTCATTTAAAAAGTACATTATATTACATTGATTTTGTATGGTAAAACATCCTTGCATTAATATTGGGAATAAGTCTGAATTCATATAGTTATATATTCTGTTTAATATACTAGTGAATACTTTTTTATAATATGTCCCTAAAATTTATATATATGTAATCACTAGGAATATTGATTAACCCATACTCATATATTCAACATTTTCATGTAATGTCTTTGCACTATCAGAGTAATGTTGGCTTTATAGAATTATTTTCAGGGTTCTTATTTTTTGGGAGGTAATTTACAAATTCCCTGATTTTTTTCCCTATTCACATTCCAGTTTAATTTTTTTATTTGTTCATAATTTTTAGTAATTAAAACTGTGTGTTTCTAGGAATTCTTTTTCCATTTCATGCAGGTAATTTCATTAGTTGAAATTTGATCTAACAAAACAATTTAAGAATGCAATGTGGCAGCCGAGCGGTGGTGGCACACTCCTTTAATCCCAGCACTTGGGAGGCAGAGGCAGGCAGATCTCTGTGAGTTCTAGACCAGCCTGGTCTACAAGAGCTAGTTCCAGGACAGGCTCCAAAGCCACAGAGAAACCCTGTCTCGAAAAACCAAAAAAAAAAAAAAAAAAAAAGAATGCAATGTGGCTTACAGTTTAAGATGACTTAAATTTAAGATGGCAGGAAAAGAATTAGTAAGCAGTTCATATCATGGTGATAAGAGCCTTGTGAAGCCTGTTCATATCAAAGCAGACCAGGGTTCTCAGAATAAGGGAGGAACAATGGCATGATCTCTAAGGGCATACATGTAGTCACCCAATTTAGCCAGAAAGTTTACAGCTCCAAAATTTCTGTAATCTGACAAAAAAATATACTAGAGCCAAACACTCAAGACATGAACCAGTGGGGATATTTCAACTTTAAGCCATAATATATACCATGTTTGTTGGCATTCAAATGTTCATTATTTGTAAAGATTTCTTTCACTGTGTATAATGTTGGTCAATGTGTCGTTTATTTTATTAATAATATCAGTAATTTGAGTCTTCCCTGTTTTTCTTAATTTATCTGAAGATATATTTTGAAGAATCAACTTCTATTTACATATTTTAGTCTATTGTTTTCTTATCCAATCCTTTATTTTTCTCCATTACAATATAATTTGTCCCTTCTGCTAAGGGTTCAATAACTCTTCATTTTTACCAATATTATCAATTCAAAATATTTGTTGTATTTTATTATATACATATAAGAAAGAAAGCATTATATTTATCATCTGAGTTTTTCCTTTCTATTAAAAAAGATTCTTTTTCTTACAATATATTTTGATTGTGGTTTTCACACCCCTACTTCTCCTAGTTCTTTCTCCCTTCTCCTCCCATCTGAATTCACACCTTTTTTCTCTCTTTAGAAAACAAGCAGACATCTGCAAAATAATAATAAGACAAAATAAGATAAAGAAAGACAAGCAAATCTGAATAGGATAAAACAACCAAACAAGGAATTGAGCCAAAGAAACAACACAAGAGACATATATAGACACACATTCACAAACACAAGAATCCCATAAAAATTCAAAACTGAAAAACATATATGCAAAGGACCTATAAATTTTCTAAGATGCCTTGGTTAATATTATGAGACAGGGACACCCAAAGATTCCAGTGCATTTGTTTTCTGTTGGACCTATACTGCAGGACATGCAACTTACTCTTAAAAATGCTTGTTTCTCCAATGAGATTGCCTTGGAGAAAACTAACTTTTCACTTGGAAGTGGGCATCAATGGAACATAGTTTCTGGGTTAGAAGCAGGGCATGTGCCCACTTCTCCTTTCTGCTCTAGTACTCCATCTCCTACAGACCAGTGCATGCCCTATGCAAGCCTCTGAACTCAGTGCACTAGCCCTGTTATGTTGCAAAGACCTTGATTCCTTGGTTCCTCCATCCCCTCTGACTCTCCTTTTCCTTGTCTTCTTCCACAGAGTTTCCCAAGAGCCAAGGAAAGGGATTTGATGGAAACATCTTTTTTAGGGCTGAATATTTCCAGGTCACTCATGCTCTACATATTAGTGGTGGGACTGCGTATCAGTTACCATCAAGAGATCCACTGCCTCCATAACCTATGTGGTTAAATGGATTGCCACTTGTTTATCAACTTAATAGGTAGCATCCAAATATAAGTGAATATATACTATGGTTGTACTTTTGGATCTGAGTTATCTCACTCGAGACAATCTTTTCTAAGTCTATTTACCTGTGAATTTCATTTATTTTTATTGCTTAAGAGCATCCCATTGTATAAATTTATCACATTGTATTTATGCATTCATCCACTGATGGACATCTAGGTTGTTCCCAATTTCCAGTTATGAATAGAGTAGCAAAGAACATGGTTTGGCAAGTGTCTCTATGGTGGGATTAAATGTTCTTGGTGTTTCTTTTGGGTTTATGCCCAAGAGTGTTATAGCTGGATCTTGAGGTAGATCTATTCCCAGGTTCCTGAGGAAACACCACAGAGATTTCTATAGTGTTTGTATGAGTTTGCAGTAACACAAGCAATGGATGAGTGTTCACATCCTTGCCAGCATGTTTTGTTACTTTTTATTAATTTTTGTCATTCTGATTAGATGAGTTATCAAAGTATTTTTGATTTTTATTTCCCTGATGACTAAGAATATTGAACATTTCTTTAAGTGCTTCTCAACCATTTGACTTTCCTCTTTGAATTCTGTTTAGATATGTACCCAGTTTTTCAATTGGGTTGTTTTCTTGATGTCCAGTTTTTGTTTGATTTTTTTGTTTTTAGTTATTTTAATTTTTTTCAATTGGGTTGTTTTCTTGATGCCCAGTTTTTGTTTGATTTTTTTGTTTTTAGTTATTTTAATTTTTTTCAATTGGGTTGTTTTCTTGATGCCCAGTTTTTGTTTGATTTTTTTGTTTTTAGTTATTTTAATATTTAGCATATTATCCTTTTATCTGATATGGAGTGGTTGAAAATCTTTTTCCATTCTGTAATCTGCAGATTCGCCCATACACGTTTCAGAAATTTTTCAGTTTCATGAGGTCTCATTTAATTATTGATCTTTGTACCTTTGACAAAGTTGTTACTGCAACAATGAGTTCAAGGTTATCGCCCACTTTCTATTCTATCAGGTTCAGAGCATCTGGTTTAATACTGAGGCCTTTCATCGATTTGGAGTTTTGTTTTATGCAGGGTTACAAGTATGAATTTATTTGACTTCTATATGTAAAGATATAGTTTGAGCAGAACTGTTTTTGAAGATATTTCCTTTTTAACAACATATATTTTTGTTGTTTTTTTATCAAAACTCAAGTTTTCGTAGGTGTGTGTACTTATTTCTGAGTCTTCAATTCGAGTCCATTAGTTAACATGTCTGTTTTTGTTCCAATACCATGTTGTCCATGTTGTTTTTAATTACTCTAGCTCTGTGGCATAATTTGAAATCGGAGATCTACAGCAGCTCCTTTACCATATAGAATTCTTCAGCTATCCTGGTGGGTATGTGTGTGTGTGTGTGTGTGTGTGTGTGTGTGTGTTTCCATGCGAATATTAGTATTATTATTTCAAGTTCTATGAAGAATAGTGTTATTGATAGGGATTGCATTGAATCAGTAGATTGTGTTTGTTAGGACTGTCATTTTACTATATCAATCCTACCAGTCCATAAGCATGGTAGATCTTTCTATCTCCTGATATCATCTTCAATTTCTTTCTTCAGTGTTTTAGAGTTTTCATCATACAGGTCTTACACTTACTTGGTTAGAGATACTCAAAGATATCTTATATTATTGAGGCTCTTGTGAAAGGTTTTGTTTCCCTAATTTCTTTACAGATTAATTGCCTTTTTTATATACAAAGTCTGATTTTGTGTGTTAATTTTGTATCCTGCTACATTGCTGAAAGTGTAGGAGTTTTCTGGTGAAATATTTAGGATTATTTATGTACGACCATATTATTTGCAAATATGTATACTTCGACTTCTTACCTTCCTATTTGTATCTTCCTGATCTGCTT
This sequence comes from Arvicola amphibius, assembly GCF_903992535.2. Classification (NCBI taxonomy): domain Eukaryota; kingdom Metazoa; phylum Chordata; class Mammalia; order Rodentia; family Cricetidae; genus Arvicola; species Arvicola amphibius. The sequence continues at coordinate 56,226,312 of NC_052065.1, forward strand.
CAGTAAGTTGCCTTACTGCTTTAGCTAAACTTCAAGTACTATATTAAATACATGTGGAAAAAGTGGAAAACCTTTTCTTGTCCCAGATTTTAATGGACATGCTTTGAGTTTCTCTCCATTTAAGTTGATATCAGCTATTGTCTTGCTGTAAATTCCCTTTATTATATTTAGGTCTGACCATTGTATCCCTAATCTCTCTCTGTGACTTTTATTATGGAAGGGTGGTGGATTTTGTCAAAGTCCTTTTCTGTATCTAATTATATGGTCATGTGGGGTTTGTGTTTTAGTTTGTTTACATAATAGATTTGATCTATCTATCTATCATCTATCTATCTATCTATCATCTATCTATCTATCTATCTATCTATCTATCTATCTATATCTTGAACCATTCCTTCATCTCTGGGATGTTGCCTACTTGGTCATGGTGAATGATCTTCTTGATGTGTTCTTGGAATGCGTTTGCAAGTATTTTATTGAGACTTTTTGCATCTATGTTCATAAGAGAAATTGGTCTATATTCCTTTTTCTATGTTGAGTTTCTTTCTTTTGTGGTTTGGGTATCAATCTAACTATGGTCTCATAAAATAGATTAACAAGGCTCCTTCTGTTTTTACTGATGTTAACTCTTCCTTGAAAGTCTGGTAGAATTCTCTGTCTCTCTCTCTGTCTCTGTGTCTGTTTCTCTCTCTGTTGGAAAGACTTTTAAGAGCTGCTTCTATTTAATTGGGGATTATAGGCCCACTTAAATTGCTTATCTGATTTGATTTAATTTGGGTAGGGAGTATATATAGAGGCAATCAATGAATTACTGGTTTTTAAAGCATATCCTTAAAACTCACTTGATTTCCTCAGTGTCTGGTATAATGACCCTCTTTCCATCTCCAATTTTGTTAATTTGTATCTTCTCTCTTTGCCATTTAATTTGGCCAAGGGTTTCTCAATCTTATTGGTTTTGCTCAACTAATCAACTACTTTTTTCATTGAGTCTTTATATTATTCATTGTTGTTTTATTTTATTGATTTCAGCCCCGAGTTTGAGTATTTCTTGCCATGTACTCTGTCTGGATGTGATTTCTCTTTTGTTGTTGTTCAAGAACATTAAGGTGTGCTATTAAGTTTTTAGCATGAGTTATCTCCATTTTTAATGTAGGCACTTTCTACTATGAACTTACCTCTTAGAACATCCTTCGTTTTGCCCCATAAGTTTAGGTATGCTGTGTTTTTATTTTCATTAAATTCAATGTATTTTGAATTTCTGTTTTGACCCATTTTTCATTCAGTACTGAGTTTCCATTTCCATGAGTTTGTAAGGTTTCTTTTGTTGGTGATCAAAAAGAATTCAGGGTGTTATTTCAATTTTCATGTATCTGCTGAGTGTTTCTTTGTGCCCAAGCATGCAATTTTGGAGAGGGTTTCATGAGGTGCTAAAGAGAAAGTATATCCTTTTGTGTTTGGGTGAAATGCTCCTAAGCACCAGCTAGGTCCATTTGATTTATGATGCCATTTATTTCCAGCATTTCTCTGTCTAGGTTCTCTCTAGATGACCTGTTTATTAAGAACAAAGTACTGAAGTTATCCACTATCACTGTGTGAGGGCCAGTATATGATTTAGTCTGTAGTAGTGTTCCTTTTATGAACTTGAATGCCTTTGTGTGGGGGACATAGTCGCTAAGAATTAAGATGTCCTCTTGGGTGGATTTTTCCTTTGATGGGTATATAGTATCCTTCCCTACCTCTTCTGATTAGTTCTATTTGAAGTCCATTTTGTCAGACTTTAAAGTAGCTAAACCAGATTTCTTCTGAGGTCCATTTGCTTGGAATATCTCTTTCCATCCTCAAGTAATGTCTATCTTTAATGTTAAGATGTGTTTCTTAGATACTGTAAAAAAATGGATCATGTTTCAAATCCATACTGTTAGTCTTTTTATCTTGGAATTGAGTCCACTGATGTTGAGAGATATCAATTTTCAGTGCTTTTTGATTCCTGTTACATTTGTGGTGTGTGTGTGTGTGTGTGTGTGTGTGTGTGTGTGTGTTCTCCTCCTTCTGATTTATTGGTCTGATATTATTTATTTCTTGAATTTTCTTGGGTGTGGTTACCCTCATCAGGTTATTGTTTTATTTCTGTTGCCTCTGGCAGCAAGATTTGTAGAGAGATACTGCTTAAGTTTGGTTTTTTATCATGAAATGTGTCTCTTTTTTCAACAACTGGCATCTATGGTCTCTTAGAGTTTGCAGAATATGTGTCCAGGTTTTTAACGTTTCCACTAAAAAGTCAGGTGCTATTCTACCTTTATATGTTACTAGGCCTTTTCCCTTCTAGCTTTGAACATCATTTGCTTGTTGTGTAAATTTAGCGTTATCATTATGATGTGCCATGGGGAATTTCTTTTCTGGTCTAGTCTATTTGGTGTTCTGTATGCTTTTTATACCTTGTTAGGAACCTCCTTCTTTGGTTGGGGAAATGTCCATCTATGATTTTGTTAAAAATATTTTCTGTACCTTTAACATGAATTTTTTCATCTTCCTTTATTCATATTATTTGTACAATTAGTCTTTTCATAGTAGTCTAGTTTGTGCCTAAAATGTTCTGGCTTTCCTGGATATTTTGTACCTGGACATTTTTTAGATTATATTTAACATTTTCTTTGGATTAGGTATCCATTTCTTCAACCATGTCTTCAGTTTTTGAGATTCTCTCTTCCATATCTTGTATTCTGTTGGTGAGGTTTGCCTCAGAGTTTCCTGTTCAAGTTCCTAAATTTTTCATTTCTTCTTTTCCCTCAGTTTGGTTATCTTTATTGATTCTATTTCCACTTGCAAGTCTTGAACTGATTACACCATTCATTCAACTGTGTTTTCATAAAAGTTTAAATAGATTTGTTCATTTCCTCTTTAATGACGCCTTAACATATTATAAGGGTTGTTTTGTTGTCCTTGTTTTGTACTTTAGCTGTATTGCATTTCTTGGGGCCTACTGTGGTAAGGTTGCTGGGTTCTAGTGGAGAAAAATTGTCCTGACTGTTAATCATTGCATTTTTACACTGGTCTTCAGGCGCCTGGGTCTAGAATGATTATAATTCTAGGTTCTGATATGTAGTCTTGTCTTTGTCCAGTGGGTGTTCTATTCTCTTGTTTCTGTTGTCCTCTCTGGTTCTTACATTATGGTGGCTGCAGGTTCCTGGAAGTAAATGTTTCTGAAATCCTACCAAGTGTGGTTACTGGGGGTTCCAGATAGAATTTGTTTCTTGGTACTGGGACTTGATACCTAAAAATGGAGATAGATTAGAAGTGGGAGACCTGCAGGTTTCCAGAAGACAGAAGAAATAAGAGTTTTCCACCAGGATTTGATTGGTCTCCTATCAGAGACCAGAGAGGGAGAAGAGGCAGCAGCATGTAGTCAGCTACAGAGCTGGGGATGAGACTGGATGGTTGGACTTGGAGAAAAGGAGGGAAAGTGAATATCTGAAGATTGCTTACCTGCATCCCTGGCATATCTGCTTCCCTGGTCAGAGTAGCTGGTGGGTGTACAGGGAATTGATGAAGGATCTAGTGGTTTAGAGAAAGGGACAGGTGGTGAGGAAACCTGTAGGAGAATAACTGCATCATTCTCGGTCCTAGGGAGATGGAGGAGAGAGGAAGGGGAGCCTGCCGCAAGTGGTCTGCTCTGGTGATATAGATATGAATAATTTACATTGGTATAAATTTTGCCTTATTGATAGAAATTTAAGGTCTATTTTGTTATATGTATATGTATTTCTAATAACGATTAAGGTATTGTGATTGTGTAGTTCATTTAAAAATGTAATGTATAATTAGGAAATATAGGTTGCTAATGAATAATCATTGATAATAGTTAAGCTTGTAGTCATGTTAGATTTTCTAGATATATAGAGATATATTTCAGTTAGATAGGCATACTTCATATCTTCCAAAGACTACAGAATATTGCATTTTAAATGTCTTAATAACTTAGGGTTTTTCATGACAATGAGACATGTCTGCTCCTGGCAGCACCAATCTACTTCAAGAGGAAGATGGGCATCGAAGAGGCTCCTTATTGAGTTTGATAGCCATTTGGGCAAGAAACTGCTCTTGCCTGGACTATTGCATAAACTGGACACAGAGAACCCTCAGAGAGAGGACTGCTGAACTTGCCTAGAGGTGAGATGATCTCTTTGGGTTCCTGATTCATGAAAGAGTCTGCGAGACATTCTGCAGGACACAGCAGATAGTGACTGAACTGTCTTTGAAATTTCCTGCTTCATGGGAAACTCTGCTGGATACTGTGGGCCTATAGGCCGAAGATAGATGCCCCAACAATACAAAAGAACTTTGGGTGACTGTCCAGGCAGCGAGATGTCTCTGTCATTTCTAGAGTTTTGTAAGTTGCTTACTTCTTATTTACTTAGGTAATATTATATCCTTCTGGAGTCTTTGGAGTTGAAGAATGGATAGATAGTTAAAGTTTTCCTTTGTTATGATAAAGATAAAATGGATATAAGTATTGTAACTAATTCTTACTTGATAACTATTTTGTTATATGTAATTTTACTATGTTAAAGTTAAAGCCTTTCTTTTATTGTTTAAACAGAAAAAGGGGAAATGATGTGGGAGAGTCTTCTGTTTGAGTTGATTTCATTGGCTAATAAAGAAACTGCCTGGCCCATTTGATAGACCGCCCCTTAGGTAGGTGGAGTAGACAGAACAGGAAGAGGAAGTGAGGTAGAAGGATCAGTAAGATGCCACACCTCTCCTAAGTTAGGCAGACCACCGTGCCTCTCCTCAGAGAGAAGCCAGATGCGATGAAGCCAGCCATGAGGTCAGATGTGCTGAATCTTTCCCGGTAAGACACCATTCGTGGTGTTACAAAGATTATTAGATATGGGTTAGTCAAGATGTGAGTAAGAGGCTGGAAATAATGGGCCAGGCAGTCTTTAAAAGAATACAATTTGTGTGTTGTTATTTCGGGGCATAAGCTAGTCAGGAGGCCGAAAGCAGGGCGGCAGGAATGCAGCCCACAGCTCATCACTACACTCTGGAACTGGAAATGAGACTGGGAGACTGGATTTGGTGGAGAGGGGGGAGATACAATTCTGGAGATCACCTACATGGTTTCCTGACTGGCTAGCTTTCTGATTTTTCACTGCCTCATTTAATATAATGTTTTTCATTTAAAATTTATTTTTATTTCAATAAAATTTGATTATGTATTTTCATTATCCATTCATCTTTGGATGAACATCTAGGCTGCTTGCATTTCTTGCTAGTAGGCCTAAATTATAATAAACACAGACAGGCAAAATTATCTGTATCAAAATACAGAGCTCTTTGGGTATGTGTCCAGGAGTGATATAACTGGATTACATGATAACTTTATTTTTAGTTTATGTCTTAAAGAAATATCCCCACTGATTTTCACAGTGGTTGCACAAGTTGATGCTTCTACAGTAAATAACAATTCTTTCCCACATCCTTTCTAGCATTTGTTGTCATTTGTTTTCATAATGAATGCCGTTCTTACTTAAAATAAGCCTGTAAGACCAGAAGAAAAAAAAAGAAGCATTAAGATGGGATAGTGGGGAAGGTAATAGGGCATAAATGATATGGCAAGAAAAGCAGGAATCCTGGGGTGAAAGGATTTAAGTACCCATGGAGGCCAGGGAGATGGAAAGGAAGAGGGAGAAGAGGAATAGTCAACCAAAACTGAGTATGTATGAAAATGTCATAAGGAAACCTGTAATTTTGCAAGATAATTAAACGTTTAAAAATAATGGTTTACAGTAGTCCCTGTCTAGTCATCTCAGTGTCCAAGATCACTCAGAAATCTCCAATTTATTTTGCCTTTTAAGGCACATTTCCTGCTTCTTGATGTGAATTAATTTCTTGTCATTGCTGAAGTTAAGCATTTATTCATGATAATGTGAAAATTCTGGAAAACAATTTCTCTCATCTCCCCAGTATTTGATGTTAATTGTTTAAATCCACTTGCTTAAGATTTATTTGTTTGTTCGGTTTGGTTTCTTAAAAACATGTTTAAAAGATTAATCTTTGTCTCCCATGATCACCAGAGTAGCTGTCCATTAGATTGTTTTCAGTTAACCTTTTACCATATACCTCCTTGAAATCCAGAAGCTGGAAGGAACAAGCAAATAAGAAAATAGGAAGGACAGTCCTATCCTGATCTTTGCAAATCTGCAAACTCACAGATTTAACACTTAGTAAGGCTTGTGCTGAGCTCATGGACCAGATGAGGTCAACTTTGAAGACTCACTGAGTTTGATCTGACCTGATTATTCAAATGTTTTTGAAAATTCGTTGTAGATAAAGCTGTTTTCTAAATCTCCAATTTCCTAAAGTGACCCACACCCTACAAGTTACCAATCATTCAAGGATTTATTGTATGTATTTAACCATGATAAATTTGTCCTTGTATTTACAGATTAGCAATATCCTTTGTAGCCATTACAGACACACTGTTGCTTTTTCTCCTTGTATTTTGTGTTAGGAAAACAGAGACAAACACTTTGCATTAGTTACTTTAGCATACCTCAGAAAGAGTAACATATGAACACAGTAATTTACAAATAAAGCTAGCTTATTTCAGAGATGGGCTTTCCCAAAACAAGATCACTGCACTGCATTATGAGGATGGTAGGGCAAAAATAATTAAAACAGCATAAATTTTGTATAATTTTTAAAATGGCTTTAAATGCATATTTACTTAATTAATGTAGACCTTTTGCTACTTTCCAGAGCTATATTAATGCCAATTCTGGCAACTTTAAATGTTTTGTTTGTTTCCTAATTCTTATGTGAAGAAACCAGAATTGACGGCTTCCTATATTTCATCCCAAGTATTCCCGTCTACTTACATTTTAGTGTTTGGCTAAAATTTATCCCCCATCTCAGCCCCTTGCAAATCTGCCCAGAGCCACCACCACTTTTCTCCATCAAACTCTAATCTCCCGCCCTGTCTCTCTCTTTCTATCTCTCTGCCTGTCTGCCTGCCTGTCTGGAAGTCTGTCAATCTGCCATTCACTATTCACTATATATCTATCATTACCTCTCTCCTTATATACCTTAAGTTCATTTAGTAATACCTGTATGTGAAATAGATGTGAGACCATCTATTAGGGCCTGAATACCCTTTTAGGGCCAAGATCGCTGAAGAAAACTGCCTCTCCCACTCACAGAAAACCACCAACTGGCACTAGTTCCTCAGACAGAGTTGAGGTTTCATGAGACCATTGCCTGTGTAAGAAGGGATTATGACTGGCTTGATTTTTGCAAGTCTTCTGCATGTAGTTTCACACACTATAAGTTCAGGTGTGATTCTGCACTGTCATGTCCATCACATACTATTTTTGCTATAGCGCTTTCTTCTTTATGACTGTTACAATCTTTGCCCTCCTTTCTGTGAAGTTCCCTGAGCCTTGGGCAGAGGAATTGTGATGTAGATGTTGTATTTATAGGTGAGCACACAGCAGTTTCTTGTTGTATGCATGTGTGTTGGCTGTGGGTCTTTGTACCAGCACTTTTTACATAAAGGAGAGTATTTGATGAGAGATTAGATATACACTGCTCTATGGGCATGAAGATAAGAACTTAGTGGACAGTTTATAAATGTATGCATTTAGCAGAATACTAGCACAAATTTTCACTTAAGGACTCTGACATACCATCCATGGGGTTTCAAACCAATTAACATCAGATATGGATTTTACCTCATATAATGCTTTAAAGCCAATCAGAAAGTGGTTGGTTATTCCATAAATTTCATAGTATTGTTTCATCACACCAAAGGGCATAGCTTGTCAAGCCAGTGACTATTGTAGATTCCAGAATTCACAGTTGTGTAAGACTGATGGATAATGTCATAGCCTGATATTATGCAGAGTAACTTCCAGTTCCATAAAAGCTAGCCAGTATAAACGAAGTTTCCAGGTTGGTACTAGTTCAGTTTCTCCATGTGCTATGATTCAGGTATGTGTGGTATTTTTACCAATACAATCTTACCATAAAGGTTCCAGAGGGTAATCAGGTGCAACAGCAATAGTGTGTAAAGTTTCAGGAGGCTTATGGGGCTCCACTTACCAAAACCGCAATAAAGATAATCCATACCAGGAACTGAACCTTTTATTTGGTAGCCTATGGTATCTAAGTGGGGAATATTTCCCCTATTATAGGCTAATTACATTTAAAGTCATTTCTATGTATATATGTATGTATTATAGGATTATTATAAAATAGGATTCCATACGGTATTCTCAAAGGTTTTTACCTGTTACCCTTGTTCATACACCCTCTTCTACACTGTCCTCTGATTCCCTAACTCATTTATGTCTTCTTGTTCCTATATTCCCCTTTAATACAGTCCTTGCACTAACTCCCTTCCCTTGGAATACTTAATTCATTGCTCCTTACTCATTTCCTGACTTCTTTGGGTACTCCAATTTAAATAGCATGTCAAAAGATTCAAATGTAATTTCCATATGTGAGGAAGAACATGGATTGTTTCTCTTTGGGACCCAGGCTGACTCTCCAGTTCCATTCATTTATCTTTTAATTATAACATTTTATTTTTCTTTGCAACTGAATAAAATTCCACTATGTATAAGAATATTTATTAGCCATTCATCCATTGGTAGATATCTACTTTGTTTTCTTAGTTTTGTGAATATGGCAGCAATGAGTGGGTATAAGCACATATCTTTACAGAATGACATAGTTCTTTAAAATATGTTCAGGAGTAATGTAGCTAGATGATATGGTAGATCTGTTTCCAGCTTCAAAAAGTTAAGCAATTTTTTTACATTTTGAGATTATACTATAATTTCATAAATTTTCTTTCTATCTCCTCCTTCTAAATCTTTCCACCCTCCCAAAGATCCTTTTACTCTCTTTCAGAGTCATAGTTGTTGGTTTTTTTGTCATCACACACACACATGTATACATGTACATATGCATGTACATATACATAAATACATACAAAGTACACACATGTTAATACATATAGTAAAATACAGTGAAATATATAACATATGAAGGTATAATAATATAAAAATATATATTTGCAAACTTACCATACACATACACACACACACACACACACACATACACATATGCAACCTGGTAAGTCCACATAATGTTACTTGTATGGTTATGGTTTTTTTAAGTGCTGACTATTTGGTATTGTATAACCAAGGGGTGAAAAGCTTGTAAGAACGAGAGCAATAGGAAGTTTCCTGTGAGATTATATCTTTTATAAATGTCAGATGCTACAACCATTAAATCTCACCAACATAGCTGCTGAAACATGACATTAACAAGGCCAATGTTAATTGATATATTATCATAGAAGGGGGAAACTAATGAGTGAGGCCTCAATTTTAGACAAAAATTTAAGTCAGCTAAGTAATGCTGAAAATGAAAGAAATAGTATTCCCCAGGGAAGAGCACACCAATAATTATTTTTCTAGGGTTTTTTTAAAGAGATCTCCACACTAATTTCCATGTTGGTTTCACTGGTTTGCACTCCCCAAAATAATAGGTGTTCCCTTTTCCTCAAATCCACACTAGCTTTCGTATTATTAATCTTAACCATTCTTACAAGGATAATATGAAAATTGAAACTAGTTTTAGTTTGTGTTTCTCTTGTGGCTAAGTAAAAAACAAACAATTATGTTTGTCTTTTCTTTTTTAATTATTATTTACATTTTTCATTCAGTGTATTTTCATAAAAATTAAAATCAAAACAAAAAACAAGCAAGACAGTTATATAAAACATACTAAAATAAAAATCAAAACAGCAGTAGGAGTGGGGACTTACCCAAGGGTTCGCATGTCTATTCTACAGGTCAATATGTGTAATTTTAATGCCTGTATCATACTGTTTTCAATACTATAGCTCCAACATATCTTAAAATTAGGGATGCTTATATCTACATCTGTTTTAATAGTTCAGAATTGTGTTGGAAGTCCTTGCTTTTTGTATTTGTATATGAACTTTGTGATGATATTTTTGAAAAATCTGTGAAGAATTGCAGTTGAATTTTGATGAGAATTATGTTGAATCTGTAAATTGCTTTTATTAGTTTGGACATTTTTGCATTATTTCTACTACTCTACAAAAATGAGTTCCCAGACAATTAGTTTGCATAATTCTAGAAGATGCTATACAAGCTTCCAAGGGAGAAAATTATTCAAAAATTCTATCCAGTTATAATCCTATGAGCCATAACAATAACCCACATAGCAAGATATTCCCCCAAATGACTCTTATATCTTAGTAGTAACCATCAGTTTTGTAATTGGACTTAAGAACTACTCGATAGGAAGGAATTCCTGACTAGTGCTGTACATCTAACCAACTTTTGTTAGCAGGTTAGGCCATAGAACCTAGAGGAGAAGCTATATTTCTAATTTTCCATAATAGTGTAATCCCTAACCACGTTCTGTGGGTATAAAGGTAAATATAAGCGCTCAGTCCTCATCAAAGGACTTTGATTTGTAGGAGAAAGGTAGAAGAAAGCTACAACTGGTCAAAACACAGTGAGCAACTGATCATGGGATGCCGAACACCACTATTTCCCCTTCACCTAAGACTGATGGTCCACCATGGAAGAGGGGTTAGATTCCTGTAAGACCAAGAAAACCATAATATCTGCTCTACTATGAGACTTTGTCATCAATATATGACCAGTGAACTCCATTGATGAACTCTCAAAATATGGTTGTCTAAACAAGACCTGAAAAATGACAACACCAGTTGCTATGCCAATGTGAATGGAGAAGGCTCACTGGGACCTTTCCCCAAAGTGTTACACGCAATTAGTGACTGCTTGGAGGCTGTCAAATACCTAGTGGTCGGGTCTTTTAAAAATACACAGATAAGCAACACAAAAATGTATTCAACAGGTTGTATTTATATACCACTTGTGTGAGAATAATAATTATAGAAAAAAAGAGACCAGAATTTGAGAAAGAAGTAAAAGGATACAGGATGCATTGGAGTGAAGAGAGATATGGCCACATGGCATGAATACCATACACATATATGAAAGTAATAAAATACATTTTCAAAAGAGAAAAGGGTCAAAATTACTATATTTCACATAAAGATATTATGCAGAAAAAATAGTCATTATTGCAAATTATTTGTGGATGTATAGGTGCATAATTAAATAGAACAAAATACAGAAGTCAGAGATACATAAGCATAATATAAGCATATCATAAGCTGAGATGAGGGCCTGGCACAGGCAAAAGCATCAGAAAGAGGAGACTCTGGGTCTGTACCACATGTGGTAGCTGTGGGGTCCATGGTAAGAAGTGGGTCTGGGGGCCATGGTGAATTCCAAAGGAAGGGTGAGGAGCTCAGGGATATAGAAACAGAACATAAGCATTACATAAGTAGAGCAAACTTATTTTTTAGAAAGAGCTAGCCAGGTACAGTGACATATGCCTGTAATTCTTGTACTTTGGAGGCTAGGGTCAGAAGATCAGAAGTTTAAGGACAGTCTGGGCTATAGAGAGAGACCCTATCTCCCCAGAATAAAGAAGGGAGTAAGGAAGGGAAAGGGTAAAAATTATTTTAAAATTAAGCAAATGCTGTTTAAAAAATTTAATGTGTGCGTATGTGTGAAAAGAGCGTGGACATAAACCCAACACTTCATAATATATGTAAGTGGACAATGGATTACATGCAAAACATAAATATAAGATTATGCCTGCCTACCAGTAACCCCACAGCCACCCCACCTGGCCAAGATCCAGGTAGGTTACATGTATCCTCTTACTTCCTCCACTGTGGTCTCCCTAGGGTACCCCTAACCCTGCCACTAGCAGAGCCAGTCCCTTTTCCTAGCTCATCACCATTCCTTTGGAATTCACCATGGGTTCCAGACCCACTTCTTACCATGAAGCTCACAGCTACCACAGGCGTTGCAGACCCAGAGTTTCCTAGTTGTGATGCTTCTGCCAGTCCCAGGCCCTCTTCTCAGTTCATTTCACTACTTTGAGTCTGACCCCTAACCCCAGACCTACTTCCCACCAGGGAAATCACTGCCAACACACTTGACAGAGAGCCAGACAGGATGCCTATGCCCTCCTTCCTCTTCATTCTGAGTTCCCTAAGAAACACGTAGTTTTGTAGCCACCGCCCACCTCAGCCACTCATTTCAGCCCATCTTCTTGCTTTGGGACTTACCGCTGACCCAAGCCCCATTTCCTACCAGGGACCTCATAGCCACCACACATGACAGGGGCCTGGATAGGATGCCTGCACTCTCCCTCTTCTCCTACTCAAATCTAGACCCCAATGTCAGATCTTATATCCAGGTCTTGCTTAGTTCCCAAACCCTGTGCCCAGATCAAGTCTAGTGAATTTCCTGAATCCTAGAACCTGTACCTCCTTCCACTCCCCCACATGTAGCACTAGTTACCTACCGCCCTTTCAAGTTCAATCTTACCAGCTTCAACTGCGCTATTTCCACCGCTGAGCTTGGCTTATCACACAGTCCTTGCCTCTGACTGGCTTTTTCAGTACTTCTAACCTTAGCCCTTAATACTACCACATCCAATGGCCAGGCCAAGTTGTGGTGATACCGCCTATGTTCAAGTCTAATCTGTTGAGCTCCCTAAACCGGAACTTTTGTGCAATATCCTCAGTCTCCAGAACTACTCCTGGGTTACACATCCTGTGCACAGGTCCGGTCCCTTTATCCACACCCTAGACCACATGTACCATATCCAACAACCCTGCCTAGCCCAGATTGCACTCCTGTGCAAGAATATACACTGGTGAGTCCTTGAAACCTCTTCTAAAACCACCCAACCCTAAGGATTTGCTGTGTAGCCTCTACACTGGCTTAGCTTGAGGCAGCCTAAAATGATTCACAACCAAAAGAAAAAATTCCACATGCCGAGGTCTTATCATAGAATCACAAACAACATGAAAAACTAAGACAATATATGTCCCCCAAAAATCCATCAGACTAATAAAAATGTTCTCCAGTGATAATTCTCTGGAATAACCCATAACACAGAACTAAAAGAAACAACCATAAACTTTGTCAAAGATCTCAAAGAGTTTAAAGAAGACACAAATAAACAGTTCAATTTGCTTAAGAAAAATAGCAAGAAATATGTGTCTAATGCCCAAGAAAACACAAATTTTCAGCTGAAGGAAATGGTGAAAAAACAGAGTTTGAAATGTGCAGTTCACTAAAGAGATAAAAATATTGAAGAGAATGCAAGCTGAAATAAAGTCAAAACTTAAAAGCCTAATAAACCAATTAGAAAACTCAGGAAAAGTCTTGCAGATAGATTAAATCAAGTAGAAGATAAAACAACAGGATATGACAATAAAGTAGAGGAACTGTAGACAAAATCTTAAAAGAAAACTTCCCCAAGCTAAGGAAAGTCATACCAATACTGATATAAAAAAGCACACAGAACACCAAATAGATAAGACCAGAAAAGAAAATCATTACATCATATCAAGGTTAAAATGCTATTTAGAAGAAAGAAAGGATACTGAAGCTGCAAAAGGAAAAAAAATCACACATAAAGGAACTCTCATCTTAATAACAGCATATTTCTCAACAGAAACTTTGAAAGCTACAAGATTCTGGTACAACGTACTCCATGTTCTAAAAGACCGTGAATGACAAGCTACACCACTGTACCCAGCAAAACTACCTGCCATTATTGAAGGAGAGAAAAACTTTCCATGATACAAACAGGCTAAAAGAATGTCTGTCTACCAAAACAGCTCTAAATATATTAGAAGAACCAGTATTTGCTCTGAAGAAAGGAATCAATATATCCAAAAAAACTAGAAAGAAAATGAAACTACAATTACTAAAACAAAAAGTATGACTAAGAACACACACACACAAATCAATAATATGTCTGCAATAAACACCCACTCTCCAAAAATAACTAAGGATTAATGGCCATCTAAAGTATTAATGACCTTAGTTCTCAATCAAAAGAAACAGGTTAGACAAACAGATTAAGAAAAAAATCCAGTTTTCTGTTGTTTGCAAGAAACTCAGCTTGAAAGCTAGGCACTACCTCATAGTGAAATGATGGGAACAAATGTCTTCCAAGCAAACAGAACCAGGAAACAAGTAAGCATTGATATCCTAATGTATATCAAAATAGACTTCAATTAAAACTAATCAGAAGAGACAAAGAAAGGCACTTTTTAAAAATCAAGGTAACAGCTCACCAAGAAGATATTACAATCCTAAACCTATATGCACCAAATTATTTTAAACCCAATTTTATAAAAGCATGCAACTGAAATCAAAGATTCATATTAACACCAACACAATAATAGTAGTTGATTTCAAATCATTTCTCATCCTAGTAGATCTGTCACATGGATGAAAAAATAAACATATAAACACCAAAATTAAATGGCATCCTACATCATGTTGACCTAGCACATATCTACAGAATAGTCCACCCAAACACCAAAGAATATACATTCTACTCAGCAGTCCATGGATGCATCTCTAATACCGACAACATCCTGGGATACAAAACAAATCTTAAAAAATTTGGGAAAATTGAAATATCTCTATGCATCTTATCTGACCAGAATGCTGTAAAATTTAAAGTTGACAACAGATAAATATCTAGTAAATTCAGAAACTAATGGAGATTAAGCAACTTATAATGAATGATGAGTGGGTCAAAAGTGAAACAAATAAAATTAAAATAAATAAAAAATTAAAAAAACAGCTAAAATAATCTCTGAGCATATTAAAAGAAATACCATGAGGGATATTATAAGCTTCTCTATTACTAGACCTTAAAAAAACACAAATAAATTAATTAATGATGCAATTCAAGAATTCAATGAGACCATTTTTTCTTTTATTATTAGATTTAAAAATAAATACCAATCCAAGTTCCCACTCCTGCTCTTCCTCCCATTCCCTCCATGTACTCTCCCACCCCACCACCATCCAATTCTCAGAAAGGGTAATGCACATTGCTTTGCAGAAGGTTCAAGTCCATTCCTACTATATCTAGGCTGAGCAAGGTATCCATCCAAAGAGAATAGGTTCCAAAAAAGCCAGTGCATGCAGTAGGGATAAACCTAGTGCTACTGCCAGTGGCCCGTCAGTCTACCCCAGCCATGCAACTGTCATCCACATTCAGAGGAACTAGTTTGGGCCTATGCTTGCTCCTTCCCAGTCTGGCTGGTGTTAGTGAGCTCATATTAGCCAGGTAAACTGTTTCAGTGGGTGTATGGGTGTGTCCACCATGGTCTTGACCTCTTTGTTTTTATTCTCATTCCTCTCACTCTTCAGCTGGAGTTTGGGTGCTCAGTCCAGTGCTCCAATGTGGGTTTCAGTCTCTGTTTGCATGTATCATTGGACTAAAGTTCTATAGTGATATTTAAAATAATCATCAGCCTGACTACAGGGCAAGTCAAGATCAGGCACCCTCTCCTCTATTGATTAGGGTCTTATTTAGGGTCATCCTTTTGGATTCCTGGGAATTTCTCTAGAGCCAGGTTTCTGCTAACCCTATAATGGCTCCCTCGATCAAGATATATATTTTCTTGCTCTTATCTCTATTCTTCCTCCATCTCTACTATCTCATTCCCTCAAGTTCTCCTCAACCCTCTCCTCTTCCTCTTCCACCCTCCCTTCTCCTCCCATCCCCATGCTCCCAAATTTGTCAGACAATCTTGTCTGTTTCCAATTTCAGGTGTGTCTATATATGTTTTTCTTTGGGTTCACCTTATTACTTAGCTACTCTAGGATCATGAACTATACGCTCAATGTCCTTTGTTTATAGCTAGTATTCACTTATGAGTAAGTACATACCATATTCATCTTTTTGCATCTGGGTTACCTCACTAAGGATAGTGTATTCTAATTCTATCTATTTGCATGCAAAATTCAAGATGTCATTGTTTTTATTGCTGAGTAGTACTCTAATGTGTAAATGTGCCACATTTTCATTATCCATTCCTCGGGTTAGAGGCATCTAGGTTGTTTCCAAGATCTAGCCATTACAAATAATGCTGCTATGAGCATAGTTGAACAAATGCCTTTGTAGTAGAACTGAGCAGCTTTTGGGTATATGCCCAAGAGTGGCATTGCTGGATCCTGAGGTAGGTTGATTCCCAATTTTCTCAGAATCTGCCATACGGATTTCCAAAGTGGTTGAACAAGTTTGCATTCCTTCCATCAGTGGATGAGTGTTCCCCTTACTCCACATCCTTTCCAGCATAAGCTATCATTGGTGTTTTTGATCTTAGCAGTTCTGATAGGTGTAAGATGGTATCTTAAGGTTGTTTTGATTTGCATTTCCCTGATGGCTAAGTATGTTGAACATTTCCATAAGTATCTTTTGGCCATTTATGATACTTCTGCAGAGAATTCTCTGTTCAGTTCTGTACCCTATTTTTAATTGGGATATTTAGAATTTTAATGTCTAATTTCTTAAGTTCTTTATATATTTTGGAGATCAGTCCTTTGTCTAATGTGGGGATGGTAAAGATCTTTTTCCATTCAGTGGGCTGCCTTTTTGTATTATTGACTGTGTCCTTTGCTTTACAGAAGTTTCTTAGTTTCAAGAGGTCCCATTTATTTATTGTTACTCTCTGTGTCTGTGCTGCTGGGATTATATTTAGGAAGTGGTCTCCTGTGTCTATGCATTTAAGACTACTTCCCACTTTCTCTTCTATCAGGTTCAGTGTGTTCAGATTAATATTGAGGTCTTTAATCCATTTAGACTTGAGTTTTGTGCATGTTGATAAATATGGATGTATTTTCATTATTTTACATGTTGACATCCAGTTATGCCAGCACCATTTGTTGAAGACACTTCCATTATTCCATTGTATAATTTTAGCTTCTTTGTCAAAAATTAAGTGCTCATAGGTGTGTGGGTTAATATCTGTGTCTTCGATTTGATTCCATTAAGACCAAATTTTTTTAATGCAATAGATGGAAAGAATTTAATAAAAGTCAAAACAGAAATAAAGAAAGCAATGTAACAATCCATGAATTTAAGAGCTTTTTACATATATATATAATATAATAATATAATATCTATAAACTTCTTTCCTTACTAACCAAAAGAGAAAAATGAGAAATAAGCCAACTTAATAAATAAGTAGAATCAGAAATGAATAAGGAAACATTACAACAGGTACCAAGGAAATTCAGAACATTAAGAGAATTCCTTAAAATCCTTTATTGAGTTGAAAACAACAATTGACGAATTTCTAGATTCATATAAGCCACCAAATTAAAGCATGGAAAAGTCAACTGTCTAATCAGAGTCATATCAGAAAGGACACTGAGCAGTAACAAAATGTTTTCCAACTAAAAAAAAAAATCACAAACCCAGATTAATCCACAGCATGATTTTCAAGATTTTCAAAGAAAATCTACAACCATAAAATATTTCTTAAATTATTTTTAAATAATAAAAGTGAAAGAAACTCTTCTAAAGTCCTTCTATGAAACCATTAGTATTATCCAGACCAAGTGAATACATAACAACAAAATATAAAACTATAGGCCAATATTGCTAATAAACAGAGATTCAAAGTCACTGGATACATTTGCAATATGTATCCAAGCACATATCAAGAAGATAATCCATTATGACCAAGTTGGATTTATTCCACGTATACAGGGATGGTTCAATACATAAGTCAATAGATTTAATCATAGAAATGGACTTTATGACAAAAAGCCATAGCCATCTAAAATAATCCAGAAAAGGCTTTTGACATAATTCAACATACCTTCATGACAAAAGTCCTAGAGAGAAATCTGCACATGTGAATATATATCTTGGAGTAACAGCAGAAACTAAGAAAGTAAAAGGGGACCACAGGCGGGATGAAGGATAACTAGAGAGAGAAGTAACAAGATATAAGTGATACAAAGGAAGAATGGAAAATGGAAGGCATTAACTGAGTAATGAGGAAGGTGTCACTACAGAAAAAAAAGAAAGGAGAAGAAAAATGACATTAAGTATGTCTGAGAAGGTCATAAAAATCATTGATTTTATTTACCTAAAATTAGATATAATACATATAATTGTATATGTATAAACATATAGTTTAAATGAAATTATAGCACTTAAGATAAGAATGCTCCCCACAAAAGCTGAAGACTACTTAATGAAACCTCTCGGTAAGGCATGAGAAAATCCCTTTTTGGTTGTTAGTCAGGGGGCATAAGAGATTCCCAAAATCAAATAGCATAGCCTATTGCTCCCTTGGTTGTCTCACAGAGGTTGAACACAAGTCTCTATTCCTGAGGACACCGCGTCCTTCAGATACAGAACACAGAGGATTCCAGGTAGATATGAAGTCAAAGGCTCCTTCCTCAGCAGGAGCTTTCATAGACTAGAAAGTACTATGCAAACTGCCATCCAAATCAACTAAATCCAAAGCTACAGTGATGCCAATAAAACACAGAAATGACCAGCTCAGCAAGATATCTCTACAGCTACAGTACTGACACTCATATTTTGGTAGTAAGCAACAGCTTTCTAATTGGACTTAAGGCCTGCTCAACAGAAAGAAAATCATGCTTGGTACTGGCAATCTAGCTAGTGAGGTCATAGATCTTAGAGGAGAGCTTAGTACCACCATTTTACTAAAAGAGGTTAATTTCTAAATGAATTATAAATATTAACCTGTATGCCCACAGAAAAGTGTAGGTCTCACACCTCATCAGAGAAGCTCTGTTATGCAGAAGATGGAGACTATTACAGAAAACCACAACTAGTTCAAATGCAGAGATCAACCAGTCAACCAATGGTGGGGAGCCCACACTGATTGGATACATCTACAACACAACTCCTGTACATAAGGCTCAGAGAGCATTGTGGTAAAATATCCACAAGATTTTTTTCTTTTGGTTTTTCAAGACCTGGTTTCTCTGTGTAGCTCTGGCTGTTCTGGATCTAGTCTTGTAGACCAGGCTGGCCTTGAACTCACTGAGATCCACTTGACTCTGCTTTCTGAGTGTTGGGATTAAAGTTGTGCACCACCACCACCCAGCATATGGATCCATAAAAATTTTAAGAGCCAGAGAACCAAGAAATCTGCTGAAAATTTCATCCATGATAACTTAATAACATGGCTACCTAAACAAGGCATGTACTAGGACACCAACAGATACCCTAGCATGGAAGGGAGAAATCTCACAAAGCCCCACCTGGAAGCAATGCTCTACTTGAAGCTAAGAACTCCTGAGAAACGAGTCTCCAGGGATGAGTCACAATACCAAGTAGTCAACACTGAAATCATATATATATATATATATATATATATATATATATATATATACATACAGACTCATAGGTTGCATATATATATATATATGTAACAGTAACAATTTAAAAATTTAAAAGGATTTAAAAGGATTCAAAGGTGAATATGGGGAATGTTGAAGGAAGGAAAAGGAAAGACATAAATAATGTAAGTATATTTTAATGTAAAAATAAGTAAAACAAATTTTAAAAGTATAAGACTATCAGAAGCATAAAGGAAAACACTTGGGAATTTAAGACTGGGCAAAGGGAATTTAGACTTCATCCTTATGAAAGGATTAATAAAAGGACAACCTGATAAGTTATACATCAAAATTATAAAGGGGAAAAATCAAAAGGAAGTACTTACAAATCATATAAAGAACTAGTACATACTCTGCATAAAGAACTCTAGATACTCAATAATAAATCCAAATTACTATGTTAGACTCAATGACAAAAGTCATAAAGAATAACATTACCAGAAAAGATATACAGATGGAAAACAATTACATGCAAATTGATTCAACATCACTATCTACTAAAGACAGAATAATTATCCCATATGATAAATTATGAAACACATATAAATATGACCAAAATAAAAGCAAAGAAAAAATTAACAATACTAGCTATGGGCTATAATAAGGGGGAAATGGATCAAATGTGCATTTCTGGTAAAATGTATAATGCTACTTCCATTCTGGAAAGATTGTGAACACCAAAGGACTTTTATATCTGCTATGAGATCATGTCTTTTATATATGAGAGGCAAGCTGCACCCATGATTTCTCAGCAACAAGATCAGAATGGTGACAATACCAATGGACATTCCACTATAAATGGAGGTAATCTCACAAGGCTCCACCTATAGAAGAATTTCTATAGGTTGTCAATGCCTACTGATAGAGGGAGAATTAGTCTCTTCCTTGGTTTAGCTTCTACATAAGTTGTCACATCCAGCCTGGACACATACACATGTAAGCAAGATAAATGAACTTGGTGGGTTTTATATACACATGCATATATACACATATAAGCATTATATATATATTGATATATGGACATAAAGATATATAGATATCAGGGAGGAACAAGAGAATGAAGAAGGAGAGATGGGCAAGGGTGATACTGATGCAGTATTCATGTATGAAGTTCTCAAAAACTTAAATTGTTAAAAATAATAATATGGTAAGAGATGATAGAAAGAGGGTGTTTGTTGATTAAAAAACAGTAGAAGCAAATTCATTTTATGGTATTGAATTTTCAGTCCTTGATTTCATTAATGGCAAAATCATCGTTATCACATGGTATTGTGGTTTATGTAAAGGGGATAGCATTAGGGAAGTTAGATAAGTCGTATGTATGTATGTGTGCCACATGTGTTCCTGATGACTGTAAAGTTCATAGAAGACAGTAGATCCCCCAAAATTGGAGTTGGAGCTAGTTGTAAACCTCTGTGTAAATGCTAGAAACCAAGCCCTAGTTCACTGAAATAGCAATAAGTACTCTTAATCACTGAGCCATCTATCCTACTCCTATTTCTTTTATTAAATACTATTTTATTGTTTTTATTGAAAATAGATTTTTTCTCATACAATATATCCAGACCAGTTTCCCCTCCCTCAAATCCTACCAGCTCCCACACAACTTCATTCACCCCATATCCACGCCCCCTTCATTTCCTTTTCAGAAATGTATGGGCTTTCAAGAGACAACAAGCAGACCTGACAAAAGAGGATACAACAGGACAAGGTAAAAGTCCTTGTGTCAAGTTTGGACAAGGCAACCCAATAGGAAGAAAAGAGTTCCAAAAACAGTCAAGAGAATCAGAGTTTCACCTGTTCCCACTGTTAGGTCCCATTAAATCACCAAGCTAACAGGCATCATATATAAGCAGAGGACCTAGTAGAGACCCATGAAGGCTCTATGCTTGTCATTTCAGTCTTTGGGAAGCCATATGAGCCCTGCTTAGTTGATTTGGTGGGCCATGTTTCTGGTGTCCTCAATCCCCTCTGACTCATACAATCATTCAGAATTTCATACACTGTATTTTGGTCACTTTCCCCTCCTTCAACTTTTTCTAGATCCACCTCTACCTCACTACCAACCTAACTTCAAATTAACAAAAGAAAGAGCAGAATGACCCAAACCAATAAGAGCAGAAATGAAAAGGGAAACACTAAAAGAGACACTGAGAATATTTACAGAATCATAAAGACATGCACTTAAAATCTAGCCAGGCGGTGGTGGCACACACCTTTAATCCCAGCACTCGGGAGGCAGAGGCAGGCAGATCTCTGAGTTCGAGGCCAACCTGGTCTACAAGAGCTAGTTCCAGGCCAGGCTCTAGAAACTACAGGGAAACCCTGTCTCGAAAAAAACCAAAAAATAAAATAAAATAAAATAAAATAAAATAAAATCTATATTCCACTCAAGTGAAAACTCTAAAACAATGGTGAATTTCTTGATGCATATGTCCTGCCAATGTTAAATAAAAAATTAAATATTTAAATAGACCCATTTACAACCAGTGAGATAAAAGTAGTGATTAAAAATCTTCCAAATTTAAAAAAAAAAGTCCATGACCAGGTAGATTTTACACAGAACTCTATACCTTCAATAAGAATTAACACCAACCTCCTAAATTAATTTCTTACAATAGTCAATGCTCAATCATACTATAAACACATTTGTTCAATTATGTTCATAGCAGCATTATTTGTAATAGCCAGAACCTGGAAACAACCTAGATGCCCCTCAACTGAAGAATGGATAAAGAAAGTGTGGCACCTTTATACATGAGAATACTACTCAGCAGAAAAAAAAACAATGACATCATGAATTTTGTATGCAAATAGATGGAATTAGAAAACAATATCCTGAGTGAGGTATTCCAGACACAGAAATACACAGTATGTACTCACTCATAAGTGGATAGTAGCTATAAACAAAGGTTCTTGAGCCTATAGTTCATGATCCTAGAGATCCTAAGTAATAAGGTGAATCTCCCCCCCAAAAAAAACCATATATGTAGAAGGAGCTGCGGGCAGGCCTGCTCACCCGTCACTATAGAATGGCGCCCACATGGATAACTGAATCCACAGAAAGCCTGAGAAAGCTTGGGAAAGAATAGAGTAAACCATGTTTTCTTGGTAGCAGCAATTTCTAGGGTCTGCTCTGCTTGCTAGAGGCAAGCAAGTGCTCTCATCTAAGAGAGGCGTCCTGACTCAGCTTTAGCTGTAAAACCCTGCAGCTCTTTTAAGAGGTCAGGCCACAAATCACTTAAATGGTATTGATAAAAAGCTGAACTCACATTTTTTCGGTTTTCAGCCATAGCAGGAAAAAAGCTGTGCCATTTTAAAATGCTGGCATTCTGGGCCGTCCTGCCAGGGCAAATTCTGACTCTTTGAGGCAGGCGGTCCAACTGACTGTGGTCTGTGAGCAGAATGCTGCAGCTTGCTTGCTGGCAAGTACCTTGAAGTGCCATAGAGTTATGGCAATAAAAATGGCTACAGCTGATACCTCTGCCATGAGGCTGGAAAGGTAAGAAATGGGCTGGATCCAGCCGCCAAAGTCACGGCTTTAGTCCTACCGATATTGTTTCATAAATTAAAGGCTCATGAGGCCACAAAAAGAGAGATATACAGTAAAAGAAAGGTTCAAAGTCGAAGAAAACCTCTAAATGGTTTACAATGTGTTAAAAATATATACAGGCTAAAGGTTAAAGTTCTTAGGGTAATTATTGTCCTCTCAAGATCTGTGAAGAATTTTGATGGGATAAAGCAAAGGACACTGTCACTAAGACAAAAAGGCGGCCTACTGACTGGGAAAAGATCTTCACCAACCCCACAACAGACAAAGGTCTGATCTCCAAAATATATAAGGAACTCAAGAGACTAGACTTTAAAATGCTAATGAACCCAATTAAAAAATGGGGCACCGAACTGAACAGAGAATTCTCAACAGAAGAAGCTCGAATGGCCAAAAGACACTTAAGGGCATGCTCAACCTCCTTAGCAATCAGGGAAATGCAAATCAAAACAACGTTAAGATACCATCTTACACCTGTCAGAATGGCTAAAATCAAAAACACCAATGATAGCCTTTGCTGGAGAGGATGTGGAGTAAGGGGTACACTCATCCATTGCTGGTGGGAATGCAAACTTGTGCAACCGCTTTGGAAAGCAGTGTGGAGGTTGCTCAGGAAATTTGGGATCCACCTACCCCAGGACCCAGCAATCCCACTCTTGGGAATTTACCCAAGAGATGCCCAATCATATTACAAAAGCATCTGTTCAACTATGTTTATAGCAGCATTATTTGTAATAGCCAGAACCTGGGAACAACCTAGATGCCCTTCAGTGGAAGAATGGATGAAGAAAGTGTGGAATATATACATATTAGAGTACTACTCAGCGGTAAAAAAAATGACATCTTGAATTTTGCATGCAAATGGAGGGAAATAGAAAACACCATCCTGAGTGAGGTAACCCAGGCCCAAAAAGATGAACATGGGATGTACTCACTCATAATTGGGTTCTAGCCATAAATAAAGGACATCGAGCCTATAATTCGTAAAAATCCTAGAGAAGCTATATAAGAAGGTGAACACAAAGAAAAACATATAGTCATCCTCCTGGATACTGGAAGTAGACAAGATTGCCGGACAAAAAATGGGAACATGGGGGGGGGGATGGGGGGAGGGGGGATGGGGCGAGAAAAGTGTGAAGTGGATGATGGGAAGAGCTTGGGGGAATAGGATGGTTGGGATATAGGAAGGGTGGATATGGGAACAAGGAATTATATATCTTACTTAAGGGAGCCATTCTAGGGTTGGCAGAGACTTGACTCTAGAGGGGTTCCCAGGTGTCCAGGAAGACGCCCCCAGCTAGGTCCTTGGGCAGCTGAGGAGAGGGTGCCAGAAATGTCCAGATCCTATTGCCATACTCATGAATATCTTGCATATCACCATAGAACCTTCACCTGGCATTGGATGGAGAAAATGACAGAGCCCCACATAGGAGCACCGGACTGAGCTCCCAAGGTCCCAATGAGGAGCAAAAGGAGGGAGATCATGAGCAAGGAAGTCAGGACCGTGAGGAGTGCGTTTACCCATTGAGACGGTGGGACAGACCTAACGGGAGACCACCAAGTCCAGTTGGAATGGAACTGATGGAACAGGGGACCAAACCGGGCTCTCTGAATGTGGCTGACGGTGGAGGAGGACTGAGAAACCAAGGACAACGGCAATGAATGTGAACTCTACAGCATGGACGGGCTCACTGTGAGCCTTAACCTTCACCTGGCGATGGATGGAGATAGAGACAGAGCCCCACATTGGAGCACCGGACTGAGCTCCCAAAGTTCTGATGAGGAGCAGAAGGAGAGAGATCATGAGAAAGAAAGTCAGAACCATGAGGGATGCGTTCACCCACTGAGACAGCAGGACAGAACTAATGGGAGACCACCAAGTCCACTTGGAATGGGACTGATAGAACATGCGACCAAATCGGACTCTCTGAAAGTGGCTGATGGTGGAGGCTGACCGAGAAGCCAAGGACAATGGCGATGGGCTTGGTCTCTAAGACATGGACGGGCTCTGTGTGAGCCTTGTCAGTTTGGTTGCTCACCTTCCTGGACCTGGAGGGAGTTGGGAGGACCTTGGACTCAACATAGTGTAGAGAACCCTGATGGGTCTTTGGCCTGGAGAGGGAGGGTGTGGGGGTATGGGTGGAGGGGTGGGGAGGGAAGGGGGAAGAGGAGGGGAGGAGATGGCAATTTTTAATAAAAAATAAATAAACTGGAAAAAAATTATTAAAAAATAATAATAATAATAAAATAAATAACTAAATAAATGAAAAAAAAGAATGTGAATGCTTTTGCAAAGAGGAAAATGAAAACGCCTAAAGTGGTTAAGATTGATAGCAGGGGTATTGTTTTGTTCTGCTGTTTTGGTTTACAGAGATAAAGAACAAAGTATTCAGAAAAAAAAAGTTCTTAGGGTAAAAAAGGAAAAAAGAAAGTAGTTGGGTGTGGTAGTACACACCTTTAATCCCAACACTTGGGAGGTAGAGGTAGATTGACCTCTGTGACTTGAAGGTGTGGTAGCACACACCTTTAATCCCAGTGCAAGGGAGGTAGAGACAGGAAGATCTCTGAGTTCAAGGACAGCCTGGTCTACAGAGTTATTCCAGGACAAAGATATACAGAGAACCTGTCTCAAAATGTAAAAGTAAAAGTAAAAGAAATAGAGGTTAAAACAAAGCTGCACAAAAATGGAAAATACACAGAGAATCTTAATACTGTATGCTATTATGCTCTCTTTGAATTGTTTGAATGCTGAGGAAGGAGCAACAGCTGCTAAAAGATATTTGTTTACAAATGCTGCTGAAGTAATCCAAGATAGATATTTTGAAAATACCTTGACTTCAGAATTTGGATCTAAGGATATGATACTTTGGAAAAGAGATATATTGATTGAGGGAGCCATTATTGGGTTAGCAAGAGACCTGGCTCTATATAAATTTCCAGGAATCTAAAAGGATGACACCAGCTAAGACCCTAAGCAACAGAGGAGAGGGGGCCCGATCTTGACTTGCCCTGTAGTCAGGCTGATGATTATCTTAAATATCACTATAGAACCTTTGTCCAACAACAGACACAAACAGAGGCAGAGACCCACATCAGAGCACTGGACTGAGATCCCAAGGTCCAGTTGAAGAGTAGAAGGAATGAGAATATGAGCAAAGAGGTCAAGAGCATTAAGGGTTCATCCACTGAAACAGTTTACCTGAGCTAATGAGAGCTCACCAACTCTAGCTGGACAGGGAAGGAGAAAGCATAGGACCAAACTAGTCCCTCTGAATGTGGTTGACAGTTGTATGACTAGTACAGACTGAGAGGCACTGGGATTTACCTCTACTGCTGTACTGGCTTTTTGGGATCCTATTCTCTTTGGATGTATACCTTGCTCAGCCTAGATGTAATAGAGAGAGCCTTGGACCTTCCACAAAGCAAAGTGCCTTACCGTCTCTTAGGATTAGAAGGAGGTGGGGTGGGAGGTTGTATGGAAGGAGTGGGAGGAGGGGAGAGAGTGGGAATTTGGAATGGTATTTTTTAATCAAATGAATTAAAAAATAAACTGCACTGTGATAATGCTGTGATCAAAGACAGATGTTAGTTAATTTTAAGAAAGGGAGAGAAAGACACATGCAGACTGTGAAAAATGAAATATTTTAGTGTGTGCATAAAGTTTCTGAAACACTAACTGCTAAATGAGAGACAAAGCTGGGTTTTGACTATTTGGGTAATGGGTTTCTTATGAACATCTCATCAAGATGATTAGAATAGATTAACAATTCAGGAAGCACATTGTAAAAAAAGCATTAAGATACATTATAACCCATGCACAAGGGATTTTGATTAGTTGGTGTAGTGACTATTGAAATATTTATCACTACACCTGTACACATACTTTTCATATTTGGGAAGTGCTGTATTTATGGATAGAAATAACACATTTCTAAGATGTACTTAAGAGTTCTTTACAATCTATCATTACTGAAACAATAAAGTAGTGAGGAGGACAAAAAGGAAGAGGAAACTAAATGAATGCCTACATAGTGCTACGCACCATTGCTTAAATTTTATAACAACATTTTGTCAGATTATTTTGCCTGTTTTGAAAACATCATTTTAATAGTATAATATTATTATATCATTACCTTTCGCTTTTCTTCTTCCTTTCCATTCTATATCTCCTTCCATCCTCTTTTTTAGTCAATGCCCTGTTTTTTTACTAATTTTGGTAATGTATATAATTATTTATACATTATATAAGCTTTACTAATTTATATAATGTATATAGCAAATTATATAACTAAATATCTAAGTACAAGCAACTTAGTCTGTATAATGTTACATGTATATGTGCATGTGGGCTGACCACTTAGTGGTGGATAACCCAACTGGTATGCTCTTCCCTAAGGAAGACCATTTATCCAGTTTTGATCATTCCTTAGTTGCCTTTAGTACTATGTGTGAGGTTGAGGCTTCCCGGGATTTCCTCCATCAACCCTAGCATTATTGTCTTTATTCAAATTATGCTTAGGCATTCACATTGGTGAGACTATATGGGTGTAGATTCTGACATTTCTAAGTGACACGATCTCACAACAAACATCCTGTTCCTCTGGCTTTTACAGTCTTTCTGCCCCCTCTTCTGAAATGATCCCTGGACTTTAGATTCAAAAGTTATAGTGATATTTTATTTATGTTTTTTCTTGTTTTTGTTTGTTTGTTTGTTTTGCTTTGCTTTGCTTTGTTTTTGAGACAGGGTTTCTCTGTAGCTTTGGAACCTGCCCTAGAACTAGCTTTTGTACACCAGACTGGCCTTGAACTCACAGAGATCCACCTGCCTCTGCCTCTCAAATGCTGGGATTAAAGGTGTATGCCAACAATGCCCATCTTATTTATATTTTAATAAATAAAGATTGCCTGAAAATCAGAAGGACAAACTAAGTCATTGGAGGCCAGGCAGTGGTGCCACACACCTTTAATCCCAGGATTTGGGAGATAGAGGTAGATGAATCTCAGTGAGTTCAAGGCCACCCTGGGCTATACAAGATGAATGCAGAAACAGATCTAGGTGAAAGTGGTTCACATCTTTAATCCCAGTACTGGAACAGACAAGTCTCAACCGGACTACACCTATCCTTACCAGTCTTGACCCGTCCGGACTAGACCAGATTGGTGTTGACCTGTCCTGATCTGGTTGGTATCAGTCTGGTCCAGTCAGGGCCAGTCTCCACCAGACCAGACCGGTCTGTACTGGAACAGACCAGTCTCAACAAGACCAGACTGGTTTCAACCAGACCAGACAGGTATGGACTGGTTGAGACTGGTCAAGACCGGTCTGGACCAGTCTCATCTGGTCGAGACCAGCCTGGTCTGGTCAGGACTGGTCTGGTCTGGTCGAGACCAGTCTGGTCTACTGGAGACCAGTCTGTTCCAGTTGAGACCAGTCTGGTCTAGTCTGATCCATTCTCAACTGGCCTGGTCCAGTCAGGACAGGTGGAGCCCAATCTGGTCTGGTTGAGTCTGGTCTGGTCTGGTCTGGTCGAGACAGGTCTGGTCTGGTCGAGACGGGTTTGGTCCCATTGAGACCAGTCTAGTCCAGTATGAACCGGTCAGGATGGGTCTGGTCCAGTCAGATCCAGTCTCGGCTGGTCTGGATCAGTCTGGTCTTGTCAAGACTGGTTTGGTCTGGTCCAGACTGGTCTGGACCACTCGAGACCGGTCTGTTCTGGTCCGGATCAGTTTGGTCTGGTCTGCACCAGTCGAGACTGATCAGGACCAGTCTGGTCTGGTCGAGACAGGTATGGGCCTGTCTGGTCTGGTGGAGACTGGTCTGGTCCAGTCAGGACAGGTCAAGACTATTCTGGTCTGGTAGAGACCAGTCTTTTCTGTTCCAGACTAGTTGAGACGGGTCTGGACCACTCTGGCCTGGTCAAGACCAGTCTGTTCTGGACAGGTCCAGTCTGGACTGGTTGAGACAAATCTGGTCCAGTCTGGTCCGGTTGAGACCGGTCTGGTCCAGTCTGGACCTGTCTGTTCTGGTGGAGACCAGTCTGGTTCGTTCTAAAGGAAGGAAACAAACAGTTCACAGTCCTACCCAGCTATGAAACCTCTGATTCACAACAATAACCAGTATTTTGGCACAGGTACCTTGGTGGTAAACAACAGCTTTCTATTTGATCTCCAGACCAACTCAACAAGAGGGAAATTAAACATGATACTGGAAACCTAGCCAACTACTCAACAATAGTGAAGTCAGAGATCTTGGAGGAGAACCTAGAACCACTATCTTACTAAAAAAGCATAATCCCTAACTACATTCTAAATGTTCCTATACCCACATTAAAGAATTGCTTTCTTGGTCTTTGACTATCTAATCTAAAATGCATGATGTATGCCCTAGTTACCTTTCCTGTTGATGTTTGCAGCTATGATAATAACCATGACCAAGCAACTTGGGGGAGGGAAGGCTTATTTAGCTTTACAGGCTATATTCCATTATCAAGAGAAGCCAAGGCAGTAACTCAAGCAGGATTCTGAAGGTAGTAACTAAAAGAGAGATCATAATGAACATGGATTAATACCTTGATGTTCATGATTGGCTCAGCCTGATTTCTTCTACAACCCAGGTCAACCTGTCAAGGATGGTATTGCCCTTAGTGAGCTGGACCCTCACACATCAATCCTCACTCAGTCAAGAAAATGTCCCACAGGCTTGTCCACAGGCCGATCTGCTGAAGGCAATGTCCCAATGAGATTTCCTCCTCCAAGTTGAATCTAGTTTGTGTCTAGAGGAAAAAACTAACTATACAGTATATACAGATTTAAAGGCAATGCATGCTAATATGCAATTTTATATGATCTCTGTCATAAGTCCATGACGTTAATATCAATATACCCACTTCAGATTTGAAAAAATGAATGATTAAATAGAGCAACTAAAAATCTCCAAGTTCTACAGCTAATGAGAGGTGGAGTCACAATTTTAATTCAAGTTTCCTCTCCCATTTAAGTTTTATTGAAGCCCTTAAGTCTAGCAATTTATGATGATATCAGATGTGTACCTTTGCATTAGTGACCTTCCTGCTCTGAGGCTATTTTGTTATCTGATTTTAGTAGGGAAGTTATATTTTTTATAAAGGTTTGAAGGATTCTGTCTTAAAATTTAAGTCACAACCCTAAATCTCACACATTATGTTGAAATTGTATTCAAATATCTAATTACAAAATCAAAAAGCGGTAAAGAGATTACATAATACAGTAATATTTTATCTATTTGTAATTTGTCACAACTGTCATTTAGCACAGGTGATTTCTGGAAAAAGCAACAAATCCCTGCATTTCAGCTCTTACATAAGCTAATTTGATCAAGTTTCCTACCATTGTTAACATTCCTATGCAGATTACATCTTAACAAGGAATATCAACAATTACTATAAAGTCCTTTTCTGGGTCTTGCATTGTCCTAGACTGGAAGATGGAGTAGATAATACTACACACATTAATGCCCCTGCCTATTTTTAAGATCCAGGAAGACTAGTCTACCAGAGGGATTCAGACATATAATCAGTAGAAATTACACAACCATAACTTAAAGATTTATATCACAATTTCCTTCCTAGAGTCAGTGAGCAATAGCAGACAATTTTATTCTGCCACAGAAGAAAAAAAATTTAAATTTGGTCAAGTTCATATCTCAACATCTTAGAAAGAAATCCAAATTGACTCCTGAATCTTCTAGCTCCTATTTATAGCCCTTCCCTTCTCTGTACAGGTCTTTAACATCTGTTCAGTGTGGTTGCTAATTTTGATTGGCATTTTGACAACATCTGAAATAAACTACAATTCAGAAATGGAGGGCACACCTGTGAGAGATCTTTGCTTGGTTTGAAGTGGGCAAATTCATGTCTAGTTCAGACCTTTGAGGTAGGAAGACATGTACCTTTGATCTGACTCTTGAGTCAGGAAAACAAGTCTTTGATTTGGATCTTAAGGCAGGAAGACACACCTTTAATCTAGGCCACACCTTCTGCTACCAGAAGCCTATAAAGAACATGGAAGAAGGAAGCTTTTGCTCTTTGACTGCATGCATTCACCTTGCTAATAAGATAATTCCTTCACTGGCATTAGCGCCTACTTCTTCCGAATTCCAGCGGATACCAAAGACCATCTGAGACGTCCAGACTTGTGGACTGAACAACTTCTGGCTTCTTGGACTTTCCAGCCACGGAGCCCCATTGCTGGATTAGTTGGACCGTAGCCTGCGAGTGATTCTGATAAATCCCCCTTCTTTATATACAGATAAAGCAATTCATTCTATAAGTTTTGCTATTTTAGAGAATCCTAACTAATACATTCAGAGTACAGCATTCTCAGCAGGGTAGAAACATTGCAGCATTCTAAGCTGGGAAGAGCGTTGCTGCCCTTCTGGCACTTTCCACCCTAGTGTAAAAATCTTCTGGAACATCATAGCCAGACCTTGAAACAGAAATAATTCTTCCTTTCTTCTTCATTCTTAGGATCCTCACTCTTTTAATAAGGTCTGATAATCAATGGCTCTTCAAGATCCTCCCTGCCTTTGGAGGTATATTGGAATTTCTAAAAAGCATCAAACTCATGAACTGAGTAGCAATCAAGTATCCTCTACAGTGTGAAGGCAGACATTGCTGAACTACTCAGATCCTAAAATTTAGGTTATTCTAATAAGTATTCTTTCATAATAGATACTTATATTATCATTTCTTTTCCTTTATAGAAGTCCACTGAACCTAGGAAGTTGAAAATAACAACATAGAAGATTAACATCCAAGGCTAATTTTCCCATTTGTGTTAGAGAATCTACCTTTTCTGTTTCCAGAAGTTTTGTTCTGATAGTCATTCTTTTCTCAACCATCTTCAGACTCTCACTGGAGATATTTATTTCTTGGCCTTGAAACACGCTTGTGTCCTCCATTTTTGAATAACCTGTTTCTTTAAAATTTATATTCCAAAAGCTACTCCATTTTTCCCTCTTTGTCATAATCAAACTCTGTCAAAAATTTACTATGGTTTTTCTTTTGTTTTCTTATGTTCCCTACACTTTCCAATGTATTCTTAATCAGCATCAACATATCACTCCATTGTGACTGTTCTTGCTGACAGGAATAAAGACTTCCTTCTTGACCTAGTCAATGGACTGTGTCCATATTACTCAAAGGATTTCCAAATATAGTATAAAGTTGAAAAACCAATCATTTGTGAGAAATGTCTGAGTCCTATTTTCAGACACTAATTTTGATAAATTGTTAGATAATTTAAACATTTGACCCTAGAACTGTTTACGTAGTTTCTATGAGTCTGTACCCTATAGAGTCTAGATTTCCTCTTATTCCTCTGATTTCCCCCTCTATTCTTCAAAACTTGTGTTTAAAATTAAAATGTAGACTAGATGACAAGAGCTTTAGCCTATGCATGTTTTTACCCTCTGACACTGAATAGTCTTCCTAATGATCTTACCTACAGCCATGATTTTTCACATGCTGATCAATTTCCAACTCTTAAACATTCTTTTGAGTTCAAAAGCAGTATAATCACCTGTCTGTTAGCCTTTACCACTAGATAGCCTACAATTATCACAAAATTGAACTTATCCAATCTATCAAGCACCCAAAAGAATGTATATGCTCTTCTGGTGCATCCAGATTAGTTAGAAAACAAACAAACAAAAACATTATTTACCCAGTTTCTCAGCTTAAAAATATGGTTATTTACTACATTTAAAATTAAGTTTAAAATTGAATTACCCTATCTAGCCCTGGAGAGCATGATCAATGGGAATAATTCTGAATCATGTTTTATTATGTGAATCTTTTATCTAAAGTATTAATGGAACTTTCAGCTTGTAGTTTCTTTATCATCCAAACCCATAACCCTTGTCTCATAATTATGATCTCACATAATTATACAAATTTTAAGAGAGGAACTTTCCTCAAAATGCTTCACTAGCTGTCCTGGAAACTGTGAAGAACATCAAACTAGTCTTAGGGAACTGTTGTAAGCAAAAGGAATTTAAGGAAACATGACAATTAGATGTTTCTTGTTTCTTAAATCAGAATTGTCCCCATGCTTTCTTTTACCAAAAATACTCACAATTTTTTTGATATCTTCATCTCAAGTTTCAATGAAAAATTATATCCCACAAAATCTAAAATAAATACTTTGAAGCCCTTTATAGAAAACTGTTGATTGCCAATAACCATGAACACTGCCTAGTGCTTTTTGGTCTGTAAATATTATTTGTCAGTTAACAGAGGATTAAAAATATCTGTGTGGGAAAACACACAATTGTTGAGTCTTTTATTATTTGTAATTAATCATGAATTGTTTTCAGTGAAATTACTAACTCCTGGCTAGAGAGATTGCTTCAAAGACAAGAACTTTCCTTCAAAGACAAGAATTTCCAAATTTCTATTTGGATTCCTTGCAATCCTTATTTCTTCTCTATCAGGAACTCTTTTCATAGCATTATCTTGTACTCATATTGTTTTCCATCACACTAATCTGTTCAATAATGCCCCTGAAATGAGTAAAATAATATACTTTTCTCAATTAATCTCTCAACAAAAAAAGCCAAATAAAATTCCTAAGTAAAAGTATCTGCCATCAAAAGTAATTTTGGATCCTTGACAATATGGTGCTTTCTTTTGTTGTTTTTATTTAAGTTTATTTTTTGAGGAATTTAATGCATGAGTATATCATAGTGGCAATCAGCAGCTGTTTAAATGTAGTCAAAACATACTTAGCATGGAATTGAGATCTGGTACTGTAAACATAAACAAATACCCATGGCAAGTGAATGCATGGATCTTAAAGGAGAACATATTACCATCACTTTTCTAAATCAGTGTAATTCTGAAGTGCATTCTAAATGCTTATCTTTATACCCACATGTAAATGTAAATTTCCCTCTTTATCAAAGAAACTTATTTTTGCAGCAGAAAACCATCACAGGAAGCCACAACTAGTCTGAGTGCCCAGCCCCAACTGATACATCTACTAAATACCTCCTGCAACCAAGGCTCAGAGAACATTATAGAAGAGGAAGTGGAAAGAGTTAAGAGCCAGACAACCAGTCAGTATGCTATGTGACTGCCTTCTAATTGAAACAGAAAAGTTTCACACATGAAATCTCATCAACGTGGCTGCCTAAAAAAGACCTAAACAAATTTCAACAATCTTTGAAATACCAAAGTAGTAGTAGGAAATCTCATAGTTTCTGACACTACATAAAGAGCTATAAATATTTACAATTGCTAAAAGGGAGAATTATTCTTGCAGAGAATAAGGCCCATTATTTGTTAGACAATGCTGAATGGTAAATCTGAGAAAAGTACATGTGCTGGCAACACCAAAGGGACTCAGCAGGTTCTATTAATTAGGGTTTTTTTTGTATATGTAAGAACAATGGGTAAAGTAGTGGAGGTCATACATTTTGGAGAAAGGTGGGATAGACATGGGAAGAGTTGGAGAAAATAATGGGAAGAGAGAAGTGTGTAATTACACTTTAAGATTTTAAAAAGTGGATTACTTGTACTTACTATTTGTTGACTTCTCTTCATATTTTAGTTATTAATCCTCAATGAGAGTAATGCTTGGAAAATACCTCCTTCTGTTCTATAGGTTGCAACATATCTAACAGGTATGGTAATATGATCTTTTAAAATCTTCACCTTCCTGGGCCTGGGGGGAGTTGGGAGGACCTTGGTCTTAGCATAGAGTAGGGAACCCTGATGGCTCCTTGGCCTTGAGAGGGAGGGGGGGAGGCATGGGTGGAGGGGAGGGGAGGGAAGGGGGAGAAGGAGGGGAGGGAAGGGGGAGGAGGAGGGGAGGGAAGGGGGAGGAGGAGGGGAGGAGATGGAAATTTTTAAATATAAAAAAATAAACCATGAAAAAAAATCTTTTATTGTCTTTAAGAATTACATACATTGCATTTGATCTTATTCTTCTTCCTCTCCTAGCTTCTTCCAGCCCTGCTCTTTATTTCATACTCAGTCAACTCTGTATGCTGACAAAATGATAATAAAACATAAAGTCTCATCAGTGCTTCACATATACATTAAGATGTGTGGCTACCCATTAGAGTATAGTAACCCTATTACCATAACTGACTATACGCTCAAACTATAAAAAAGAAAAAAAAGAAAAAAATTGCCTTCTTAGGCTTTGTCAATTATTTTCTCACAGCAATCAGAAGAGTAATCAGTACACAATTAAATATATTAATAAAAGTTCAACTTGTATATTTAATATCAAGTTAAAACAAAAATTATATTTCTCATAAGTTGTTATACTGTAGTATAAGCACTATGCACCTCTCTAACATTGGCAAGGGAGTGTGGAATCTCACAGACTGATGATGTGGACTGTAAGTTGGGCAATTTATGATTTCCTATCATATTTTAATACAGAAATTATATAGAAATTTATGGTAGCAAAATATGCATAATTTCAGAGAGACACATAAATATACATACAGTGAAAACATATATAATAATATCAACTACTAAAAATGTTTAGTATTGTTTCAAAAAATCCTATATAAAAAAGAAAATAAATTCTGTGCTATTTGTAAAGGAATTGAGGCCAATTTGTGTGTACCACCACCATGAAAATGGATTCACAGTCCACTGAGAAAGAAAAGGAAATGACAAAATATTATAATAAAATGTGACCTTTAAAAACTAAAAAGCTATTGTTGCTAATAAATATGTCAATATTAGTATACATTAGAATTAAAACTAGCCTGACAACATTTAAAGTACCAAGTAATTATTTATGAAGAATGGATGTTCAAGAGTTCAAGGTTTTTTCACATATTTGTAACAGAATTGATCTCTGAACTTCAGGCAAACAAATTTTGGCAAAGACAAAGTAGAACCTAGACTTTAGGGA
The DNA here is from genome assembly GCF_903992535.2 of Arvicola amphibius. Classification (NCBI taxonomy): domain Eukaryota; kingdom Metazoa; phylum Chordata; class Mammalia; order Rodentia; family Cricetidae; genus Arvicola; species Arvicola amphibius. The sequence continues at coordinate 56,262,135 of NC_052065.1, forward strand.
GAAAGCACAGCTTCAGTGATAAACAGCCAGTGAGGAAATCAAACCCACCTCTTCCAAGAGGATAAGGATATTTACATAATTAGAAAAGCAAAATCAAACCAGATCTTCCATGATGGGATGCTAACACATCCTAGGTTAAAATTCTAAAACAATAGCATTAATATGATACAATAAAAATAGCATTTGAATGCACACAAGTATAATTATATTCATCTTTACACATTTGCAATTAAGAAAGTTAAACCTCAAAATAAAGTCTTTGCCCCAATGCCACAATACTGATCAAGATACAATATGGATCAGCACAAAGATGCTGCCCAGATGACAGACAATTCCAGAAATAGAATTTACAACTACATAGATATAAGGTCTCAGAACTGTATAAAACTGTATAGAACTTTAAATATTAAAGTCCCAATGTCTTCTTTGCTCTCCCCTTTTGTAGTAAATGGATTATGCGGACAAAATGAAAGGGGGGCCATGAATAGAGTTAGAAAACAACAACAGATACCTTGGTCTACAGTCTTCAGATTATCTCATCTTTCCTCTATATCTGTACTCCTAAGTCAGAGATATGTCTGTAGTGCCAAACAGATAGGGACAGGACTAAAAATATTTAGTTCTACTCTACTGACACTCTTAAGTGATAAAGGCCCATCTCTTTATATGTAAGACTCAGTTTTCTACACAATTAATCTTTCTGGTTCAGACATTTGGAGCATCTGGAATTACATTCACTATAAATATCAGGGAAAAAAAACTAAATCCAAGACTTGGCAGTTTGTATTTCTAGGAAATATCTTTTCTAACAATAATAATAACTAATAACTATTATAGGATCATTTTGCCTCAGATACCGTAATAAAGACTTAATATTTCATTCACCACAAATCTATGAAGTTGGAGCAAGTAATATCCTCATTAGCCTCATGAAAAGACTGAAATAAAAAACGTCAATGGGGGTAAGGAGTTTGTTTCTGCCTTAGTTTAATATACCATGCTTTGTTGACTCCTATGGAAGGTCTTAGCTTTCTGAATGGAAACAGAGGAGGGGTGGATGGGGCAAGGTGGTGGAAGGGAGGTGGTGGGAGGAAACAGTGGGAGAGAAAAAAGGGGAAACTGTGGTTTGTATGTAACATAAATTTGAAAAATATCAGTGAACTTTCTCAAGGATACATAATTGAGACTTTAACTGACATGTGTCAAATCCTCATGATCAGTAGAAAGGAGGAACTTTTCCAGCCATTTATTTACCAGTAAAACACCTGGAGGTATTTTGAGTAAAGAGGACACACTAGCTCCTATTAAACAATCTCCCTTCTAAGTATATTTTGTATGGTGTTTTCTGGATTATTCTTTTTTTAAAAAAAATATTTATTTATTTATTATGTATACAATATTCTGTCTGTGTGTCTGCCTGCAGGCCAGAAGAGGGCATCAGATCTCATTTCAGATGGTTGTGAGCCATCATGTGGTTGCTGGGAATTGAACTCAGGACCTTTGGAAGAACAGGCAATGCTCTTAACCACTGAGCCATTTCTCCAGCCCCTGGATTATTCTTTAGAAATAAAAATTCATTAATTTTTCTTGGAATTAACTGCTCTGTAAAATGTCGTAACAAGAGCCTTCATAGAGAAACTTCTTCCCAAGCACAACACAGTTCCAAGAACCTAAATGTAAACTAAATTCTGTGCTCAGATACAAGCATCCACAGCAGTACTATAGAAAATAATTTGATGAAGGCTTTTCCTTGGGACCTGTTAGCATTTGATACTACCCTTACAGATAGGACCCACTATCTAGAGGTTTTCAGTTTATCCACTGCCTACAGACGTCTTTTAAAGAGCACAAGAACAACTGGGATCTAGTCCCCTTCCACTCAGTGTTTGTGTTCTGAATTTAGTCTGAATCTCTCAAAAGCAGGTGTACATTTCTGCTAACTTCCATAAAGGCATCAACTATGAACCCAGCCACAGATACATTTATAGAAATTGGTATGTAGAGTATGTAGGCACAGGAATGTTGGGAGTATGAAGATGTTTTTATTAATACATACAAAAGTGCTGCATAAAGTGCCAAAGTGATCAGCCATTCCAAAAACCACTCATTTCACTTACAGACTTATTATAATTGCTTCCCTACTAAAGGGACTGTTCTTTTATTGGAGAAGACTAGATAATCAGAGACATTAATTCTTCTTATGACCAGTGTCAAATATACTGACAATGACAATTTTCACCCAGCCTAAAAACTGTGAAATGAACATTGATTAGAAGTATTTGCACCTCATGTCATAAACAGACTGTAAAGAGGATATAATTGCCTTAAATGAGTTCAAGGCTTCTAAACCAGAAAACTCACTTACCAAGAAATTATGAATGAAGGTCAAACAACTAGCTATTAAGCAATCCTGGAGGATGGCATGGAAGTTGAAAAGCTGAAGACAGTTAAACATAGTAAGACTTATCTGAAAAGCTGTGAAGTACTTTTCACCAACCACAAATGAACCTTTTGATGTAGACCTAGAAAGGATACAAATTAGGAAGACTATGAGGAACATAATGTATATGCTACATCGGAGACAGAATTCACTGAGCACATAATGGCAAATAATCTTCTTGAGCTTATTCATATGATTTAACAAGGTACCCACATGAGAAAACAGAATATGGGAACCCTAAGTCTTTTAGCAATGTCTCTTATGTTAATGGTTTATAGATGCTCTAGGAAAAAAGAGCAATGATTCATAACCAAGTATCCTTAAAATAGTGATGAATATTTAAAGATGGGTCACTGGCATGACCTGTCCAAAGAGTCCCTGAACTTGTCTCATTTTATATTTTTCTAAGATCTAGGATGAGAAACAAAAATATATTCACCTATTTTCCAAATGTGGGTATGAAGAGGAATAGCAACTAGCCAGAATTTTAGAGAACAGCACTAATTTAAAATATTTAGTCACAGTGTCCCCGGACACCACCAAAATGACCAAAATGTCCTAGAAATTCTAAAATGTTGGCACCCAAAATATATTTACCAGACTTCCTTTGATAACTAGACATTGCACAGAAACCTATTGCCAGAATATATGTGGCACTTGAGAGTTTGGAAAGGAACCATCATTGATAAGGATGGCCGTGACGCCAAATTTCCAAAAGAATGGATACAGAGGAACAGAAATGTCATCAATTACCTCAGGTAGACTGTTTCAGTGGGTGTCCCCAACATGGTCTTGACCTTTTTGTTCATATTCTCATTCCTCCTATTCTTCAGCTAGAGTTTGGGAGCTCAGTCCAGTGCTCCGATGCGGCTCTCTGCCTCTGTTTCCATTAGTTGCTGGATGAAGGTTCTATGGTGATATTTAAGATAATAATCAGCCTGACTACAGGGCAAGTCAAGATCGGGCCCCCTCTCCTCTATTGTTTAGGGTCTTAGCTAGGGTCATCCTTATAGATTCCTGGTAATTTCTCTAGAGCCAGGTTTCTTGCTAATTCCATAATGGCTCCATCAATAAAAATACATCTTTCCTTGCTCTCATCTCTGTCCTTCCTCCATCTTGACTATCCCATTCCCTCAACCCTCCCCTTCTCCCCTCTTCTTCCCGTCTACCCTCCCTTCTCCTCCCATTCCCATGCTCCCAATTTTCTCAGGCAATCTTGTCTTTTTTGACTTTACAGGTGGATCTATATATATTTTTTTTTAGTGTTCAGCTTATTATGTAGGATCTCTAGGATCATGAACTATAGGCTCACTGTTCTTTGTTTATAGCTAGTATTGACTTCTGAGTGAGTACATACCATATTCATCTTTTTTGGTCTGGGCTACCTCACCCAGGATGGTCTTTTCTACTTCCATCCATTTGCACGAAAAATTCAAGATGTCATTGTTTTTGACCGCTGAGTAGTACTCTAATGTGAGCTCACCAACACCAGATGGATTGGGAAGGAACAAGCATAGGACCAAACTCGTCCCTCTGAATGTGATAGACAGTTGCATAGAAGGGACAGACTGAGGGGACACTGGCAGTCATACCAGGATTTATCCCTACAGCTCGTACTGGCTTTTTGGGAACCTATCCTCTTTGGACAGATACCTTGCTCAACCTAGATATAGCAGAAAGGGCCTTGGACCTTCCCCAAAGCAATGTACCTTACCCTCTCCAAGGAGTGGGTGGGGTGGGGTGGGAAGGTAAGTGGAAGGAATGGGAGAAGGGGAGGCAGTGGGAACTTGGATTGGCATGTATAATGAAAAACAATAGTTTTCTTTTTAAAAAAAATAATAAAATAAAATAAATGTGCAAAAAAGAAATGTCATCAAAGGAAAACTGTTCATACTGTATTCTCTGTCAAGTCATTACTTTGGATCCTTGTGTTTCCCACCCTTACCACATTACAAAATCAGATTTATGTGATAATTTTGGCTGACAATTTACATTTAATGTATTTATTTTGGTCACTGTGGTAGATGGTGAGGAATACAGAAGTCAGGTGTTCAGTACCTGAAAAGAAATAGACTAAACCAAGTTTTTCTATAAGCTTTCAAAGAAGTAAGGAGCAACTATAGACTTGAGGGTCAAAGAATCTCTAGTTTCCCTCTCAGCACTGTATGAACTGTGAGATCTGGGGCAAATTAGTTAACTGCTTTATACCTCCATTTCAAATGTAAAATTAGACTCTTCTTGGAGAGCTACTGAATATTAAGTAAACTAATTTATATGAAGCATGCAGCTTGATATCGTGCATATTTCAGAACTGAGCAAATTTAACCCCATTTCCTTTCAAGATAACTTACCTTCATCACAGTTTCTGTTCTTCAAGAAATAGTAGCTCCGTGTACTCAAGAGCTTTAAAAGGCCTGAAATTAACAGCCTTGACTCATCACTTTCCAGGCATTGCCTCTATAATTCAAAAACAAAACCACACAATCAGTTACTAAGTTCTTAAATTCTTTCTATTGTCTTGATTTCCTTAATGTTCCTTGGATCTATCTAAGGATTTGTTCATGCTGACTAACTGGTTTTGGTTTCAATTGCCACCATCTTTTATCTGGATCTTACTAGCTTCCTAATTGCTAGAATCATTTCTAATTTTTATGTCCTTAGCCATTTTATTTCACATGCAGCCAACGTGATTTTTCTACTACCAAAAATTCATTATCTCACTCACTCACGTTAATATACTTCGGTCATTTTCAGTTCCTCAGTTCCCTATTATCATATCCTGTTCTGTGACCCACTGTTCCACTTTTTCTTCCTTCAAACTCTCCTATTTTCATGTGTTATCTCTACTGTCTTCTCTGTTTCTTTTCTTAATTAATTTTGTTACATGTATAGAACCACATAAATATATAAATAAAACTTGTAGAATTCCTTTAATGGTGTGTGCGTGTGTGTGTGTGTGTGTGTGTGTGTGTGTGTGTGTGTGTGTGTGTGTGTGTGAGAGAGAGAGAGAGAGAGAGATCACTTGTATTGGATAGCCAACTAGGTGGCTCTTCCCTGTGGAGGACTGATTCTGTGTGCCAGGGGTCACTGAACTCCTATATCTCTTCTTCATCTGGGGTGGGGCTTTGTGAATTTCCTCATCCATACTGGCATGTCAACTGATGTTGTCATTCTTCAGGTCTTCCTTAGACTGTAGAAAGATAACACCAAAAGCAGCCTGCCTGAAGCTGTCAAAGGTCCCGTCTGTGCCTAGCTGAAAAGGAGCTACCAAGCAGTGTTTCCTGAGTTCCTAGCAGCAGGCGCTGTCAGAGGTCCTGATCGTGCCTCACCAATTAGAGACAAACATGAAATGTCAACTGTCAACATATCAGAATGGCTGGGTGCTGGAAGGGTATATAAGTTTTTCTCTGTTGTTAAATAAATGAGTCTGCTGTAAGCCTTCTACCTGACTCCCAGCATCTGTGACCACTGACGTCACACCTTTTCAGCCCCTCCCCTGAGGAAGATGTTAGGAGCCAGCAATACTTAAACATGATATTTTTCTTTTATTTTTAAAACAATATTATTTTGCATACCAATCCCAGCTCCCTTTTCCTTCTGATATTTTTAAGGAGTTTCTAATTTAAAATTTTATTTTATTTCATGTGTATAGGTGTTTTCTGTGTATGTATATTTCATACCACATGCATGTCTGGTCCTTCCAGAGGCCAGAAAAGGGTGTCAGGCCCACTGGAGCTTCGGTTACAGATGATGGTTAACTATCACATAGGTGTTGGAATTCAAACTGTTGTTCTCTGGAAGTGTAGCCAGGGCTCTTAACCACTGAACTATCTCTCCAGCATGTAGGTTACCGTATTGTTGAGATTTCACAGGCACCATTTCCCTGTCTTACATAGAAGATACAATCACATAGCAGACGTCCTGGACCTCTGGTTCTTAAAATCCTTCTTCACTGTCTTCTGGGATTGCTTCCTGAATCTTGGGTTCAGGGCTTGTGCTGAAGATGTATCACCTGGGGTTGTGCACCCCACAGTCAGTTGTTCTCTGCAGTTTGACCAGTTGTGGGGTGCTATAATGCTCTTCATATGCTGCAGTGAGAAGTTTCTTCGATGAAGAATGAGAGTTAAACGTATTTGTGAATATAAAGGTAAGAGTTTTAAATGTAGTTTAGAATTGTGCTGATTGAGGAAAGTGACAGTAGGAAGTTCTCCTCTATGTCCCATAGACCCACCAGCCATGTTTACTAAATTTACAGTATGAGGAATGAATTCCCTTCTGGTGAGCAAGCCTAAAGTCCAATTAGATAGTTCTTAGTTAACCCCAATACGTAAGTGTCACTAGTGCACCTTTGGGGCTATCTTGCCATGCTAGACATTGTTGTGGTTCACAGACATTACGGTTGCATAGGGTTATTGGTTGTTTTTATTCCTTGGCAGTATGCATAGCACCTTCAGACAGAGTGAAAGCTAGTCGTCCTGTAAGAGCTTTTTTGGGTAAGTTACAACTTGATTCCTCCCAAGTTCTGTGTTGGAAGTGTTTGGTATCTTCAGCAACAGGGTGTTACTTTTAGCCTCTTGGAGGTGGGTGGATCAAAGACAATGGAAAAAAATATAATTTGGGGAGTCTGACTCCCCCAATCCTGCAAAAGTTGAGGGGAGGTTTCCCTTGTCTCACACTAGATTTTTTGTTAAGTAGTAAGTGGCCTAACTTTATTTAAACTGCTTAAGCAATGCATATTATATGTAATTTTAGGAAAAAGATAAAATAATAATTCCCTGGGGCTTTTTCTAATTTCTTTAGTGTTATTTCTCCATCCCCCTCTGTATTTTTCAGTTAAAGCCTCCATCTTTGTCCTATGTCAACTCTCAGAGTACTGTATCCTCCTATCTGTTAGTCCCCTGGTCTAGAGCTTCTTCTCTCCCATCCCACTCCCTAATCTCCTTTTTACATTTTTGTTTCACTGGGTACTCCAGGATGCATGCACACATCAAAAGATTTGAAACAATTATCCATAAATAAGGAGACTATGTAACCTTTGTCATTCTGGGTTTGGGTCACCTTAGCATAACATTTGCTACTTATATCCATTTGCCTGCAATTTTCATAATTTATTCCCAGCAACCGGCTAACTTTATCCGAAATAATTACACGGAAACTGTATTCTTTTAAAACACTGCCTGGCCCATAGTTTCAGCCTCTTATTGGCTAATTCTCACATCTTCCTTTAACCCATATTTAGTAATCTGTGTAGCACCACGAGGTGTGTCTTACCAGGAGAGATCTTAACCTGCGTCCATCTCGGAGAGGAGAAGCATGGAGACTCACTATGGCGACTGTCTGAATCGTCTCCCCCTCTTTCCCAGAATTCTGTTCTGTCTACTCCGCCTACCTAATTTTCTGTTCTCTTAAAGGGCCAAGGCAGTTTTCTTTATTAATTAACCAATGAAAGTAACATAGACAGATAACTCTCCTCCATCAGCATTGTTCATTTTACATGATTCAATAAAGTTCAAGATAAGTTATTATTGAAATGTCATGGGTTCCCTGTCAAGATTAGGTAATGCCTTTGGCTCTTACAATCTTTTGGTTCCCAATTCTGCAATTTCCCTTAATGTTAGGTATAAGAATTGTTTTGTAACAGAATTGGGCACCCCAGTCACTTATTGTATGCATTTTGGCAAGTTGTGGATCCATCTCTCTGTGGGTTTCTATGTGTAGGTTTGGACCCTTTCCTAGCTAACCACAAACTCACAGAAATTGTCCTGCCTCTGCCTCCTGAGTGCTGGGATTAAAGGTATGTGCCACCACCACTAGCTTGTGTGACTCTTCTTAATTCTCAGAGTATAAATTGTTTGATACTTTGAATAAACTTGACTACTGCATGAAACTTTAGTCTGCCCCATTTATCAGTTCCATTTTCCTGGGTCCTACTGCCTCTACGCAAACAAAGAAATATCAGATATTTCTTCTCTTATGTGAAATTGAGGTGCCTAGCACCAATTAGTACATCTATTACACAAACCCTGCACCTAAGACTGAGGAATATCAGAGTTGAAGGAGTGGAAAGACTGTAAGAGACAGTGAACTAGGAAGCTGTACTTGTAAAATCTGAACAATATCATTGCCTAAACAAAACCTACCCAATGAGCACAGCAGTTGACATGCCAATGAGGATAGTGGGAATTTCAAAAGAGCCTACCCCAAGATGAACTACATGTATTCATTGTCTTCTGTGGAAAGACAAATCAGTTTTCTCCAAGGATGAAGACTATGATAGGTTATCTGATTCCAAGTCGTCAGCAGTAAATGTGTGCATATATGAAAAACATCAAACTGGATCAAGGATGTGTGTGTTTGTATTTGTTTGTGTGTGAAGCAATAATAATTATAGAATAAAAGATTAGGAATCTGAGAAAGAGGAAAGAATTAAATGTTGAAGATGGAAGAGTGGAAATTATATAAATACTGTGAACTCATGCATATAATTCTCAAAAATATTAATGTTGAGGCTTGAAGAATAGGTCTTCCCCATAGAAGATCACACAATTATCTATCGAGTACCAAATGGTCAGCTCATCTACATACATATAAGTAGCATTATACATGTTGAGCAGTTTGTACCTATGTATTTAGGAATATTTATTTATAAACATATATAATAACAATTAATGAAAAAGAGGGTACATATTGAAGGAGAGCAATGAGAGGTATATGGGAGGTTTTGAGGGAAGAAAAATATGTAATTATATTTTAATCTCAAAAATAAAAAATTAATAATATATACCATATATATCAACATATGTATCATAACTATAATGAGAAAACTTAAAATCAATCTTTATTAAAATTTATATTCTAATTTATTGACAATAAGTTTGAAATTGAATTAACATGCTTAATAACAGTCTGACAAATGGGAGATAATTAGGAGTGTGGAAGGGAGAAATCAACAAAGATGATATGAATAATATGACAGTTCATTATGTGAATGTATAAAAATGTCATAATGAAATCTGCAACTCTGTGCAATGAATATTTGGTAATCACTTTTTGACAGCTCTTCTGCATTAGACTAATATGCTCTCTAACCTTACCAGGATTGATTCCACTGAAGGCAAGTGCTTGTTTCTATAAATCTTCAACTCTTTCTGTTTATGACCTTTTAGCCTTAGCCTGCTTATTTCTAAGTTAGTATCATGTACTACCTGGTATAAATGTTTATATCTAAGAAATTAATGAGCAAGTTTTACTTCATCAATTGCTGCTAAGACAAAAACCAAAACCAACAACAAAAAACCCATGAGCTTTAATTCTCTTTTGATGGAAAAAGAACTGAGGATCTAGGAGTAGAATTAACATGATTATTTGGGGGGCAAATGCCAGATACATATCTGGTCTCGTGTCTCTCCCCATCACTTGCATAAAACTTTTCTTTTTATCATATTTTACATCAAGACTATCTCAGAATCCCATATATAAACAAGATTTCCTGTTATGATGGAAGTGTCACTTGCAGGCCAAATAGTAAAAGAGGTCCTTGAATCTACTCAAGATCTCTCAAGTCAGGTTATGCTGTCTCAGGTTCATTATTTTCTACAGCTAGTACCAGATTTATATGAACAGAGAAGCCTCCAGATTATCTGTAACAGAAGTTTCTGTCCCACCTGGTCCAAAAGCTGTTCAGTCCCAAAGAAACACACAGAGGCTTATATTAATTATGAACTGTTTAGCCTATTAGCTCAGACTTATTGTTAACTCACTCTTACAACTTAAATTAACCTGTAATTCTTGTCTATATTTAGCCATGTGGCTTGGTACCTTTTCTCAGTAAGGAATTCTTACCTTGCTTCCTCTCTGTCTGTCTAGAGACAGACTCTCTGCCTTTTCTTTTCCCAGAATTCTCCTAGTCTGGTTGTCCCACCTATACTTCCTGCCTGGCTATTGGGCAATCAGCATTTTTATTAGACTAATATGAGAGACAAATCTTTACAGTGTACAAGAGCATTATTCCACAGCAATTAGCGATAGTAACTTTACACATATAAAAATTGCAAATTAAGGCTAATAAAAACAGAAAGCCATAAAAAGACTGTCTGAAGCCCCTCCTCTTATCAAATACAAAGCCTAATGTCCACTCCAAGGTAGTAATGCCTTCAAAACCCCACAATAGTTAATTATGCCTTGCCTGCTGCTATTTTGGTGCTGTAGAGAAAAGGCCAAGCAACATGAATCTAGTTGTCAAGTTTAGAACGAATTTTGTCTGATGAAGAACTATGAACCATCAAGCAGGCCCATGGTCAGACACTAAATACTATTTAATTGGCTTCCCCAGGCAGTTTCTCCTAAAGCCCATCTGAAATGAAAACTGCATACTTCATAAAAACAAATTTTTGCAGCTGTCAGGATCCAGGACAGCTGTGAAAAGAGTGAGTTGGACTGGGTTCTGCCTCTTGGATCACCTCAAAGCTTTGCCAGCACCAGTTTCTAGAAATGTTCCCACCAATCAAATTACAACGGACAGGGTCACATGTCCTTTACCCTGGCTTAGAGGTGCTCAGGGACTTGGCTCTTAGATCTCTCATCTTGTTTCAGCGTGTACCCTGACTGGTTCAAAATGGGAATGACAAGAGGTTAAACATTGAGGCACTGCAATGGTTTGTTTTGTTTTGTTTTTGTTTTTGTTTTTGTTTTTATAGGTCTGTGTATCCTTGCCGTAACTTCTCAAAGCTGTACTTAAATGGAAATCACCAGCACCTGTTCTTTCTGAGTTGCACTATCTGGGAGAAATGTCTCAGATTTGTGAAGTCTTCATACATAATTTTCCATGCTACATGAGCTCAGAATTGACCTTGTAAGTTTCTCATAATGCAAAGTTGAGAATGGCCGAGGACAATATAAATCTGTCAGCAATAGCTATGTACATTGCATGGAGTCCGCTTCAAAATGAAAATGTGGGACTCTGATTTAACATGACCATAGGATGAATATGAAGTCCTACTAATGGTGCTCAGTAAAACAGTATAAGTCACATGCTCCTTATTTAAGCACAGACCATCACTCTTTGCTGATTTTCCAACTCGAACTGCTCCTTGACTGGAAAACAAACAGGGTTAGTGGCTATTAAACTTTAATTCCCACTCTGATCAGAGAGTGACGCAAAAAATGAAAAACAACAGTTAACCAGTGATGCTAAAAAAGTGCAGGAGGACTTTACTGGGTTATGACTGCCAAGGGCCAGAAATTATCTTTGACCTTTATCAATCTTTTACAAGAATACTATTTCTGTGATCTTCCTTGACTTCCCAAGACAAAGTCCTGACTCTCTTTTGTCAGATTCAACAAACCATCTAGGCTCCTTGCCACCTCATACTTACTCTCTGGATCAATGCATGACTGCTGCTTTCTAACCACATGATTAGCTCAAAGCATTCACTGGTTAATATTTATAAAAAATACTTTGAAGATGAAATCTTTGGTGTGTAAAGAAAACACTAGACATAGGTAGATAATGGAATTTTAAGGTCTACACTTTTGTGTGTACTGCCAATATTAGACAATATGGTCTTTGACTAATTGTGGTGGCTTGAGTGACTATCCTTTGCTTTTAGTGAAATAGCAAATGTAAATTTTAAAAAAAAGAGGACATAAGATCTGATGGGATTGTGCCCCATTCCAGTACTGAATGCCTGGATTACCTCAGCAGGGGTTAATACTGCTTCATCTCTGGAGCCTTCAGTATCCTCTGGCTCCCAGGCCCAATATCGACAAGATGGTCTGGAATCATTCTTAGCGATTAATCACTTCATGCTATTAAGAGAAGTATAGTCAACAATGCCCTGTCTGGGATTAGCTTTAAATTTCATTCATGCACAGAAAACTATCAAATTGAATGTTTAAAACAACAAATAAAGAAGCAATAACGTTAGTTTCACAAAGACAGATAATGGATTTGGCTACAATTTTCTTTCCTTATTCTGGTGCTGTAAATTCCCAAGCTAGAAGCGTGTGGGGAAACAAAGACATCGATTCTTACTTTATGTTGGACTCCGAGATTCCATCTTCTCTCGTTAAAAGGAGTTGAAGCATCTGTGTTTTTAATTCCACATCAGGTATAAGTACAACCTGCTTAAAATGCACCCCCCCTCCTTTTCCAACAACATTGTAAGAGCAGGGAGCTGAAGTAATGCAAAACAGCCTGAACTTGGCTTGGAATTCCAACCTCAGCCCAAGTCTGTGACTGGGAACATGTCCATCCAAGTCCATGACCTGCCTCCTGGACAGGCTGTCACCTCAGCAATTGAGTAAGAGGGCAAAGGGCAGGGGTGAGAAGGTGCTTCTTCAGCTCCTGTCTTTTAGCTGTGTCAGTCTGACAATAGTGACCTTAAATGGAACCAGTTTACACTAATAAAATGATTTGCTTTTTCAGAAGCTCCTCGGGCATGTCTTAAGGTCTTATATTGACATTAGCTCTTGGCTCTGGGACATTAGAAACCTGAGTGAATTTCAAGGAGTCCCGGAAACCTGGAGAGGCTACCAAAAGCTTCAAATTGGCAAGTTCAATTCACCATGTATTTACTGAGCAAAGCACTCTGTGCCAGACCAGTACTAGGAACTGGGGTACAAAGTGTGATGAACTCTAATCTCTGCCCTTGAGGACCTCATAGCCTATTTACAAAGCCAGAAGAATAAAGAGAGTATTTAAAGTATTTAAAGCTATTAATGATGGGCTAGAAATGAGAACTCCTAGCCTTATAAGCAATAAAGGAAACAAACCTGTTCCAGGTCCATGCGCATGATAGAAGACTTCCTGAAGATGGGCTCACTAGATAGAGTTCAAATTAAAATGACTTAGTTGGAGGAAAATAGACAGAATATTGTTGTAAATTCCAAAGGAGGAACAATAAAAGCAGAGGAAAGAAGTATCTAAAAACCATCTTTGCTTAGACAATAATGAGTCACAACATCTCAAATGTATAGCTTAAGATTTGCAGGAATGAAAAGAGAAGATGGGGAGAGAAAAATGTGAAGGGGAGAATGGGGGGAGCTCGGAGGAATGGGATGCTTGGGATATAGGAAGGGTGGATATGGGAGCAGGGAAGCATATATCTTAATTTAAGGAGCTACCTGAGGGTTGTCAAGAGACTTGACCCTAGAGGGGTTCCCAGGTTTTCAGGGAGACGCCCCCAGTTAGTTCCTTGGGCAGCTGAGGAGAGGGAGCCTGAAAAGGCCAGTTCCTATAGCCATACTGATGAATTTCTTGCATATCACCATAGAACCTCCACCTGACGATAGATGAAGAAAATGACAGAGCCCCACATTGGAGCACCGGACTGAGCTCCCAAGGTCCTGATGAGGAGCAGAAGGAGGGAGAACATGAGAAAGAAAGTCAGGAACGTGAGGGGTGCGTTCACTCATGGAGACGGTGGGACAGAACTAAAGGGAGATCACCAACTCCAGTTGGAATGGGACTGATGGATCATGCGACCAAACCCGTCTCTAAGCAAGGGACATTGGCGCTGGGCTCTGATTCTTCTGCATGGACGGGCTCTGTGGGAGCCTTCCCGGCTTGGTCGATCGCCTTCCTGGACCTGGGGGGAGTTGGGAGGACCTTGGACTTGGCATGGAGTGGGGAACCCTGATGGCTCCTTGGCCTTGAGAGGGAGGGAGGGGAGGTATGGGTGGAGGGAAGGGGAGGGAAGGGGGAGAAGGAGGGGCGGGAAGGGGGAGGAGGAGCGGAGGGAGGGGGAGGAGGAGGGAAGGAGATGGAAATTTTTAAATATAAAAAAATATATAAACCATGAGAAAGAAAAAAAATAAAGCTACATTTTAATATAAAAAAAAAGAAAAGAGAAGCTAGACAGTAAGAGTGAAGAAAACTTAGTCATGGGCCACATTAAGTTTGACTTATACTTTGAAATACATGGGAAATCAGTTAGCAATTTTAATCACATAATCCACCCGCAAAAGTTTCCAGACACAAAAGACAATCTAGAGTTGGGGAATTGAATGGTCAAAAAGAGTAGCAAACTATATCTATGTTCATAATATAATAGGAACTGAAACAACTCAGGGGCATAAGCATCTAATTGAAAATGAGAGAAAGTTTTCAATGGTTCCTTCAAAACAAGGCAAATGACCAAGAGATACAAAAGAATATACTGAACATCACTAAGCATCATGGAAATACAAATCTAAACTACAAGATTAAATTAATCATTTCATTTATATTTCTTTTATCAGAGTCAAAAGAACATTTGGAGTAGGTATGAAGAAAAGGAACACTTGCACACTGCTTGTGGGAGTATAAATTAGTATGAATGTTGTGGATAATATTACAGAGGCCCTCAAAAATTAAAACTAGAGCTACCATATGATTCAGCATTCCCACTATTAATTATATATTCAAAGGGAATTAAGACAGGTTTTAAAAGTGAGACCTGATTTCCCTTGCTCACTGAATCATCAGTCACAATATCCAATAAACTGGAACAGCCTAAGTGCCCATCAGACTGATGAACAGATAAAATAAGTGGTGGTATATTTAAATCATGTAATTATATGCCGTTATTAAAAATAATGGAGTGTGATTGCAACAAAGTGGATGGAACTGCAGAATGCTATGTTAGGGGATGCAACACAGGAACAGAAGGACAAATATCACACTATCTCACTCCTGTGTAGAATTTTAAAAGCTGTTCTCACAGAATTAAAGAACTGTTAGTAACAGGATGTTAGAGAGGCAAGTGGGCTAAGCAGTTTCTATTGAATGGCTACAAGATAAAAAGTAAATAGAACGATGATCTATTCTACAGTAAGATAACAATAGTTTACAGTAATGTGTGTTTGAACATAAATACCAGGTTGGATCTTGGGTTTATTGCTATTATTTTTGTCTGTTTTGTTTAAGCTATGTATCTTACCCTGGCCTGAAACATTTTGTGCAGTGTAGAGTGATCTCAAACTCACAACTCTCTTGCATCTGTATTTAGAATACTATGTAGTACTCTGTATAGTGTCTCCATACTTAGCTAGATGATAGGATTCATAGTATACTACCATAAGTAACTAATGAATTTTTGATAAAACAAATATATAAATTACCCTTATTTGATAATTGTAAAATACTTGCATGTATCAAGTAAGCATAGCTCCCCATAAGTGCATACAATTTGTATATGTCAAGATATTTTAATTAAAAAAGAAAGATACATTGAAGACGGCAATTGCTATGAATTAGTAAGCAAACCTATATCATAACTTTATTTAAAACCATGTAAAATGTCATTTTTCTCAGTAGTATAGCAACTAGTAAGTTGCTCAAAATCCATTAAATCACTCCCCATCTTTGTGGGGTTTATTTGATACCAAAAATATTTTTATTTTTTGAAGCCATGTACACTTTTATTGTATAGACATTTTGTATCCTTGAATAAGTTTCTTAATCTCTTTAATCAGATTTCTTTTGTGATTTTAATTTACTAAATTAAAAAAATATCAACCCTAGTTCCAACTTCCTCTCCTCCCATCCCCTCCATACACCCTCCCACCCCACTCCCATCCACTGTTCAAAGAGGGTAAAGCACATTGCTGTGGGGAAGGTCCAAGACCCTCCCTACTATATCTAGGCTGAGCAAGGATACATCCAAAGAGAATAGGATCCCCAAAATGCCAATACATGCAGTAGGGATAAATCCTGGTGCCACTGCCAGTGGTCCCTTAGTCTGCACCAGCCATGCAACTGTCAACCACATTCAGAGGGACTGGTTTGGTCCTATGCTTGTTCCTTCCAAGTCTGAGTGGAGTTGGTGAGCTCCTATTAGCTCAGGTAAACTGTTTCAGTGGGTGAACCCATCATGGTCTTGACCTCTTTGCTCATATTCTCATTCCTCCCACTCTTCAACTGGTCTTTGGGATCTCAGTCCAATGCTCCAATGTGGGTCTCTGCTTCTTTTTCCATCTGTTGTTGGATGAAGGTTCTATGGTGATATTTAAGATAATCATTAGTCTTACTACAGGGCAAGTCAAGATCAGGCCCCTTTTCCTCTATTGCTTAGGGTCTTAACTGGGGTCTTCCTTGTGGATCCCTGGGAATTTCTTTAGAGCCAGGTTTCTGTTAACCCTATAATGGCTCCCTCAATCAAGATATCTCTTTCCTTGCTCTAATCTCTGTCCTTCCTCCATCTTGACTATCCCATTCCCTCAAGTTCTTCTCATCATTACCTCCCATTTTGTCTATGTATAGAGGAAAGGTTTTTCAAACTTGACTATATATTAAAATAATCCAGGAACTGGAAAAAGTATGACACCTTTGCTTCAGTCTAGGCCAGTTAAAACTCTTGAAGGATGGACACAGATATCAGGTATTTTTTTTTAACACCTTAGGCATTTCAGTGGATAACAAACTTTGAGAACCACTCCTTGAGGATGGTTTTGTATGGAGACTTACTCTCTGTTGAGCCAAGATACCTTAACTTGGTTTTTGTGAGGTCAAACAATCTTATGTTAACACAAAAAAAGTTGGTAGTTTATTTACTGTATCAACTAATTAGCCTAATTAATATAACCCTGTGTTCATTATTACTGTAGAGTTGAACACATAAAAGGATCAAAACGGCTATTTAATGAGGAACAGTGTTATCTCCCTCATGTTTGATTATGTAGTTCAAAGACATTGAATAATTCAATCAAATTTGTATATCTAGGAATAAGCCCTGATCTGCCAGTCTGGCCTGCCAGATTACTTAAATGAGTCAGCCAAAGACAGTAAAGCATAAACTTCTCAGGAGGGTATTATGGAGTCCAGGGGTCAAGGAAACTACCAGGAAAGAACTTACAACCTCCTCTCCTCCACACGCAAAGTCCCCAAAACACTGAAAACACAATCCATTTAATATAAAGATCTGTTGGATGTTTTATTAATAGAATGGATCAAGAAGAGGAGGGGGTATCTAAGCTTTAGGACAACATGAACAAACAGGAACAATCAAATAAAAGGAAAATGGTAACACAATGTTAAGATACCAGTGAGAATCCAAGATATATGTGACAATCTGAAAAAAAGAAAAGAAGCATAAAGGAAAGAGTTAAGGAAGAAGGAAAAGAATCTAGTACTAAAGGCATAGAAACATGTTTAAAAGACTCATAGCCAAAAATTTCCCTGAGTTAGGAGAAAGGATACCAATCCAGATACAACAGATATTTAGGAGACTAAAAAGACAAAGTCAGTAAAGAACTGACCCATGTTGCATTATAATTAAAACACTAAATACACAAAACAGAGATATCATATTGAAATTAGCAAGAAAAAAACTAGGTCATATGTAAAATGGAGCTCTTCAGAATAACAGAATATTATTCAACTAAAACTTTAAAACATGAGGGCATGAACAGATGTACTTCAAATTTTAAAGGACAGAAATTTCCAAACTAAACTGTTATGTTCAGCAAAGTTATCTGTCAGCATTGAACAGAAAAAATAAAATTTATAAGAAAAATGAAGCTAATATAATTGTATCACTGAGCCAGCTTCATAGAGTCCATGTAAAGGAAGTCTTCAGACAGAAAAGGAAAAAATTCACCTACAACTTGACAGGAAGTGATCAACCATGCTACAATAGCAGTTAAGACAGGAAGAAAAAAGAAAATGTCACAAACAAAATCAACAAAATGACAAGAATCAATATACATCTTTGGATAATAACTCAATATTATTGGTCTCAATTTCCCAATTAAAACGCATGGACTACTAAATTAGATCAAAAGGCAGGAGCCATCTGTTTGCTGCCTCTAGGCAAATCACCAGAACAGATATACACTACCTTAGGGAGAAAGGATGAAAAAGGATATTTCGAGCAAATTGACTTGGGAAAGAAGCAAGCATTTCTGTCCCAATATCTGATAAAATAGACTTCAAATCACTAGTGATAAAAAATAATGATGGTCATTTCATAATTATTAAGAGGACAATCTGTCAAAAGCATGTTAGAATTGGGAACATAGATATCTGAACACAGGTGCATATAATTTCATAAAACAAAATTCCAAATATAGTTAGCAGTTGGTGACATCAAAAAGCCACTCTCAACATTTGACTGATCAGTCAAAAAATAAACAAAGAGATACATGTATTAAATTTCATCATAGATTAAATGTACCTAGTAGGCATTTATAGAATATCCCATCCAAGCAGTGTAGAAGATATAGCCTTCTCAGCAGCCATGGAACTTCCTCTAACATAGAACGTATATTAGAACACAAAACAAGCCTCAATTAATATGGGAAAATGAAATAATTATTTTATTTTTATCTCCTTTCAATGGAATAATCAGCTGCAAGAGAAATTCTAAAATGCACCAAAACTAATGGGAATCTAATAGCCCTACTGAGTAATGGATGTGTAGTGAGGTGCCGCAGGCAGGCCTGCTTTTCGTCCTGCCCAGCTCTCGGTCACCTGCTAGCTTTACCCGAAATAATTACACCGAAACTGTACTCTTTTAAACACTCCCTGACCCATTATTTTCAGCCTCTAACTCACATCTTGACTAACCCATATCAAATAATCTGTATAACACCACGAGTGGTGTCTTACCGAGAAAGATTCAGCATGTCTGACCTGGCGGCTGGCTTCATCGCATCTCTCTCCCTGAGGAGAGGCATGGCCGGCTGCCTCAGAGAGGCAAGGCATGGCGATTTATCTCACTTAGGAGAGGCGAGGCATCTGACTGAGCCATCTACTTCACTTCCTTCTTCCTGTTCTGTCTATTCCACCCACCTAAGGGCTGACCAAGGCAGTTTCTTTATTAAAACAGAAGACCCTCCCACATCATGGATGAGTCCTTGAAATTAAAAAGAAAATATGAAAATTGATAAAAGCAAGTGAAAATGAAAATACAACAAACCAAAACCTATGGTTCTAGAATGAAAGTGGTCCTCAGAGGAAAGTTTACAGCTGTACATACGTATACTAAGAAATCAGAGAGCTCTGAGAGAAGCAACTTTAAAATACACCTGGGGGTCCTGGGAAAAGTAAAACAAGATAAATCCAAACTCAGTAAATGGAAAGAAATCACTAAGATCAGATCAGAAATTAGGGAGATATAAAAAAAGTGCAAAGAATCAATGAACAAAGAGTGGACACAGGGAGAGATAACTAGCACTAAAAACATTTGTAAGGAGTTGTATGAAAAGTTATAACTGTAGAAGCTTCCTAATGTATGTACATACACACATATATTGAAAGGAACCTACTTATTACTGAATATATATATATATATATATAATATTTCTATATATTATAGAAATACTTGCTTATGGATGTTCATTGTTGCTGTATTCACAATAATCTCAAAATTAAAATAGCCTGTGGAATTCTCCTCATCTATTAAAATTATGAAATCCACAGGTAAATGGATGGTGCTAGAAACAATTATTCTGGATGATGTAACTCAGACCCAGAAAAACAAACATCACGTGTTTTCTTTTATCTTGGTTGTTAGCTTTAATTCTTCAGGTACATATTTTTCACTCAGAATACTCATAGATGTTAGGAAATTAATTAGTAAGGAACCATGAATGTGTGACACATTCAAAGCAGGTGATGTAGAAAACAATGGTAAAGATGGTTAAAAGAAAGCAATGTAGGAGGAAGAGCTAAATTAAGGTTGAGGATATGAGAAAAGATTAAAGAAGGGAATATGAGGAAGAATAAAACATTAAAAACATTTTGAAAAATTTATATGGAAACCTATGTCCATAGAAGCTTCTTAAATATATACATACACACACATAGAAAGATTTACAGTGGTGTCACCTTATAGCAAAGTACGATCCCTTTCAAGACATCATTAGCTAACTAATAAAAATTCTACTCCCAGGAATGGATTACCTGTTTCTGAGTTGTTGTCGAGTGATATGTCATAGATCCTCAAACACTATAAATTATACTGATTTCTTTATCTCTGATTGAAACAAGTCAAGGTCATTTGAGAGGAGGGATCTTTAATTGAGGAGATGCCTCCATCAGATTGGCCCATGGGGTATTTTCTTGGTGGTACAGCCCACTATGGGTACATTTATTTCTGGAAGGGTGGTCCTGGAGCATATAAGAAGGCAAACTGAGCAAGCCAGGAGGAATAAATCAGTAAGCAGCATCCCTCCATGGCTTATGCTCAAGTTCCTTCCTCCAGATTTATGCCCTGAAAACTCATTCTGAGGTCCTTCCGTAAATACCGTGTTACCTGAGAGTTTTATGACAAACTAAATCCTTTCCTGCTCAGGATGCTTTTGGACATGCTGTTTCATCCCAGCATTAGAAACTCTAAGATACAAACTATTGTCAATGTTGTTGGCTACCATCAAAAACTTGAGAGTGAGACCCTCTTTCTGAATACAATCCACAGTTGAGTCATAGAGCATGCAAAAACCAAGCTTCAAAGAAACAAGTCTTCAAAGCTTCATCTCCTCTAGATAGTTTTCAAAAGAAGAAGAGTAATCATCAATCATGTTCAGATTTAAATTCTGAAAGGTACACTAATAACAGTACTTGTAGTGCAATAGTGATACAAATATTATAGGTATAACCCAAACCAAGCACTTTGTGATTGTATTTAAGTATTTAAATATTTAAATCTCACTAAATGAGATAAAGTCTATACCTATTACCATCTGAGATATATATATATATATATATATATATATATATATATATATATATGAAGATAAAACAAAGATCATCACATTGAAGCATTGAAGTTGGATGAAATAAACAAACAGAAGAGAAAGATTCCAAAAGTAAGCAAAAGAATCACAGACTCATTTGTTCACACACTCGGTAGTCCCATAATACACTAAACTGGAAGCCAGAATATATACACAGAGTACCTGGTATAGACCTGTTGCAGGCCCTGTGTATGCTGCCTCAGTCTCTGTCAGTTCATATGAGCATTTATTACTTTGATTTAGAGGGTCTTGGTTTTTTGGTGTCCTCCATCCTCTGTCTTTTACACCCTTTCTGCCTCCTCTTCTGTGGGGTTCGTTGAGTCCTGCGGGGAAGGATTTGATGGATACTTCCTATTTAGGGCTGAGTGTTCAAGGTCTCTCACTCTCTGTGTAATGTCTGGCTGTGGGTCTCTGTACTTGTTCCCATCTGCTACAGGAGGATGCTTCTCTGATGATGGATAAACAAGGAACAGTAGATCCAGCTTTTAAGTTTTAAGTTTGTGTGTTTACTTTAGCATGTCTTTAGAGGTCAGGAAACTAGTAAAAGCCTGTGAGGAAGGAATGGAAAGGGGCCTTTGGAAGTGAAGAAGTAGTAGAATGTGTAATATGAAAGTAGGGAGGGATATTGATGATTAATGGTTTTAGTGGAGATGGGGGCAAGGAGTTAGTGGGGAAGTGATGTGGGAGAGTCTTTTGTTTGAGTTGATTTCATTGGCTAATAAAGAAACTGCCTGGCCCATTTGATAGACCGCCCCTCAGGTGGGTGGAGTAGACAGAACAGAAAGAGGAAGTGAGGTAGAAGGATCAGTCAGATGCTACACCTCTCCTAAGTTAGGCAGACCACCGTGCTTCTCCTGAGAGAGATGCCAGACACAATAAAGCTCCAGCCCAAGATGGATGTACGCTAAAAACTTCCCGGTAAGGCACCACTTTGTGGTGCTACACAGATTATTAGATATGGGTTAATCAAGATGTGAGTAAGAGGCAGAAAATAATGGGCCAGGCAATATTTAAAAAAATACAATTTGTGTGTTGTTATTTTGGGACATAAGCTAGCCGGTGGCTGGGAGCTGGGCAGCGGGAACGCGGTCCATCTGCCCCTCACTACAGGGAAGAATGAGTGGAGTGGTAAGATGCTCTACTGATGAAATAGAGCACATTTCTTACTAGTTTTGTTGCTGTGACAAAACACCCTGACCAAAGGGAACTTAAAGAAGAGTTTATTGTGGCTTAAGGTTATGAAGAGCTGGATGTCCCTAGTGGCAGGAAAGGGCATGGCAGCAGCAGCAGCAGCAGGACACTGAGATATCACATCTCAAAGCCACACACAGACAATAAAGACAAGGAATTGGAAAAGGGTAAAGGTGACAACTCTCATACCCCTTTCTACTCCATGCAATGTCCTTTCTTCAGCAAGATTGCATGTCCTAAATATTCTGTATCTTCCCAAACAGCATCAAAAACTAGAGAACAAATATTCAAATATACAAGCATATGAGGGACATTTCTCTTTCAAACCACCATTCAGAATAGGATTTATATCTGGTACTGTAAATCTCATCAAAATCCCATGGCACTAATGAGCATATGATAATATTTTTGCTAAATGAGCATATTGTCAAACAACTCTTTAAATAAGTGTGTTAATACCCTTACATTAGTGTTCTCAGCTTTGGCCAGAGTATCCCGGGCAGCAGCAGGGAGCATTAGGCAGCCACAGAAAGAGTCTTAGCTGAGAACATAGTCCTAAGTGGAACACCTATATCAGAGCCCACCAAAGCCCAGGGAACACTGTCAAAATGAGGGCAAGGAAAAGATGTAATGGATGGATTACGAGGAAGAGTGCTATAAGATGCTATCTCAATGGGAAAGAGATTTTGCATTCATGAACTCATAGAAATGGTATTTACCTGCACAAGACCCTACATCAAGCCAACAGAATCAGTCAACTTTCAGAAAACAGCACTAATTAGACTTAGTAGATTACAATAAAAAAAAAACGAGTCCAAAAGACATGAGGAAGGGAGAGGAACGTGTTGGACATATCATATAAGGTGATTTGAGAAAAGAATGGGGTGGGAAAATCAGAATGGGTATGAATAAGATCCATTGTATGCATAAGTTGTCAAAGAATAAATAAAATATGTTATTTAGAATTAAATAAGATTGTATGCTTCGAAGGCAGCAACCTGAATTTGGGTTCATGTTCTTTTCACAGTGTATTTCTTTTCAGGAACTGGTACGTATTCTCAGACTAACATTCAATGTCAGCAAGATGCCACAACTACCAAAGGCTGTGCATAATGCAGTCTCAGTGCAAATGGTACAGTGTAGCTTCAGTCCTTTAATGGGCACTTCAAATTATCCAAGAGTAACTGAATTTTTCTAAACAGCTTTATGGATACAGCAAATGAGCTAAAATGGTTATGACATCAAAATACAAATTAAGAGCTCTTGTACTGATATTTTTAAAAGGAAAATGCTTGAGCATTTCAAGTAATTCAGACAACAATCTCTGAGCCACTCAGCTTTATTCCATTCATTAAATGACAGGGTCCTTCAGCCACCACTGGAAAATAACCACACACACCACAGGACTTTGTGTTCTGCATCTAGAAGTCTACATGCAGGAAGTGACCACATTTGTGTTGAGTTTGTCCTTTGGCATTTCTATATAACATCGAATCGGTGGTTTCTCATAAATTTCTGGCAGGTCATATGGATATATCAGGAGCATGGCCTCTAGCTCAGCCAAAGTAACCCTCAAACCTTCTCCCAGGTTGACTGACCCATCTCAGTGGACCCGTAGAAGCTAGTACCATGGATGCCATCTATGGCTAAACCCATATACTGAATTCCAGTGCCTAAAGCAGGGTTCATGCTCTTCAAGCTTTTTTTTTATCAATGTGCTCCAGGCCGTGCAACCCATAATGGGGCCTATATGTCTCAGGCACTATGCTATGTGTGCTCAGATTCATGGGTTTCCATGGAAAGGCCCCTACACTCCACATCATGGCTTCTGCACTCAATGGTTTGGACCCTGTACTTAATGTTGGAGTCCATGTGGTTAAGCCCAGTTGGGCTCATTTCAACATGATTAACAGTTGCATATGTGGTCCAAAATTTGACCTGTGATCTCAAGCTCAGAGGCTAGATCTGTGCTTATGCATTCTATGCCAGTACCCTGAATAAGGATAATTCCAGGGCCAGTCCTTTCAATTCAAGGGGCATTGCTCCAGACTCTACCTCCTTTCTATTTTATAGCGATCGTCCCTCTCTTCAGTGCATTGCTGAGAATTTTATGTATTTGGTACGTATTCATCCCAAATCCAAATTACCCCATGTTCTCTGTACTATTACCAAAGGGTCCCTCCATGCCCCCTATATTTTTTTATTCCAAGTCCTATAAGTTCCCTTCCTATACTTTCAGACCAAGGTTTCCCATTCCAATTTCAGTGTCCAGTTGATTGTTATGCATGGGCTTCCTGCTACTTTGTTCCCCATGACAGTATCAAGTCCATGAGGGAAGTCACCGTGGCATGTTCAAGAGGAAAAATTCTCCTTTAGGTAAAGTTTTTACACCCAATTTGGCATACATTGGGATATCAAATTTCAGTTGGCCATTAGGCACAGATATAATTTTCACAACCTAAGTAGATCGTTCAAAAATATAGTTTTTATTCCACCCCTTACCTCTATATTACAAAATATTTTCATAGACAACTGCATCAGCCTTCCTAAATATTTCCTTCAGTTTCTTTTCTAGACAACTTTATTCACCAGTTTTCTACCAAAATTAAAAAAAAAAATCTGTGCTTCCAAATCTTTTGATCTGTAATGCATGGATGAACTTCATTTGAGATGTTAGGATTATTTAGGATGTTAGATAGGATATTAATGTTCCTTGGGTCTTCTGGTCCCATACCCAAGTCACCAGTCTTAACCATCACTCAATTCATTGCTCTCCTTATATGTTCACCATAAACATCTTTGACTTTTATAATGTGCTTATTTAGAACTTCAGAAGCTTTTGTTTATTCCATCTTCTATTCTCAACTGAACAAGAGCATATCTCCTTGACATTCTCTCAGCATCCCTCAGCAGCTCTACTTGAGACTACCTCATCCACTTTCCCTTTGTCTATGTGTTTGAGAGCCTTGGATTAATACATGACTCAAACTGATGGCCTTGCCTTTTTGTTTATCTCTTTTCATTATGAGAAGGCCATTCTCCTTCACCTTTCAAGCTCATTGTCTTGTTGCTGCTGGGCACACAGGAAACACCACGTACTTCCTCCATTTCAGATTCTATTGCCTCATTTCTACTTTAGCCACCGCTTTAATCCATTGCACTATTCTTTTATTTCTATGTCTTGGATTTGTGTTCATAGCATTGTCTATCTGTTGCTTGTCAGCCATAGCTGGCACCATATGTTTGGTGCCTTCAGACTCAGCTGTCAGGGAGTCCTCATGATGTATAGGGGTCCAAATATGTGTTTCCATGATATCTGGCTGCCTCTAGAACTCCAATGACTTAGGTCACCCAAAGGTTGTTGATGTGCAAGTCTTTTCTTCCCCATCCCTCCCTCCTTCTACCTGATATGAGTGAGTACTGGCTTAATATTTGCAAGAACTCCTTTTCTTTCATTGTCATCTTGGTGAAAATATTATGATGTTGTGTCTCATTTTGCAGATGGAACAACAGTATTTCAGAAATACTTTAATATTGCTTACATGTGATGGTTAGGGAAGTGTGATGGTCTTGGTCTCATGTCAGGTAATTCCCAGACAATTAGCACTTAATTTAAGAGTAAATGTAGGAACAGAAGGCTCATAGTATAAAATTGTGATTGCTGACGAGTGGGGATGCTCCTTTTCTGAAACTGAAATTGCATATTTCAGGACCAAACTGACTTTCTAAAACTGCTGACAAACTAATACTATTTTACATAAGACCATGTAAACAACAATTAGAATACAAGATAATAATACCTCAGTTCTAAAGTAAATAAAAATTTCTACATATTGTTTCAATGGTTCCAGTTTCCTTAGAGTTTCCACTTACTGTCTTTTTGAGAAAACATGCATAATAGTATATAACAATTCAAACTTATACTATAGTTTCCAGTTTTTTTCTCAAATCACATGCACATAATTTTTCTAGACTACCATAAGACATTGTGTAGTCAGCTCCTCTGTTATTCAGATAATTTTTCTGTCAATCTCTCTTTATACCCCATTTTCACCAGGCAAGATACCCTCACATTTGCTATATTCTCTGTGCCATACAACACCATCTGCAACATCTCGATAAGCCATCATTTACTGAGGCCCCCAACTCTTGTTCATGAAGTATTTTTATATTACTCTGACCCATGCAGCATTTCTTTATAATTGTTTATCTGGTATGGCAATTTCTTTTCCAAAAGAAACTTTTCAGTTTCTTGATGGGATGAACCCCATACTAATTAATACAACTTCTTTTTAAAATATAGATACTTTGCAAAGCACTTCTGTATGCAAGATTCTATCTGATAGTCATATCATCTTAGCCTAATTGTGCTCCTGTAACAAAATGCGGCAAATTGAATAATTTATATAGGGGGATAGACAAATCTTATCTATCAGCTCTATGTGAAGATATCCACAATGTTTATGCTTTAGTTTGTTACATTATCTGGAGAGCATTTAGTCCTTACTTGTGGAATGATGCTTTGTATTTCCAATCCTCTGGAGAGATGTAACTACACTGTAAAAAGCAAAGGGGCAAAGGAGGAAATGAACTTCCTCTTTCAAGCTTTCTATTAGGGAAGCTGCTTAATCTCATTCATGAGAAAGGAGTCCTTATAATTCAGTGTCATCCCAAAGGTAATACTGCCCAGTTCTATTATACTGGACATTAATTATGTTGGTGACAAAAATATTCGAGCTGGGCTTCTCATCCTATGAAATTAAAGTATTTGTTGAGGGTTTGCTCCCTGCTAAGCAAGATAAAAGGAAGTTATTTTTATAATCCTTCAATATATGAGCAAACAGAAAATAATCAAGTGGTAAAGGACTCATTGAAGTTCAGTCACTAAAGCATAACTGGTATATAGACTCAATCCTGCCTACTATGCACTTCCAGAGTTCTCTTTATAATATTTCTACCACTTCAAGTAAATATTAAGTGCTTCCTTATTAAACATAATAAATTCACTGGCACCTATTTGCAAAAAATTCATGGCAAGTTAGTGGGTTCATTTTGAGATATGAGAAGATAAATATAAAAATTATAATATTAGACATACTTTCCTAAGGGTGATATGGGTTGTCAGAAGTACCAGGGGCCTTCTTCAGAAGTAGAGTAAGTTTGATAAGAATGTTCCATGTAGGCTCTGATAGCTTAATAATTAATCCCAGTTGGTGTCACTGTTTGAGTCAGTTTAAGAGGGTTCAGTGTTGCTGAAGGATTATGTTGCGTGGGAACTAACTTTGAGTGCTAAAACTTTATACGTACTTCCTATTCAGTACTTCTTTGTCCCTTATGGTTAAAGATATGACCGTCTTAGTTTCCTTCATATCTGTCTGTCATTCTTGCCACTATGCCTTTCCTCCATGATGGATTCTTATGCCTCTGAAAATGTAAACTAACATAAATCCTTTGTCCTCTAAGTTGCCTTGGGTCATTGCATTTTATCACGCAGCGAAAGTAGCTAATGCAGAGAAGAACAGTTTGTGTAGAATTGGAAGGATTGCATAGGGAAACTGAACTGTGAGCGAGCCTAAAAGACAGATGAGATTTTAGGTATCAGAACAGGGAATGAAGGAGGGCATTTTCTATAGAGGAAACAGTGTGGCAAAAGTACCTCGGGGTTGTAAATCCTGGTCAAGTATCACTAGTTGGATCAACAGCAAAATATAAGCTTTGAATAAAATATAAGTGAAAATACAGCTGGTCTTAGATTCAAAGAAAATGATAAAGAGGTATGCAAATGGGAGACTGGGGCATTGCACTGATTTCTAAGATGTGACACAGTATCATAAACTATCCAGCACATTGAAATAGAATACAACATAGACCAAGAATTGCTACACATAAGAATTTTCATAATGAAGCTCATTAAAATGTGCATGCTATCACAAATTAACAGAAATTTGAAAAAGTGTATATCATTGCTATTATTGTTATTCTACTAGAGAATGAATTGGCCTTAAACTAGTAAGCAGTGATTTTCATCACAGTGATTACATCTATAAACCAGTCAAAGGCAAAACTTGAGCCACAAAAAGGTTTAAGAAAGAAAATTAACAAATTGAAAACTTTCTTTATTTGTGCACTATTATGAGCTGTTTTGAAAGTTCAAACAGGACCAGAATCAACAGGTAGGAATTTCAGAACTGTTTAGTGCTTTGCTCTTAAGAAAGATGCTCATAGAAATGAATTTAGTAGCAGTGATCTTTTATAAAGGAAAAACAAATATCATTTGAGAAAATGCGCTCCCCATATTAATGATGATCTCTCATTTTGCAACGGTATTTTGAACATTTCTGTAGCTTGCATGGTTGAATGCACTTTCCCCTCTCTGATTCTGGAACATAAGAATTAATCTTTCAATGCATTATGGTAACAGTCTCCCAAGCTATGCAGCAAGAAGCCTAGGTTAAATCGCAGTTCTGCCAGCTTTCTCTAGCAGCAGATGTGAACAGATGCAGAGACCCACAGTCAGACATTAAGCAGAGAGAATTTAATGGGGCTGTCTCCATCAATCCCTCCTCTCAGAACTCAGGGAACTCTGAAGGAAGGAGGCAGAAAGATTGTAAGAGCTTAGAGAAGATGGAGGATACCTAAAAGACGATGTGTTCTGAATCAACTAAGCAAGGTGCATGTGAGCTCATAGAGACTGAAGGAACAAGCACAGGTCCTAACATGGGGTCTGCACTAGGTCCTCTGCATATTTATATTATAGCTTTTAACTTAGTATTTTTGTGGGTCTCCTGACTGTGAAGATAAGTAGATCTCTGACTCTAGTGCCTGCCCTTGGCACTCTTCTTCTGTTGGGTTACCATATCCAACATCAATATGATAGTTTTTCTTTTATCTTCTTAGATTTTGTTTTGTTGGGTTTGGTTATTATCTCCTAGGAGCCTGCTCTTTTCTAATGAGAAACTGGTAAGGAATGAATCTGTAGGATAGAAGAGGTAGAGGGACCTGCCTGGGTGGAGTAGAGTGAGGGAAAACTATAGTCAGGACATATTGTATAAGAAAATCAAATAATTAATTTTAAAAAGGAAAAAATTGAAAAAATATCAACTGCATTTTCTACTTTGGAGAATGCAACATCATTCTGTTCTTCACAGATGAAGAACTACTCCTCTTATTTTATTATCATATGAATAAACAAAATATATATTATATGGCCTGGGTATTTCTCAAATATCAGGTCTTGCTTGATTCTCTAATATTTAGGATTTAAAAGTCAAAGAATATTTGAGCCCAAGTAAGGGTAATCCTTTGATGTATGCAACACATTAAATTGACTTCCTCCTAAATGTTAGGATCATTAAGAGAAGCAAGAGATGGAATATTAAACAAAACAAAAGCAATGATTATATGCTCTGGAATTAATATCAGATAGATAAAGGTTATGGCACTGTATGACTAAGTGCTAGGCTTTCCAACAATGAGAACTTATTTCCTGGTGGAAATTAGGTAGTTGAAGGATAGCTATCTGACCCAGACTTATACAATAAAATTTCTTCTTTGAATCATTTTCTATCAAGAGAGTTCACTTCAGTTTAGCTCTTAAAATGAGCTGTGAAGTTGTGAACAGTAACTGCTTTCTCCAATGTGGGTCTAAGATAGAGAAAGTGCTTTATAGGCAGAGAAGCCCAAGGAGCTCACTCAAGGGAAAAATCAATAACAGTCTACAAAGCTATTTGTAATTCAGATAAGAAAGATGTGCTATAGAACCAAATTTCTGTTCAGCCTCTGTAATAATTAGAACAAGAAACTCAGAAATGCCAAGATTCTCTCTCAGTTGTTTCTCCTTCTATTACTATAACCAAGACATTTAAACAAAAAAACCCTATACTTAACAAAATTAAACTCATTGATGAGTTTTATATTCAAGTAACTCTACTATTATACAAGTATTTTGACTTGTATTAACATTGTTAGTCTTAAAATATTATTTATTTTACAATGACAGAGCTTGTAAGAAAGATACCCTTGAGGCTTGTAATACCAGCACTTGGAGGCAGAAGCATGAGGATTGTTATTATCTTGAGGTGAGCCTGGTCTGTGTACCAAGATGCCATCTCAAAAACAAATAAAATTGATTAAAACTGAGGCAAACAGTAATGCAAATATCAATATTATATATTAAGGTATGTGTGTGTATGTTTTGTGGTCATTGAGAAACTTTGTTGTTTCAACCCATATTGGGAATCTTTGACATAATAATAGTGATTATCATTGATAAAAATAGATGCAAATTCAAAAAGCCAAAATATATTCTGCAACCAATTTAGTGACAGGAGCTATAGGTTCAAAGTTACATAGTCATTCTGAGTTCACATTGGTCAAGACACACCACACAGAGGCCACATGGTAGCTAAGAACAGAGGCTAGAAAGAAGATATTTAAATCATGACTCCAGTACTTTCATAAGAAGAAGTCTTGAGCAAATAACATCTGCTGCTGTCCATTTTATCATAGAAATGGCAGCAGCTGAAGGTAACAGCAATCAGAGTTATGTGTTTGGGTGCCAACAATATCTTATAACTCCACTTACTAAAATGCTGTGGTAGCATCCTTATGGTAAACAAGAACAGTCCAAAATCTGAGCAATTCAAGCCTGAAGAAGTGCTGTTAGATACCAGGAGCCGAAGATGAAAGAAGAGTCATGGTCTGAACCTCAAAGCCAAGACCTACTTAGTGAGCTAACATTTTCTGGAGCAAGCACATCTGCAGTAACAATTACGCAGATTGTTTGACCATGGGTAACTAGAACACAATGACGGCAGAAGACTGGGAGATACTGCTGCTCTGACAGATAGAGATAGTCCTACTAGCATTGTGGGGTCTTGGTCTAATGTCCTTAGACTAATTCGTTGTTTTCAAATAATGTTTGTTATAAATGATTTTTAATTGAAATTTTAATTAAAACATAATTATTTCACACTTCCTTCCCTTTCCTCCTTCTAACCCCTCACATGACACCTTTCTGCAACCGGTCCCTTGTACACTCTAATTCTCTCTCAAATTCATGACCATTTTCTTGAATATTATTAATACATAAAAACATAAATCCAACCTGATAAGTTCATTTAGTGTGTCTTATGTGTGTATGTGTTAGATAACCAGTTAGGAGGATCACCCCGAAAAGAGACTAATATTCCCTTTCTTAGTACTTATTAGCTGCCTTAGTACTTTGTCAAGGAATTAGACCCCATCAGACTTTCCTCTTCATTATCAAGGTTGTTGGTATCACCATGGTTTAGAATCTTATTTAGGCAGCTGTATTGCTGAGGTATCTTAGATGTACTTTCCCCATGATTTCTAGGAGACACAATCTCACAACAGACTTCCTGGTCTTCTGGCTCTTACACGTTTTAAATCCCCACTTCTCTGAGATGCTCCCTGAGCCTTAGGTGAAAGAGCTGTGATATGGATTTATCTCTTGGGCTAAGTTCCCCACCACCTGTAGATTTCTGAATTACTGCCATTTGTTGTTTTCTATAATGACCTACACTTGCTGTAGACTATCTTACAAATAGCCCAGCACCAAACATAAGAAATTTCCATTTAAGTTGTTAGTTACCTTATATTAACAGATGAGTATAGCTCTCATCAACTATCAAGGAAGCTTTTCTTTAAAATTTACTGTTATTACTTCATATGTGTGTATACATAAATCATTTATACAACTTCCTGCCTTCTTCTTCATAAACTCTCACTTGCTTGAACCCCTGTTCTCTCTCTGTCTCTCTCTGTCTCTCTCTGTCTCTCTCTCTCCAACAACTTATGGCTTTTAATTATTGTTACTTATGTAACTGGACAAATGTATAAATACAACCTGATGAGTTCATTTAGTGTTACTCACATGTATATGTTTTTAGTTATAACCAGTTAGAATTGGATAAATATTAGGGGGTCCTTGGGGAAGACTGATTCTCTTTGTTTCAGCCATTATTGGACATTTGTAGCTCTTCATTTAGGGTAAAGGACTTGTTTTACACATACAGGTATGTATGTATATATATATATATATATATATATATACACACATATATATGCATGTTTGTATGTGTATCTATATCTACACATATGTATGTATGTCCATTTATATATATATATATATTTATATAAAAATATAAATAAATGTATTTGTTACATGAATGTAAATTCACATTTGTATATATACATATAATAAATATATTTGTATATATTTCCACTTACATACCGCACAAACATATTTATTTATATGTGTGTGTATATATATATGTGTGTGTATGTATATATTCCATATTCATATACCAATTGGTGCTGTCATTGTTTAGGTCTGTTTGGGCAACTATATTTTTAAAATTTCAAAAGTATGGCTTCTCCTTCACATTCACAATCCCACCAAAAATAGAGGTTTGTTTTCCTCATATCTTTACCACAATTTGTTGTCAATTGTAACCTTGATCTTAGTCATTCTGACTAGGGTGAGATGAAAACTCAATGTAATTTCATTTTACAATTTATTAATTTCCAAGGACAATGAACACTTTTTGATACGTTAAGCAATGCCACGAGCCTCATGGTAGAATATAAAATAATGAAAATGGGTTAATTCTAGATGTAAGACCTAGCTAGCAATATGCTAAAGCTATTGGCCAAGCAGCGTTTTAATTAATATAGTTTCTGAGTGATTATTTTGGGAGTCTAGGTGGCTGGGAAATGAACAAGTGACCTCCTACTACAGTTCTATATTTCTATTTTGTGCCAATATAATTATGTCTTATCACTACAGTTCTGTGGTACATTGTGATGTATGCAATGGCCATCATGCCAGTAGTATTCCTTTTTCTCAGAATTTTTTAGGCTGCACAGTATATTCCTTGCTTTTCTTTTTCTGTTCCTGTGAAGAATGCTTTGGGGATTTTGATTGGGATTGCACTGAAAACGCTTTTGGTGGAATGGTTAATTTAGAATATTAATTCTACCAACCCATGATCATAGGAGGTTACATTCCATTTTTTAGTGTCTTCCTCAGTATCTTCCTTCTGAGATTTAAATTTTGAATTAGAGGTCTTTCGCCTTTCAATTATAGAGGTTTATTTATAATATTTTATTTTCTTTGATGCTACTGTGAATGAAAGTATTTCTTTAATCTAGTGTTTGTTGATGTAGAGAAAGGCAGATTTTGTAAGTGAATTATGTATCTTTTCACATTACTAAAATTGTTGATCATTTATTCACGTTTTCCTATGGAATTTCAGTATTTCTTATGCATAAAATCATATGTTACAAACATCAATAATTTGACTTTTTTCCTATTCGTATACCTTATATTTCCTTCTCTTGTCTTATAAATATTGCTTCACACCCAATTTTGAAAACGAGTGGAGATAATAAACAATGCTGTGTAGTTCATAATTTTAGTAGTATAGTTTTGAGATTTTTTAGAATGATGTTGGTTTTCAATACATATACCTTTGTTATGTCAAGGTATTTCCCCTCCAATCTTATACTCTCTTGAGCTTTTATCATGAAGGCATGAGGGATCCTCTTTTGTCAAAGACCTTTTCTGCATCTATTGAGTAGATTTTGCTGTTAAGTAAACTTAGATATATTGAAGCATCCCTGAATTTCAGGAATAAACTTAAAGATGTTTTCAGATAATCATATATATGTTTTTAGAGACAGGATTTCTCTGTGTAACTGCCCTAAATGTCTTGGAACTCACTTTGTAGATCAGGGAGACCTTGAACTCACAGAAATCTGCCTCCCTGAGTGCTGAGAATAAATGTGTATGCTACCATGTCCAGCTCTCTTTGTAAATATATTATTGAGGTGTTTTGCATCTATGGTGATCAGATATATTTATGTACCTGTTTTTTTCTTTGTTTGTGGTATTTTGTTTTGTTTTATTCTTTATTTGTCTTGGGCATTATAGTAATACTAGTTTCTTGAAGTGACTTTGGAAGTATTCCTTCTGTTTTTAGATTTTAGAATAATTTAAGAAGCATTAGTAGTATATCTTCTTTGATTGTGTAATATAATTCTTCTGAAAATCCATCTGAGCCTGGGTTATTTTATTAATAGAGTTGTTTTTATTACTTTTTCTTTTTCCTTGTTTGTTATGATTCTATTTATGTTAGTGAGTTCTTCTTGGTAACTTTTGTGTTTTAAAGGAATTGAAATGCTTGTCTATTTCCTTTAGATTTTGCAACTTATGTTTTATAGGGTTTTTGAATATTCTGTTATGCTAATCTGAATCTCTTCGGTGCCTGTAGTTAGGTTCTCTTGTTCTCTTCTGATTCTGTTAATTTGGGTTACCTCTTTATTTCCTTTGGTTAATTGGGTGGGTCAAGAGTTTATCTTGCTTATCTTCTCAAAAAAACCCTCTTGTATTTCTTGATTCTTTATATTGTTTCTTTGTTATAATAATCTACCCTTAAAAGTTTAGGATGATATTTATTCTGTAATGATTATTTTCCATTTGGAAGCTATCGAATCCTTTCTCAATTAATAGTGCAGTCAAAATGAATATAAAGCAAGATTTTCTGTATGCTGCTATCTACATTTTTTAGCAGATAATTGTGGCAAGTTCATTTCTACAGTAGGCTTGAATATAAACCTAATATTAGAGAAATATGAGACTGGGTAGGGATGAAGAGGAAGTCTCATTGAAAGGGGTTTCTTTGGTTTTGTTTTGTTTTGTTTCTTCAAGACAGGGTTTCTCTTTGTAATAGTCCTAACTGTCCTGGAACTATCTCTTGTAGACCAGGCTGGCCTCAAACTCATATAGATCTGCCTGCCTCTGCTTTCCAAGTGCTGAGATTAAAGGCATGTGCCACCACCACCCAGCTCATTGAAAGTTTTAACTATTGGCTCCTCCTTCAGATTTAGAAATCATTGATACGGAATTTAAACTTTGAATCCCATTATTATCCCTGGCACTTGAACTTGAGAATTGAGGTCCAATATCCTTACATAGTTTGTAAAGTAAACAGTTTATAGACAATACCAGAAAAAAAAACTTGCTAAGGCATAAAGGGCAATGTGACATTTTGTTTGTGTCAGGCAGATCCAACCTCAAGCTCTAGTGCTGCCTGAATATTACGATCTTTATAAGGGAAAATTGACTGGGTAATAGCTTGGCAATAGAACACTTGGATAGCATACAAGAAGCCCTGTGTCAATCCCTATCACAGAAAAAAGAATAATAAGGAACAATAATATTTTCCTTAGAGAACTGCTGTAAGGACTATAAAAAACATAATCAATAGCATTTATAATACTTATTACACATTTCACTAGCATTCATTATTTTATTTGTTCTGTTTTTATAACAATCAAGACATAAGGTATTGTTATTCTATTTTACCAACAAAGTAAAACAGGTGCAAAATGATTAAGACATTAAATCACAGGTCACAAAACATATTAAAGAAAATTGAAATTATTTTTATTTTTCACCTAATATAACACTAAAATTTTATTTCAAAATGAATGCCTTGCTATAGCAAACATCCCACAACACCTTTACTCACTTCCAATCTCTATGTAATGAATAGACAAGCTCCAGAGGGGCTGCTGATGTATAGAGATTAAAAAACCCATGTATTTTAATGAAACATGTAAGTTTGTAGGTCTGACCCTGCCTTTTATAAGTTTATTGATCTTGGGGAAATTACTTAACATTCCCAAACCTTGTCTGTGTCCTCTACAAAAAGTAATAATAATTATTCATCCAATGTCATATGTAAAACAAGTCATTTTCAGTGCTCAGTAATGCCTGTGTAATATAACACAGTAGCTTTGTAGTGAATTATTATTAGTGGCCAAACACCTGAGGTATATGAAAATTCATCAACAATTTTGCAATTTAATTCTCTATACCTTTATTTTGGTTTAGTGGAACATTTACAACTCTTGCTTCCAATGCCTGTCCAAGTATCTGGTACAAACAGGATTTCCACTTACATCCTCAACAAGAAAAATACGAATAAATGGCATTAACTATAAATGACGGGATTCTGCCTAGTTGAATATATATATATATATATATATATATATATATATATATATGAAACTGGAAAAATTATCTGACTGTGTTAAATATCTTAAAAGAGATAAAAAAGAAAGTATCACGTAAATAAACTGTGCTTTTAAAATTCTATAAGGTTTCCCAGATAACTCAGTGCTTGAACTGGGCTGTAAAAAAATGTGTTACATTTGGTCATAAAGGGAAAGATGACTAAATCGTCAGGAAAAGAGATCAGCATGGCACAAAGATCATCCAGTCCTGGAGAATAAGGTATGTCCACAGAAAACCCAAGGAGTGGAAGAAGTGGCTGCAGAGAGAGAGAGAGACTAGGGTATAATTGTGGTGTACTTTTAAGGTTAGACTATAGACTATTGGACTTGAACCTGAAGGACAGAGAGTTAAAAATTGGAAGCTCATAAACTGACTTTTGACCACAGGTATACTTCAGCTTTGCATAATGATTTTTTTTGGGGGGGGTGAGGACTGAGTCAGGGTTTCTCTGTATAATAGCCCCGGTTGTCCTAAAATCCCCTCTGTAGACCAGGCTAGCCTTGAATTCACAGAGATTCACTAACCTCTGTCTCACAAATGCTGGGATTAAAGTTGTGTGCCACCACCACCCAACAGCATGATAATCTTAAGGTATTTGAACAAGTAACCAAGAAATTTAAAAAACAAATGGAGGTAGCATACTGAAATCTGGAATACTGATGTTCTTGAAAATAATGGAACATCTGGAACACTGAAGTTGTATTTCTGTCTGATAACAAAATTCCCAGTGCCAGGCATGGAAGCTTCCCTTTGTGTTGTTGGTCAGGAGAGTTCAAAGGACCACCTAAAACAATATATGTTTATTATTCTTGCCCTTAATTACCTCCTAGAATTTGAAAGTAAGACCTCACTGTTAAAGATACCATACATTTTTAGACATTTGACTTGCGATAATTGACTTAGAACTGACTTGGAAATCTCCTATCTGAGAAATAGCTCTCAGTATCTGAAGATGCTATCCAAAGAAGGAGAACCATCAATAATCTTTCAAATCTGTGAAGCCTAAGAACCACAACAATGACCAGAATGGTAATATCATCTTATTGTTGCAATAGTGGCACTTAAATCTTAGGGGTAACTAGCATCAATCCAATTGGTCTATTTTCCACTCAATAGGATAGAATTTCTGCCTGGTACTATAAATCTTTCCAACTACACAGAAAAAAAATGCAGATCACAACTGCTAACCCATTGCTAACCAATGTATCATCATACAACCCCTACACCTAAGACTCAAGGAGCATCATGAAAGAAGGAAAAGACAGATTGTAAGAGCCAGATGATCATGAAATCTGCTATAAGAAAGTTGTACCCATGAAATCTCAACAATATGGTCACCTAGATAAGACCTATACAATAACATCAATTTACATGACAATACAGATGGAGGAAATTTTATAAGGCCCCACCCCTAGATGAAGAACTATAGAAAGTTAATGGCTACTGAGAGAGGAGAATCAGTTTTTTCCAGAACAAGCTGGATAATATGCTATCTAATTCCAAGTGATCAGTCCTATACATATACACATATACACAACATTAAATTGATTCACAAGGTTGTGTGTGTGTATCTGTCTGTCTGTATGTGTAGATAACAATAATAATAACAAAAAGTCATAAATTTGATAGCAAGTTGAGGGATACACAGGAAGAATGGAAGAGGAAGAGGGAGGGATAGAAATCATGTAAATAGAATACTCATGTATGAAATTCTCAGAAATATTAAATAAAACAAAATAAATAAAATAAGCAAAATATTGAAGAAAATCTTCATCTAAAAGTTAAACAAATGGCATCATCACAGCCATAGTCATATCTTTCCATGCTGGCCAATGTTTTGGTGTCTAAGTATCACAGCTAGGTGGACCTACTGATGGCTTCTCTTCCTTGGCAGGTTAATAATACCTTCTGGTACTCTGAACATTAGTTCTCAGGGAGGGGGTTTTCAAGCGAAATTCAGACTGTCTTCTGAGTTTTGTGTCTGAAGTGCATGCTATCTCCTGCAATGGGTATTTACCTTAAACTTCTGGGAGACAACCTTGAACATAAGCAAAAGCCTGTGTAAAAATGCACAACTGGTAAAAAAAAAATGCACAACTGGCCATGGAGTGCCCAGTGACCACATGCACGAAACCACTGTTGCACCTGAGGTTCAGAGAATATAATGGAAGAAGGAACAGAAAAATGGTAAAAAAAAAAAAAAAAAAAAAAAAAAAAAAAAAAAAAAAAAAAACAGGGGGCCAGGAAATCTGATGTGAGTTTGTGCCTTCTAAAAATGACCAAGAAGCCACACTCATGACACTTCAGCAATATGGCTTCCTAAACATGACCCAGCCAACTACAACATTAATAGACATGATAATATGCAAGTAAGAAATCTCAAGGGGTCCCCAGACCTTGATAAACAGATACAGATACCTAACAACTACTGAATTAGTCTTCCCCTGAGATTATCCTTCTATTTGTGCACCCAGTATCAAGTGATCTGAAACTGTATATGTCCAAATCATATGAGATAGACTAGGCAGGTTATATTTATATATTTATGAGCATTATATATATATATATATGTGTGTGTGTGTGTGTGTGTGTGTGTGCAACAATCATAAAGAAAGAGGCTATAGATTTGAAAGTGAATAGAGGTGGGATGGGGATTTGGAGGAAGGAAAGGAGAGAACTTCTATAATTATATTTTAATTAAAATAAAAATAAGCAAATTAAGCATAAGCAAATAAAAACCCTCATTTATAATTATTATTTAGATAAAAGCAAATTTAGTCAAACTCCTTTATTCATTTGAGTAAAATGTTAGTATTAAGTATATGTTGACCATATTAAGTGTTGATGAAATTTTGAAGTGAAAATTGGTGTAACTATTTTAGAAGAACTTGATTTCTTTTTACAAAAGTAAACATATAACTGCCTTGTGGGTCACCCAATTAATTTCTGAGTATTATTTTATTTAAGAGAAGTTAAATCATATATCCAGATGAAGATTTTTGTATTAATGGTTATAGTATATTTACTAGAATAGCACCATTCTGAAAGAATAAATGTCTCTCTGAAAAGTGAGCAGATAAATAATTGTGATACAGAAACACAGTGGAAAACTACTTAACAATAAAGAAGGAAGTATGTAGTAATCTATATAAGAGTTTGGATGGAAATCAAAACATCATGCTTAGTGAAATATGAAAGACAAAAAAGCACATATTTTCTGATTCCATTGCTATAATTTCTGGGGGAAAAAGCAAACTAATCTACATTGACAGAAAAAAATCAACTGCCTGAGTGGGAGGCATGGAAGAAGTACAAATAAACACAAAAATGCCTGCATATACATCGGTTTGGTGTCTTGAATGGAGGTACTCTTGTCTGTAGATGCATATATTAGCAAGTTTCAAAAGTTAACAATTTGTACAACCTTAAATATATACAGTTCATTGCATGTGAAGTTCTCTTTGTGTAAAGCTATGTATAATCCATCTGCCTGATCAATGCAAGAGTGATTTTCAAAGCAAGAGATGTGCAGGCAGGAAATGAGAGCGCCTTGAGCTGTATTGGAAGCAGCCAAATCAAGAGAAATAAACAGATGTGTGAAAGATTTCAGCATACACTCATAAGACTATGCAAATAATCACCTATTCCAAAGGTTGCCTTGTTCTAGTTTTACAGAGCAACATTCAGGGAAAATTCCATTCTAAAAGCCCCCCTGAATTTGTTCGAGATGCTTACTATGAATTCAAAGATCTGGGAGAACACCATGAATTCTAGTCAACTGCTAAAATTATTTCAAAGGGCAATAAAAGGAGTGGGAGGAAAGAAGAGAAAAGCATTGTTTAAGTACTAATTTCTATCATATTCTTCAGTCGTTGTCTCCTGATCATAAAAGAAAAGGTGGGAAACCAATATTTGAGTTGGGGATCAGAGTACAAAGCTCAAATAATGGGAATGCCCATAGTATGATCACAGTAGATAACTTTCCCCATCATGATAATATAATTGGTGAGAGTTTGTTTTGCTTTAGAAGTTAATTTAAAAAATTGAGAAGACAGCTCAATCTAGAAAGGTCTTGTGTAGCAAGCATGAGGGCCTGCTCTTGACCCCTAGCACACATATAAAGAAAAAGCCAAGGAATGACACTGCACACTTTGAACCCCAACACCACAGAGGCAGAGACAAGTAGATCTCTGAGACTCATTGACCAATCAGCTTAGCCTACACAATGAGTTTTAGGCCAGTGAAAGACCTTGTAAAAAGAAACATGTTATGTTAAGTGTAGTCTGAGGAACGAAAGACATGCAGGCATCATTTGTAGTCCTTTGACTTTTACCCATAAGTGTGTGTGTGAGTGTGTGTGTGTGTGTGTGTGTGTGTGTGTGTGCGTGCGTGTGTATGTGTGTCTGTAAAAGGACATCTTTCAAACTTTCAGAATTCTTCCCTATTTGCAATACATTGTATCTCTTTTCACTATCACAACAGCCTTCTGAGGGGAGGTATTTTAGCTTCAATTTTCTGTGAGGAAATCTGTAAAGACTACTTCGACACTGTGGAAGCAACATAAAGTTCAGACTATTTCATTCCTGGGTTTGAATGTTTATTGCGCATTCACTTACTGGAAGGTAAGTTTTTCTCACATTACTTTTTCTGGCCTCTTTTTTACAACCTTCCCTCTTTCCTTTTGTGGTTGTTCAGTTGTACTATTAGTGGCTTCTTTCACTGCCAATCTCTAAACAAAGAGTTCTCTCGGCTCTGAGACCCATTTTCATTTCTTTCTACCATCTTGCCAGTTGATTCAATTCCCTGTAGTTAAAATAGTGAAAAAAAAAATCTTTGGTAGATTTGAAATTGTCATAACTATTCAAATAAAGTCTTCAAAATATTTGTGCATTTCAGCACAGTACACGACTGAAAATTAGCCATTTTTCAGTTTGAAAAAATGTTTAACAACTTTGATTTTTGCCTTAAGGAGTGATTTGCGAAAGTAAGAAAGAAAAAGAACACAGTACGGGCAACAAGGCCTCAACTGGTACGCTCTCAGCAGATAATTTTTCACCTTGGAAGGTGGAAGCACTCCCAGGTCATTTTGTCCTAAGAGATTACTTTATGACTATTTCTCGAGAGCTGTGGAGCTGCTGAGAGTACAGCTAATGCAGCAAAAGAATGGAGAGCGGCTTTCCATTCTGTTCATAGAAAAGGTCTGACAGTGCCCTTGCCTCACTTGTTCACGGCTGCACCGGAGTTGATCATCTACCCTTCTTTTCCCTGCTGAGGTTTGAATTAACTCATCTGGCCAAGAGGAAACTCTCAGTACAAAGGATAGCGCTTTGCCCTCACCCTAGAACCCTACACATGTGGAAATATCAGGTGGGATTGTGGTGTCCACCAGCCCCAGGATTTGGGAAGCTGAATCAGAAGGATCATGAGTTCAAGACTTTTCTGTTATTAAAAAACAAAAACAAAAACAAAAAAACTGCCTCCAAAGAAAGATAAAATCTTAACAAAAAAAACTCAAAAATAAAAAAATAAAAAACAATTACAATGTTTCCAAAAATCAAACAAACAAACTCCCTGTGCCTTCTGGGACAGAGACTTTGTCCAGATTCAGAGTTAGACGCTATTTACAAAGGAAGGGGGCGTCTATAGCCTTTCTGTAAGAAAACCTGTGTAGGTCTATCCTCTGCCTTTCAATTGCTCACTTGCCTGTACATTTGGAGTGTTCTTCACCACCTTCACTTCCACCTGTCTATCAACCATCTGTAGCAATTTCTCTATGTGGGATAGTATTCAGGAGCCAACAATTTGGAAATCTCAAGGCATCTATATACAAACAAAACTTTGAACAAAACCAAAGGTGCAAGTGTTTCTGACATTTGTGTTTGCACACTTGTCTGAGTGATTTTTGTTTTGTTTTGTTTTGTTTTGTTTTGCCTTTGCACGTTTGGAGACGGCAAGTGAAAAGCCTGAGTTACAGGTAATTTCCAATAGGAAGAAGGGCAGTTAATAAACCAGAAATGACCTTTGGTTCCTTAGGCCCAGAGTTCCCAGAGCAAATGGCATAGTGTCAAGAATTCCTATCTACCTTACTGGGGAGTCTCAAAGGTTTCAGCAAGTGTTGGCTTGGCTGCAGTTTCTTCTATAATTTGTTGGGCCTCCCCCTTCTGCTTGTCTGGGTAGCCCTTTGAAAGAGCCCCTAACTGCTACTGGTAGCTGGTACTTCTAGTGCCCCTTCCTCCTTCTCCCAACTCCAAGAATCTGTTTTGGGATTGGGTTTTGCAATGAAATCCGGCCTGTGCTAGCCTTCTACAGAGTCGGTAGACTTGTCTGATAAAAATCACTCCAAGTTAAAGCTTCTAGTCTGAAGCCCAAAATCTGACTCCCGAAAAACAAGGGTATTTGGGGAAGAAGGGTCCTCAGAGGCTACAGCGAGTCACTCCAGCCTTCACCCATACTACGCCAGCACTTCGTTCTTTAAAGCCACCCAGCGCTGGCTTGCAGTGAGAGGAGGGGAAAAAGGAAAGGGGAGGGGAGGGGAGAGAGAAAGGAGGTGGGAAGACAGGGAGGCCGGCCCGCGGGGGCGGGACCGACTCACAAACTGTTGCGTTGCTTTCCACCTCTCAGCGCCCGCTCGGAGTCCCTGGGAGCCAGCCTGCTGGGAGAACCAGAGGGTCCGGAGCAAACCTGGAGGCTGAGAGGACATCAGACGGGAAAAGACTGAGCTAGCCACTCCAGTGCCATACGGAAGCTGAAAGGACACACCACAACAGCCCCAGCTCAGCGACAGCCGTCGCCTGTTGCAGCGCGGCGGCTTCGAAGCCGCCGCCCCAGTGCTGCCCTTTCCTCTTCGGTGAAGTTTGTAAAAGCTGCGGGGGACTCCGAGGAAGCAAGGAAAGTGTCGGGTAGGACTACAGCTGCCTTTGTCCTCCTCCCCTCTACCCCCTACCCCCTCCTGGGTCCCCTCTCCAGGAGCTGACTAGGCAGGCTTCCTGGCCAACCCTCTCCCCTACACCCCCAGCTCTGCCAGCCAGTTTGCACAGAGGTAACTCCCTTTGGCTGAGAGCAGGCGAGCTTGTTGCAAGGAAGGCTTTTGGGAGCACAGAGACTGAGGAGCAACAGCACGCCTGGAGAACCCCTGATTCCAGGTTCTCCCCAGGCACCTCCTCCTGCCAGCCCCTCACCCTGTGTGTGGAGCTAAAAATCAAAAGATGAAAAGGCAGTCAGGGCTTCAGTAGTCGAAAGCAAAACAAGAGCTAAAAGAAACCAAAAAGAAAAGAGCCCAATTCTTATTTGCACCTGTTTCAGTGGACACTGAATGTGGAAGGCAGAAGATTTTCCCTTCCCCTCGTCAAGCTTTGAACATCTTTTAATCTGTTCTTCAAGTATTTAGGGACAGACTGTGGAACTAGCAGGGCAGAATCTGTCTAGCGCTTGCCTTGCTTTACAAGATACTTTGAGACTATCTGTGCGCTTTTTTTTTCCTCCTGCAAGTTTTCTTCCCTGGAGCTTCCCGCAGGTGGGCAGCTAGCTGCAGCTACTACATCATCAGTCAGTTGAACTCTTTAGAGCAAGAAACAAGGAGGCAGGATAAGGGAATTCAGTGGAAGATACAGACAAGCTCAAGGATGGAGGTGCAGTTAGGACTGGGAAGGGTCTACCCACGGACCCCGTCTAAAACCTATCGAGGAGCTTTCCAGAATCTGTTCCAGAGTGTGCGCGAAGCGATCCAGAACCCGGGCCCCAGCCACCCCGAGGCCATAAGCACAGCACCTCCCGGCGCCTGTTTGCAGCAGCAGCAAGAGACTAGCCCCCAGCAGGGGAGGCTGCAGCAGCACGGGGAGGATGGTTCTCCCCAAGCCCACATCAGAGGCCCCACAGGCTACCTGGCCCTGGAGGAAGAACAGCAACCTTCACAGCAGCAGTCAGCCTCCGAGGGCCACCCTGAGAGCGGCTGCCTCCCAGAGCCTGGGACGGCTATAGCTCTTGGCAAGGGGCTGCCGCAGCAGCCACCAGCTCCTCCAGATGAGGATGACTCAGCTGCCCCATCCACGTTGTCCCTGCTGGGCCCCACTTTCCCAGGCTTAAGCAGCTGCTCCGCGGACATTAAAGACATCCTGAGCGACGCCGGCACCATGCAAC
Organism: Arvicola amphibius; assembly: GCF_903992535.2. Taxonomy (NCBI): domain Eukaryota; kingdom Metazoa; phylum Chordata; class Mammalia; order Rodentia; family Cricetidae; genus Arvicola; species Arvicola amphibius. Next base: position 56,306,723 of record NC_052065.1, read on the forward strand.
TTCTTCAGCAGCAGCAGCAGCAACAGCAGCAGCAGCAGCAGCAGGAGGTAATAATCGAAGGCAGTGGCATCAGTGTGAGAGCAAGGGAGGCCACTGGGGTTCCCTCTTCCTCCAAGGATAGTTACCTAGGGGGCAATTCGACCATATCTGACAGTGCCAAGGAGTTGTGTAAAGCAGTGTCTGTGTCCATGGGACTGGGTGTGGAAGCATTGGAACATCTGAGTCCAGGGGAACAGCTTCGGGGAGATTGCATGTACGCGTCGCTCCTGGGAGGTCCACCCGCGGTGCGTCCCGCTCCGTGTGCGCCACTGGCAGAATGCAAAGGTCTTCCCCTGGATGAGGGCCCGGGCAAAGGCACTGAAGAGATTGTTGAGTATTCCTCTTTCAAGGGAGGTTACGCCAAAGGGCTGGAAAGCGAGAGTCTGATCTGCTCTGGCAGCGGTGAAGCAGGTAGTTCTGGGACACTTGAGATCCCGTCCACTCTGTCTCTGTATAAATCCGGAGTGGTGGATGAGGCAGCAGCATACCAGAATCGCGACTACTACAACTTTCCACTGGCTCTGACCGGGCCCCCGCACCCCCAGCCCCCTAGCCATCCACAGGCCCGCATCAAGCTGGAGAACCCTCTGGACTATGGCAGCGCCTGGGCTGCTGCGGCCGCGGCGCAATGCCGCTATGGAGACTTGGCTAGCCTGCACGGAGGGAGTGCAGTCGGACCCAGCACTGGATCGCCCCCAGCCAACGCCTCTTCTTCCTGGCACACTCTCTTCACAGCTGAAGAAGGTCAATTATATGGGCCAGGCGGTGGGGGTGGCACTAGCAGCCCCAGCGAGGCAGGGCCTGTAGCTCCCTATGGCTACACTCGTCCCCCCCAGGGGCTGGCGAGTCAGGAGGGTGACTTCTCTGCCTCCGAAATGTGGTACCCCAGTGGAGTGGTGAACAGAGTACCCTATCCCAATCCCAGTTGCGTCAAAAGTGAGATGGGACCTTGGATGGAGAACTACTCCGGACCTTATGGGGACATGCGGTAAGTTTTTCCTAAAATTGCCGCCTTTTGACAAAGGGCACAGAGCAGTAGTTTGCGTTTTGGGGGATCTAGGCAATCCCGCCCAAGGGAACACTCCGAGGGCTTCTAAAACAGCTCAGTTCAGTTCTATAGGAGGGACTGTCCTACATCTGGAATCCTCCTGGGGACTGTCCTCTTGTGAAATGTTCCACCTAAGCCTAGGAATCTTTGTTGTGCTTCTGGGTGCTAACTGGTGCCCTTTGAGATTCCCCTACACTCCCCCCCACCACCACCCAAATGCCTAAATCCCGCATTAAAATCTTTCTGATATTCCAAGTACTAAGGGTTCCAAACTTAAATCCAATTGCATGAGCCATTTTCAGAAATGACGCTCATAAGCCCTTCACTATTTTCCCCTCCTTTCCTCAAAGTCCTAGAAACACGATCAAAAACGTGGCCAGTTTCTCCTCTATGGGTCTGTTAGTATTTACCCTCTTGTCAGTGCATGGTCTTCGCATAATAAAAGAAAAATAAAAGAAAAAACCGATTTCGGGCCCATGTCCTTCAAAGAGAGAAATTCTCAGAGAAAGAAAAGCCGCATCTAGTTGCTAAGGGCCCCCGGTGTGAAGGAGTGCGATTTCTTCCCAGGTGGGACTTAACTTGCTGCTTAGAGGCCAGCCTAGAGTATCCAACAGGGCACTTTTAGAGCAGGTAGATGGGGTAGCTTTCATGGTAAACACGGGGCAAACTTTGCTCTCACGCATTTCTCAGCATTGGTTGACTGTTGGGAGTAATTGTGTGGGCGTTTTTCCCTTGGAAAGTGTTTTATTTTCTGTGTAGATTAGGATATATCAGAAGTCTCTATCTCAGGCTTGCATTCGACCTTAAAAGAAAAGATTGTACTTTAAATGAACAATTTAACCAGTTTTGATTTTGACTCACAAGTGTTGCAAGCAAAACAAAACCGTAAACCATGTCCTGCTTCTTGAGTGTGCTCAGAAATTTATACTGGGGAGGGAGGAGGAAGGTACCTCATTACATCTTTCATTTTAAGAATATTTTAAAACTTGAGTTGCTCATGACAACAAAGGGCGTAAGAACTGTCAGTGACCTATGAACCATAATGTTGCCCCACAGTTCTAATTAGGACAGGAGAAAAGTGGCGGGCAATTCCCTCTTATTAAAAGTATTTACTACTGCTTCATGAGCCTTGTGGAGACTAGTTGAAAAGTTTTCCCCACTAACTTAAGATAATTTTTTATCTGATAAGATGGAGTATTGGCTTAGTAATCAATGCCTAGGGTTTAGTTTTCTGAGGTGCTCATGCTCCCCATAAATTTATGTCTGTTTCTCAAATGGTTTTCTTTCATTTGTGACATCCCTCAAATTTCTTTGTAAGATGCACCATAATTTTGGTGACTTAATTCTAACTTTGTATTCTTTGATTGTTCATGGTTGTTAATACAGTGTCCAAAAATGAAAAAAAGATATATTTTCAAGAAGTACTCTTTTCTGAGTTATTGAAGAAACAATTTCTTATCACGGTTTGTATTCTATTTGGTTTCTAAGGTTTGTCTTACAGAACTTTCAAAGATTTCTTTTATATCATTAAATTTTTTCCAGTTAAGTTAGAGTGTTTATTTTTGTGATGAGTTTCACTGTGGGATAAACTGTCTTCATTTTATGAGAATAGATTTACTTGGTATGGTTAATTATTTCTAGGCTTGTCAACTAAAGAACAGAGTCCCTCTTTTACTACAAACTTTTCTTTGGGTGGGAATGTCTAAAGTGTTTCCTAACTTAGCATGATGCTAAGGCTAGGCACCTGAGTCATCCCTTCTTCTGGATACCCCATCCCAACTTGCTCACTTAATAAGAAGGAAAGAAGTAGTTCTCTGTGTTTGTTCAAGATGTAGCTTTGAAAATTCAGTCTGAATTTCCACCAAGTGAAGAAAAACACTTCCTAGCATTTATATAGTGAGTATTCTGATTTTATCTCAGTTCTTAATGGGAGGGGTACCTTCTCTATTAGGATGAGTATTATACTTTGAAGCCTCATTGATACTCTTTAAATTGTTGAGCTCAACTACTGAGAATTTATTAGAGTCAATGAAGTTCTAAGTGAGTTGAGTGGACAAACTCCATTTGTAAGATCTAAAAAAGTCATTTGAGTCATTTTGTTGAAAATTAATCAGCTGATCTAATCAGCATGCAAACAAACTCTAAAATGGAAATATTTTATTACTTTCTGTTGTTGCCCCCTTACTTTGCAGGCACAATTAGATGAAAGGCAAAGATTTTTAAAGGCAAGCCCAGAGCTCATTCCCTCTAGATGGCATGCATTGTATGCTGATTATGAGTTTCAAACCTCAAAACTCTGGAAGCGTCTCATAACTTTTTGGGTTCCTCCTTTTTTCAATTGTGTGTGATCATGAACATTATTAGTTCTATGAGAGAGATTTTTTTTAACTTTACTAACTGAAGCAGCAACATTTCTACCGAGAAGAAAGCAGAAGCTGAAGGTAGTCCTATTATTTTTTACTTAGTTTAGCATATGTTTTGAACAGAAGGAAAAATAAAAGGAATAGGTCATGTTTACAAGCCTGATGATATTTTATGGCTCTGTTTTCTCTTGGAGATGAAACAAGACTACAACATCGCACCACAATACTGTGGCAAACACTGATTCTTACAAATTAGATCCCTAAAGATCCCATGCAAGAATATGAATTGGGGTTTTGAGAAATTACTCAGAAGCAGAGTGAAAATTAATATTTTTTACTTTTTTGTTCTAGCATTCATAACAGGCATTATTTTAGTGGTGCTTTGGCACTGGCAAGTCCTGCCTGTTATTATTTTTCCTAAGCACGGCATTTTTATCATTTCTCATTTCATCTACCTTTTCCTTCCTAGTTACCAAGAAATTTTCCCAGCTGTCATATAAGGAGTGGGTTGCATGTTTTCTTAAGCAAAATTTTGCTTTAGGATCAATGATTTCTGCCTCTAGGCTTTCAGAATCAATATACTTGAGAAGGAGTGTCTGTCCTCTATAGTCAGTAAACATACAGTGAGTTCTTCCTGGGTGCCACTCATCAGAACCTGATGTCAAATAGCCAAGTCAGTTGGCATCCCATTTGAAAGTAGCCACAAGACGCAGCCATGGCTGGACCCTCTTGTGTAGGCTATCTCTCTCAGTTTGGTATCGTCAGTAGTAAACGTTTTCTATGCAGCTTAGAGATTTTCAATTGTAGATTTGGTTTGGGGTACTTTCCTGGCAGTGCTAATTTTACTTCAGAGTCTCATTCATTGAGTTGATACTAGGAAATAATATATTGAATTTACTGGCACATTAAATTTTCTTTGTTGTTTTTCCCTCACTGTTTTAATTTTTTCATCTGATTCACATAAATGCTTTTAAAACAATTTTTTCATCTCCTAATTTGTACACATACAGTGGCCACTCTTGGTGGTATCCTTGGGTTGAACATGGACAATTTATTATTAGTATTAATTATTTATGTTGATATTATGATCATTGCTTTCATTTGGAGCTCTGTTTAAGCAAGGAAGAGAATGCAGACTAGATGGGACAAAGCAAGAGACTCTATTTATAATCACATCTGAACTCAGGATACTGAAAAATAATAATAATGAAAAGCAAACAAAAAATTACATTTTGTGATGTTTGTAAGGGAGTGAAAAGGAAATCTTTCCCCAGCCCCCAACTCTTCCATTTTCTCTTTGTCTGCAGCTTCCTCAAATGTTACCTATGCCTATTTCTCATTTATTTCACTCCTTTCATGCCTTTGACATTGAAATATAAACTCTTTCTACCTCTCAGGATTTGTTTTCTTCATTGTACCTGTGGCATGCTCCTAAAGAATCTCTTTAATGAAAATCTGGCAGGTAGAAGATCAGATGAACCCAGTACTTCTCTTAAGAATAGATCTCAAGAAGGAACTGTAAAAAGAATAGCCTCATAGCAGGGCATTTTACCTTGAGATTAGAGAAAGGATCAATAGTTGTTGAGGAACTCATGTGAGATACCTTGCATAAATTGAAGATTTATTAAAGTATTTTACCCCCATCCTGGATGAAAGTGTGTATGTGTGTGTCTGTATCTGCATCTGTCTGTCTATACATATACATACATACACACAAGGCACAAGGCATATATAGTGTAATATATATATATATATATGTATATATATACACATATATACATATATATATATATATATATATATAGTATGTGCCTTGTAATACTGGGGTTTGGATCCAGGGCTCTATACACTGACCTATCTACACAACCTATCATAATCTGTGTCCTTTCCCCTCTGTTGGCCCTATTGATAACCTTCTCTAAGACACTGAGAATAATTATACTCTCCCTTTCCCCAAAACTGTCTGAATCAGTATCTATTCATCTCTTGTATATGTCTATGTCAGCACTCATCTTCAATGAGGGTGCTCAGGCAACATGCAAATGATCATTGGTAAACAAAAAAATTAGTAAGAAAATCACTATCCTCCAGTTATGCTGTCAACACTTCATCAAGTTCTGTGATATTCATTATCCTTATCTTAAACACAGCATTGACTTTTAAATACTGACTTGAGAATTACTACACAGTTACCCCCATTTGCTGTCCTTTGTGGTATATAATTGTACATTTTTATGTATATCCAGTATTTTCCAGTTCATTCGCTAATACTCACGTAACTTCAAGTAAGCCAGAAAGGATTAATGTTCTGTTAACTCCCTTGCTCATAGTCATAATATTAGGAAGTTACATTTTGTATACCTGTTGACCATTTGGGGAAACCTCTCTGAAGTAGAACACAAAGCTTCTGGAAGCTTCTTGCCTGATTCTAAAGTTTTAGATGTTAACTCATTAAAGGTAGCATTTAGTGTTTTCATCACAGAGCTGAGAGGGCACAGATTATGGTTTGCAAACTCATAAATAATGTAGCTCTTCTCTTTCATACTGATTGCTGCAAGTCTGCCAGACACATTTGAGTTGAGAATGCCTCACTCGGATAAATTTATAACATTAAAGTGCTGTTGGTCAATCAATAATGTTGCCAACTTAGATTATGTAGTAGTATCAGAGTTTTATTTTGTCAACAACAGCTTAATTGAGACAGAATTCACAATCCATATAATACACCTACATAAAGTACTTATTTCAGGGCTTTGTAATAGTACTTCCTGTGTTATGGGTCTATTATCACAATCTGTTTCAAAACATTTTATTCACCTCCCGCAAAAACCTATGTGCTTGGTAGCAGTCACCCTTCTACCCTCCCCCAACTCTAATCTGCTCTTAGTCTCTGTGGAGTTACTCATTCTGCCACTTAATATAAATAGAACCAAGCAATACTAGTTCTTTTGTGACTAGGTTCTTTAATATAAAATAATCCTTCCTAGGTTTCTTCATGTTAAATCACATAGTCGATGCTTCATTGTTTTTTCACAGGTGAATAATTTTTTCTATTGTAGGTTATGCCATACTTTGTCAGTTTATGGAAATTATTGTTGTCACTGATTATTGAGCATTATTAATAATATTGCTGCTAACATTCATGCATAACTATTCAAACCTATATTTATTTATACTATTTTATGTGTATGAGTGTTTTGCCTACATGTTTTAATGTGTACCACATGCATGCCTGGGGAATATTTCCCCTGGAAATGGAATTATGGATGGTTGTGAGCCACCATGTGGGTAGCAGAAATCAAACCAGGGTCCTCTGCAAGTGTAACGAATGCTTCTAAACAAGGAGCCATCTCTCCATCTCCCTTGTACAATTTTTTTTGTGAGAATATGGTTTCAGATATTTTGGGTAAATAATTAGTAATGGAAATACTATGATTTTAATCATATAAGAATATGCCAAGCTGTTTCAAAAGTGTCCCCATTACTTTAGAACCCAAACAGAATTAAATGAATATGATATTTTCCGTATATCTTGCGAACACTTATTATCAATTTTTATTTTATTTTATTGTGTATATGTGTTTGTGTGTGCATATATGCACACATGTGGGTACCCATGGAGGCCAGAAGAGGGCATCAAATCACCTGGAAGAAGGTTGTGAGCCACCTGATGTAGGTGCAGGACCAGAGATCACCTAGAAGCATAGCAAGTGCTCTTTAAAATTGTTCTGTCTCTCCAGCCCCATCGTATTATTATTATTATTATTGGTGTTACTATTGTTTTCTAGTGAGTGTAACACAGTATCTCATTGTCATTTTAATGTGTATTTTCTAAGGACAATATTCAATGTTCAACATATTTTTATGTGTTTTTGTCTGTTTTTATCTTTTTTATCAAAATGTCTATGCATATCTGTTGCTCATGTTTAGTTGGGTTGTCTTTTTGACATTGCATTATGAGTCCTTTAAAACATATGTTTCGATAAAAGTCCTTTCATGGATTATGGTTTGTAGATATTTGTAGCTTTCTTGACATAACCCACTGAAGGAAAAGCATTTAAAATTTGATAAAATTCAGTTTATCCACTTTTTTCATTTTGAATTTTTCTTTAGTGTTTCATATTAAGAGGCTTTCTTTAATCTAAAACAGAAAGATATATACCTATGTTTACTTCTATGAGTTTTCCAGTCTTAGCTACTTATATTTAGATCCTAAATCATCATTGATTTAATGCTTATATATGTTGTGAAGTAGAAGTCCAATTCCATTTTTGTACATGTAGATATCCAGTTTTCTTGGAATTTCTAGATGAGTCCTTTCCCATTTAACTGTCTCAGAATTCTTTGTACAAATATGTTAACCAGGAATGTTAGGTATTTCTTGACATTCAACTCTATTCACTGGGTCTAGATATCTTACCCATCTAATTTCTACATTATTTAGATTACTGTACATTTTTACTAAGTTTTGAAACGAGGTATGAGTCTTCCAACTTTCTTTTCAATATTGTCTTAGGTGCTTGAGAGCCCTTGAACCTTGAATATTATTTGGTATAATCTTGTCAGTTCCTACACAGAACCACCTAGAATCTTGATAGGGATTGTGTCCAATATGCAGATCAATTTGGGGATTATTTCTCCCAAGTCTTCTGATGAATGAATTTGCATTAGCAATGACCTATATGAGTACTGAACTTTGACATCATTAACATGCTAGTGTAAGAGTCATACATAATCAGTTTCAGCTACTGTACCCTACTAATGGTCGCTGAACTGCTAGTAACTGAGAAAAAATGGATGGTCCTGTTTGATCAAATATCTGGTTTTAAAGGATTATCACCAATAATCTTTTTTAAAAGATTATTACTTTTTAAAAAGAAATTTATCAGATTGGGAATTTAGCTCAATGATAAACTTCTTGGCTAGTAAGTGGGAGGTCCTAAAGTCTTTGCTCAGGACAAAAAACAAGCCTCTATCAATCAACCACTTTTCATCAAGCAACATATGTAAGAAAGTTGTGCAGTTTTTTTTTAAAGGAGATCCAACTGAGAGATAGTTCTGTGGTCACAGGTTTCAAAAAACTTCAAAACAAAAAAAAAACTTCAAAACAAAAGTAGCACCATGATACTGACATATAGAAATGAGGTATACATGAAATTTTAAATATCAATATTAAAAAAATACCTGAGTCAGGGTAGGCGAATGGGTCAGCCAGTGGCTTCCTCTAATCCTTATGAAAATAGATGGAGCTATGACTGGTCTCAAGCAGTTGGTTACAGGTCTTGTTAGCTATTTCAAGCAAGAGAATATAGTACTTCTAAAAAAACAATGAAGCCAGAGGTTGTAATCTCTTTCTATGCATTCAACATTAGCACTCCAGGCAAATTAATTACTAGTTTATTCACAGTTTCTTGACTACGTCATTGTACTTCCTGAGAATATTTTTTTTTTTTACTGGAGATGTCTGAAATAATATAAGTAATTAATTAAATTCAAGGTCTTTAAAGAGTCTTAAGTGTGGGGTGAGAGGCCTGGAAAGACACCCAGTGTGCTGATCAGAACAAGAGTAACTCTCCTGCTCTGAAGACTTCAGTTGACACAGAAGCTTGTTTTAAACCTCTAAATAACTGAATCTTTTTCCTAGGGAAGCAAGAGATAACCACAAGTGAAACAATTCAAGGAATAAGAGAAAAAATAATAGGCCCACTATTGTACCATGAAGAATATTTTACTGGCTAGTCACTGTTGTGGTTCAAAAAGCTTTATAGCTAGGTAAGAATATTGATTGTTTTTTTGTCTTTGATGCTTGCATGGTACCTTTGGATACTATGAAAGCTATTCTCCAGGGAGGCTTCCAGGTGAGTTCCAGCTCATTTCCTTCATGTCCTGTGTCCAAAGTGTATGGTGTCTTCCTTCCCTAATAAGCTCTCATTTTAAGGTTCAGGGAGGCAACGAAGGGCAGTAGAAGTAGTCTGCATTGCTTTGGGAGTCTTTTGGGCTTCCATAAGGAAATACTCAAAGGGAAATTTCCCTTAGTAGATCTATTGTTCTTGAGATGAACATTATCTATCTATCCATACCATCCATATCACTATCTATATTAATATGTATTCATATATTTTGTTTTAACTAAGCTTATGAAATGATTTCACTGTCATTTTTAAATCTCCTCAGTGTATCTTTTCTTCCTTTATATTACCTTTCCTCCTTGTTCTCCAGTTAAAGTAACCACACTCATATTTTTCATTTTCCCCTTTCATTTTATACATGTCCTGCTATTCTTTCTCTGTCTGCCTGTCTCTCTGTCTGTCTGTCTGTCTGTATGCATGCATGCATGTATCTATCATCTATCTATCTTTCTATCTCTGCCTCTCAGCAGTTCTGAACCTGTGAGTCACCACTCCTTAAGGGGTTGAACAACCCTTTAACATGAGTCATCTAAGATCATCGGAAAACACATATATTTACATTACAATTCATAACAATAGCAAAATTACAGTTATGAAGTAGCAATGAGAATATTTTTATGATCAGGGGTTACCACAGCATGTGAAGCAGTATTAAAGGGTAGCAGCACTAAGAAGATTGAGAAACACTGCTCTAAAGCATTTTCTCTCCCTTCAGTAAATGGTCCCTATTTTACTTTCCTGACTTCTGGGGTTACTTCAGGGTTCATACTCAAATATAAAGATTCAGAGCTAGAATTCACTTTCCAATTCCTTCTATGAAGCCAGTATTACTTTAGTTTCAAAATCCGGTAAGGGTAATCAACAAAAGAAAACTATATGACAGTATCTGTGATGAACATAAACTCAAAAATACTCACTAAAATACTTCCAAACTGAATTCATGTATATAAAAAATTCCAACATGTCTTCATTATAAAAGTCCCAAAAAGAATAGTTCTGGGAGGATCATACCTCAACAGCCAAAATCATCCTAATGGAGAAAAATGTAAAAAACAATCTCAATAAAAATTAGTATACCCAGATACAGAAAGACAATTATCACATGTACCCACTCATAAGTGGGTTTTAAACACAAAGCAAAGAAAACCAGCCTACAAATAACAATCCCAGAGAACCCAGACAACAATGAAGACCTTAAGAGAGACATATATAGTTCTAATCTACATGGGAAGTAGAAAAAGACAAGATCTCCTGAGTAAATTGGGAGCATGGGGACCTTGGGAGAGGGTTGAAGTGGAGGAGAGAGGAAGCGAGGGGAGCAGAAAAAAATGTAGAGTTCAATAAAAATACTAATAAAAAATTAGAGACTAGATAGGGCTTTCTATCATACCCATTCCTTTTGAAGACAGTGTTTGAAGCACTAGATAGAGGAGTAAGAGTCTAAAACGGAATTTAACAAACAAATAAAACCAAAAAACTCCTACCAATCATACTGAAGAACACAAACCACTGGATAGTCAAAACGATCCTGAACAAAAGAAAAATACTGGGTAGATTACAATACCAGATTTCAAGCTATATTCATGTTCTTACCTTTTACAAATAATATAGGCTACGAGTATTATAATAATGTTCATAAATGTGTTCAGGATAGTTGGGTAATGTGCAGTCAAACAGCTTCAAAGGAGGTAGATAAGGATTTCAGTTTTACTCTTACTTCATTCTTATGTCCCTGATTTCATTCCATAGTTCTTTTGACTTTACAGATAGGAATGGTGAAATTCAGATATGCAAAGAAACACAGCTAATGTCAAGAACAGAAACTTGTGAAGCTCTTAAGGCATTTCTATTTCTATCCACCAAATAGACCAATAGATTGGTTATGTATGACTCAGGTATCAATAACCTTGCTAGTCTCTCTTATAGAATATATTTATCCAACTATTATTTCTTGAGCATTTACATGAGTAGTTCTATACAATCAATAAAAGCCATGGAAGAATCCCATGCTGGAACTGATAGAATGATGAGGGGAGACATGAAGAACATGACAAAGAATAAGTGTCATGAAGACTAGATTAGCAGAGTGAGGAGGGTAGGTATTAATGGTGAGAAGTCACAGTTTACATTTGTTGGTCAGCTTGGGTCTTACTAAGAATGTAATACTTGAGAAGAGACCTGAAGGAAATGAAGTGAGTCACATGATTATCTAAGATTAAATAATTTCAGGCACAAAGAACCTAAAGAAGGGGCACACTGAGTGTGACAAAAGACACAAAAGATGGCAGCCTATATGGCTAGTGTGCTTAAGTAAGGAATGATAAAACACATCAGAGTCATGTGGACATCCTAAACATTTTTTTTTATGAATTAGGGATTTACTCTGAGAACAAAAGCAGCACAATATGATCTGGCTTACATTTTAGTAAAATTCTTTTTCATAGCATCTGTTACTTTTGGATACGTTGTACGTTTGTCTGTCAACGTATCTGTTATGATTTTTAAAAAATGCTGCAAGATCCCCGGCGGCAGTAGGCAGCAGAAATGTTGTAGGTCCCCAAGTGGTGATAGCAGACCATGTGGCAGCAGGCAGCAGGCCCTGAGAGCAGCCAGTCCCAGACAGAGACAGCTGCCTGCTGGTCCAACGGTGGCTGGTCCAGGGCAGGAAGACACATGGAGGGTGGGCTTATCTCTTAAAGAGACGACAGTCATAACAGTAACTCTGTGGAAAGGGGACTATGGAATAAATGGGAAGCAGGGATCTGAGTCTACTACAGGTTCCAAAAGGGGGATGATGGTAGTTCAGGCTAAGGTAGCCAAGAAAGTAAGAAATGGCTGGATTGGGATGTTTTAATGAGTCAGTAGTATTTATTGATAGATGGCATGTTTACTGTGAAAAAAGAAAGGAGACAAAGATGATTAGCAAAATGGTGGCCTGAAAATGATGAAGAGTGTAGGTAGAAAAAGTGAAGGACATAGAAATCACAAGATTAATCAAATCCGTGGTTCCCAGTGAACTTTTTAGTTTCTTCTCATGCTTTGTGTACAGACTTCAACTTTCCTGTTTTTCAGGGAGTTTAAAGAATGATCTTACAGAGCACCATGGCTATCTCATTTCTCTCCTCACCTTCCTCCAACTGTTATTTTATAGAAATCTCAAAAAGAGATAGAGGTTTTCTTTTGTATTCCAATTCAATGAATTTTTAAGGTGTGATTTTTTTCAGGCCTTAATTAAGGGAAAGAGTGAGCCATTTCTTCTTTCACAAACATTAAACAAGTAATTAAATTAAATAATAAGAAATTAAATAATAGTCAATACAAATAGACTGCTCTACCCAGTAGAGCAAATACATTTTTGGATATTACAACAAAATAGTTCTATTCTGGAAAACATGAGTTTTAATTAAAGCTGGAACCTACAGGAAAGCTGAACAGAAATTTCCTGAAATCCTAGACGACTGGAGTACATAGAATTTGGGCAGCCTCTTTCCTAGCTATATCACTTTAAGGATGAGGTGCCTGAGGCAACATAGAGAAGACTGGCTAAGATCACATAGCAAACTTAGTGTCAACACCTACTCAGAATCTACTCTGCAGCTAAACTGTGTATTATTTTCTTAGAAATTTTTACATTGGAACTCAATCTTAATAATAAATAATTATAACAATAGCAATAATAGTAAAAGTATATATTACTTATCACTTGCAAAACCGTGACATTTGCAGGGTTTAATAAATTTAATTCTTATTTCAACTTTCATAAATAGGCCTTGGATTCTTATATAAAATGTCTACATGTTACAGAAGTAGGAGTCATAGAACCTGTGTATCTCCCAGGATGTTTGGCTTCTAACTATAAAACATCTTTTAACCTTCTAGCACTGCCCATATGCACATGAGTATGGGAACTAAATAACATGCTTAATCTGACTGAACAGTTAAGCAAAAAAAGCCTGTGTCAGAATTCCCCACATCTATGCAAATGGGTGTTATTCATATTACAGAAAGATTTTAAATATAAAAACATTAGATCAGAACTTCAAACATTAAACATTTTAGCTTAATAGCCAATTTTTTTAAATAAAAACTTCGATGAAGATACTTAAAGTCATATAGTAAGTAACAAAGTCAAACCTTGAACTTGAAACTCCTAACTGACAGTACCCTTTCTACTCTATCACTCGGGCTCCCTTTCCACAATCATTTGCTGTCTTTTATCCCTCCTTCTATCTCACCCCATTGCTAGTAAAACACAATTAACTCCATCAACATGATTAGAAGGACAAGTGGTTGAGTGATCAGAACACAGCCATTTCAGAGACTGATAAAGTGAAAAAAACTTGGGAAAAGACAATACTTTGTGTGATTAATATTAAATAGGAAGGGAAATTTATTAGTATCACACAGCGTTATTTTCATCTTTCAAAGTCCAAGTTGGTTGCACAGAATCCCTTAAGCCATGAATGAGGATGTCACATAGCATATTTGTTACCGTGGAAGTGGAAGCAGGCTGCTGCAAAAGTCTGCCTTGCTCAGTGCCTTTGAAGGAAGGTGCAATCTTTCTGCTCATGCAAATTATAACCACTTAGCTATTTCTTCTGAAAATTGGCAGTGCCTGACTGAAAGTGTCTTTCCAAACTTGCCAGATTGTGCCACAGCTCTGAAGCACGTCTAACTTCTAACACAAACTCAGAGGTGACAGAAAGATGGAAACATTTGGGGTTTACTATTTGGATGTAAAAAAAGCCTCTAAAACATGTTATATGTCTATTTATTCTGACTGTCTATCTTCCCCTTTCATCTTCACTTAAAAAAAACCAAGGTTAGCAACTTGTAGTCTGTGGGAGTTTCCAATTGTTCATATGAAATCTGTTTGATCAGCCGTTTAAATAAAAAAGAACAAGTTAGACTGAGATATTTTTCTTAGCAATTATCTAATAATAGAACAAAAATCTTAGCCATGTTCATGTTTTTAGATGTTATGTTGTTTGCTTTAGAGGCTCGCTGAACCTCAGTGAGGTACTAGGCTGACTCAAAGTATGTCAGGTCAGATGTGGCAATGAACAGAGTGGTCTCTTCTCTGAGGGATCTCTCCCCTTCTGAGTTCAGCATTTTCCACCAGAGATGACCTCTCTCAGAGTTTCTGGGAAAAGACAAGATGGAGATTTTCAGAACTACAGTGAGAAAAGGAAATGTTTCCCAAAGCACTTTCAGACATTCCATCTAACTGAATTCCCATTCTTATTCCTTCTACTGGATTGTGAGGCCATCTCAGGTTTCCTCTCTCCCACTTGCTCTGCTGGTTTTTCATTCACACTGTATTCGTTCCACAAAACAGTACTAAGGTTCAGCTAAAATCTTTTTAGAATCTTTCTTTAAATATCCCTGAGAATGTAAGCTCTTGACGATTGGACCTTATGTGACTTATCTCCCAATTCACAATGTTTGTCACAAGGAAGCTTTATTGAACAATTATGTAATGCAGGATTAAAATTTCAGCTCCTTGGGCTGGAATAATAGAGCACTTGCCTAGCATAGGCAAGGCCATGGGTTCTAACCTTGGTGGTACACACCTAGTACACAACCCCCACATAGAATCAGCTCCTATGCACTGGTTTCTAAGTTCAAGTCCAAATTCATTTAAATCTGATGTTAAGGTCTCTTTATGATCTGGCTTCTTTGTCTAGCTTAAATTCCTACAGCTCTCTTACTTTTTAAATTCTTTTTTACAATCTAGCCAAATGGATCTAGTCACCGTCACTTGATACCATCCCAACTCCTTTGTTCTTTGAGCTTATTATTTTTCCTATTATCCCTTTGGCCTTGAAAACTATCCCAATCTCAATATGGTCTGCACTTCTAATCTTAGCTCAAATACAGCTTCCTACAGGATGAATTTGCTCATTCTCCAACCCATGAAAAAATGATCTCTGATGAGATATGGTTGAAAACTGTTGACTGTAGGTTCCTCATCTATGTACCAGGACTAGAAATTTCTAGCATGTAAGATTTTGAGAAGAGATTATCATATGACAGGATGAATGCTTAATCAATTTATGCTGACATTTTTATTCTTGGTTAATAAAAATGTACATGATACTTAGTCATTTTGCCGCATATATTCTTCTAAAACTTCTCTTTTAGAACAAAGATTGCTTCTTGGATACTTCTTTATAAAATTCCCAAATTGCATAGCTTCTATTGTGATACATAGTGAATGGATAGTCCATATGTATTAAGTGATTCTGAGTTAATAGCATTGACTGCCACAAATAGCTAGTGGGGTCAGAACTTCTGTGTCTTAGAAATACATAACTCAGTATTTAAAAATTGCCTAGCTCTTATAAATTCTGCTTCCTGCAGTATGTTCTTCAACCCCACCATTCATGTGACATTATGTTTCATAATGCATGGAAGAACTGATAGACTGGGTAAAATATGATAAGGGAGGTGAGGAGCAGTAGACTACTCCTTTGGTACATCTGAAGGATTGCCCTCACATAAATATGTTCCATGTTTTTTTTCTGTAGTACCACAGAAGGAAAAACCAATCAGGACATGTTACAGTTTAGTAAAAAAGAAAAGTTGTCCACTAGAAACAGGTATGTTTTGCTTACCCTAAACAGTTTGTCTATGTATGTATTTATTGAGTTACTATCAATATTTCCCATGGAAATTCAACTTTCCACTTTTGCAAGTGAAGATCTAGCAGTATAAGTATTCATTCCTGCCTGGCAAATGGCAAGAAGAAGTGAAAAGTTGCTCTTTCTCCAGATGGTATCTGTGCTTTTCAGTTTGTCTAGGGACCCTTGAACTGCTTTAGTCACTGAAGGCATTTAAAATTGCCAACCTAGAGAGATGGATGACCTGAGCAAATCCTAAGATTCTTTCGCACTACAAAAGCTTTTGTTCCTCATGTATGAGGAGCTGAAAAAAGGTAAAAGGGGCCTCACAAATTGCATCAGACATGACTTTCAGTTCTGGCACAATTGTTTACCAGTGGTACCACCTCAAGTGAGTAACTTAACATCTTTGCTCATCAAGTTCCTTATCTATGGACTCCTATCCTTACAGCCTTATTACTGTAAGGTCTAAACAGTGTCTTAACCGAAGAGCATCACACTTAAGTAAGTGCTAAAATGTTAACTCCCTTTTTATTCATCACACCCTGTGTGTCTGTTGGCATGATGGCATAAGTAGTAAATTCACTTCACTAAAGATATTCAGAAAGAGACAGAACCTACTGGAAATCATGGGTGAGGCACAGATTTGGATTCAAAATACATAATGGTCACAGTCACTTCATAACCACTGTAAACCTCTAAATGAGTTCAAAACGTCCATCTGGATGATTTTAGGGAGATTCTGTGAAGTTTGGGATTTCTAATAAGTAACAAAGAAGATGAAAGTCCTTGAATAAGAAACCAGGGTCAGGGCTAAAGTAAATGTGTTGGCTGGCATACACTTTGACATCTAATAGCCTTTGGGTTAAATCTCGGCTCCTAATAGCTATGAGTTTTGAATAACTTCATTCATCTAAGTTTGTTTCTTACTAATCTTTTCTTGCTGCTTTATGTCAGTAAGTAAAATAATAAGTAGAAAACATTTAGCCTAGTATTTGCCTCATACTAAAAGCTTGATATTCATTACCATAGTACCTATCGGCAGTATCATGATTGCCATTTATGTTATCATCATCATCATCATCATCATCATTATCATCATCAATCATCAGACCAGACAAACAAAGATCAGAAAAACAACTATAGTTGAAGGCTATAGGCTTTTCCCAGGCTATTCCTGCCTGATTTTCTCTTGCACAAAGCTTTCTGCTTCTAAAATGCCTTGGAAGGTCTCTAAGCGTGAGATCATTGAAGATAACATTGAAGATTACCTGATATGCTTTGGTAATTCAAGTTACTAGGTTACTTTTCTCATTCCAGCTGAAATCTTTTACTAGCTGACGCTTCAGAGTACAACACTTAGCTGATCTAAAGAGAGACAGAGAGTGAGAAGAACCTTGTTTTCATCCAGAGGTCATGGTCCTCCACAGAGAACAGAATGACCCAGTACAAAGTCTGAGCCCTTGGTGATTTTGGAGCCCCTACATTTCAACCACTTAGTTTATTGCACATGTTGAGCCACTTTGCCCACAAATTACAGACCAAGAATTGCCTCACTCCTTTGATAGCCTAGAACCATTCCCTTTCACCTCTTGTGATCCGCTCAGCTGGCAAGCAGCAGGTGACATAACAAAAGCAAGACATTCAGCATAGAGAGAGGAGATGTACAGCAGTGCTGAATTGTCTTGGGAAACTCACTTAACTTTAATGGTAGATCTTCCTGACCACTTTGGCCAAACAGATTAAAATGGTTTTTTGTTAATGGCAAACTGTGTCTCAGAGCAGATCCTTGCCTGTATATATTTAAAGATCTGCTGAGTCATTTGGAAGCAGCCTGAGAGATTGCAAGAAGCAAGGGCAATTCCCAAGTGCACAGAGGTGGGTAAATAAGAGACGAATTCTACTTAGCTATCATCCATGGGAACCAATAATTGTGTGTGTGTGTGTGTGTGTGTGTACACAAAATTTATATCTGTATATATAGCTTCTAACCCCTTCTCCTCAATTCTAGAGAATATCTTTTAATTTATCCTTTAAAAATTATTCTGTTGTTTGACAGTTTCATATATTTATAGAATTAATTGTAATAGCTTACATCCTCATTTTCTCTCATCTCCCTCTCTCTTCTGTTAGACTTCTGCTTCTCAACAAGTTCCTTTCCTATCTTCATGTCATTTCTTCCTTACTTTTCCTCTATCCTATCCCTGCCATGTACTCTCCCTAACTTTCTTTGGAAACTGTGGCCTCTTTGTCTTTGCCTGCTGATTATATACATATATAAATAAGTATATGTATACATGCTCCTAAATATATAAGTATAACCTGTGATATGTACAACCTGCTCAGTCCACATGTTACTTGTATGTGTGTTTGTGTATCTGTGTGTGTGTAAATACTGATATAGATATAGATAGATATATTTACATTGGGATGCCATCTGTTATTGAAATTGTTCAGGTCTTCTTTAGGAAGTCATGTTGTTAGGATATTCATAAATATAGCTTCCTTGTTATTGATAAAAGGCAGGCTTCTTAGTCCTCTGGCTTCTACAATCTTTCTGCTCCTATTCTTTGGTATACACCAAGTTTTAGGTAGAGGAAGTGGGTTGTATCAACTGTGGCTCAGAACCCCATGATCTGATATTTGACCAGTTCTACTTGTTCTGAAAAAGACTTTTTATTTTATCACATTTGAACTCTTCAGTTTATAAGAATATGAGTGGGAGAGAGAGGGAGCTCTTGTACAAGTGGGCATCCTGTCTTGGATTGTAAATGCTCTTGCCATTTATAGGTGATAGTAACATGAAAGCAGCATATTGCTATGGTCCTTTTCCACTCTCTTCTCAGCCTCTGGTCTCACATATTGTTATTCTGATGTGAATAGATATACACATATCTATTTTATACATAATATACACATAATATATTTTATGCATATATTTTTACATTATTCTCCATTTCAGTTCAGAATTAGGATAGAAATCAACAGGACGTTTTAACTGGGTATTCTCAGAGCCACAATGATTTTTGTCTTATACATCTGAATTCCTGAATTTGAGGGGAAACAAAACAGTGCTTCTTGATACTGGATTCTTTGAACTATATTCCATTGGCCTTAGCCTTCTGTTTCTGTCCAGTCAACTGTTTCTCTCTTCTGTTCCTCTCCATGTTATTGCACATCCTCCTCCTGTCATACTCCCTCCTTTCAGCTTGTGATGCATTCCTGACACAGACCCCCACTCCCTTTTCATCATGATTCCCTCCTCCCTGTTAACTGCTAACCAAATCTAGCTGACTGACCTTCCTTTTGCTAAAATCATTGCAGGGCTGTGAGCCCCCAAAGGATGATTCTTTTATGACTTAAAAGTTTGATATTAAGAAGCTGTATCAGTGGTAGACCAGTTTATCCAGGCAGTCTGAGGACCTAAATGAAATCAGGCAAACTAAATGTTGTTTGGACCTGACAGAAGATATAGTTCTCACTGCCCTTTCCTTTTCATGTGGATTTTAGATGAGTTTTTTCAGAGGACCTAGTGCTTAGCTTTGGTAAAGCCAGTCAAAATGATAAATGAAGGACAACTGGAAAATGGGAATGGAGCCATTGGACATGTTTGCTATTGAATTATTACAATCTCTAAGAAGTATAATGTGCCTGAAAGTCCACCAAGTTCTTTCAAGTATATTCTCTTGTTTTTCAAGAGAAGTTGAGATGTAGGCAAAGGGCTCAACATATTTTTATTCACAGATGAGAAAACTAAAACTGGAGATAATTAGGGCACATTCACTAGACAATGAAGACAATGTCTAGCAGTGAGATATGAAGTATGAACACCTAATATTTGGTCCATAGTTTGATCCGTAATTTTAACTTTACTGACCAATTTTTCCACTTTCTGTGGTTCTGCAACTAGAACTTAGGGTCTAATATATGCTCAGTGAGCACTCTGTTACAGACCAAAACTTCACTCTAATGATACATTATAAATGAATTAATAAATAAATATATAAGTTATTTAGAACCATGACTTTCTGGTATTTATTCAAGTCCCTCTGTAGAATCCCTTTAATATTTAGCAATCTCAATTTGATTAAATGAAGAAATTATTTTTTTCTCCTTCATCAATGCATTTCCTTAATGCCAACTTAATACCAAACCTTGTCTTTGATCCCAAGGATAGAAATAGAAAGAGGAATAAGGAAATTGTTCAAGACTCAGGATCTTATTCACTGGGCATATCTCTTACTAATAAATGAGAAATTTGAAATGTCAAGTCAAATAAGCAAAATCTTATATTCTATTCTACCTAGCCAAGTGAGTATGGCCTAATACAATGGAGATGTCTTTTATTTTTGAGTAGACAAAGATTAAACCTTATGAGTGACTACATTTTAATCTAATCTTGACTTCTGAAGAACAGGAGTGAGATGACTCTGCCTCCATGAGCTCACGTGTGCGGAGGAGGGAGTCTTGAGTACATGATACTGGAGAGGAGCTGGGATTTTGATAAACAAGCACTATCTTTGTGGTGCTCCTCTAAGTTCAAACTCTTCACGTGTTCGCTATGTATGTATTGAGGTTAGGCGTGAGAGTGGCAAAGATTGGTATATGAGCTGATTTCCTAGTGTTTTCAAATAAATGGCCAATAATATTAAAGCATTATCATTATATTTGCTTTGAAAACCTGGCACTCAAGGCTCTCTCCTCTGTGAGTAAGCTGTTTCTGGTCAAATATTGCATTTTTGAGTAGTTTTCTCTTTACTGTTAAGTGACACTAGATTTTAATTTTTATTTTCTTGTTTGCTCTGTACTCTGATTCTAAGTGGTTATTATTAGCACTACTTTATGGATAAGGAATCAAACTTCACAGAGGTCAATGACTTATTCAAAGTCACACCGTGAGTACCTTAGTGGATTTGGGATTTGAATTTTGATTTCTCAACTTTTTGTCCTCTGGTCTCAATGCTATTTTCACAATTCCAAGCCACTTTATTTTTCATAGAGGCCATTAAATCTACCCTCCATTAGCCAAACCCTCTTGCCTCCCTTCAACATAGCTCTTTTCTAGCATGTTCTTAGTAATCATCTGAAAATGTTTTACAGCCTTTCTGGGTACTGTGGTCCAGAGTCTTAATCCAGGCACTTAAGTGCCTTGGTTAACTGTAAAATGGAAAATCAAAGTCACAGCTAATTCAGGAAAAATGAGTTTGGGATGTGAATTTCCTGGGCAATGTGTCATCTCTTTTTTTTTTTTTTATTTCCTTAGCTTCATAAACTTACCCACAATGTTCCCTGGGGACTGAGAGTAATAAAGATGGTGGAGAAATGCTTCCTTCTCTTCCATTCCAAGTCTCCATCAGCCGAGTGTCACACCTCCTCCCGCCTACCCATTCTTTGTACAGAGGTGGAGGTGGATAACAGATAAGTGTCCCTTACAGCTCACACCAGGGCTTTCTTTCCCTCTGGCTGGACTGAGGTGGGAGGAAAAGTTGAATGGCTACCAAAAGGACTGAGAGTGAAACATTGAGCTCCTTCAAAGATTAGTTGACCTACATTTAAAACCTCCAGATTTATGTCTACCCTTTGTGGGCTGTTCTCTGTGTTTTCTCATCTGTGTATTGGAATATAAATTCTACCTTTATAGAGGAAAACTTAAGTCTAAAAGTATATTGTCAATTCAGAAATGACTTCTAGATTTATAGTGTAGCTGGTTTATTATCACAAATGAATGCTCTACTTTAGCTAAGACACCTTGGTAAGCATGGGAGGAAGAACTGAGTCTGACCCCACACCATGCACTTTACAGTAATATTTCCTCTGAGGGCCATGGAGCAGCCCCTTCAAATGCTGTTTGAGGAAAAATTGTGACTTTCCTCTAGACATGACATTAAAAGAGGAGGTTGAAAGGAAGCAAGCTTAAACAAAAACAAAATCAGATGGTGAGAATTTAGAAAATACCCTAAAACTCAGTTCTTTTTCTCTGGATTAGGCAAGTCAAAACAGACAGAAAAGGGGATTACACCAAGTTCACAAAGGACATCTTTTGCATAATTGGATTATAAATGATTGTTCCTGCTCCTGGGTTATTACTAGGAGCCCCTCCCCCACCCCCGCCAGGTCAAAAGATCTCAATGTACAATGATTTTGACTCTTTCTACTGGAGGACAATGGAATCAGCTGTCCAAAGCCCTGAAAACTAAAGTGAGCATATGTGCCCGAATAGACTTTGTTTGGTCCTGTGGGGCTATAAATCAGAGGAAACATAATCTCCCCACATATCATGGGGTTCCTTACCTGCCTCTTCCCCTGCTCACAGCTTACTATGCTCAGGAGCAAGTTTTATTGCCTTGTGTTTGCAAAGCTCTTTATCCATTAGGTTCTGAAAGCAGTGTGGTTCCTTCGAAGTTATTTAAGTCAATGTCTGTCCCCAAACTGCTAGAGAACATCTTTAGAAAGGACTTTTTGACAAGATCTCCTGAGTAAACTGGGAGCATGGAGACCATGGGAGAGGGTTGAAGGTGGGGAGAGGAAGGGAGGGGAACAGAGAAAAATGTATAGCTCAATAAAATCAATAAAAACAGAAAGGACTGTGTACAGACATCAGAGAAACGAATGCTCCTGAGACCCTCTTTTTCTTATGATACTCTAGCCTCACAAGAGAGAGGCTCAAGATAAGTGCTTTGCAAAGCAATCCTCTGACCTGAATTCAGACCCTGGGATTCATGCAAAAGAAACAAAAAGACAAGATCTCCTGAGTAAATTGGGAGCATGGGGACCTTGAGAGAGGGTTGAAGGGGGAGGGGCGAGGGAGAGAGGGAAGCAGAGAAAAATGTAGAGCTCAATAAAAATAAATTTAAAAAAAGAAACAAAAACAAAACAAACAAAAAGTCATGCAGTAGCATGCGTCTGTCATCTCAGCACACCTCCAGTAAGGTAGGTGACAGAGACAGGAGAATCTCACAGAGCAGCTACCCTGGAGTATACAACAGAGCATCAGAAACAAGAGAGATTCTGCATCAAACAAGCTGGAAGCTCTAATTCTAAGACAACATGTATCAGAAGATGTAGGCTGTGGTCTGTAGGATGCAATCTTGGCATTATCTGTTAGGCATCTAAACCAATTTTCCTGGTTTTCTCTTTTGGCATGTAACAATTTGGGGCAGTTTACAATGTGAGCGGCAGCATAGAGGGGTGACCAATATAGTATTAACATGCATGCCCATACAGATAAATAATTTAAAATAATAAAATTGAAATTTAAAAATTGTATGTACTGATTGTGATGTTGAGAATTACTGTATGCATTGTAAATTTTTTCGTGGTGATTTCATTGGTATTGAGTTAAGTGTGAAAGTTTCTGATCTGATGTCATATAATTCTAGAAATTCAGAATATTGATGGTAGAGAACACATTTCTTTTATTGTGAAGTCTCATTTATATTGTTCCTTGCCAGTTGAAGGGGTTACTTTTCTGATTTGTTTGGCTATTTGTTTTGAAGAGTTATCAGAGATATGTCCTATAGGATATGGAACTTGTAGACTGACTTATAAACACAGAATACAGAAATAATTTGCTTGTGTGGCATTAGCTAGGACCCAAGAAATAGAGGGATATAAAGGTCCTGGAGAGAAGCTTCCAGAACTCCATGCTTCCATGTCAGGGACTACTGTGCCCATACAAGAAAGAAGTAAAAGACTGGTAAAGATGAGGAGGAAGTCAACTGTCACTTTTCTTTCTGGTAAATGTTAATCTTTGTAACAGTTTTTGTTTGCTTGTTTGTTTTGGTTGTCATGGTCTTTACCTGATATGTCCTTCTATACATCTACCATGGAAAGAAAGAAATTCCAAATGTGGTTTGCTTATTTCTTAAGTTTGCTTCTTTGTAAGATATTAAAATATATTAGTTACTGTCAATATTATCACCATATAAGCCAATCATCTGATATGGGAAGGGTTTCTTTGTGTCATTCACAAGGTGTGTCTGGTGCTTACTATGGACAGCCATGAATTTTCATCTGATAGCTTGGATTTAATTGTTTAATATATATGTAGTATTTTATGTACATTTTTTCAGAATGTTGACCTGAGAAAAGAAGCCATCACTAAGGCATACAGTTACAAGAAATCAGTTTGCTACTGAGTTTAAAGGGTCTGTTTCTAGTAATTATTTACTTTGTGTTCAAAGAGCATGGGTACTCCATGCACATTTTGACTGGATTCCCATTTAAAATTATAGAGAGAATATTTAGAATACTGAAAAAATATTCACAAATACATTAGACAAAACTATTTACATACAATTGAAAGAGTTTACTCCCTGTATCATTTTATAAAAGCAGAATTTTGTAACTTCATTTGAATAATTGATTACTAAAACAATGCAAAAATCAGGGCCAAGATGGATGGGGCTGGAGAATCTACCTTACCTTGCAAGTCAAACAGTTGAGGGCTTATTATTGTTCTGAGGAGGAGAGGACACTTTTCTGAGATGGATCCATGGCCTAAAGTAGCTTGTTGTCTACATCAGTGAACATTTAACTACTATGTTACATAAGTTGTAACTACTATGACTTCCATATTTTCTTTGTCTGTACTGATCTCCATATTTTAATTTGACTGTGAAAACTACAATCAAAGTAATTATGCATGCTAAAAATTACATTAAAACAATAAGATACTTTTAATATCCTCTGAGTAGAGATCCTAGGTGTTGACCCTCATATTGATGGAGCCTTAGATTTTAAAATTCCATAAAAGACAAGACAGCTTCTTGGATTTTATTGTAATTTTCAATGAACTATCATATTTTCCTGTTTTATTAGTATGTGGAATTAAGGATTTGAGGTTGTAAGCAGTTCACTAGACTGCAAGACAAGCCTTGAAGAAGGAAAGTAATCCAACCGGTCTATCAAATAATCACTTCCCTGGCATGAAACCCTGCAATGTATTTGCTTAACTCGACATGCTAGTTTAAAACAGGGAAACATGCAACTCATCATTCTCAAAATTCTGTTATTGTGATCAAAATCCTTTTTTAGGACCACCCTAGTTTCTTTATGGAAAATTTCTTTATCCACATGCAAAGTACTCTGACTCATACTCATGTTGTGACTCATACTTGCAACAACCCAGGTTGCTGCTACCAAGAGGTAGCAATCAATAAAAACAAAATTTTAGGGCAGAAGAAACTGAGACCCAAAGAGATGAATTCATTTGATTAGGGTACTGCCACCAGAATGTAAAAGAATGAGAGTTGCACAGAACCAATTAACCTGAGTTCATAGGGGCTCTCAGAGATGTGAACCAATCAATAAGCAAGCAATGGATCTAACTTAGGCACACCCCATATATGTGACAGTTGTCTAGCTTGGTCCTTTTGTGGTACTCCTAACAGTGAGAAGAGGGGCTGTCTCAGACTCTTTTACTGGCTTTGGGGACCCTACTTATCATACTTGGTTGCATTGCTCAGCCTTAGTACAAGGGGAGGTGCTTAGTCTTACTGCAAGTTGACATACCAGGGTGTGGGGAGGGACTGGGAGGAGAGGCGTGAGGGGAAACTGTGGTCAGGATGTGGGATGTAAAATAAATAAATAAATCTATTTATTTTTTTAAAAAAGAGTGAGAGTCAGAGCCTAGCACATCGCTAGTTTCCTACAGTTATTGGTTATATCATTTATGTGAGTTTGATGATGAAGCTTAGACTCTGCTACCTGAGATTACCCATTCTGCAAAGCAGGAAGTCATTCAAATGAAGTGTCTATATTTTTAGGGAAGAATATTCAAGCTAACAAAAAGCAAACAGAAACAACTAAAATGCTTCAAATAAAGCACTTCAGAAAGTACGTGTGAAACTTTTACCCTTAGATAATTTAGCTTTGTGTTGGCAAGGTTGAATAAAAATAGATGAACCTGCTTTTGTTCCTGTATTGATGTTTATTTATCTTTGTTCTTCTGAGATCTACGTCAACAGTTATATTTGTTCTGAATGTCTTCATGTTTCTCCATTTGAGGACAGTAGATTTAGCACAGATGGATGGGTTATCTAAAACATTATATAGTGTTTGAGTGGTTGGCTTTTAAAGTTCCTGTTCAACTCCTGACTTTGGACATTTTCTCAGGATCTTCTGAATACAAGCTTTCATTTGTTACACAATTTCTATTTTCTTTCTAATCAGCAGAAGTAAGGAAGCAGTCTGGCATGGTGGAACATGCTTGCTGCAATCACAGCATTAGGGGGAGCTGAAGCAAGATAGTCTCAAATTTAAAGCCAACCTGGGTTACCTAGTTATATCCTGTTTCAAAAACAGCTGCACGATAACTCACGGGGTATGTAGACCGAGGATCATTTTCTGCTATCCTTGATGGTATCCAACACTCTTTACACATAGGGATCATTGAGGTCCAGATTGAAAGAGAGACCTTCTCAGTGTCACATAGCTACTATGTCACATTATTGTCTTAATATAAAAAAACATTGGAAGAGTTCCTTTATAAAGTTTTGGAAATGATAATTAATTAGATCTAGAACTTATAATTAATGTAAGTACGCAACTCTTATAATTTATTGCGGAGTCATTTAAACACACACTTTCTAAGTCAACATTGCTCTGAATCTTATGGCTGTTGAGGAAGTATACAAAATCACGTATATGCTCTGGGCTCTACTTCTTACCATCTTAGAAAGATAATTAAATTGTAGAGAAGATGGGAGCTGAAGATATCTAAGTTCCCTGCCAAATGATTAGAACATTACTATTCTAAGTGGCAGCTTACTTTACTTTAGCAGTGGAAGTCCTATGAGACACCACCCATAGAGAATAGTCTAAAAAATACTAATGACTGAGTGCATTTCTTTTCTGGTCTATCTTCTCAAACTTTATGTCTCTGACTTTTACTGAAAATTATACGTGATTCTCCATTCCCTTTTTATCCCACTCTCCCAAATGACAAAGACATTTATATATTTTTCCTAAGATGTGTACTCCTGAAAATACATTTTTTTTGTCAAAATGGAAAACTGCTCAAGTGCCCTAATGTTCTGTTAGGCTAGTTTGAAAATATACATCTTCTATGTTCTCAGTTTTAGCTTATAACCACTCTTTAATTTGCTAAATCCATATATGTCAAATAGCAATGCAGCTTAAGGAAATGATTATCATCATATTTTAGTCCGCTGACTCTCAGATTTGTAGTAAAACTTTAGTCTGTGATCCCATTAATTTTGGCAACAGTGTTGGGTCAAAAAAGCTTGAATCAAATGTAGCCCTTCTTATATTCCTTCTAATTTCTTAGCCTTCATAAGACAAATTCAGAGAAATAATATACCTGATTCAAGTAAAGGAAGAGACTGCAATTTCCTTCTTCAGGCAGGCATGACAATTTGTGCCTTATATCATTAAGGAACATAAAGGAAAATGGTTGCTGTTTTTTCATCTGAAATATTTGGACAGAAAATGTATTCTCTGCTAAATGCACTTAAAGTATTTTTGTAGACTGTGGGACAATATGTAGAGGAGAAAGACAGAGAACCTAAGAGTGTGAAAAATGGGTCAAGAATGAATACATTTTCAAGGTTGACAATGAAACAGTCTGCAATGGAGGCTACAGTGTAGGAGTAGTAAAGAAGTATGTGTGATTTGCTTCAGTTAGTTGTCCAGTGTCAAATACTCAGCTCTGAAAACACACATAAAAGCAACACTATAGATTGTATTTGGGAATATATCCTATCTGAATGCAGTAACAACTGATGAAACAAAAGAGACTATGAATTTAGAGGGGAGCAGGGAGGGGTATATAAAAGGATTTGGAGAGAGAAAAGTGAAGGGAGAAATGTTATAGTTATAATAATCGATAAAAAGGGATATGAAACTCAAAATGTGAGAAGCAGAAAGGTAAAAAAAAAAAAAAAAAAAAAAAAAAAGAAATACTGACAAAGGCCAGGAAAGCTTTCATTAACTTCTTATAGGTAGAAGCAGTAGTTCCTTTGTTGTTTTCCTCATTGTCCGATATGATGGACACAGTTAAAACATCATTTTCTTACTTTTCATTAGCTAATGAATGAGTGAATCCTCATAAGTCTTCTCCATACATCCTTAGCATTGTTGCATCGCACCCCCCTTGTGATCCTTTCCTTTATTTTCTATTGCTACCCCATTTTAACCCTTTACCTCCCAGTATCCCTCAATTTTTTCATATCACCGTTGTTCTAGCCCCTTATACTTATCACTTCGGTTGCAAAATCTTACATTTCTACGTGTCTTCTTCATGAACAATTGGTTTTGGTGAACTCCTCTAATATCACCTAATTTCTCCACTTCCATCACACCACTACCTGCTTGAAACTTTTGACCTCCTCTCTATGTATATTTCTTCTTTATTTTTATTTATCTGTATTCCATTATCCTTGATCCCTTAATTCATTCTCCACAAAACGATCATTTTCTATATTCCTGACTTCCACATGCACTCCAGGTGAAACACATAAAACAACATTATTGAAGCTAACACCCACATATGAGAGAGAACATATAATATTTATCTTTGGGGGCCTACATGACCTAACTAGTGTACTATTTTCCAGATCCCCACATTAACCTAAAAATTTCATGATTTCATACTTTTTACATCTCAGTAATATTTCACTGCATGTATCACATTTTAAAATTTCCATTTTTTTTGAGAATTTCATATGTGAATACTATAGTTAAATCATTTCCTTCATTTTCTCCTTTCCTTTCAATTCCTATCATGTCCCTATTCCCATTCCTTCTGTTATTCATTCCATTGTCTTTTATTCATATATATATATATATATATATACATATACAACCATCTAAGGCCATTGAATATTGTTTATATATATTTAGGCTTGATCACTTGGGATTAGAAAACAAATAGGGAGGCTCATCCCTGGGGAAGATGGATTCTCCCTCTCTCAATGGTCTTAGTTCCTCATTGTTGTGGCATTTCATTTGTATTTTAATAAATAAAGCTTGCTAGAGATCAGAAATTATAACAGTCCCACTGCTCAGCCTTGTAGACCAAGCAGTGGTAACACACACCTTTAATCCCAGTAATCACACTAGTTGCCATAGAAACCAGGTGGTTCATGCCTTTAATCCCAGGGGTGCATGCCTTTAATCCTAGACCTAGAGAGAATTATAAAATGGGAGGAGACAGCTTTCTGTGACAATCTTATTCTGAGATTCCTGGAGGGAGGACTACCATTTTAGGATTGAGTTTAGAGCAAGTGGCTGGCTATTTTGCTTTTCTGACCTTTAGGTTGAACCCCAATTTCTCTTTCTGAGTTATTATTAATCATGCATCACCTTATTTAAAAGTGGAGCCTTGTGAGTATCTTGCCATGCATATTGGCATGGTGTGGTCATTGTTCAGGTCTTTTTTAGCCAGCCATATTGTTGAGATTTCATGGATACAAATTCCCTGTTGCATACAGAAGACATAGTGTCACTTTCTGGAACTCTAGCTCTTACAATGTTTCTATCCCCCATTCTGTTGTAAAGAGGCTGCCAGTTAGTTCCTGGCTGCTCAGTCCTGAAATAACCACACAGAAAACCATATTATTGGAATCATTAATTTAGCTTTAGCTTCTTATTTGCTAACTCTTACATCTTAATTTAACCCATCTCCATTAATCTGTGCATCACCACGAGGTCATGGCCTACCAGCAAAGTTTCAGCACATCCATCTCCAGCAGCAGCTCTGTGGCTTCTCTCCTACTCTGCCTTCCTTCTCCCAGCATTCAGTTTAGTTTTCTCCACCTAGCTCTGTTCTACCCTACCAGGAAAAGCCAGTTTCTTTATTAACCAATGATATTCACAGCATTCAGAGGGGCCATATCACCCTTCCACAGTATTTCCTGAGCCTCAAGTGTAGTGGTTGTGTTGTAGACGTACCAACTGGAGTTGAGTACCCCAAGGTTAATTGTTCTTTGCTTTTTCCAATTGTGGATCCCTGTAATGATTTTCAAGTACTGCAAAAGGAAACTTCTTTGATAAGTTGTGAGAGCCTCATAGATCTGTGATTATAATGAAAAATATTTAAAATGCAATTGGGAATTATATTGGTTTAGGAAGGTGGCAGTAGTCTGTTCTTTAAGATTCTTAGCTTCACTGGCCAAGGATATTGATTATCATATCTGTTAAATTCCCTCTTATTGAGTGAGTACCCATAGCAGCATTGTTTCTTTTGTGCTCCTGATAATGGCAGTTCTGTTTGGGGTCAAAGGGAATCTGAAGGTAGTTTTAATCTGTGTTTCCCTGGTAGCTGAAGATGTGGAACACATTCTAAAGTTTCTATATTTGTATTTCTTCTTGTGTGATATTTTTTGTTCAGTTTCACAGTCCATTTTTTAAATTATGTTGTTCTCTTGATTTTTTTGTTCTGTTTTTATTTTTTCATATATTCTAGACATTAATTTCCTTTCAGCGGTATAGCTCACCTGCTCTTTGGATTGTATCTTCACTCAAGTGACACTTTCTTCTGTTGGAAAAATCTTTTAGTTTCACAAGATCCCATTTGTAAATTGTCTTAGTTCCTGCTATACTGTAGAGCTATTCAGAACGTCCTTATCTATGACCACAAGTTAGACTATTATCTAGACTTTTCCCACCAAATGTTAATTTATAGCATTAGGTTTTATGTTGAGGTCCTTTATTCATTTACAATTGAATTATATATGCAGGTTGAGAGTTAAGGATCCAATTTCATTCTTATGCATGATGAAATGAAGCTTTCTAGGCATTTGTTAAAGATACTGTCTTTTCTCCAATGTGTAGTTTTGACATCAGTGTGAAAGATTTGGGTAGCTGTAATTGTGTAGAGTTATATCTGAGTTTTCCATGATGTTGATTTTGGTTCATGCTGGTTTTATTACTGTGATTCTACAGTATAATTTGAAATAAGTTATGATGATACCTTATATAGCATTTAGTTTTTGTTCAGGATTGCATTTTCTTTGCTCTTTTGCGTTCTCATACAAACTTTGAGATTTTTTTCTGACTGTTAAGAAATTTTTATGACCATGAACAAATGCTATGAAATATTTTTGTTGGTCTTGACTTGCACATGTAGATTTATTTGGTATGGTGGCAATTTTCCAACATTAATTATTAAAATCGATAAACATGGGATGGTTTAGCATCTTCAGTGCCTTAAATTATCAGGGATGTAGGTCTTTCCCTTTGCTAATTTTATTCTTTTGTATTTTGTTTTGTTTTGTTTTGTTTTGGTATGCATATCTACTGCGAATGTTGTAAATGTTTTATTGATGTTGTTTTTGTCTAGAGACAAAACCCAGGGCCTGATGTATACAAGGTAAGTGTTATACCATTAAAATATACCTATAATAGTAATTTTTGTTTGTTTTATGCTTGTTTTTGTTGAGACATGAACTCACTTGATTTCCAAGTTGACTTTGAACTTATAGAAGTTCTTCTCCCACAGCTTCCCAAATGATGAGATTATAGGTATCAGCCACCACTCCTAATTCAATGGTGATACTTTTTAATGAAGAAATGGGATGATTGTAATTGAATATGTGAAGGAACACATTAAGGACTTCCAAAGATTCCAACTATATTGATATAACTGAACAAGGCTAAAAGAATATGACCTAAATAATATAAAAGAACCACCATATTTCCACTCAAAATTGGACTGAAGAGAATAAGGAAACACACACTGCATGTCAGAATTATAATGATGTCTGGTATTATTTACACTTGTAGTGACTTTGAAACTTTGAGATATGTTGCTTCACTACTCATCTTGTCTGTTTATCTGGTTTGTGTTTGTCTGCACAGAAAACTATTGTACAGTCTATTTTGTTAAGAAGAACCCCATTTAAACTAAAACTTACTGGCTTCAGTTTTACATGAAGAACACAAAATAAGACAAAGAAAGAGGAATTTTTCTCCAGAAACAGAGTTACAGAAAGAGTCATGGAAACTATGAAAATAGTAGACAACTTGTGTGGGATGTTTATATTACACATAAAGTATATACTTTAGCTATTACACAGACAGTTTAGCCTAGAGACACATTATACATGTTATAAAAGTATTATTTCATTGGGAAGAGAAATAAGTATGTGCTCATGCCTATAGCGTGACTACATACCATGGATTCCCAAAAGAACTAGAATATAGATATTTTGGGCTGCATCGTTTGACTGGGCTTTTGTTTTAGGCCCTCAATGTACTTTTGGATTTTTTCACCCTATGAAAATTAGTAATAACAGTTTCTTTAAACAACTATTTCTTGTACAGTTTCAAAAAGATTCATCAAATATTTGTTCAAATTACTATCTAATGTTTAGTGTACTTGGTTTCTTTCCTGTGCTTATGAAAGAGCTGCCATATTGAATGTGTACATAGACAAGGCCACAAAACTGTGTTCAAGAATCAACAGCTTGTGCATTGAGAGCTACTACTGTCTCTTACATTTTATTCATTTAATAAAAATTTTGCTGTGAAAGAAAACCAAAGAAAAGAAACACAAGCTAGCAAGTACTTTCCTCCTGATATATCTTTATAAGTTTAGAAATCTTGGCTTCTGACACAGGGCTTATATTTATAGCCATTAAGAGCAGACATTTTCTTTTTTCTGAAATTGATCATTGACACTGATGGTTTAAGAGAAACAGACAGGGTTCAACCAAATATGCTGAAGGAGGATTGGTGCTTGTGGAGATGAAAAAGAGATCCTCCTATGACTCTCCATCTTCTTACACATCCAAGGTATACAGCCTGTGTTTTCTCATCTTCTTTTCCCTACTTAGAAAAACACAGGTGATAAGTTTTCATATTTATATTGAAAGGCATACTGGCTTTCTTACAGTTGTATCAACATAAAATTTATGTAACAAAGTACCAATTTAAAATGCCCAGTTAAATGTCTCTTCTGTATATTCACGCAGTTCAGCCATTATCAAAATCAATGTTAGAACATTTCCATTGCCTCAGACAAGCAACTTTTTCTTTATTATCATATACTTCTCACCCCGAGCTTCTCCATGTCCTTCAGTCTTAGGCAACCATAAATCTATTCACTCTCTCCATGTTTCTGCCTATTTTAAACAATGATCTGAAAGATGACAATGGTTCCTCCTCCTCTTCCAGAATCTATCAACAGCCAATAGTTCATAGAGTATGAGCTTATGAGCCCCCATCCCACTCATGAATTACTGTTAACAAGGGTAGTCTTGTGCAGGCTCGCTACAAATAACGTTGGATGATGTAAGTACATGACTGCATCCTGCCTATCATATGACATTTGTCAGCCCTTCTCATTACCCTTTAGATCTCACATAATTTCCATCCCCTCTTCTACAATGTCTGCTGAACCTTAGAGGGTGGTGACATAAATGTGACAGCCCTCAACTGTCACATCTGTGGAAAGTCCTGAGTCTCTGCATTCTCCCACATTCACTGCAAAGAGAGGATTCTCTTATTAAGGTTGGGGTTACCATTTGTCTCTGACTATAAACATAAATAGAAAGAAGTTTGATGCCATCTCAATTTAACTAAACAACTGTAGTAAGATGACCCCTATTGAATCTATGACCTCCTCAGGAGGTTGACCAGGCTTAGAGTATCAGGTATGGGTTTTCTTCTGAGGACTAGGCCTCAAATCCTGTCAGAGAATAACTGGTTTACCACTTTAAGAATCCTGCATCTTTTGTATTGGTGGGCACATCTTACCTGGCCTTTGGTTTTTTGTTTTTTTTTTCATGTTTTATTTTTTTTATTTTTTCCTCATTTTTTTATTAAAGATTTCCATCTCCTTCCCTCCTCCTCCCCCTTCCCTCCCCTCCCTTCCACCCATACCCCCACTCCACCCCTCTCCAAGACAAAGAGCCATCAGGGTTCCCTTCCCTATGTTAAGTCCAAGGTCCTCCCAGCGAGCACCGGACTGAGCTCCCAAGGTCCCGATGAGGAGCAAAAGGAGGGACATCATGAGCAAGGAAGTCAGGACTGTGAGGAGTGCGTTTACCCATTGAGACGGTGGGACAGATCTAACGGGAGACCACCAAGTCCAGTTGGAATGGGACTGATGGAACAGGGGACCAAACCGGACTCTCTGAATGTGGCTGACGGTGGAGGAGGACTGAGAAACCAAGGACAACGGCGATGAGCATGAACTCTGGCCTTTGGTTTTCATAGGGGTCACAGCTGGGCAAGAGCATTACTGTCTTTTCTCCCTGAGCAGTCAGCTCCAGTACATTGAAAGCTAGTTAACAGGAAGGCAGTTTCTTGCTCAGTTCCAGCATGGTTACCATCTATCTTGAAATTGAGGTGTGTGGTGTCTTTATTAATAGGGTTTTATTCTCTAGTTCTGGAGAACATCAGAGAGGACTGAGAAGAGGCTGTATTATTTTGGAGTCCTCCGGGGTCTCCCTACCAACTATTATAGAGCTATTCTCCATCTAGTAATGGAAATTTTCCTTAGGAAAAATGTTCCTCTAGTAGCAGAATTATCTGCTCACACAGGATATCTTTCTTCAATATATTCTAATTATGTTAAATATAGTAAGATTCACATGGCTTTATTATAACTCTGTTTTGTTTCAACATCCCTTCATTTCCTGTTCATCTCTCCAGTCCACCACTCCCTCTCTAACCCCCCCTTCAGTATTCTTTCTATTTTACTTTGACCTATTAGCTACTCTTCTTCCTCCCTTAAGATGACTCCCTCCTGCAAAGTCCTAATTTCATGGCTTCCACAAGTACTCAAACAAAAACTAATAAATGGAAGCAGAAATCCCCATATAAGAAGGAATATGCACGTTTTGTCCTTCTGGGCCTGGATAAACTCACCCAGTATGTTTTTCTAATCTCATTCATTTACCTGCATATTTCATAATTTGATTTTTCTTTGCAGTTGAACAAAATTCCATTTCATTGTTTACTTGCTGGTTGACATACATCTAGGCTGTTTTTATTCTATTTTATTTCTTATTTATGACTAAAGCAGCATTGAGCATGGATGTGCAAGTATCCAGGCAGAAGAATGCAAGGTGTTCATAATATGCCACAAAGTGGCACAGCTGGGTTATATAGTAGTCCTAATTTCTAGGTTTTGAGAAAGCACACCAATTTCTGAAGAGGCTACATTTACTTATATTTTCTTTTGATGCTTCCCTTATTTCCAACTGTGTTGTCTTAAAAAAAAAACTATTTATTTTATTTTTATGGCATCTGTGTTTTGTCTGCATGTCTGTCTGTGTGAGGATGCCAGATCTCCTGGAACTGGAGCTACAGACAGTTGTGAGCTGCCATGTGGGTGCTGGGATTGAACCTGGGTCCTCTGGAAGAACAGACAGTGCTCTTAACCACTGAGACATCTCTCCAGCCCCCTGTGTTGTCTTTTAACTATTAAATTCTAAGCTTTCAACTTTGTTTTGGATGTCTGTCTTTTGGGGATGATAAAATTATTCATTGTTTTTAAATCAAGCATTTGTGTTGCTCTACTAAAGTTACATTTTAGATGCATGTGATGCTTTGCTGAATATAAATGCGTACAGAATCTGAGCGACCTTGGCTTCTCTGCTGATCACGCGGCCCAGGCCCAGAAATTAATCATAAATGTTTCAGAAATTTACCATTTGATTCACTGCCCCCACGCTCTTCTGGAACAAGGATAATTCACATGCAACAGCTGATATTTTCAGTTGTGATGTTTTCCTTTATCTTATTTGGGTCAGAGAACTTTACTTTGAGTCTTGTCTTGCACAAACAAGGCAGGGCATGGGCAAGGAAAATAGGAGATATGCAATCATGATAGCAAAATGAATATGTATTGTTCAGATTGGCATACTCGGTGTCTGCAGGATGGGTCACTTGGGGATAAAAAAATGAATATTTTTAAGTAATTATATAGCATTTACTTATTTGTTTATTTGTGTGTGTGCATAATATGTGTTTGCATGCAGGATATATATGTTTATGTGGGTGGGTGTGCTCATGCCAAGATGCACCTGTGGAAATAAGAGGCTAACTTGAGAGATCCAGTTCTCTTCTTGTACCATGTGGGTCCTATAAATCAAACTGAGGTCTTCAGGTTTGACAAGAGCACCTTTTTTTCCCCACTAAGCCATTTTCCCAGACCCCTACCCCCTAAAACTGTCAATTTTAAGCTTTTGGACACTCTGAAGTACTGACAGGGTTCCAATTAGAAAGTAGCTAATTCCCATAATATTTGTGCACTATTATACCGATGGGCATATTTACAGGTCTGTCATTTTTGTAGCTATTAGGGGTTCACAACTGGGTAAATAGTTAACTTCTTTTTTTCTTTGGTAGTATGCATAGAACCTTCTAGAACTATGAAATATACCCAATAGGGATGAAGCTTCCATATTTTTACCAGCCTGATTTCTCTATTTCCTATGACTCAGATATGTGGTGTCTTTCATAGTAGGGACTTTCCATCAAGTTCTGGAGGGTGACCAAGAGTAATAGCAATGGCTTGTAACATGGCAATCGTATATGAGACTCCAATAAAAAAAATTGAAAAGAGGTAACCCATATGTAGAACTGGCCTTTATATTTGATTGTATGGAGTCATCTAGGAAGGGCAGTGTCCCTTCATTATAAAGTAACTCCATTTAAAGTGATTTTATTTATGTACAAGTACATATTTTAAGAAGCTTGTATGGTAGTAGGTTTGCACATGGCATTTCCCAAACTTGTTAGTATTAGTTATCTTTCCTCATGCTCCCTCTTTTACCCTACCCTCCTCTTCCTCCTCTAGGTAACCCTACCTTTTATATTATTCCTCTTCTCCTATTCATACCACCTGTGTTCTATCACTTTCCCCTTGAAACCTCCACCCCATTGCCTACTACCCCTTTCCTGACTTTTATTAGTACTCCAACTTAAACACATTCAAATCTGGCATCCACATATGTAAAAGAACATGTAGGTTTCACCATTTTACCTTATTAAGCATGACTTCCCACTGTCCATTTACCTACAAATTTCAAATTTCCATTTTTTTTCTCTTCTTTTTTTTTTTTTTTTTTTTTTTTTTTTTTTTTTTTTTTTGCTTTGTACTCCAGGCTGGCCACAAACACAGAGATCCACTTGCCTCTGCCTACTGAGGGCTGGGATTAAAGGTGTGCAGCACCATGCCCAGAACGCATTTCCATTTTTCATACCACATTTTCACTATCAGTTCATCAGTTGGTGAACATCTAGGCTGTTTCACTTCCTGAGCTTTGTGAAGGGAAGAGCAGTGGACATTGATGAGCAAATTCCTCAGTAGTATGCCCAAGTGTGATACAGCTGGCACTTGTGGCAGATCTATTTCTAGCTGTTTGAGGAGTGAGCCCAAACCCTGCTTTCCAAAATGGTTGCCCAAGTTTGAACTACCACCACCAGTGAATCAGATTTCCTCTGCTCTGACACTCATGGCAGCCTTTGTAGTCATTTGTTTTGTTGGTCTTAGCTATTCAGATCTGGTAAGTGAAAATCTCAAAGTAGTTTTAATTTACACTTCCACAATGGCTAAGGATATTTAGCATTCATGAAATCTCTCATTTATTTGTATTCTTTAGAGAATTTTTGTTTAGTTCTATGCCCATTATTTTGTCAGTATTTTCAAAAATTAGATTTTGAGGTCTTTGTATATTCCAAATACTGTCTGTCAGATGAATAGATGGCATACTTTTTCCTGTTCTGGAGGATGTCTCTTCACCAAAATGATAGTGTCCTTCACTTCACAGGATCTTTTAAGTTCCCATTTTAAGTTCCCATTTGATTCACGCCTGTGTTACTGTGTTACTGGGTTCCTGTTCAGAAAACCCTTTCCTGTGCCTGTAAGCTGAAATACTTTGCCTACTTTCACCTCGAACAGATTTAAGATATCAAGTCTCATGTGGGGTCTGTGATTCATTTAGAGCTGTTTTTGTTCAGGGTGAAAGATAAAGATCTAGTTAATTATTCTACAGGAAGTTACCAACATGAAATTACCAAGGGATTCTGGAATCACTTGCTGAAGATTCTCTTTTCCAGTACATATTTTTGGCCTCTTTGTCAAAGATCAGGAGGCTATATAATCATGTGCTTATGTACAGGTCCCCAATTCTATTGTTGATCAATGTGTTTGTTTTCTGCCAGTACTATACTGTTTGCATTACAATGGCTCTGTAGTGGGACTTAAAATTAGGAGTGCTAATATCCCTAACAGTGTTTTTATTGTTCAATATTGTTGTTGCTATTCAGAAGATTTTTTGTATTCCCACATGAATTTTAATTTGTTTCCAATTGTTGTCAGTAATTAACTTGGAATTTTTCTGGGAATTTTATTGAACCTGTAGAGGTTACCATTAGTACGGAGGCCACTTACACAATATTAACCCTACCAATCCATGAGTATAGGAATTCTTTCCATTTTCTGGTATCATTTTAAATTTGTTTTTTCAGCATATAAAAATTTTCATAGTACAAGCTTTTCACTTCTTTTGTTAAATTTATTCCAAGATACTTTTGATGCTATTGTGAATCATATCATTTTATTTCATTCTCTCTTGTTTTCTTTTGGTCTGTCAATCATTTGTATATAGAAAGGCTATGATTTTTAATGCTAATTTTATACAATGACATTTTGCTTAATGTTTTCATTAGCTATAGAAATTTTTAATGTGGTCTTTATCTTCTTATATATATACAACTGTATCATGTATAAATAAGGATAATTTGACTTCTTCCCTTCCTATTTGCATTCCCTTTGTCTCTTCTTGTCTTACTTGAACAGCAATTTCAAGCACTATATTGAACACAAGAGGAAAGAATAGACATCATTACCTGGTTCCTGATGATGGAGGAAATGTTTTGGGTTCTTCTCCATTTGTTATTACAAAGGCTATGGGCGTGTTTACATTTCTATTACTATATTGAAATATGTCCCTATATCATGAATAGGCATTGATTTTCTCAAACACTCTTCTGCTTCTAATGAACATATATATGTGGTGGATTACCATTATGGAATTATGTATGTTGAACCCATTCTTGCATCTCTTGGATGAAGTTGACTTGATCAGGCTGAATAATATTTTTATGTGTTCTTTTTGGAGAAGGTTTGCATCTTTGTTTATCAGTGGTATCTTCCTATAATTCCCCAATGCTGTCAAGCCTTTGTTTTTTGTACTGTACTAAGACTGGTTTATATACAGCATTTGGAAGTCTTCCTTCTGAATGGAGACATAGGAGGAGTGGATGGAGGACGGGTAGAAGGGAGACAGGGGGAGGGAGTTGGAGGAGAGGAGGGAAGGAAAACTGTGGTTGGTATGTAAAATAAATAAATAAAAAATTAAAAAAGAAACCATGCATCCAAAGAGATATGATCAAATCTCTAGGAATCTTATAGGATTTTACCAAATCATTATTACCTAATTACTAAGGCTAGTAAATAAATATTCTTAATAAATAAATGGTTGATTAGTAAAGAGAAAGAGACAGAAAGAGAGAGAGAAATTAGCTTACTAAGTAGTGGGTTTACATGAGAATTTTTCATACAACCTTAGTTTTGATTAACCCAACCATGACCATCTCCTCTCCCCCTGACCCCATTCCTCCACACCTATCCCTTCTTAACCCTTTAACTCTCAGTATCTCCTCTTCTTTCCTTCCCACATGTTCTACTATTTCTCAACGTTTTTAAAAGGTTAGCTTGTGAAGCTGTATGCTTCCATACAGCTGATTATATACCCTCTCTTTGAGTTAGCCCTTCCCTTAGCTCCTTGATTTACCCTGTCCTCTCGCATCCACCACTGCTTAAATTTTCCACTTCCCTGTATTCTTCCTCTATACTTTTAATACCACTACAATATCCTACTCCCCCCTCTTAACATGTTTACCTCCCAAATTTCCTGTCTAATTTACTGGATCCCACTTATGTTCCAAGTTAAATATACAAAGCCGGTCCACATAAGAGAGAGAACCTGTGATCTTTGTCTTTCTTGACCTGAGTCACCTCATTAAGTAGGATTTTTCTCCTGGTTTTAGCCATTTAACCTACAGATTCCATCATTTCACTATTCCTTGCAGGTGACTGATATTTAATTGTGAACATGTGCTACACTTTTCTTATTTTATTTTTGAAACTATCTTTTTATTTTACATAGCAATCCCAGTTCCCTCTCCCTCCCCTCGTGCTGTCTCCTCACCCGTGCCTTCCTTCCACCTCACTCCCTATCCATTCCTCAAAGAGGGTGAGGCCTCCCTCAAGGAGTCAACAAAGTCAGACAGGACCAAGCTCCTCACCCTTCTATTGAGGCTGAGCAAGGTACCCCTCCATAAGGAATGGGCTCCAAAAAGTCAGTTCATGCATCAGGGATGGATCCTGGTTCCACTGCCAGTGGTCCCACAAACTGCCCAAGCCACAGAACTGCCACCCACATTAAGAGAGCCTAGTTTGGTTCCATGCAGTTTTCCCAGCTCAATCTAGAGTCAGTGAGCTCCTGCTAGCTCAAGTCAGCTGTCTCTGTGAGTTCACACATGCATCATAACCTTTGCTTTTTACATCATTACATTTTATTTATTATATGTTCTTACTCATATTCTCCTTCCTTCCTTCTTCAACTGGACTCCAGTAGCTGAGCCCAATGCTTTGCTGTGGATCTCTGCATCTGCTTCCATCAGTTACTGGTTGAAGGCTCCCTCTATGATGACAATTAAGGTAGTCATCAATCTGCTTCACTTTTCTTATTCATTCAACTGTCACTAGATATATAGCTTAATTCCCTTTACTAGATATTGAAAATAGGGTATTATTGAGCACAGTTGTGCCTCTTTAGTATGATACATGGTCCATACGGGGTATATACACAGAAGTATAGCTTGATCATAGGGCAGTTTTACTTACAAATGTTTGAGAAATGCCCAGAATTATTTCTAAGTGGCTGTACTATCTTACACTCCCACTAACAGTGTTTGAGCATTTTCCTTTCACCATATCTATGTAAGCTTTCTTTGTTCTTTGTATTCCTATCTGACCAAAGTGGAGTAGAAGCTTCAATAAAAATGGAATTTGAATTTCCATGATGACGAAAAAAAGTTGAATTCTTTTAAAAGTCCTTCTTAGTCATTTGCCTTTCTTCTTTTGAGAATTTTCTATTCCTTTCCATGGCCAATTTTTAAATTTGTTGTTTATTTTCTTAATGTTTTGGGTTTTTTAGCTCTTTGTATGGCCTAGACATTAACCCTCTGTCCAATAAGTAGCTGGCGAAGAGTTTTCTCTATTCTGTGGGCTGCTGCTTTACTTACTTCCTCCTCTTGCTGTCCAGAGGCTTCACAGCTTCCTGGGCTCCTGTCTGCTGTTGGTAACTCTCATTCTTTGTGCCCTCAGATTCTTATTCAGAAATTCATTCTGTGTGATTTTAGTTGAAACATCTTCCTTACACTTTCCTCTCACAATTTTAAAGGTTTTGCTCTTAGTTTACATTCTTGATTAATTTGAAGTTGAGTTTTGTACAGAAGGAGAGATAAGGGACTAATCATGTTATTCTGCCTGTCAAAATCCACTTTCCCCAACACCATATGTTAAATATTGTTTCTCTGTTTTGTTCTCTGTGACCATGTGCAAGGTATTATGCTTCTCTGGCTCACCATTTCTTTATTGTTAACATATATAAAAACCATTTACTCCAATTCTTGTAACTACAAAATGAAGTAATAAATGTAAAAGTGTTTGGCACATAATGAATACTCAAAAACATAGTCATTACTTTTATATTTGAGGATAGGAGCAAGTGGGCTTGCAAAACTATATTTATTGCACAATTGTGCTCTACAGTGGTACTAGAGTCTAAAGACAAGTGTAGCCTAAGAAAATGAAAGGCATTGAGCATTTATTTTCTTCTCTATGTAGGCCTCTTGCTTCCTAATTACTGATAGTGATTTTACCTTGATCATTACAATGTTTAGAGGTTCTGTTGAAATCTGTTACAATAGTAACAACCAGTTACATATATTTTTAAGATTTTGCTTTAAAAAAACTTTTAATACCCTATTGTTTGCTATCTATTTATAAATATCTTATGGAATAGGTATATATTGAACTTCTGTTCTATTTTTCAGATCCAACAGCTAACGCTCAAAGATATTTACTGACTTGTCTGAATTCACATTCCTAATTTAGTGACTGATTGAGATAGAGAAAAGACATTATCAGACAATGTAATGCTTTGTATTATATTTTGTTAATCATTTTAAAACATTTATAATTTATTAATATTATAAGTGAGCATATATTACTCTTTTCTTTGTTATTCTTTTGCATTTTAGGATAAATATGTATACTAATTTTTTTATTTTTGAGAATTTTATAGCTTTGTGCTATATTTACATTATTTAAACAACTTCCACTTCCTTTCCTACTCCTCCCATGCCTCCCCATACCCTCTCAAATTCAAAACCTTTTCTTTTTTAATTTTCTCTGTCCATGCTTGCCTTTCGACTGGTGTCATTATGCAGGTCTTATTTAGGCAACCATATTTTTCTTTAGATTTCAACTTACAAGCCCTTTCTTCATACAGGTCTTCCTTGATTATTTTATTTGAAGTTAATTGTCTCATTACTTCCTAACAAAACATGCTGGTTGTTTCTGTCAAGTACTTACTACATTCGTCATTAACAGATAATTTGTGTGTTCATTTGTTTATTATTAACTTCCCCCACTGGATTGTCTACTGTATGAGGCAAGGCCTATAAGAGTATCATATACACAGAAGATACCTAGTAAATATTAGTTTAGTGAATTAATCATAAAGGAGTATTCATATTTTAAACCCTGAGAAGTTCAGTCAGAGAGTTTCAGTCTTGGTTGCGCATGGGAATCACCAAGGGAGTTGGAAAACAGTGCCAAAGCATTTCTGTCAAGTTAACAAAGAAGATTATCATCACACTAATAACTTAATGAATATTATATGCTAACTAGTTTACTACACGTGTGACATATAATAATGAATGTAAGCAACATAAGAAATACTGTGAGTTTTCATTTATATTTTCCCATGAGAAAACTGAAGGCAAAGAAAAATTATTTATCTGATGTCATCTAGGATCAAAGTTGACTCTACCTCGTATAAGCTTTGCCTTTGACCCTAGCTATAAAATGGAATCGCTTTCTTTTTTGAAATGTGCATGCTAATATTTAGATCCATTGACTGTGAAGTATAGAATTCAGAATCACAAAAGAATACACTTCCAGATATGTCTGTGAAGATGTTTTCAGAAATGCTTAACTTAGCATGGAAGAATTATGAATGTGGGTGGCATCATCCCAGGAACTAAGGCCCTAGGACTGAACAAAGAGAAGAAAAGGAGCTCAACACTAGTACTTGTCCCTTGATGCTTCCATGAATGCAGGCACTATGTGACCAACTGGCTCCTGTCCCTGCCTTCATGGCCTTCCCTGCCATGATGTTCAGTCTGTGAGCCAAAAGAAGCCATTCGTTTAGCTGCAGAGAGGAAACGAATGAACACAGCTAGTAGTAATCAAGCAGAGTTAATCTGCTCCCTCTCCTCCAGCACTGCTAATCCCTCAGATCTCCATTCATTTCTTTCTTATCTGCTCTTGTAATTGTTAGGTTAGTGTAGTTCAAGACAGTACCTTTATTTGACAATGGCATTCTCTGACATTTAACATAGAAAATCAACCAAATTGCACTTCCGTCTTCAGGTACTTCTTATAGAGTTTAGGTTTTCAAGTGTCATCGTTCATTTTAAGAACCTTCAATTCAGAAAAAAGTCATCACTGATTATTCATAAAATTTCAACTAAAACTTATATGATATCCCCGATAAAAAGTTATATACTATTCAGTTCTTGTTTCCAGAATGCGGTTCACAGACCTGATACTGTCATCTGCTGCTATTGTTATTCACGTAAAAACACATAACAACTATACTGGTTATAATTGTTTGGGACCTCATACATAACAGCCATTATGCTGGGTATTTTCCAGCAATCATCCCAATAAAGCTTCAAGATATGAATTCATACCCATTTAATAAATGAGGAAAATTATACCAGAGGAAAGTGATTGCATAGGCTTTGTACAGCTAAGCATAGACTGGGATAGAGATGAAGATGAGAGGAAGAAAGACAACTACATCAGAAATAATAGGCAGGGTTTGATTTGCTACAAAATTTTTATAAAACTTTAGGAATGTAAAATGTGAAAAATATAGTTACCAGATAATATAGTGATTGAAAATGCTAGCATTTGGCATTCCTTAAGGTTTATACTACTAGCCTTAACACCGTTGCTACTGAAAATATTCTACTGAATTTGTATCTTGACAGTTTCATACATATACAGTGCATGTTGATTACTGCCACCCTCTCGTCTTCCCTCCATACTTATTACCCATACAGGTCATTTTCCCACATTAATCCCTTTTGTTATGTGTTGTAACCATTGCATTTAAACAGAGTCATCAGTGTGGCCATGAG
Organism: Arvicola amphibius; assembly: GCF_903992535.2. Taxonomy (NCBI): domain Eukaryota; kingdom Metazoa; phylum Chordata; class Mammalia; order Rodentia; family Cricetidae; genus Arvicola; species Arvicola amphibius. The sequence continues at coordinate 56,351,187 of NC_052065.1, forward strand.
TTTGAAACTATCCATTGGAACCTTGTGGGATCATCACTGGGCACACAACTAAAGATAATTGCTGCTCCTCCCTCAGAATCCATCTGCAGTCCATATTTCTGCAGGGAGGAGTAAGACCATATGAGTTCAGTTCGTGGGCAATCTGTCTAGCTATCAACAGGCCCAGTCTTGTGCCAGCAGCTGCTGCTGCTGCTGTGAGGACATGATTACATCAGCTATGTCAAACACAGAAGATTCCATTCCACAAATCTCCTTATATTCCAGCTCTTACATTCTTTCCACCCTCTCTTTTATGGTGTTTCCTCATCCTTAGAGAAGGTACTACACTCGTCTTATTTAGGAATGGGTACTTGAACATCATTTCTTCTCAATAACTTGAAGAAGGAATATATCCTTTCATCTTCCACCATCCATTACAAAGAGAAGTTACTTTGACTAAGTTAGCCAGTAGCACATATCTATGGATTGAAACATAAGAACTTGGAAGAAAACATGATATTGTTTCAGTTTTGCTAAATAATAGTAGTAAGTTCCCTTTTCAGGCATAAAATATCTTCAGCCATGAGGGTTTATATGGTTTTTATTTTGGTTTTTATGACCTAGTTACAAGGCCAGGCATGAATTCCCTCTTGTGGGGTGGGCCTCAAAACTAGAAACTAAACATATTGATGAGTCTAATGAAAAATATTTAGAATGTTATTAGAGACTTGCTGTTTGGGTAAAGTGGTGGTTGTAAGTCCTTCTCCAATATTCATGAGTTAACTAACACTGCTTAGATAGCTAAGTTTCCAGCAATGAACATGGTTTCCTTCTTATTGAGGAGGACTTACGTTCAATAAGAGTAATTGTCACCATAAAGGCATATTTGCCATCCCTATACCTTTCAGGTGAACAAGGAAGATACCAACAGATATACAGAAGTGAACAGGGAAAGTTGATGCTGCCTGAACCCTACACAAAGAACTATAGGAAAGTAAGGAATGCTAAGAGCAGGAGGAATAGTCTTCCCCAGGGAAGAGCACACCAACTGGTTATCCAACACCAAGTTTTCATTCCTGAAAACATACATATAAGCAATGTTATATAACTGAGTGTGCTATATTTAGGAATGTACACACATATCTGCAGGTAACAGCAAGCAATGAAAAAGGATGTCATAATTTGAAAGAGACCAAAAAGTGTATTATGAGGGTTTGAGAGGAGGGTAGGAAAAGCAGCAATGTTATAATTATATTACAATATAAGAAATAAAAATTTACATTACTGCAAATATAGAACTAAAATAAACTATAATTGATTTGTTAATTTCTTATGTGAATCTCATTTTTCCTAATGATAGTATTAACATTGAAAAATTGACCCTGACTCCATTTTTCCAAGTAAGGCAGCATGTTTTTTTGATCATAGATGAAGACAGAAAGCATGTAAGATAATTCTCAGTGTTGAATAACAAGTAAGTGATAACTGTGTTGAACATTCAGATGTTTCTTCCCATAATTCATTAATGATGCTATTGCTAGTTGACTGCTAAGAATGTCCAAACTAGATCCTTGTTATGGTACTAATAAAATTCATGTACTTTATCTCTTCAAAATTCAAAAAAATCAAACAGAGAACAGCTGATTGCCTTCGTAAGTCTTACCACTAGTTCCTCAGTATGTACACACTGCTTGATCTTATTTTTTTTTTGAAATCTACCTTCCATGAGAATGTATTTCCTATTTTGAGATTTATGTCAGTGGCAAATAGGTTCAAACAGGGTTAGTGTCTTGAAACACTTTAGAATCACATCCATTTTCTTCGCAAAGTTGTGGTGATAAATGTATGCACACATAATATATAGCATGTATTCCTAATCTGGCTTTGATTTTTTTTTGCAGTGGTAATGTAGTAGACTATATGGAGAAAAATTTCAATATACTACTATTCTAAAGGCAGAATTTCTTTATCTTTGCTTCTGCTCCTTTTGACTGATGACCAAAGTAGCACCACATGGAACTCTTTTGTTGATCCATTATCTCTTCATGACACTTATTGGGAGACCTGGCATCTCTAGATCCCTGGCACAGGAGAATGTTGATTATCAGGAAAGATCAGGTGATATTTTCACCATAGACAGAGGGTACTTAATACACATCAGCTTTGACAGAGAAAATTTTGTGGACTCAACCCTAAGTATACAGAATAGCATTTGACTTAAACTGTTTTTTAGTTATTGTTCATGCCTAGATAGTACTCAAGGAGAGTAATGTCTTAAGGCATTGCATCTACTTTTGAGTCTCTTATACAAATCCTAAGCTGTTGTTTCATCAATTTATTTCAAAACTTCCTAGGGAATCAGAGACCTGAAACTTGTAATCCTCTTAGCCTCCTAAAAACTGGGATTGCAATCCATACCACTACACATGGATTTAAAACAGCTCTTATTCATAGAAATTACAATTCATCTGCTGTTACATAAAGGTCAGGCATCTTTATATTTAAAGTGCACTAAAGTAACTTGGCTTGGTGGTATGCCCATTTGGAAGGCTGGAGTAGAAGGATCATTTAGTTTGTGGCTATTCTGTACAGTATAGTAAAACTTTGAAATGTCCATTGATATTGTGTGCTTCTGGTCTTGTTTATGTAGCCGTTTCTAGGACAGGCTGTTCCACAGCAAACTTCCTGGTATTCTTATTGCTTAAATCCTTCTGCCCTCTCTTCTGTGATATTTCTTGAACCACAGATGCAGCAGCTGTGTTATAGATGTATCCACTGAGGCTGGGCTCCCCATGATCTTTTGATTTCTCCACTGTGTCCAGTTGAGGCTTTCTGTGATGGTCTCAATTTGCTGCATGACAGGTGGTAGCTACAAACATCTGTGGTGTAAGGATAAGGTTCAGAATGCAAAAAAAGAGTTATGTTCACTTAGTAAAGAGACAGTAGTAGATTCTTTCCTAAGAACAATGAGCTCACTAGCCCTGAGAAACTGGCTAGATCTAAGATTTCCCTTCTATTCAGTGAGCTTAAGTCCAACTAGACAGCTATTAGTTACCACCAGTGTTGAGTTCCACTTACTGCACTTTTTTCATTTTTATTACCTTATAAATAATGCCAATCAAAATTTCCATTTCCTCCTCCTCCCACTTCCCTCCATCTCCCCCACTCACCCTCCTTCTTTCCCCTCCAGTCCTAAGAGAGGGTAGAGTACCCTGCCCTGTGGGAAGTCCAAGGCCCTCCCCACATCCATCCAGGCTTAGGAAGGTAGGTGTGCACCCAAATAGAATAGGATCCCAAAAAGCCAGTACATGCAGTAGAGACAAATGTCAGTGCTATTATCATTGGCTTCTCAGTCTGCCCTTATTGTCAACCACATTCAGAGGGTCCAGTTTGATCCCATGCTCATTCAGTCCCAGTCCAGCTGGATTTAGTGAGCTCCTATTAGCTCAGGCACACTATTTCAGTGGGTGGACCAACCAACCCCTCGTGGTCCTGACTTCCTTGTACTGGCCTTGTCCCGTAAAAAGAGTTTTCTTATGCCAGATACTGGTATTTTTGTTAATTAATGATTCTTGTGGAGAAAATTATCCATTCCATGTGGCTTTAACTTCCTTTAAGATGTATATACAGTGCGTGTGTGTAATTCTAGGTAAATAAAAAATAATATGATTCCTTGATGCTTTATCAAACAGCCTTGGCAATATTTGTCCCTTGTCTCTCCTTCTTCTTCATTGGCCTATTTCTTCCCCAGTTGGAGTCGCTTCATTTTTCATTCATTTTCCACTTCATAGCACCTGTATCCTGTGATTCCCATCTGAAGCCCCACCCCTTACCTCCAACCATATTCTCTTTATACTTCCCTGGTTTTTGTGGTTACTCCATGTTGTATATGCAGATTTGGAACTAGAAACTACACATGAGAGAAAATGTGCAGCATTTGTCTTTCTGGGTCTAGGGCACCTCACTCAGCATAATATAATAATTTTATGTCCATCTGTTCCTAAGGAGCCAGTATGTTTCATTTTATTGTGCTTTATGCCAAAATTCTCCACTCCTTAAGCAATATTTCTTTATAAATTAGCGCTTTCCAATTCTATTGCAAAAGTTCAAGTGTTATAGAAAGGAAATGGTATTCGTTACAAGAGTTCCTTCTTATTTATTTTGTTATATTGTCAGAGGTCTATAAGACTATGTAATAGCTTGGTGTTTTACTTGTGTATTAGTGATAATGTATTTGTGCTGATGGAATGATATGGTGGTAGGCTGCGATTATGAAACCAGAAGCTGGTTTAAAATCTTGGTTGACTATGATGGCTCTAGCAATTCTGCTGGTTCTCCTTTAGATAGATATGTATTTAACTTTAAGCCTTTATGCACTATGTGCCAATGTGGCACATAGCAGATATATTGAACAAACACAGAGGAAAATTTTAGGGTTCAAATGATATGCTAAGAAGTCTCTGGATGAGTGCATTGTTTAGTAACTGCAGCCTATATTTGGCAGGTAAGACTTAGGAAGACATATCTGACATTCAAAGTTTGAGGCATTGTCTGAGAACTTGACAATCCAGGGAGAGTTTTTCTATGATCAGTTTTGGCTTAATTTCTGGAAACTACCTATGGAACACTTCTAGTTTATCCCTATTTTTATTGCAAATATAAGTCACAGGGCTACTTTGGCCCCAAGATAAAATGGAAATGAGTTAACAGATAAAACATAAATGGAAAACAGGACAGTTCTCTCCTTTACTCCATGTATATTTTTTGTCTGTTAGTTAGCCCTCTAGTACATGCAGATACTCTCTGGGGATAACAGAGGAGACTACATAATGAGTATATCTGTTATTTACTGAGGCACTCTCTCCAGTCAAAAGATTCTCTATTCTACCATGTTCTACATTAAGGGACCCATGGGAAACTGTTAATGGATATGGTAAATTAAAGTAGAAAGTTGAATTTCAAGGTAAATAGTACAAGAGAAGATCCAGAGGCAAGACTAGCCACAATCTTCAAGGAGGAAAGTGAATTGGCTATGCTCTGGGGAAGTTTTCAGTACATATATCTTGAAGATAATATCAAAGAAATTTCAATTTTGATACAGAAGGAATTCTTAAGTATGTTGACTCTATTGAAAGAGCATATAACTTGAATTCAGATGTATTTTCACTTGACTCCCACTTTGCCAATTATAAGAACTTGTGTAAGCATTGGTTTTAAGTGTGATAGTTTTTGGAGCAATGTGCTAAGGAAATACTGAGATGCTAAAAAAAGACATTATTGCTTCACTGTTACCTAATGGTGCACCTTCATAATCTAGAAAAGCCACTGATAACATTTTTCCAGTTATGAAGTTCTCAGAATAGAGATTTGGGGAACTGTATCACACTAAACAACAGAATCTTAAGTTTATCACATATTTCAACTTTTCCAGACTTTGATATTTGTAATTCTGGCACATCAAACTCTTTGGGGTTAGTGAATGCCCTATTCCTTTTGTTCTTTGGGGAGTTAAGCTGAAGAACAGTTCTCTGAAATTTCCCTTTAAACTTTATCCAGAGTAGCTTAATTGGAGTCACTTCAGGTGAATTATTTCCAGCATAAAATGTGTAAGAGCTGGGGCTGGGGAAGTGGTTCAGTAGGTAAAATGCTTGCGGTGCAAATATGAGGACCTGAGTTCAGATCCTCAGACTCCATAGAAAGCTGAGTGGTAACTTGTGCCTGTAATCTCAGTGCTCCTACAGGTAGAAGACACTGGAGGATCTTTGGAAAACCATGAAACAGCTAGCTATATATATTCAGTGCTCAACAACAAAAAGACCCTGTGTTAATCAAGGTAGAAGGTTCAGATTAACACAATATGATTTCCACAAGCACCCAGTGGCCTGCATGAACCTATACTTAGACACATGAATGCACACAACCATCTATGTATAGACATCATAACACACATATACACATACAACATAGACACAACACAAAAAGATTTGCTAGCAAAATAAACATATATTAGCCTGATTATATACAACAAGAAGATATATGGATTGAATTTACGAAAAATAGGACAATAAAATGGGTTATGCTATGATATAACTGTCATTTGGTTTCCTTTACAGCTGTTATAAACAATGTTAGCTCTGTTGATTACTTAATAGTCTGTGCTAAACAATTATGTAAACAATGTTACTCATATGACTGGCCAAACGATGCCTTGTCCACTTAAGGGGTAGCCCTACAGTGAGAAGTCTGAGGTTATTATTTGGGTTGCAGTTCATAATTCAATTCTTTGAATTATGCCAGAGACAACTCATTCCCTTTTTCCTCTATGATCAGAGCCTAGTACTGCTATCAGTAAGGAACTATAGAAAGGAGTTTTAGAAATTACCAAGATCTACTTCAAGCGTTTGGAAGATGGGGGGTAGTTGAGAATGGACGAAGTTATCAGATTAGCAGTGATTAACCTTCTGTTCAGCCAGTGAACTATGTCATCCCCATAGTACATGAATTACCAAATACAATGTTTGAAATCTGTAATTCTGCACCAACACTTGTCTTCTGAAAATACATGGGAACTTTTGGTATCTACACATGTTTTTACATCTACAAACTCGTTTTTCCTTTGCATACTTGTGAGGTATTATAGAGTAATATTGAGGTCAGAGTGTTCCCTGACACAGTTAAAGTCTATGATAAACCTACTTGCTACAGAGTTTGTGCCAGCTATATTACTTCTTTAAAGACAGATTTAAGATGATACATCTCAAGGAGAGGATATGATGGGGTTTTGTAAAAAGATGGAACAATGGTTAAGAGCATTTGCTGCTCTTTCTGAGAACCCAGGTTCAGTTCCCAGAATCACCTTAGGTGGCTCACAACTGCCTATATCTCAGAACCAGGGGATTTAATATCCTTTTCTGGTCCCACAGATGCCTGTTGTTAGTGGGAGGCTGCTTGTTCATTCCCGACTGCTCAGACCCAAAATAATTACACAGAAACTTTATTATTTAAAACACTGCTTGGCCAATAGTTTAAACATATTGTTAGCTAGCTCTTATATCTTAAATTAACCCATTTCCATTATTTTATGTTTTACCACGAGGCTCGTGGTTTACCAGCAAGGTTCCGGTATGTCTGTCTCCTGTAGTGGCTTCATAGCGACTCACTAACTCTGCCTACTTTCTTCCAGCATTCACTTTTCCTGCCTAGCTCTATTCAGCCCTATCACAGGTCAAAGAAGCTTCTTTATTCATTAACCAATAAAAGCAAGATATATACAGAAGGCCTTACCACACCAGTACACATGTAAAGCAGGCCCATACAAATAAACAAATAAATAAATATTATATTTTTCTACTTTTTGCCATGTTAGAAAGGACTCACCACTATCAATTTCACCATATTAGTTGATTCCCTTGGCTTGCCTGAAAATTCAAATATTTCCTTTTTTCTTGGGCTTTGTAACTTACAAGATCTTTCCTTTCCACTGTCTTATTTGACACTCAGAACAGGCATTCTAATTTTTTAAATAAGAGAACTAACTCAGTTATGTAAAGTTCATTGTTTTAGATAACAATAGCTAGGAATTAAGAGCAACAGGAATTGAAATCAGGTCTTCCCAGGTCCCAGCCCACTAAGAAACACTATGTCAACAATTAGGCAGTGCAGAGCACTTTCCATATGTGATATGGTCTAAATGTGAATAAGCTGCCTGGAAGACAGGCATGATTTATGCCACATAAGTATTCTGTAATGTTCCTTTTATTTCTTCAGGTACTCATGTGCTTTCCAGTAGAAGGCAAGCTAGGGCAAGTTCAAATAAACAGCCATAAAGTTCGAGTGCTTGCCTCCAAATCTGTTTTGACTGCTTTAAAATACTCATTCGGTGATAGAAGATTGTTCTTCCGTAGATTTGATTCATTAGCACAATAATATAGACAGATGTTTTGCTGAAAGTATTTGAGAGTCTGGAATACTTTGTCTTAAACTCACTCTTTGAATCAGAAAGACACCACCACATTGAGCATTTTAGCTAATTCTACTGGAATGATTGTAGAACAGCCACTTCATATAATGGGAGGGAAGGAATAATCGTTGAAATTGGTGAGAGTTGGGGTTATGGTCACCTAGAGTATGAGCCCAGGAACATTATTTAACTGCTCTGAACTTTGATTTTCTTTCTTTTTTGTTTTTGATTTTTAATAGATTTTTATTATTTTTTATTGAGTTCTACATTTTTCTTTGCTCCCTTCCCCACCTCTCCCCTTCCCTTCAACCCTCTCCCAAGGTCCCCATGGTCCCAATTTACTCAGGAGATCTTGTCTTTTTCTACTTCCCATGTAGATTAGATCTATGTATGAACTTTGATTTTCTTATCCTTTAAGGTGGAACTTTGAAATGCCACCCTGTATGATTGCTAGAAAAATGGAAATGAGATCCAGTACTAGGCAAATAGAAGACACTTAGTTCATATTACTTCTCTTCCACCCCTCCTCAGGCTGTGCCTACCAGCCAGTGTTAAAAGTCTTTTTACTACCCGGTCCTTGCTGAGATGCACAGCTCCTGTAAGGACTGATTAGTTTTCATTCTTCCAAGGCTCTGTGTGTTCTGCCCCACCCTCCCAGTTCTGGGGGCTCCCAAAGTGGACAGGTACAGGATGTTCTGTGGTGCATCAGCGACTGATACTCAATCTCCTGGCCGGCAGTCTCAGTCGCTCTTTGCACACATTCCATATGAAGGCACACTCCAGCTCTTGGTGCCCATGTACGTGTCACAACTTCTTGTCCCCAAATCCACTTCAGTTTGGAAATGACTACTGAGACTTGCCCTGGTCGAGATTTCCCAAGTTGTCCTTCTCCCTCACTCTTTGATGAAAAGAACAGATACTAGCACCAAAGTAACTGGTGGTGTCTTCTGCTCTCATGGAATCCCAAAACACTTTGCGAGGCAGTGTGACTAGCACTGAGGCCAGAGAGGCCAGTAAGCAGCCGCAACCCAGCACTTCACAATTAGTCATGCTCAGCCTGAGATAATCAAGCCTGTTTTTATTGGAAGAGCAGAAGAGGGAGGGAATGGCAGTTGGCATTTTCCCCACATACCCTTTCTGAAAGCGTCCTTGGCTCTTCAAATTTCACTTAAATAACCAGCTCAGGAAAATTTTCCACTACCAGAAAGCAAAATGTGGTGGTGCCAAGCTGATGACAGGGTGATGTCCCTGGACACTGAGTAAATGGGAGTGACCTCACGACTGGCTTTTATTCTCCACCTCCTTTTGTACCTTAGGCTCTTTCTCCAGCTTGCTTCTTTCCCCTTCCCTGTCTCTAATGTGTTGTCAGGTAGAGGTCCGCAAAGGCAGAGAGAGTGTAATTTTAGGATAATCCTTATGTTTTCTACATTTATCATCTCTAATCATCACACCATTAGCTTTATATTAAAGAGAAATTTGGAAATAAAAATACCATGGCAGCTGGGCCTCCTTCCCACTCACAGCACTCACTATGCTTGTAACTTCATGTTCAAACTTGTCTTTCTGGTTTTGCTTAGATTCACAAAGGCAAGGGCCATCTCTGCATTGCTCACTCTCTTTCGTCAGGGCCATATACTAAGTCCAACAAAATGTTTGCTGCCTATAAATTAAGCTCTAATTAAGAACCCCACTGCTAGGATCTTATCATCTACCTTTCTTGTAAGTAGCTCACCCAATCTAGCTACCTTGTCTTTCTTTCTTTCTTTCTTTTCCAGAGCAGACTTCAGCCCCAGGGCCTTGCGAAGTTTATGTATGTTCAAATGGAACCAAGTGCTCTTTGCCAGTTGTTCTAACTAGTATAAATCTGAAACTGCTCGTGCATTGCCCTTTGTTCTGCTACCACAGGGGTATTGACAACTGTGTCCTACAAATGTCCCATATGAGAAAGTTTGCTATTGATACACATTTTGGGAGTACACTCAACCTGGGTAGACCTGAATAGAATGTGCTCTCCTCGTCTGCTTCCCCTAAATCACTGCCTGTTTCCATGAAAAAGAAAATTATAGGAGTATTCTCAAGAACGGAGCCTAAAATTAGAGATGGCAGATGTGGTTTTTGGTGAGCAGGTGGGCGGGATACGGCAACCACATTCTCCTTACTTTTCTAGCTTATTTACGTAGCTGGGGGGGTGGCACTGAGACTGGGGGTAGAGCTGCACCAGCAAGCATTCTTCCTGGTTCTTACTTCTTACCGAATGAATATGGGATACTTTAGTAAAGAAGCTTATAACCCTTGGAGGAACTTTTTTCTTTACTCTGACATTGATTTTTGGTTTTTGTTTGTTTGTTTTTTATTAGCTATAGAGTTAAAAAGTATATTTCTTTTAAGTTCTATGTCCTCCATCTTTTTAGATGTTTGATGATCTGAGAGAATCCTATTATTTCAACTCTGACAAGTTAAAGAGCCAGGAATTTGGTTTAGGCTATAAAAATGTAAGAATGGAACGAGAGAGACAACTCAGCAGTTAAAAACCTTTGTACTTTTGTAGAGGACCTTGCTTCAGCTTCCAGGTTCAGTTTTCAGACTGTTACAACTGTCTGAAACGCCAGTTCCAGTAGATCTGAAACCTCTGCTGACCTCTGCAAGCGCTGTAACGCATATGGTAGAGTTACACACATTCAGGCACAGTAATGAGCTAATTAATTAATTAATCTCCAAAAACTATGAGAACTTGTGAACTATGTTGAGAGGGAGTGGCAAAATTCCTCTCACTTTTAGAATGAAGATGAAGAAGCTCTTGGACTGGAAGCCATATGTTTGTACATATATCACTAGGAAAAACTAGGCACTTATGGTAATAGCAGTTGCTCAAGCTCTCTTATCTAAAGATTTGGAGTCAAGGTCTGACTGCACTATTTAATGATGCCAAAACACGTGACACTACATCTTTAAACTTCGGTTTTCTTCATCCATAAACTGGAAATAATGATAATAATTACTGCCTCACAGAGCTTTGTTAAGTACTTGTCTCATTAGAAAGAGAATTGAGTCCGGTAAGTGAAGTGGGAGCATTTTGCAAATGGGAAAATATGAATTTAAAGCTACTTTCCTTTTCTTTTCAGTGTGCTCTTGCCACTCATATTTTCTGCTTTTTGTATTCACGGATAGTTAGATGTGGCACTGGACAGAGACGGACAGAATGACTGCTTACGATCTCTTCAGTTTAAGAGTTAGTAAACTATGCTACCCTCCCATCCAGACTATCCCGAGTAAGAAAATCAGGTTGTAAGACAGAGCAGAAATCTGGGAATCATCAATTTTGATAATGTCTCTGAAAGTGTAATGTGAGATCATGCTCCTCCATTAAGTGCTGGTGTCTGCCTATTGTTCAAATAAATAGTAAAATGCAAATGACAGGGAATTGGCTGAGCTCTGAATCCTATTTTCATTTGAGGAAACAATAAGCCTATAATGGTCACCATGACCTTTGATTTTCTGTTTATGTAACTTCACACTTTTCTGGGGATTTTCCTCCTGCTTTTGCACTTGATATTGGGGATTCTTCCAAGGAAAGATTTATCTCTAAGCTATCTCAGTGTACATGCATAAGTTGTGGACCTAAAGCAAATTAGCCTAAAAAGAAAATATCTTAACTATGGGCAAGAAATATGAATGCTACCAAACACAATTTGGTGACCAGAGATCTAGCCTAGAAAAAAATTATCTTGTTAGTTTATTATGGAAGACCTTAATAAGTACAGGATGACTATATGGAATTTTTTAGCTGACTGGATAGAAGAGAATATTAATACTGTCTGTAGACAAATCTTTTGTGCAGCTGAGGGAAAATATATAGGAGAAAGAAAACACAGAGGAAAAAGATTTTTTTAATTAGCAGGATATCACATGTTAAACCATTTAAAATATGAAGTTTTGGCTTCTGAATATATTTCTGGTTAATTTGCTTACATTATTTTTAAGATTTTTATTTTTAGAATTTTATACAAAAATACTGTATTCACACCATTTTTATCATACCTCCTTTCCCTCCAAATATTCCTGTATCTTTGCTCACACTATCTCCAAAATTCATTATCTCTTTTTCTTTAAGTATTGTTACATACGACTTTGTTTCCTTATCCCATTCCCCCCCAAAATTGAAAACTTCTTTAAGTTAGGCATGGCTCAATAGATTCTTTTCATTTTGAGTACTGTACCCCTTCTCCCACCTTGATGAGGTTGAAGGGGACTCTCCAAGTAAACAGGTTCCCCATCACACAGTTCTATTAAGTAAAAGTAAGCAAGCCAAAACAAGTCTTAGAATTAAGCAATCATATGTTCTTCGGTGGCATGGAAAAAAAAAACTTGCTAGAAAAAAAGCTCTAAGTTGAATAATCTGGGTTTGAAAAGCTGTGTCGTAATAATGCTATTCCACAGTTTCCCCGAGTTGATACTACCTCCTCCTTTCTGCCTACTGCTGACACTACGTGGGAAATAGTTTCTTCCCTTAAATAGCAAAACATATTAGCCTGTGAATGACCAAAGGATAAAAGATTTTTAGTACAGAATCTATATATAAGAAAATCCTAGTTTGTCTAGTTTATTAACATAAGGTATGAGTCTTTTTACAAAGATAGGGGAAGTACAAAGAGGTATAACCATGATAGTAACTACAAGCTAAATTTAAAATATGTTATATTCAATTAAAAAATTAAAATGATATATTCAAGAGCAACATCTTCCTTATATAGAGCCCTTATGGATACCCTATTCTTACAGGTGGTTGGCTGTAGGCTTATTAATAAGAAACATGCGGTTGAAATAGTCACTGAAATCAGTTACTATTATGTTAATTATTATTATTATGTTATTATTATGTTATTATTATGTTAGTTACAATTATGTTAATGTGGAAATTTCAAGATCTAGGTTCACCAACTGTAGCCTCTACTGTAGGTGGAGTTGAGAGAGACTTGGGGTAACCAACAGATAGGGACATAAGCACCACAGATACTTCACTTTCCAAGTAAATATAGGACAATGCAGATTTATACAAAGGACTGCCACATTTTCAGTTTTGAAAAGAATTTTGGATGAAATCCTTTTTAAAAGGGAGTCCTTTGACTGCTCTTTAACGTGGTTCTACATATGTCACTTACAATTCAGGAGCACTTCTACTATACAATGAACACTCAGTTTTACAGGGTCTGGAGGAACTTGGGATTCCCTTCAAACAACTGTCACACATGAGAACTTGGAAAGGGATGTTATTGTATTTCGTATCATGTTCCTTGGTGATTTCTGTACTTGTTTTAACAATATTTTTAGGGGAGATACTTTTATTTACTGTACTAGGTGTTACAGCAAGAGGGAAAACTATTTTATGCCATTATCAATTACTTAAATACTTTCAGATCCAGCATCGAGTGCTTATAAAGATTGTTATGTTATATTTTATCACAACAGAGTCTTGAAAAAACCCTAAAGAGAACAGGGAAATTAGCTCCCTCTCCAAACTGTACTAATGAATGACTGAGTCATTGTTAGTAACTGCTTTGTGGCATCTATTGTTTGGATAGCATAAAAGAATGGATAAATTGTAGAAGAGCAATATTTAAAGTCCAAGGAAACCAGGCTCTGGTGTTTCTTTCCTAAAATAAAAATCGTAAAATGACGCCAATGAAGAAGAATGCCTAACTAACAGTACAGCTAACTCTGCTCTGATAATGCTCTCTGGCCCTATCTATTTGAGTACTTTGCCCCAACTAATGTAGGAACCAAAGCTACAGTGTCTCACCATTGTTAACACTGTCTACTTCTTACTTTCCCTTGTAAAAATACAAGGGGAATAACAGCCTTTTCCCATGTAACTTCGATCACAATTACTACCTTTTCTTTGAAGCACAAATGATCCCTTCTCTGAAGGTTTTCCCCACCTTAAATTCCTGAACTTCTTAGCTTGTCCTGAAGTTCGTTTGTTTTTTAAATATAGATGTTTATATCCAATATATTCTGAATCAATATATCCTGAATATGGTTTCTCTTTCCCCAACTCTTCCCAGATCCTCGCCACCTACCCTAATCCACACCCTTTCTTTTAAGTTATTTAATAATCAATATAAAAGAACCACACTATTTTGTCAAACAGACAAAGAATTGTTACATCTTTTAGAAAATATTTAAAAAGTTCGATTCCTTTTTAATTATACAATTTTTCTTCAAAAATGGAACTAATGATGTTTTTATAATGTTGACTGTATTGTTGCAACTCACATGATTTTTTTTGCAACATACATGATTTTTATTTTTAGAAAACATAATAAATGAAAGGCAGTGGGTAATTAATTTTTGGAGTAATATTCCAGAAAACAATGGTTTCTGTCTATTAACGCCTGACCTTTAATCAGAAACCTAACAATAATTTGATGATTTCAGATCTTTCTCAGATATTAAGAGGATAATTATTTTCAGCATAATGGAGAAGTTATAGGTGTTTTGTACTGTTTTGTATGATAGAACATAACCTTTCTCCAGGAAATCAAGTATTTGTAATATTTTTATCTTAGAATAGATTAAAATATGGTATTTATCTAGTTAATAAAAATAATTTTTATTAATTCTTTGAGAATTTAATATAGTGTAGTTTGATCTTATTCATCTTCTAACTCAGCCCCTCCAACACCTTCACTCACCTAACTTTTACTTCATTTTCCTCTCTCTCCCCTCTCCCTCCCTCTGTCTCTCTTTGTCCCCGCCCTACCGCTGCCCTCCTCCCTACCCCCCCCCACCCCCCCTCGTCCAGTTTGTGTTGGCTAACAACTCCTCCTGGATGTGAAGCCTGCCCTGGCATTTAATATACCAGTTTCTTAGTTAGGTTTCTATTTCTATGATAAACACCAAAACTAAAAGCAGCTTGAGGAAGAAAGGCTTTATTTTAGCTTACAGAATTATTGAGAGAAGTTATGACAAAAACTCAAAGCATTAACCTGTAGGCAGGAACTGAAGCAGAGACCATAGGGAAACACTTTGCTGCCTTGCTCCTCCTGGCTTGTCCAGTTTGTTTTCTTATACTGCCTTAACAAATGCTATAAAAACCCACACAATAGGCTGGACTGGGACTTCTCATATCATTTATTAGTTATATAATACTATACAATAGTTATACAACACACTCTTTCTCACATGTCACTCTTAGGAAAGTATTTTCTCAACTGAGGTTCTCTCCTCCTAGATGACTCTAGAGTGTGACAAGTTGACAAAAAAACACATTAGGACGTGAGGTATGGCTCCCTGGAGAAAACTGACTTTCCTTCTCCCAGCAGCAATCAAATGACAATAGCTCTTTACCTCGGTGTGGAGACTTCATGCCCACTTCCCCTCCTCTATGCTGAGATTTTTTTTTTCATTGAGCTTGTGCAGATCTTTTGTATCTTGTCCACAGTTGTGATGTCGTATTTACATTGCCCTGTTGTGTCCCAGAAATAGTATTTTCCTTGACGTCATCACCCAAGACCTTTAGCCCGTACAATTTCTCTATGCACCTCTTCGGAGAGAAAAGGATGATAGCAACATCCGGTTTGGGGCTGAAGATTCCACAGGCTCTCACTTTCTGAATGGCATACACATTCTGGTAGGGACTCTGTTAATTCCCATCTACTGCACGTTTCTCTGATGAGGGTCGAGTTGTGTACTGACATATGGATATTTGTAATATGTCATGGAAGTTGTTTTATTCTTAGTTCATTTAGCAGGATGATAATAATCAGGTTTTTTGTCCTAGATACATCATCTATCTCGCCACAGATTCTTGGCCTCATTGAAGGTGTCAGGCGGGGTTCCATCTCATGTAAGCAGGCCTTAAATTAACCAACTGTACTTGTGGGTAATCGTATAAATTCATGGCCTCTTTTGTACCAGTTGACATATTTTTCCAGGCATTTAGTCTATAATATGTATTAAATTAACATGATCTTCAGCAGTGCTTGACTTTGCACTAAAACATCCTGAAGCAAGTTTAAAAAGTTTTAACTCCTAGCCAGGCGGTAATCCCAAGCAATCGGGAGGCAGAGGGCAGGCGGATCTCTGCAGTCCAGGCCAAGCCTGGTCTACAAGAGCTAGTTCAGGACAGGCTCTAGAAAACTACAGGGAAACCCTGTCTCGAAAAACCCAAAAAAAAAAAAAAGTTTTAACTCCTATATTTAATACAGACCCGATTGGAAGGATTATTAGTGGGTGCTGTCAGTAATAAAAGGTTTAAAAAATCATATTCTATTTTTAAAACTTTGCCAATAAGGTAAGCTGACAAACTCGGACCCTCTGTGACCCATTTTATAAAATATATTTTAAAAAAATTTTATGAGACTATGTCATCTATAAGTCCCAAACAATTGAAACACACTAAGTTTCATAAAGCTATCTTATTCTCAGTTAACTTAGGTAAAAGATGTTATAAAGGACTTTTGTCTTATTGTATTGTTGCATATATTCCCATGGAATTAAAGATATTCATTAGAAAAGTTTATTGTTTGTTTTTTTCATTGTACATTTTGTACTCTCATAGGTCATAAAAATTTTGAAGGATTAGTAATTGAAGTCATGGATATGAGTGTTTTATCTGTTCACATAAATTCAGTAAATGCCTTTGGTTATTCTAATTATTTACTTATAGGCATTTCATACTGTACTTATTCTTAGGGAGCTGGAAAAACTTCCCTCTTTTCCTTGTTTTTCTCTGGCTTCTGTATGTCATGGGAAACTGTGGTTGTATGTATTATTGTATGAGAGAAGTACCCTATTTTCAATAAAAAGAAAAATTATCCCCTTTTTATATTTTAAACCCACAGGGTCCTGTTAGTGCTGCCCACACAGTTTGATGGGAGATGAGGCATGAAGAGGCTCCCCAGGAGAAACTGAAAGAGTGAGGGACAGATATGTTCAGATGCATGTATACGTGTATGAAAATTTTACAAAAAATGAAAAAAGCTCCTTTTGTCAGAGTCAAAACATTGTTAATAGACAGAGACTAAAACAAAACTAGATTACCCACAGTAGTATAGTTTAGTGGTTTTTAATTTTCTTCCTCCTACCTTTGTGTCTGGAGCTGTGTTGTAAGGCCTGACATTACTAGCTTCCAGTGACGTACAGACAGCAACATGCTAGTAAATATTCTACAATTCACCAGTGTGTCTTGGCCTTAATGTCAGCTTGCCCTAGCATATTCTGAGAGGAGAAGTTCCCGATTAAGAACTAACTTGCCTAGCTCAGATTGGTCTCTGAACATTTCTCTGAGTGAGTGCTTTGATTATTAATTGATTGTAGAAGCACCCAGCCTACTGTCAGTGGCAATATATGAAGATTGTTCTGTCTGTAGAGAAAAGCTAGTAAGCATTAGCCAGTCAACAGAACCAGGAGAACAACCATCAACAGAATTTCCTATGCTTTCTGCCTTTTAATTCTGCACTGACTTCACTCAGTGATAGACAATACATTTACTATGAAAGGAAACCCTTTTCTTTCTAAGCTGCTTTTGGCTGTGCAAAAGAGAAAACCTAGAAACAAACAAGTTTTGTCCTGACAACCAACACTGAAGTAACCCCAAATTCTCTTACTTGTGGATCTTAACAATTCAAACACCATACTTTAGGAAATCCAGAGCCATTTCTCAGCTCTATCAACATCAGGAAATCAATTAACATGCCCATATGATCTCTTTACTTGAAAAATTACAACTTCAGTTTGTGGTCTTAAAGGATTTCCAAATATGAAAATTGTATAAACATACAAAATACCTTAATCACCTCCTTCTTCTCAGAACAAAAATTTTTGTGACCCTACTTCCTTTGTATGTCTTCTAGAAAATGCATTTTATTTTCTATTCCAATTATTTTCTGTTGTTTAACCTAATAATACAAAAGGAATATCATTCAAAAATCCGTATTATACAACTTAAATTTTGTGTTCAATTATTTTGAATGTGTAATTTTTGAAATGTTTTTTAAAATTTACCTTGACCTTTTTCAGCTACTAAACAAGACTACTCCTTAAGTAAACTGTATACTTTGAGGCATCTACCTTCTTTGATGTGTTCAGGGTATGTGTAGGCAGGTCTCCTAGACTGTAAAAAACTACTCAGATAATTAGATTATCATTCTACATGATCTTATCACATTCATATTAAGCACATGTAGATAAATGAGTAATGTCCATTATACTCCCTTTCTCTAGCAAAACTGTTTGGGTCACAGCTACAGGACATTCACTTGAAGAATCACAAGAAATAGCTTCTCAGGTAGTTCAGGACATAAAGTATTCCCTGCTTTGCACTGGAAAGCGAAAATTCCTTTAAGAGAAGCAATTCTAACTGCCTGTCTCTCCATGTACCATATGCCAAACACTCAATGTATACAGATGAGGTCACGCCAATTCCACAGGGATAGAAACAGTTAAGTAGCTTGTTCTGATTGCGCAAACATAAAAAGGTTTACTCAGTGTGGCAACTTGTTCAGAAAGTAATTTTGTTGAAATGTAGGAAGAGCCTCTGTTAATTGTCCTTGAATAAGAGTCAACAGGTATTTTTTTTTTTGATTGGCAAGTCTCGTAAACATTTCAGGCTCTTTAAGACATACTCCTCTGTGAAAACTGCTCTCCTCTTCCCCAAAGCAGCTTTCTATAACACTGAAGCGAATGAATGTGGCTGCTTCCCAATACAAACTTAGAGAAAGTTTGAGCTACAGTTTGTAGACTCAGGTCTTAAACCATTTCCCTAATGTCCATGACACAGCTTGCAATGTCCATTTGTGCCCCACTCCCAGATACACACACACACTCTTTCAATTGCTTTTGAGTTCAGTTCAAATTCTATACATACCCATAAGCAGAACATGTATGTCCTTGGGAACCTTAGCTCCTTAGGTCATCCAAAATTAACTTCCTGAAGTTTTTTGTGTTGTTTGTTTTGTTTTTTTTTTTGTTTTTTGTTTTTTTGTTTTTTTGTTTTTGTTTTGTTTTTTTTTTTTTACCACAGCCTGGCCTCTGTTATGATTTGCTCTCTTCGAGCCAAACTTTTCGGGTTCCTTGACAAGTAGAGATGCAAGGTTTTTCTAGGGGTCCATGACATTGAATAGAAGAACATTTCTCTTCATATCGCCTTATGGAATGTCTCTAGTAACTTTTCCTGGGACTAGATGCTCTATCCTCTTTCTTCTATAGAGAGCTCTTTTGTCATGGCTAGAAACTGTAGATATATTTCTGTAGTTAAGCTCAATTATTTCAGGGCAGCCAGCTCTAAAATGGAAAAGAGAGTTATACAACTATCACTTATAATTGGGTTAGCTTTGTTTAGGATAAAATTATTTTAATATATGTAACTTATATTAATAAACTAAAATTATTTTCATATATTAAATATATTAATATAAATTTTTAATATATCTAAATATCACACAATTTTGGTAGAAAAGTGGACCACTTTCAGGAATAGAATACTTGGATAGCAGTTTGAGGTCCTGAGTGTCTTACTACCAGTCTAACCAGCACTTCAGAACTTTAGAAATTAATTCTCCATTTGAACCTTGACTACTAACCTTTTGAAATGGGGAGATAAGTAACAATCATGGTAACTTCACTAATACATTTCTACTAACAATGAATTAAATAATGGATAATAGAGACTTTTATTGGCCAGCATTGTTCCACTACAGACATGACTTTGGAAATTGAGATGAAATAATTGGAGACAGGAATACAAAATGTGCTAAATACCCATTGTCTAAACAAATACTCCTTTTGCCTTTTGACAGGATTTGATAGTAGTTTCTTTTACTTCTAATTAGAAAAGTCATTTAGTAGGAAGATAGAGATATGGGTTCCTCGAGTTCACTAATGAGGTTGCCTAGCCAGATAGATGTGCCCCAGGTCAGTGATAGAGCCTGTTTCCAAAATGAGTTAGAGAGTGATTAAGGAAGACAACTGTTAACACCTGTTTTTTCCACACATGCATGTATAGCCACACATATAGATGAATTCATACATACATGTGTTTAGAGCACACACATCACACAAAGGCACACATGCAAAAAATAATTTTTTAGTTAGTTTTTGGAGTATCTTTCTGATTTGTGATACTTCTAATTTATTTCATGACAATTTTGGTTATTTTTAAAATTTTATTAATATATATTAATATCACAAAATTGTGGTTATTTCCATGACATTATATATTTGGATCATAACCTGTCCCATACTCCCCTCTCTTGTTACATCTCCTTCCACAGGTTCATCCCATCCCCCTTCTACTTTCACATTTTCTCTTTTAATGCTTGTTTACCATATCAGAGAAAAAAATGGTTAATTTTTTATATTTCTCTACATCAAAAGTCCTGGTTCATAATGACACAAGCAAGCAACAGAGAAGCTAACTATAACCTATTCCAGTATATACACATTATACATATAAGAGTTTGAGAATCACAATATTAATGCTGACCCCTCAACAATCAAGAGTTCCTTTTCCCCAAACAGTTGTTTTCCCTTGATCAATTTTTTTAATTTTTAAATTGTTTACATTATTTTGAGATTATGATATAATTGCATTATTGTCTCTTTCCTTTTTCTCCTTCCAAACACATCCATATACCCTTCCTTACTCTCATTCAATTCTATGGCCTTTTTATCCATTCATTGTTGCTGCATACACATATATAGTATATTATTGCTAAATACATGAAACACCTTGATCAGTCTTCATAACATTACTCATTCATATGTTTTCATGGCTGACCATATGGTGGTGCATAACCAGTTGATGTGTTCTTCCCTGGAAAAGATGATTCCTCCTGTTCTCAGCATTCTTTATATGCCTATATAGAGTTCTTTGTATAGGTTGAAACCTTCTGGCTTTTACACCATCTACAGTAGTATGTCTATTGTTGATATCCTTGTTCAGCTCATATTCAGATAACCATGATGCTGAAATATTATGGGTATAGCTTCTGACATTATAAAGAC
This sequence comes from Arvicola amphibius, assembly GCF_903992535.2. Classification (NCBI taxonomy): domain Eukaryota; kingdom Metazoa; phylum Chordata; class Mammalia; order Rodentia; family Cricetidae; genus Arvicola; species Arvicola amphibius. The sequence continues at coordinate 56,372,131 of NC_052065.1, forward strand.
ACAATTTCACAGAAAACTCCCTGATTCTCTGTTGCCTGAAGTATTTCTGGCCCCTCTTTTACAATGTTCCCTGAGGACTAGGTGCAGGAATGATTTGTATGTAAATTTGTTGGGACTCAGCTTTACAACTCTGCAGTTTGATTGCTTGTGGTTTTCTATAACAGTCTCGATCTATTGCAAAGAGAAGTCTCCTTGATGAATTGAGGACTACATTTATCAAGGACAGATATTAAAAGTGTGCTTAGGGATTGTGCTGATTTACATTTAAACACTATAAGGATATTGTTCATCCTTGGGAATTAGTTCAAATACTATTTTGTGAATATAAAATCATTTGGTTCCAAATTTTGTCTTAGGTACATGCTTCTGCTACCTTTGCCTCTCTTCCTTTCCTCTGGTGTGGGAGGTCCTTCTGTCTATGTGTTGCTTTTATTGCTTAATGAATAAAGAATTGCTTTGAGTCTATGGCAAGAGCAGAACAGAACTAGGTAGGGAAAAGCTAGGCTGTATGCTGGGATGCTGGGAGAAAGAGGGGGGAGTCAGAGAGAAGCCATAGAGCCGCCACCAGAGACAGATGCTGGGAACTTTAGCCAGTAAGCCACAGCCATGTGGCAATATACAGATTAATAGAATTGGGTTAAATTAATATAAGAGTTAGCCAATAAGAAGCTAGAATTAATGGGCCAAGCAGTGATTTAATTAATACAGTTTCTGTGTGATTATTTTGGGTCTAAGCTAGCGGGGCAGCCTGGAACCAACAAGCAGCCTTCCTCCAACATTCCTCCTCTCAATTTTTATGTTCCATTCTTTTGCTCTTTCTCTTTTTCATGCAAGAGGCAGATATTGAAACATATAATGCCTTTTTGTGATTTCAAAACAAGTATGATGGCAATTGACTTAACATTTCTTCAGAGCTCCTACAATAGATAGAGTAGAATCCTTGCCATCAAATAGCTTAACCTAAACCCATACTGTTTTATTCTACAGCCATTAATTTGAGGAGAAATTTGAGATATGGGAGTGGAAATGAAGGTAGGATGTACAGAGAAGGAAACCAGGAACAGATACTCATTTTAGAAAGTACATATTTATATTTGAGGAGGCAGAGAAGGTATGTGTGTTATTACTTGTTCCTATATATTCTGTTTTTTTTTTTTATCTACTTGTGGTTTTGATATTACCAACTCAACTCTAACTTATGTAGCTAATGTTTGCATGCATTTAGACTGCAATTACAACTATTTATCCATATGCTATAGTGGATTATAAGTATCCTCAACTGGTCTCTTTTTTTGTTACTGCTAACACCACTGCATATACTGTTGAAATCAGACTCTGAGAATGTATTTGACTTCAGAGACTAGTTTTGAAGAATAGTGCTAGATGAATGTTTATGTTCTGCCTGTCCAACAGTGTTCAGTCCAAAACAAACAAACGATGCTTATATTAATTATAAACTGTTTGGCCTACAAGCTCAGGCTTATTATTAACTAGCTCTCTACAACTTTAAATTAACCCATAATTCTTGTCTATGCTTAGCCACATGACTTGGTACCTTTTCCTCAGTGCAATATTTTCATCTTGCTTCTGCTTTGTCGGGTGTCAACTGCAGACTGAGCCCTTTTCCTCTTTCCAGAATTCTCCTAGTCTGGTAGCCCCACCTATACTTCCTGCCTGGCTACAGGCAATCAGCATTTTATTAAATCAATACGAGTGACAAATCTTTACAGGGTTCAAAAGCATTCCCACAGCAGAATAGATTTAGGCTGTTGGGCAATTAAGAAACCAGCAGCATCATATTTGGAAGGTTAAAACTCTATTTGTATTCTGCTTAATATTGTGTTTGTTCTTAAGGCAAGAAAGAAACTTTATTTGCTTCTGAACTTCCATATTTTTCTATCCTGTGCCTAGTCCAGTACCTAACTTCCATGTTAAGTGATGATTGAACGAATATTTACTATATAATACAAATAATAAGAGTTCAAATGTTTTGATTTGACAAATTAATTCAATTTTAAAGCCAATTTCTACCACAAAGAACTGAGTGTACATATTTTTGGTAGATATTTCACAGTATTGATTTGAAAATGACTTTGAAGCTAAATGGAATATCAAAAAGAATTCTTTATTTACTTTTAAGTCCAAACTAATGATTTTTACATTGTCATTGCCTGGGGGAAGTTGTTAATAAATCACAGAATGTTCATGTGGAGATCTTATTACAACTCTTACACAAAAAAATGTGTATTTAGCTAATACTCTTCTATAGTCAAGTGAGAACAACAAGTTTTTCATTGTTTGTCATTGTTTGACATTTGTAATCAGAAATTTCCCATATTTGAAAATACATATAACCCTATATTTATACATTTACAAAGGAATTATGATAAAATATGCCTTAGGTTTTAAAAAGTACATCCTCCATGGAAGGGAAATGAAAAGGAGTAGGTAGAAACGGGGTTTTTTACTTTTTGCATCCTGTGCTACTTGATGTTTTTAAAGATGACAGTTATAAGTTATTTTTGTAATTTTTAAAATACTATTTATAAATTTTCATACTAAAATATTCTGATTCATTGCAAGTTTTAAATAAAATTGGGGACTGCATGCAAAAGTCACTTGGGAAAGAGTTTCTTTCACAAACTGCTTACATGTGGAAACTTTTCTGATAACTTGTAAGTCTTTTTCAAAGATGTATTTTTCTGTTTCACATGAAATTTCAGTTGTAAATTCTGTTTTTGCAGAAACTAGATGAGTTGTTTCAGTCATATTGTAAAGAAAATCCATGAGATACCAAATTATGTAGCAGATAAAAGTCTGCTCTCCTCATTATTCATAAACTGGAGAAGAAAAACACATTTTGGAATTTTCTCTTCAAATGATTCTTCTCCAGTACAGTTGTCATTTAAATGATAATAAATTCTATATGTCTTTTATCAGAATTTCTGATAGCATTTAATTTTTTCAAAGTTATATTTTTCTGTTTCATATAAAATTTCAGTTGCAAATGTCAACTATATCATGCAACCTGTCTTCTGATGATTGAAAATCTCTTGCAGCAGGAAATGTTAAGTATGCAGTAGATGACCATCAACATAACTACTGAATTGTTCAAAAGAATTCTTGAGCCTATAGTTGATACTTTCAGACTTATCATTTTACTCTTTGTAGATCTGCAGAATACTGGAAAGGACTTTATTCACGCTCAATAGTTTATGTGAATACCTTCTTCATTAGTGTTCCTTTCAAAATTTCTGTCATGAAATACACCTTTATCCTCGATTATATAATAGATTAATGAATTTTAATTAAGACTATAAACTATTAAAAAGAAGCAGGAATGTACAAATAATTCGATCTATCTCCTCATCTTATGGGTTTGGAAACTAAAGCTCCAGGAGGAGTTAAGGTTTCCATATGCAAGGCATACCCATTAGGGCCTCAGCTTTACATTTTAGAAATATTATTATGGTAATATGGTGATAGTCACACTAATGCCAAACTTCCTTTATTTGTTATTGCCCTGACTATAATAATGTATCTTACAGAATATGGTAATAAGTCAAGAATGAGGCAAGGCTATAAAATCTATATTTTTTCTAGAAAATTTAAATGATCATACACAATTTTAAATATAAAAGATAGTTGTTATTTCATACTTTTTATAATATCAAGCCATTTCCACCAAGTGAATAAAGACAAAACTTTTTTTACCCAGGTTGAATTTTATTTTTAAGAATTTTTTTTTGTCTGATATGCATAATTTAAAACATTACTTCACTTTATTGTAGAAAGCAAAATTCTAATATGAACTTAATTACTTTTTTCTATATGATTTTCTCCTGTGTAAATAAGGGTTATACTGTGAATATAACATCACTCCCATGATTGCCTTTGATATATGGCACAGTTTTACTTTATATAACCAAAAACTAATCATGCAAGTGCTATAAAGGGAAGTCTTCTTTTATTATAAATTTTCTAGTCATTTTACATACCAACCACAGTTTTTCCTTCCTCTCCTTCTCCTTCTTAAACCCACCTCTCCCCCAACCCATCCCCTATCCACTCCTCAGAAAGGGTAAGGCCTCCCATAGTGAGTCAACAAAGCCAGGCACATTAAGTTGAGGCAGGACCAAGCCCCTTTCCCCCAGACAGAGCAAGCCTTCTCACCATAGGGAATGGGGTCTAAAAAGCCAGCTCATGCTTCAAGGCTGGATCCTGTTCTCACTGCCAGGGTCCCCTCAAACTGATCAAGCTATACAATTTTTGCCCACATGCAGAGGGCATAGTTCGGTCCCATGCTCTAGAGTTCATGAGTTTCCACAAGCTTGGTTCCTTCAACTTTCTCTGTGGATTTCTCCATCATGATCTTGACCCTGCCCTCTCTTGCTCATATAATCCCTTCTCCCTATCTTTGACTAGATTCCCAGAGCTTGACGGCCTGGTGCTTGGCTGTGGATCTCTGATTCCGCCATTAAAGGTTAGGCTCACAACCAAAAAAAAAAAAAAAAAAGCAAAGTCTTTATGGGGTGACAGAAAAGAAAGTCAGAGGTTCAAAACTTAGGAGATGATTTGTGTTGTGTCAGTACTAGCTTGAAGATATAAGTGGGGACATATGGACAATAGTATTTGTAAGTATTCTTTAGCTAAACCCTCTAGCAAGAAAATGGAGACCTCTTAGCTACACCTATAAAAAGCAAGGCATTTACCTTGTGTTTCACATGAAGTTTTTCTTGGCATGATATAATGGACATGATCCATAATGCTGTGGAGCTGTAGTTGTTTAATGTAGCAAGTAGTGGTTGACTGGTGTAATTGTTTTGGTGATATTAATAATAATCTTGATTGTTTTTCACACACAGAAATCTTCTTGATACTTGAATAGTTAATGAATATAAATTAGGCCAAGTTAGACTTCCCCCAAAATGTTATCATAGAATATTCAGGTTGTTCTACCATTCTACTATAACAGACAAAATATAGTGCTTGAGAAACTGGCTATCCACAATGATACTCAGTATCTAAAATTCTCTAATGAGAGTTGAAAGATGTACTAATGATAAGTCAATGTGAATTGTTTTAATACTATGTCCACTTAACAAAATAATAGTGGTAATTTTTTCCTATGGCCTATTACCTGTGTAGCCACAAATTCTTGCCCAGATAATGGTGCCAGGTATTGTGGAGCAGGTCATAAATCCAATCATAAAGTGTTTGGTAATTTCCCAGACATTTGTGTCACCATTTCACCAGTGGGCATGTCTTGCCATGCAAGTCATTGTTGTAGCCTACAGAGTTCAAAGTTGGATAAGACTGATGCTTACTTTTCTCCTCTGGTAGCATACATAGCACCTTCTAACACTATGAGAGCTATTCAGCAGGGATGAAGTTTTCAGGTCACTACAAGCTTGAGTTCTTTATGATGTATGGCTCATGATGTGGTATCTTCCTCAGTGGGGTCTAACTGTTAAGTTCTGGAGACAGTCAAGAACATTAACAATAGTCTGTAATGTTTGGGGGGTCTGTAGGACCCCTCTGGCAAAAACTTCAAAGAAGGCAACCCATTCCTGGTATTAGGATTTTATTTGTTAACTTGTGGTATCTAGTGGGGGAATCAGTGTCTGGAATATACGATAACTCCATATTTTACTCATCCTGTGTGTGTATGGATGTATTTGTAAAATTTTCTATGGTAGTAGAATTTCCACATGACTTTTTCAAAAATTTTTTAATCCCCTTAGTCCCTACTCTGCCTTGCCCTCATGCTAATTCTTCAATAATTTTTCTTTTTCTGCTTGTAACACAGTGCATATTATGCAGCTTGTCTCTGTCTGCCCTTTGAGAAAAGATCTTGACATGGTCATGATAAATAGGTAATGAAATAATGTGATAGCTACCAAAACACTAGACAGTCTTTCTAAAATTCAACGTCATAGCATTTTAAAAATAATCCATCACTTTATTTCCTTAGTGATCAGTATCAAAATGGGATTTTGTGGTCTGAAGCTGATTACATGAAGTCCAGAAATGTTTAAGAAACCATTTTCTTTCCTGGGAATTAGTTTGGTAGAGATCTTGATGTATTAGGAAACACCAAGGTCGCAGCCTCAGGCATTCCCAATGGTTTCTCCCAGTGACCTGTGTTAGAGAGGTCCTCCTGGTTTCTAGAGTTGTGTACATAATTATGGGATGACTCACTGTTTTTCCTTAGATGATTCCACTTTCATTGTGCACAGACTTTATGGAGGGCCAGCTTTGCTTGCATGTGTGTATCCATTCCACCCTGAAGCATTTTTTATGAGAAAGCATTTGTAGAGTAGTTTGCCATTTTGTTTTACAGTCACTCTGTAGGCTAGGAAACGGTCATCTGGCCTGTTCATTTGTCTGAGAAAAGCAGTTTTCCTTTTCCTGTATCCATGGCTGACACTCAGCCAAAGGGGTAACTCAGGAAAACCATAGAGTATCCATCTGTCTATTCAGAAATGGGTGAGGGATTAGACTCGACTTTTCATCAAATTGAGTTTTACTGGCTCATATTTGTGCGAAAGTGGATGTATCTTATTGTTTGTGTGGTATGCATGAGAGAGCTCACTGGCACTGCTTTCATTGAAATGAATCAGTCCAACAAGTATGTGTTGGGTGTATAATATGTACTTAGGCACTGTGCTGGATATTTCGTTAACAATGATGGGACCAAAGAAATACTATATGCAATTATAAGATGGTGAATATGTGACTAATTCTGACAGGAAAGTGGTAAGAGAGGATTTCAGAATGAGTTTGAGAGAGGAAAGGAACCTGAGTTCAAGGAACTAGAGCACAGTCAAATGTTGTTCGTGCAGGTCTGCAGGTAATTAGCAACATTCTCCGAAGTTGGCTATCATCTGAAGTTTCTTTTATTATTTTTTTTGGTTAATTGAAAAGTTTTATATTATGGAGTACCATGTAGTGTTTTGATATTGTGAATACATGCTGAAATGGTTGCCAAGTTCATTATATTTGCACCACCTCAGTATACTTACAACTTTTAGTATTGAGAACATTTAGAATTGAATATCAGTTACTTCGAAACATACAATATAATTCATACAATATAATATAATTGATATTAGTTCCCATGCTGCACAAATATCACAAAACTTATTTCTATATGACTGGAATTTAGTACTCGGAAGATCGTCAACCTTCTTCTGAAAATACACTCAAAAGGAATTAAAAAAAAACTATTTCACTGTTTACTGATTAAGATGTCAATTTGTCAAGCAGTAAGTATTATTCGATTTCATTTGAAGCTTGGCAATTTCTCCACATTTTCAATCTAGTGTATTCAGAGGAATTTAACAAAGGCATCACCTCATGGAATTTTTCAGCTGATAGTGACTAACTTGGGGGAGAGATACACAAATGGGAATCAAGAGATAGTGAGGCAATTCAGGTGGCTATTGTCCAAACTAAGAAGTATTTGGGCAGAAAAGAATGATTCTATGTGTTTGAGATGTCCTAGGTATTGTAAATGCTTAGAAACAGGACAAATTTGGTGAGAGGATCTTAGTTTTTCCACCGGCTCTTTTGCATATCATCAACATACAGAAATACAAAGAGATGGCATGGTGTTTTTGGAATCAATTGTAAGCTGGAATTAGAACACTGGGTTCAGGTCCTAAGACTCAGAAGGAGAGGAGAACATGAGAAAGAAAGTCAGGACTGTGAGGGAACCTCCAGCTGGCGACAGATGGGAAGGTGACTGAGCCCCACATTGAGCACTGGACTGAGCTCCCAAGGTCCTGATGAGGAGCAGAAGGAGCGAGAAACATGAGGGAGAAAGTCAGGAACGTGAGGGGTGCGTTCACTCATGGAGACGGTGGGGACAGAACTCAAGGGAGATCACCACTCCAGTGGAATGGGACTTGATGGATCATGCGACCAAACCTGTCTCTCTGAATGTGGCCAACAGCGGGGCTGACTGAGAAGCAAAGGGACAATGGCGCTGGCTCTGACTCTTCGGCTGGACGGGCTCTGTGGGAGCCTTCTCAGCTTGGTCGATCACCTTCCTGGACCTGGGGGAGTTGGGAGGAACCTTGGACTTAGCATAGAGTGGGAAACCCTGATGGCTCCTTGGCCTTGAGAGGGAGGGAGGGGAGGTTATGGGTGGAGGGAAGGGGAGGGAAGGGGAGAAAGGAAGGGGGAGGAAGGGGGGAGGAGGAGCGGAGGGAGGGGGGAGGAGGAGAAGGAGATGGAAATTTTTAAATATAAAAAAAATAAACCATGAGAAAAAAAAAAGAAAGAAATTCAAAAAAAAGACTACTGTATAACTAGGAAGCACAGTGACCATCTTTCCCCTTCTATCTGTGATTACCTCAGTTAGAAACAGAGGAAATGAAACTTTCTAGCCACTTCCTTGAGTTATAAGGAATAAGCAAGATAGTACTCTTGAAAGACAATGTGTTCTACAAACATTGGTCTCTGCGGCAGCTGTTGCTAATGGACTGAGTATTGTTGCGGCCTCACAGGGTTGTTGTGAACATCAAATAGGATAATGGGTTGATGAAAGCATTTTTCAAACTTTAAAGTGTGATTCAAATGTTAGGAATCAGTAAAAATAATAAAAGAGAAACAATTCATTTTCTTTCCAGATGTTCTGGTTCCATTGTGACTCATGTGCTCATTCAGAGCTGTCCAGATGAACTGCCATTTAATTTCTGTTGGCCTGAGTTCCACATACAACTGAAGCAAGTGGAACCACGAGATTTTGGGCAGTGGCTTCTCCCCTGTAATATTTTGGCTCTAGGATTAACGGGACACCCATTTGTATGCGAGCGGCTACGACCCTTTACTCGCATCTAGTTCTATTGCCCATGTGCATGTTGAATTTGGCCTCAGGGCTCCAGACCCAACAGGAACCTTGAGTTCTATCAAAGCCTTCTAGTTTGATGCCCAGCAGCGCCACAGGTTTTTCATAGGTTACTAATCAGCATGAAATCAGACATGATCTATAAATCAAGTTTCATATTGTTTGTGGCCAGTAGAAATACCTTAACAACCACAATGAGCTGTTTCCAGTAGCGTTAATCACATGGAAAGTTTGCCTTTGGAATCTGTGAGGTGGAAAGTAAAACCGAGAATTGGAGCAGTTCCCACTCCTACCATCAAAATTCCAAAATAAAAAGGATTGAATAACTTTCTATTACATTGTTATTAATAGAAGCATGTTACTAACTATATAGTTACTCTATTTTAGTAGAATCAGTTTAACATACTCGGGCTTTGGACTTGCATGAACAATTCTATGTTTTTAACTTGGTATTATTTGGAATAGGAAGGATGGGAGGGGACTGGTTCCTCATCTCTTTGCTCCTGGCAAAGGAGTGCACGTTGTAACTGTCAAAAGAAAGGCAATACTGACAAACTGAACGAAGCAATATTAATAAAATTAATATATATTTGAGAGTTCTATATGATGATTTGAAATATATTGTAACATATTTAAAAAATTAGTTAAAAATTTAGAAAAACTGAAAAATCCAAGAAAAGAAATTATATCACTAGCTAATCATTCTGTCAGATTAATTTTTATTTTCTTTCTAGTGGATTTATAGTCCACTATGTAAAATGTGGTTTTCTATCATATTATATTTCTTTTCAATTTAATTTTAAAATTTTTTTTCCTTTTACATTTTATGTTGTAGCTTCCAATTTTTAATGGCATTTTGAATACCAGTGTCCTGCTCAATGAAAGTGGCTGATTGAACATAAGTTTAGACTAAAAAAATTAAGGAAAATTAATTTTTCAGTTACTTTCAGTTAGCCCTAAGATAAGTGCTGAATAGCCACACCTGTCTCATGTGTCTATTTTTAATAGTGCAGATATAGAACATTTCTATCAATATTAAAAGTTTTGTTGGGGATTTTTCCCATAGAGTTAGGATGCCATAGCGTGCTGACCAGTTTTTCTCCCTGTTAGGCAGCTGTTACTCTTTTAATTTTGAGCTCTTACGGCTACATTGAGAGTGCATGCTCTGCTCATGCTTATTTGTTTTGGCTGAATTGATTTTAAGGATCAGTTTCAGAAGTGATATTATTAGGCAGCAAAGTATGAACAGACTCTTTGGAACATGGTGTAGTTCTTTTGAAAGATCTTATAAACTGGAAAATGGTTCTAACAACATCTGTGACTGTATTGGTTTCAGTGCAATCTTACTAACTCGGGCCATTATAAATTTTAAGCTTTTGTTTTATGCTCTTCACATTAAAATATTGTTTATATCTGCTTTACTGTGTGTGCATTGTCTTATTATTAATAATAATGTGGGTTCTTAGCTTCCTTTCTTTTTGCACTGAATTATATGTTTAGATTTTCCTGTTTATAATTTGATTTCTTAATGCCTTCCTATCAAGATCAATGAATCCTCTCCACGGAAGATATTATTTTTATACCACTGTAATTTTTGTCAGGTAATTGTTTATTTTCGCTTGCATGCTTTTGGACATCAGATAAGTTGTTAGATGCTAAATAATTAAAAAATGTACATTTTAAGAGCTGCTTGATATTCCATTTTTCTTTGACAAAATTATAAATATTAGACATTATTAAGCTTTTTAATCCTTATAAATAAGATCGATTAAAAAATAGCATATTGTCATTATGTTGCCTCTCTTTAACTGTGAGTGAAAATGAGCATCGTTTCACATGTTTATTAGCCACTTATATTTGTTTCCACGTGAACAGCCTGTTCTTGGCTTTATCCAGTTGTTGTTGTTTATTTGGCTCTGTTTCTTATAGATTTATGGAGATCTTTGGATATAGAAGAATTTGGTTCCTTGTCATATGCATAACAATCACATTTAATTTCATTCATTAGTTTTCTTATCCAACAGTCTTAAATTGTAAACTACATTGAAATCCATCATCCTTGTCTTCATGGTTTCAGAGTTTGGAGGTCATACTTCAGAGACTTTATAGATAAGTTTGATTTAAATCATGTTCCGGAAGTATTTTCACACACACACACACACACACGCACACGCACACACACAAAGACTCATTAATAATGAGCAAGAGGGATAAAAGGGACCTTAGAGATGACATAATTCAACATTAATTTCCTCATAAATATTCCATTTTTCTTTATAAAGGAAAATAAACTCAGTCTCAAGGAAGAAAAAATAGTCTAAATGTTACATAGGAAGTTATTGTGTAGGGACTAATTGCAACTCCTTAGCTCCTAATGTTCACTTTGCTTCTTCTGTTTTTACAAAAAGATACATTTATTTAAAAATACGCATTTAAGCAACTCAAAGAAAAAGATGTAAAACATTTCAAAATAAAACTTTTTCTTACATATCAGATATAATTTCACATATTAAAAACATGAGGATATAAGTTATTGTAGCATTATTTATATATGTATATATATATATATATGTGTGTGTGTGTGTGTGTGTGTGTGTGTGTGTGTGTGTGTGTGTGTGTGTGTGTGTATGTATGATCTGGTTACTTAAAGAAATATCTATAGGAACATAGCCTTCCTAGCTTCTACTACAAATAGTAAATGTGGGTTTATTTTAACAAGAATTACATATAGTTTTTAATCTTATGGATATGAGGATTGACAGGAATTAGGTTGGCTGCTGATGCATTTTAAACTCCTTTATGTGCTGGGGCAAAATCCTTTGAAACTGTTCATTAGCCTATCTTGAGCAAGAACTTCCCAGGCCATTGTCATTCTAATGTATCCTTAGGGATCCTCAGTGTCATTAAGATCAGCCTGAAATCACTAGCCAAGTTTATCCACTCTTGCAACCTGTACCATATAGCTTTATTATCCTTGCTTTCGCACAGTTTTTCCTGTAGGAGACAAATATCTTGCTATATGTTATAAATTTTATCCAGCAAAACAGTGATGTTTTAGCTACCACAAACATTAATACAATCATTATCAATTAATTTCTGGAAAAGGTAAATCCATCAATTCATATTCTACTTGTTGAGCAGGTGGAAAGAATCAATCTGGGAGAAGCAAATCATGTCTCTGGCCCTTCAACCACACTGCAGTGACATGCAGATACAGTTAGTGGAATGAGAGAAAGACCATTAGAATGGAGAGCTCCACAACCTTTCATTTCATTTGAAAAGGCATACAGAAGTCCTGCTGAGGGCTTTATTGACAACAGTAGCCATATTGGCCATTGTCAACTAAGAATAAATTGAGAGCTCTATGATTAGTGGCCACAACAAGGAAAATAACAGAGCAATGAAATGTTACCAGAGAAACAAGATAACTATGAGTCATTAATGGATCATACTAGCTATTGTGTGTGTGTGTGGTGTGTGATGTAGTGTGTGTGTAGACAACTGTGCATAGATGCTAAATTGTGGGCACTCCAGAATGATCTCTAAATGATGTAAGGTGAACTCTACTATGAAGCCCCACTCAACGGTACATATGGATCATTAGTAAAATAGGACATAGTTAAAAATAGAAAAAGCACAAACTGACCAAATCTTGTTTGAATATATAATACTTTGACCCAGGAGCAACTCTTAAATTTTAACCTTAACAATAAAATCCTATTTATCTCCAATATAACAAAAGATTTTAACCTAAGCAAAGAAAACCCAGCCACAAATCACAATTCCAGAGCAACCTAGACAACAATGAGGACCCTAAGAGAGAGATCTACATAGATCTAATCTATATGGGAAGTAGAAAAGACAAGATCTCCTGAGTAAATTGGGAGCATGGAGACCTTGAGGGAGGATTGAAGGGAGGGGAGAGGCAGGGAGGGGAGCAGAGAAAAATGTAGAGCTCAATAAAAATCAATTTAAAAAAACAAATGAACTAGGGGAAACACTTTAGAACTTTATATCTTTGATAAATGTGTGACAAATATTAAAGTCTCCAAACTATAGAAAGTATTTAAACCACATGCACATCCAATAATAAAAGCTAAAAATCTAACTGAAGAAACTTGATAGCAGCCTCTGATTTAAAAAAAAAAAAAAAAAAAGAAGAAGAATTTAAAGGTGACCAATTGGAAAGAAGACTAAACAAAAAAACAACGGTAGCATGAACCGAATCATTAGATGTTCCCACAATGTTGTGGAAATACAGAATTCCTAATCATTATTCAGCCAGTTTTTATAAGTAAACAAATGCCTGAGCAGGAAAGAACGATCTCAGAAGAGGGCAAAGTTCTGTCCAGAGTTGTGACAATATGTAAAGAACCTCTGAGACCTGCCTAAAATGGAGAAAAGAAAATATGCACTATACACAAGAATTAGCTGAATATAATATATTGAGTATATTTTATATAATGTATATTAAACATAGAATAATATAATATAAAATAATTAAATGTAAATAAGATGTTCAGGAAGAAACACAGATGCTTAACTTAATAGTAAAGATTTAAAATAATCTATTTTTAAATACACTAAAATATAGAAAATATCCAACATAAAAAATTATAAGAATAATTTTCAATAAGTACACAAAGTCACTCAGGAGACAGAAATTCTAAAGAAGAAACTAGAAAGCTTGTAGTGAAACGTGTAAACAGCTAAAATTTAAAAAAATCTTAAAATTGCTCAAAATTAGATTTCAGTTGACAGAAAAATAGCAAATATAATACAGAATCATCAATAATTATAATATTTATAATGTAGCTTATGAAAATGATAAAAAATGAAGAACCTTGAAGAAATATGGGATACCTTAACTGGGCAGGTCAACTGCGTATAACAACACTATCAGGAAGGAAGAAGAGAACAACCATAGAAAAATATTTGAAAAAAATGGTGACAAAAATATTAAGAAAACTTGCTGTAGAGAATGTTTTACAGCAAACTGGGTAAGAAAATACTTCCAGATGAAAATAAAGAGAATAATACTCAGACAAATCAGAGATAAATGTTTAAGCCAAATACAAGAGATACCTTAACATTAGCAAGAGAAGTAGAAGACGAGAACAAAATTAAGCTGTTATCTAACAATCTAATGAACAACACAATGAGCTTTTGATTTTTGATCTTATATATTTACTTGTCTTTTATAATTAAAACTTCATGAGAATAACTTGCCAAAACATTGTTCATAAACAAGATTAGTAAAAAAAAAAAAGTCTATACATTTCAATGAACTTTTGTGCAAGAATGAGGAGTGGAGCAATTTCCATCAGAAAATCCCATGCTGGTAAAAGGAAAAGGTGACAGTCATAGGGGCATAGGAACAACTTGGCTCCTGGAAAGAAATTTCAAGAATTACTAATAGTTTGTCCGAAGCACAGTCAATGGCAGGTCAATGATATGGGCAGGGGTGGGGGGACACCTTGACCAGAACTGCTTAGATGTGCAAATCCTGGTCTCCCTGTTTTAAACTTTGGTCTCATCTTGAGACCCCTAAGACAGACTTGGAGGTCTGCTGGATCTCTTTGCCTCTCTTCCCAGTATGGAAACATTTAATAAATCTTCTGCATTCTACTTTTATTGGCTTACTGAAGACATATGCCAGCTGTAACTTGTTGCACAGGTTGCAAACCCTCAAGTTAGATAACAGATATAAAGTCAAGTTAAAGGACAGAGTGTCAGCATGTCTAAATAAGAAAAGATATATTTGGGATAACCAGCTATGAGAGGTTCATTGTAGATTCTAAGACCTAATTGTTGGGAAGTGAAGGGATAGAAATTACATGTCATATGATCAAAAGAGAGTTTTCAGTGATTTGTTAATATCAGATAAAAGAAAACTTTTATAAATTATAAATTATTATTATTGCTAAAGAATAGCATATTTAATGATAAATGATCAGCTCTCAAAGATAAAACAGTTATAAACATATACATAAAACAGGACCCTAAGTATACAGAGAAGATAAATAAACAGTTCAATAATACTAATAATTGGAGAGCTTAATGCCTTACTTTCATAATCATAGCACAACTAGAGAAAGGAGACCAGCAAAGAAATGGGAATAATGAACAACACTATAAAAACTAAAAAAAAAAGCTAGACAGAAGAGATGTCTACCCAGTCGTTCCCCCAGCATACAACATTAACACAAAATCTTCTAAAGTTCACTTAAAATGTTCTCTGGAGTAATCATGTAACAAGCCATATGAAAACCCTATTGAACTTCAAATTATAGTCATTAAGAATTATCACATGTACTCACTCATAGGTGTGGTTTTTTTTAACATAAAGCAAAGAAAATCAGCCCACAAATCACCAATCCCAGAGAACCTAGACAACAATGAGGACCCTAAGAAAACTACATAGATCTAATCCACATGGGAAGTAGAAAAAGGCAAGATCTGAGAAAATTAGGAGCATGGGACCTTGGGAGAGGGTTGAGATGAGGGTAGAGGCAGGGAGTGGAGCAGAGAAAAACGTAGAGCTCAATAAAAATCAATTTAAAAAAGTAAAATTCAACCTATAGAGTAAGGCAATGCATATTCAACCATGAATCTAATACGAGTTTTTAGGAAAGGTAGGTAAATTCTTGCAATCTCATAATAAGGAGACAAATAAGCATGTTTTAGATGTTTCTCCAAGCAATATGAACAAATAGTTGTCAAAGTCACTCATCTCCATGGAAACTTAAGCCGAGACTACAGTGAGCTATGATGTCATACTGATTAGAAGGACAATAACAGTAATAGCAACAGTAATGAGGTAATAAGTGTTAGCAAAAACGGTGGAAAATATCAAAACTGCCATATGCTTACAGGTGGGAATATACACAGGTATAACTGACTTTGTAAATCTCTTTGGGCACATTAAGCAAGTCATACAAATACCCTGTCACAGTGTACAATCAGGCATTATAGATGTTGGTAACTTCATTCTTAGATATTTATTCATTGGAATCAAAATATGTGGGCACATGAAAATCTGAATGTGAATATGTATAGCAGCATTATTTATATTGGCCAAAAGGAGAAACAAAACAAATGTTTATCAAATGAGAACAGATACTATATCAAGGTATTTCTAGGAGGACCTTGGACTTAACATAGGGAAGGGAACCCTGATGGCTCTTTGTCTTGGAGAGGGGTGGAGTGGGGGTATGGGTGGAAGGGAGGGGAGGGAAGTGGGAGGAGGAGGGAAGGGAGATGAATCTTTATTAAAAAATGAGGAAAAAATAAATATAAAAAAAGGAAAAAAAAGAATTGTGCATTATTGTTCATTAATCGTTCTTCAACCTTGACAACGTCTGTGTTAAGAGAGTCAGTCATGACCATCTCATACTGTTATGATTCTATTTACATATAAATTTCCAGAATTGAGCAAATTCATAGAAGCCCAAGGGTGGATTCAGTTCACCAGAGGCTACAGGGGAGAGGAGACTGTGGAACGCATGCTAGAGTGAGGTTGAGGTTGTGACTTTAAGGTTTATAAACCTCTCCTGGGAACTGGATAGTGCTGTAGATGTTGTCCTAACTCCGTTAAGTATAGTGAGATTGATCAAATTCTACACTTTAACAGACAATTTGTTAACAACAACTAGATTCCAGTGATGTTGGTAAGACACAAAATCTTGTTTCCCTTCTCCCCTGTCTTTTATTACTCTATATTAATCTCATTTGTGATTTTTTTTCAATTAATTTCAATACCCATTGTTGTTAGTCCACTACCTAAGGGGACAATCAGTGGCCGACAGCTAATTTGGCTATGCAGTGTATACATATTACATACTTTGCACTGTGCTGAATACATAACATGGAATAGATTCCTTAATCTACACAACTGCTGATAAGAAGATACTATAATGCCATCCCGGAAGTGAGAAACTGTAGTGCTTGCTCAGTAAATGTTACTATGGATACTGCAGGTAGCAGTGGGTTAAGAACTAATGAATATTGGCTTTCTTTTTTTGTACACTAGACTTTTTCTCTCTTCATCTGTAAGTTTCCAGAGACTGTTCAAATACCACAAACATCTAGTCAAAGTAAGTTTACAAAATAGAATATTTTAAATGGAGCAGAGGGTCGTAAGCACCCAGGCATTACCAAGACCTCTGAAGGACGCCAGACAATCCTAGCCCAAATGCAACAGAATGCTGTTCTGCACAGCTTTGAAACTATAAGGATGGGAAGAATCATCATGTTGCACACTGACTGCTTCTTCATTGCCTAAGTGCCGTGTACAAAGAATACCATTCCACAGCTCAGTTGGGAAGATAGCAAGAAAAGCCATTGCTTAAATATGTCTTGGTGAACAGTTCACTTTCATCTGAACTGATCACACTTCTTATGTGGTAATGCTCTCCTCTCTTCTTCCTCCCTGTCGAGGCCCACCTATTTTTTTTTTTTGCTTTGTTTTTATTGAGCTATATATTTGTAGGAATAAGGGTGCTTGTTGGTTCCCAGCTGCTCAGCCCTGAAATAACCACACAGAAACTATATTATTTAAATCACTGCTTGGCCCTTTAGCTCTAGCTTCTTACTGACTGACTCTTACATATTAATTTAACCCATTCCTATTCATCTGTGTATCGCCACGTGCCTGTGGCTTACCTGCAGGGCTACATAGCTTCTCTATGACTCTGCCTTTCTTTCTCCAAGCATTCAGTTTAGTTTTCCCTGCCTAGCTCTGTTCTACCCTATCAGGCCAAGACAGTTTCCTTTATTCATTAAGCAGTCGTATTCACAGTGTACAGAGGGAAATCCCACATCATATATTTTTTTCTGCACCCATCCCTTCCTCCCTCGTGCTCTTTTACCCTCACCCCTCACCCTCACCCTCTCAATTTACTCAGGAGATCTTATCTTTTTCTACTTCCCATGTAGATTAGATCCATGAATGTCTCTCTTAGGGTCTTCTTTGTTGTCTAGGCTCTCCAGGGTTGTGAATTATAAGCTAGTTTTTCTTTGTTTTATGTCTAAAAGACACTTATAAGTGAGGTCATATTATATTTGTCTTTCTGGGACTGGTTACCTCACTCAATATGATGTTTTCTAGGTCCAACCATTTGCCAGCATTATTCAAGATGTCATTATTTTCTCCACTGTGTAAAAGTACCACATCTTCTTTATCCATTCTTCAGGAAAGGGGCACCTAGGTTGTTTCCAGGTTCTGGCTATTACAAATAATGCTGAGCATAGTTGAGCACATGCCCTTGTGGTATGATTGAGCTGGGTCTTGAGGTAGGTTGTTTCCTAATTTTCTGAGAAATTGCCATACTGATTTCCAAAGTGGCCACACCAGTTTGCACTCCCACCAGCAACGGAGGAGTGTTCCCATTACCCCACATCCTCTCCATCATAAGTTGTCATCAGTGTTTTTGATCTTGGCCATTTTGACAGGTGTAAGATGGGATCTCAGAGTTGTTCTGATTTGCATTTCTCTGATGGCTAAGGATTTTGAGCATTTCCTTCAGTGTCTTTCAGCCATTTTATATTCCTCTGTTGAGAGTTCTCTTTTTGTCATAACTGCTTGTCCTCAGGGAAAACAGCTGAAGCTTCCCTTTGCCAGAAACATGAAAACCCAGATTTCTTAAAGTTACACTTACTTGATGTCTCATTCATTCACTCACAGATTCGAAACAGAAAAGTTTTTAACCCAACACTAATTAGAGGTCAATGCATATGCTAAGGACCAAGGATAGAGTGGTGAAGGAAACAAGTCCTGGCTACTCACAAAGAACTATAGAGCCAAGTGGACCAGCAGATACCCTGGGCCTGTATGAAAAACTGTGTGTCTTGTTTTCCTCACCTTATGGTCACAAACCATTTTGACTGAGCCTCATCTTCCTTCAGAGATGGTGTTACCTAAACTAAGGACTTAGAGAGTAAGAACCAGAAGCAAAACTAGAACCAGAAGCAAAGCCCTAAAGCAGAGTGAACATGGCCTGCACGCATAGTCAAAAGTTGTGGTTTCTTAGGCCCAACTGGGTAGTTCATTGGCTGGTTAAGTGGCTTAATGTCTCTGCCTTCTTTTCCTCATCTGGAAGTGGAATGAAAATATTTGTGGGAGGAATGTTGGACTTAGCAGTGTCTGAAATTATGTTTCAACATTCTGTACTTGTTTTGTATACCACCCATACAAGTGGAAACCTTAAGATAGTCAGGAATTTTTATCTGACATGTTTGCCACTGTAGCCCCATTTTAATGGTGCCTGGCTTATGGAGAGGACAAATAAAATTTCATTAACAGAATGAATGAGAATAAATGTTCAAGTATTTTTTTATTGGTGAAGTGCTATAAACCACTGTTGCCAATTCTTTCAAATTAAAGTTTCTAATGAAACCCCTTGTTTTCCATGTACAATGATGCAGTCTGGTACATTGGCAGGCCTTCACATTGTAACCTTGCCTCTTTCTGTTCTACTTTAAAGGGGACATTTAACCTCCTCAGGCTTATTTTATCACATCTCTTTGACTCATCAGGTGGTTCTACAGATGCCATGACTACACGTTATGTACTTGCACCGACTTACAAATACAGGTTTTAGAAAATGAGAAAACTGAGGCTCAGGAAACAAGGCAACTGGTCACGTGGTTGGTAAATTCCTAATGCCTTATAATTCTTAATGTGTATAGTTAGGCAGATTCTACAGCAGAAACAGATGGAGAGGAGACCCTGCCCATAAAGGGAAAACAGGCTCTCCATAGCAGCAGTTTGTCTCTTTATTTTGGGGCTGATGAAACACGAAGGCAGCATGCCAGGGGCCACATGATCGCTTTACAGAATGGAAACTGCTTGTTCACCAAGTTAAACCGTTTATTTTTGTTTATTTAACAATGACAGGTCACCAGCTCCATGCCACTTCCCTAGTACCTAGTTCTGAAACACCAACATGACACAGATACTTTCTTAGGTTTTATATTATTTTAAATTCTGTTCACCTTTGTGTCTCTTTGTAATTTACAAAGAGAGGTGGTTATTCAAAGAGCACAGAAAGTATTTATTCTCCATTTCTACCAAGGGAGAGAAATAAATAATTTGAGAAATATGGTTTAGCTATGAGTGGGAACTTCATGGCCAAGACTGAGACTAGATGGATATTATAGAATCTTTGGTGTTTGATACGGTTTAGTAGCATTTTAATGTAGGACTCAAAAGTTGTTCAGGGGCTGCCTTAGTGCCTCACACTTAGGTGTTATTTGAAAGATAGCATGGCTGTCCCTGCTGATAGAAGTTTCTGTCCTGCCTGATCCTGCAGCCATTCACTCCCAAAGAAACACACAGAGGTCTACATTAATGATAAATTGGTTAGCCTATTAACTCAAGCTTCTTATTAACTCTTATAACTTATATAGTCTCACCAATTCTTGTCTGTGTTAGCCCACATGGCTTGGTACCTTTTTCAGTGAGGGCAGTCTTCATCTTGTTTCCTCTCTGTCCTGGCTGATGGACTGTCGACTGACTCTTTTCTCTTACCCAGAATTCTCTTGTTCTTTTGCCCAGCCTCTACTTCCTGCCTGGTTTTCCCTGCCTACACTTCCTACCTTGGCTAGCTGCCAATCAGTGTTTTATTTAAATACATGTGACAGGGATATAGGACCATTGTCTATCACAGATGTCCCCTAAATAAGCACTTTTCTAGTCCTTGAGAGTCAGACGTAAAGGAAAAAAGAGAAGCAGCAGCATTTGGTCACGCTGCTGGGGAAGAAAGCAGATATTTGCATAGGTTATTGTATCTAGAGATAACTGGTCCTTTGGAAAGAGCTCTACTGCACAATGAGGACAAGAGCATGCTGTTTCTGGGGAAATCCAATCAGAGAGGCTTCCTGGAGGAGGTGTTGGCCTCTTCCAGTGAGGCCTACAGAATGACATAATGTTGTGAAAGAGACAGTGGGTTAAGGGCAGGGTGAAGTGTTGGAGTTAGAGGGAGCGACAGTGTAAGTAAAAGCAGAAGTGCTTGTAATGGCAGTTGCATTAGGAAGTGCAGTGTCTTCACACCACTGGAAGATCATATGGGAGAGGTTCTGGAAGGGGTGAACCTGAGAACTAGAATTAACCTTGAATTTATATGCTATCGACCATGCGGTTTTTCACTTAGGCATTTAATAGAATGAGAAACACTCGGGTTTGACCTGTAACTCTCGACTGAGAAGAATCTAAACTCAGTAATGATATCGCTAATAAGTTCCCCTTGTGATTCTAATTAGTAGCAATGAGTTAGAGCCACTCCCATGAGTCATGAGTTGTTGAGAGCTGTTAGAGTGCCTAGTTACAGGACCCACTGGGGTCCTGGGTGAGAATCAGGCAAGAAGCAGAAAGACTTGAATAAGGCAGTTACAGTTATTTTGAAGGCAAAGCTGCGTGCATGTGGTGACTATTTCGGCTGTAAAATTAACAGATATTAAGTTCCTGATCAACTGATAGGAATGGTGGCAGGTGGGTTGCAATTGGAGGAGGTTGGAGGTACATGAAGTCCAAAAGGACGCAAATGTTTCTGGGTTGAGTCAACCATAGATTACTACAGAGACTACAGCCTGAATGTGGTAAACTTGGAATCAGAAAGACGTGAGTTCAAAGTATAGGGCAAACCATTACTGCTTGTGTGTCTTGGGGAGAATCATCAATGAGCTGTACCTCAACATTTCCTCCTATAAAATGGCAATGATGCTACATACCTCACTGATTTGTTCTGAAGATTAAAAGACATGTTTTAAAGTCTTCCAGCTGGCTCTTACAGGCACCTACTAAATGTCAGGTGCTACTATCGTGTTATTTATTGTAATGTATCCTGGAGTGAAATGCTGTCAGGGATTTTTAATCACTGCCAATAATCCCCCTTCCCACAATAAAAATAAGTCTGTTGTTTGTGGGAACAGGATACTTTCCTTGTGTTAGAGTTTAAGAGATCAAAGTAACTTCTGTTCTGTTGTGGTTCAGTGATACAATAGACTTATTTTCCTAGCTCCTGTGCGTTCTTTGAGCCAACATGAAGTGCCTAACCTTGGCTTCCTGGTTTAAAATTGAGATTGAAATCTAATCAACATTTCATTGTTAACAAATTGTGACTGCTCACATGGTGCTGTCTGTCTTCCTTAAGTTTCAGTGGCACAGAGACATGTGGCTGAACATTTTTCTCACTTTGATGCCATGTTATCTGTGTTTCCCTGCCTCAGACAATGTCACAGTGGGGCTTTGAAGATAGAATCTTTTTCTAGTATTTCCACTGACTGCTGCTAAGTAGTGTCTGGGATAGGAGGTTGCATAATTACTATACAGTATGAGATTCTATAGACTTTTCAAGGGGAAGTTGAAATGAGATGGTGAAAACAGGTAGAAGTTACAATGTATTTGGGGTATGCCAGGCCCTTTCTCATGTATTGTCTGATGTAATGGTCACAATAACCTTCTGAGTTTAGAATACTATGCTCCTCATTTGGTAGTTAAAGAAACTGATCACATAACTAGTGATCAGCAATAGTGGCATTCAAGCTCAGAACTCTCTGTTCCTTAGACTTTACTCTTCTCTCCTTCAATGCTACTACAACTTACTCAAAATGTACTGAAGTTTGTGCTTCATTCGCCTTATCTGTAGATTTAGGATCTGTGGAGGCGTATTGTCATTCAGAACAAATGTTACAGACCAGACTTAGGAGAGTGGTCCCTGGATCCCTATGCTTTGTGATACACACAAGGGAGATCAATCACTGTTAACTAAGGGCCATTTGTCTTGGTAGCACTTATATTGCTTCATGCTTTTAATATTTCTTAGAAAGTCTCTGGGATCTAGCTGAGTGACTACATTGTGTGGGTTATCATATAGAGTGTTTTGCAGGTTCCCTGTTTCTCACTCACAGAGAACTTAAATAAGGCTATAGCTCTTACTCCAAAACAGAACTCTAGCATGGGAACGTTAACACCTACATTCTAGTGGCAGGCCTGCTTCTGGATAGCCGTTTATACTCATCAATTCTCTGTCCCTTTCTGGGCCCAAAATTTTACAATGGGTGTGGACAGAGTTGAACAAGTTTCAGACATTTCTGGACAATAAAGTATTTGGGGAACTTTGGGGAAACGTGGATGCTCAGTCCCCCTGAGGCTTTTTTTTTTTTTAAATCAGAGTAAGGACATTGGTTAACTGAGGAAGCTCCCATATGAGTTTACTCTGCGGTTAAGAATTAAGAAAGACTGGACTAAATGATTTTTTTAATTGCTATGCAGCTGTAATGGTTTAGGGAGCTCGTGCTATAGAGCACAAAAAAGAAAGAATGAAATCTGTAGGCCTTTCTTAGGGGTTTTGCTGCTGTGATAAAACACCATAACTAAAAGCAACTTGGAGAGGAAAGGATTTATTTTTCTTACACTTCCAGGAACAGTCCATCACCGAGGCAAGTCAGGGTAGGAACTCAAGTAGGGTAGGCACCTAGAGGCAGGAACTGAAGCAGAAGCTGTGGTCGACTGTGATTCACCGACTTGCTCTCCATGCCTTGCTCAGCCTGCTTTCTTATATGCCACAGAACCACTTGGCCAGGAGTGGCACCACCCACAATCAGCTGGAACTTCTTGAATCAATCACTAAATTAAAAAAAAAAAAAAACATGCCTCAAAAGCTTGCCTGCAGTTCAATCTTCTGTTTTCAGATTACTTTTGCCTATGTAAATTTGATATTCGAGCCACCCAACAAAAAAAAAAAAAAAAAAAAAAAAAAAAAAAAAAACATGAAGTTAAAATCCTAGCTCTGCCCCTTACTGGCTATGTGATTTGGAGACATCACCAAATGGTCATGTTCCTCTGACTCCCTCATTTTAAAAATAGAGATAGCCTATGTAGACTACAGTAATAATTGTGAGAATTAAGCACTTTTGCTGATGCATAGCACATAGCAAACCCCCTGCAAATCATCTTATTATTATTCAAACTTAAAATGAAAGATGTGAGAAACATTCTAGTCCAGAAAGGTTTAACATGTAAGCTGAAATTAAGTGCTTTTTTAAAATTGATTGCATGCTTTCCATTTCCTGTTTCATTGGCAATGCATTCCGGAAACGAGCTATGGAAACAGAACTTGCCCTAAGATTTGATGACACTGCAGGAAACAATCTGGCTAATTCTACCATGGCCGATTGGCTATGATGGCTTGAAAACTGTTGGGAAAAAATTGGCTCAAAGAAGACAGCAGATGTGGTTTGGGAAGTGCAAGGATATGACTATAATAAGCATTCATATGTTCAGCTCCATTTCTAAGAGTAGTAACAGGAGAAACGGATAGATCTGTCATATCGGCAAGACGTTGACATTAAAGTCTTGCTGTCATCATTCCAGCTATCTTAATGTGTTTTTCAGTGGTTTAAGCTTTATGAAAATGGAAATAACCACAAAGACTATAAATATCTGATGCATAGTAGTAGGTAGTGTTTTTATTTACCTTTGTGTACTGTATAAAGCAGTTAGTATATATCAAGCTTAAGACTTAATTACAGTTTATAAACATAGATACCACCATCCGATCTCTAGATTCCACAGTAAAATATCCAACATCATGAACAGTGAACACACCCCTTTAACCCAACCTGGCCCCTTTTACAGCATTTCTCTTGTAACATTTTGCACTTTTCTTAACCCTGATTGAGATTACAAAACTCCGTGAATAAAGTCCAGTGTCTTTTTTGTCCTTGAATATCCATTATTCATCAAATTTATCTCATATAATGTGAGTTACTGAATAAAAATAGATGAATGCATGAGTGAAGAGTATGATTGACCTCTTTTCTTTAATGATATAGTATATGTGTAGATAATTTTTTTACCATGTACAATATAGTGCAATTGAGATATGAAGGCATCCAGAATGGTGGAATAAAGATATTTATGTATCCACCCTGTCATAAAAACAATGAAAATATAAGCAAAATGTATTAGACTCAACCTCTTCAGAACTCTGCAAATAAAACAGACAATATAAGGACATTTATTCAAAAATGCTGTAAGTTCTTATCATAATAAAAATAATTAAACATCAATAACAGAAGGATAATTGGAAAATTCACAAATGAATGGAAGTAAGCAGCATACTCCCAAATAAATGTGGGGTCAAAGAAGTAATCACAGGTGAGATTAGATACTCTAAACAAGATGCAAACGAAAATGTATCACACCAAAACTTAGAGGGAGATTCAAATAATTTATTTGAACAATGAATGTAGAGGCTACTTTAGAAAACCTGTTTGAAAAAAGGATTAAGCATAATGTAGTAGTGCATGCCAGAAGGATGTGCTAAAGGGAAAGGGGGACCTCCGGAAAATCATGAGTTTCAGGCTTGGTCTACACCTTGGGTTGGGAGTATGGCTTAGCAACAGAGAACTTGTCTATCATGCATAAGGCTGTCAGATAAATATTGCATTCTAATCGATATTTTAAATTTATTAATTTATTTTATATGCATGGGTGTTTTGTTTGCATGTGTGCCTGTTGTGTAAGCAGATTCAAAGAGGACATCAGATCCCCTGGGACTAGAGTTATAGATGGTTGTAAGCCACCATATGGGTGCTGGGAAACAAACCTTGACCCACTGAAAGACCAGCCAGTGCCCTTAATAGCTGAACCATCTTTTAAACCCCATTAATTTAGGTTTTTAAAAAGATCAACTACAAAATACTAGCAAATTGAGTCAACCAAAAAGTAGAACATATTACAAACAATGACAAGAAAGAATTTATCACAAGGTCCTAGTGAGCTCCGTTTCACAAATGAAATCAACTAATATGATGATATTAAAAATAAAATGATAATAAAAATAATATGATGATATTAAAAATAAAAGACAAGATTATAGGTATGTAATTCAGTGGAGAAGTACTTACTTCCCATGTATAAGACCCTGAATTCAACTTCTAGTAGTGTCAACAAAACAAACTAAAATAATGAAAGATGACAATACTATAATTAAATAATTCTTAACAGATACAAAAAAATTATCTGAAGTTTAATGCCAATTTTTAATTAAACAGTCAGAAAACTAGGCATATAGATAACTTTCCTAACCTGATGGATATTTTATGAAAGCTGCAAAGATAATATCACACTTAATAATCAGAGATTGAAATATTCCTATGTAAACTGGACACAATACAAAGAAGACTGACTGCTCTCTCCATTCGTATTTATCATTCAATCAGAGATTCTAATCACAGTGATTAAACCGGAAAAATAAGTAACAAGCATCAAGATGAAAGAGAACGCAGTAAATTATCCCTAATCACAGATATCATGATGTTACAGAGACTAATTTTAAGAAATTCACAATAAACTACTAGAAATAATCCAATGAGCTCAGCCAGGTTGCAGAATAAAAGACTGGCATCTGAAACCTAACTGCATTTGCATGTTCTGGAAAGAATAATCTGAAAATGAAGAGTCAGATCATTTATTATCATCAAAATAGAAAAACACAAACAAAAGAAGTACAGGATGGCCCACTGAAAATCACAACACACTGTAGAAAATAATTTTGAGTAGAAAGAAATGAGAAAGCATCCCATGTTCATGCTTCAAAAGACTTCATATTGTTGAGGTGCTAATAATTCCTAAAGAATGAAGGAACTCTCTAGCAAAATGTCAGCTAAGAATGAGGACAAAAAATGGAATTTAAAAGGATGGTTCATATGATCAAAGCTCAATATATATAGGTATGGAGATTGTCACAGTGAAATCTACTTACTTGCACAGTGTGTTAATTATAATTATAAAATCCTACCTGCCGTTTTATCAGAAGTTGAAAAACTGGCCATGAAGTTCTTAATGAAATATAAGAAGCCTAGAACAGAAAAAAAACAGTCTTCAGCATAACAAATAAGGAAAATCCAAAATCCTAACTGGAAAACCTTACTACACGGCTTTAAAAAATGTTTAAGATAAAATAATTTAAGGAAAATGAGGTGGGGAATATTGAGATAAAAGTGATTGGTATTCTCTCTCTCTCTCTCTCTCTCTCTCTCTCTCTCTCTCTCTCTCTCTCTCTCTCTCTCTCCCTCTCTCCTCTCCTCTCTCTACTCTGAATGTTAGCCTCTTAAAATTATTTGATTTTTAAAATTTATTTATAGGCAATAATTAACTAAAAGGTAATAAAATAAAAAGGGCGATGGGCACATAGATAAGAACTCTATAAGTATCTGAAAATAAATCTCTACATTTATGGTCAACTGATTTTTAACAATGTTTGTCCAAACTTTGGTGGTGGATGGAGTATAACCCAGGTATGACTGGTCACAACCTAACAAGGAAAACAGATATGAGACCTTTGTGTTTTACCTTGATTCCACAATCATTGGAGGGCTTACTCAAATGAGTCCAATTCTCAAAGCATCTCAAAATCCTATTTGGGGGCAAGAATGGACAGGAGGAAAGAGGAGAGGGGCAGGGGGAGAGAAACATCTAAGTCCTAAGGGCCCCTGTGTCCAACTTCCCTCAAGGTTGACCTGGCATTTTCAGGCTGACAGTTTATGGCAATACACTTCTATTCAATTAGTTGTGCAGCTTAAGCAAGCATGTAAACCAGGGTAGTTGGGGAGAAACATGATGCACTTGTTCTCAAAGCAAACCTTTGTGCTTGTGATAGAGTGCTACTTAGGAAGATATTAAAAGGTTTCAAGTTCTTATTTAATTATTCATTATTATAGTCAGAGAAAAGAACAAATGCATAACAATGAGTGAATGAATGCTAATGTGCTCGAATTAAATAACCAACAATATTAGTAATACCTTTCCACTGAGACTACTAGAATTAAAGGTCGGTGAGGGCTTGGAACTTTGGTCTGCTTTAGCTTGTTGCCCTACCCTCCAAAACCGAGAATGGTACCTGACATGTGCTAGGTATAGTGTGATACTTCTTCATGATTGCATGAGTCTACTTGGATTTTTCTTCTTCGGACTATCACCAACAATACCTTAGAGCTCAACATTGTCCCAAATTTGGGAGCTATTATGAACATCAATTTTGATAAGGTTTTCATATATATCCTTACACAATATTGTTACATTGGGCTCTTTTTTAAAATTTACACAACAGAATTTAAATGCATCAAGTTATTAACTAGGTGTTTGAAATATTAGTGTGGAAGATTTACTTATGAGGTTTCAGTCAGACCTTGTCATTTCTGGCTTGTATTTTACTGAGTTTATATGCCATAATTTCATATCCCTTTTCTCCTGGCAGTCGATATATGGCATTTATGTGTTTATAAACAAAGCTACTATGAGCATGCATGTATGTACCTCCTGGAGTTTCAATCTGGAAGAAGGAACTGCAGTCAGAGTTTTTATTTTCATCTCCCAAAGTTTAGTCCGTGAGTCAAAACTACAGCATGCCCTTAATTCACACTAAGATAGAGTCAGCGGGAGAACTGCTATCGAAAATATTTTGAGAACTGAGTAGAGGAGATGGGATAAGGGAAAAGGGAGAGGAGAAAATTGTCTGGTGAAACCTGC
This sequence comes from Arvicola amphibius, assembly GCF_903992535.2. Classification (NCBI taxonomy): domain Eukaryota; kingdom Metazoa; phylum Chordata; class Mammalia; order Rodentia; family Cricetidae; genus Arvicola; species Arvicola amphibius. The sequence goes on from NC_052065.1 coordinate 56,400,519, forward strand.
CATTTCTCTAACATTTAATCAAAGTGTAGACCATAAAAATCCAGATTCTAAAATCCTCTTCATTATTTTTCTCCCCTATTTTCTCTTGGTAATTTAAAGATTCTTTATTAAATTCATATCTACTTAACAAAATGGTGATTGTTTGCACCTTCGTTTGAAAACACATTTGATTGGATTCGTTAAACAACCAGTATTGTTTAAATTTTGATGTGGATAAAAATGTATATTCCTTTAACTTTCTAATAAAAATACAATACTTTCCCTTATAACAATTCTGAAATGGGCAGTGCTGTAGTAACCCTAGATAGAATTTGCATAACACAGCTTTCAAACTTACCTTTTTTATTGATTTTTATTGAGCTCTAAATTTTTCTCTGCTCCCCTCCCTTCCTCCTCTCTCCCCTTCAACCCTCTCCCATGGTCCCCATGCTCCCAATTTACTCAGGAGATCTTGTCTTTTCTACTTCCCATGTAGATTAGATCTATGTATGTCTCTCTTAGGGTCCTCATTGTTGTATAAGTTCTCTGGGATTGTGAATTGTGGACTTGTTTTCTGTGCTTTATGTCTAAAAGCCACGTATGACTGAGTACATATAATATTTCTCTTTCTGGGTCTGGATTACCTCACTCAATATGATGTTTTCTAGAACCATTCATTTGCCTGCAAATTTTAAAATATCATTTTTTTTCTGCTGTGCAATATGCCATTGTGTAAATGTACCACATCTTGTTTATCTGTTCTTCAGTCGAGAGGCATTTAGTTTGTTTTCAGGTTCTGGCTATGACAAACAATGCGGCTATGAACATAGTTGAGTCCTTGTAGTACAATTGAGCATCCTTTAGATATATACCCAAAAGTGGTATTGCTGGGTCTTGAGGAAGGTTGTCAAACTTACCTTTATACACACTGAATGGCACCTCTCCTTTCTTTCTTTTGTTTGTTTCTTTCGTTGTTGTTGTTGTTTTTTAAATAGCTTTGGCTGTCCTAGAACTCACTTTGTAGACCAGGCTGCCCTCGAACTCACAGAGATCCACCTGCCTCTGGATCCTGCGTGCTTGGATTAAAGATGTGTGCCACAACATCAGGCCTGAACTCTCTTTTCTTACAGTCTTCTTTTAAAAGATTACTTCACTTATCTATTTTATGTATGTTTTCCATTTTGTTAACGTGACATGTAATATGTTAAAACAGACATTACTACTGTCACTTATACTTATATCTTTAAAAAATAATTCCATTTTTCATGTTTTCTTATATGTAGAAGTAAGAAATCATTATTCGCTACATCATTTTACTTTGCTTTGGCTCTTGAATTTCTGCCCTAGTAGATGGTGAGTTGCAGAAGGGAAAGAACATATACTAATCACCACTATAGCTCCATATTTTAACCTTGTGACTCATTCATGGGTCAGTTGATCTAATCTACTTATTTCCAGCTTCCAACCATATTACACAGTTTGCCAGTCATATTACATAATTTATCAGTAATTAAGAATCTTCTTTTTGAAGTCAGACATAGCAGATATGGAAGCTTAGCATTTCTATTTACTAGATGTACTATTTTTGCATGAATGTGTTTAATTACTCTAAGCCTCAGAATATGAAGATGATCTAAAGTCACCCAGAAAATTTGGGAGGAAAATTAAAGAAGATGATACGTATGAAATAGTCTGACATGTTGACTACCTAACTACATGTATTGGTTTTTTATTTTATTTTGCTTGTATTAGTCAGAGAGGCTTTAAAAAGGTGGAAAGCAGAGGAAGAAAATTATGAAAATTTTCTTCTTTCTGGAATGAGAATGAAGGCACAATATTTACCCAAGTGAATGACATTTTAAGCAAAACAGTGAGTGATGTTCATTGTGATTGGCTGAGTTGTGGATTTGAAATGGGCTCTTTTCCTTTGAAACATGTGGCTCTTCAATCCTTGATTCTATTTACAGCTTAGTAATGGCATGAAATGGGGGCTCTTGAACTAATACAGGCCACCATAACTAGTTGTTTGATTTTTATATTTATAGTACAAGTATTTTAAGTTCATTCTATTGTACGCAGGTCTTGAATAAAGGTTAGTATTCCTGTCCTGGAGACTTAGAAATGGTAGCCTAAGTTGTCTTTGCTTATGCCTTGATAGGGCTGCACATTAGAAGTGGAGGGAGAAGAACTTTGAATGTTTTTCTGGATTCTAGGGACTATGCTATGCAGAAAACCAGAGCACCATTAGTAGAGAGCAAAAGTGAGTAGTGAGAAGAATCTGGGGAAGGAAAACTATTTGGATTTAGAAGAAGATAAACGTGGCTTGGTATCAAAACATTTTAACCTTGTCATTTCTTACTCTTCCTTGTTTCCACTGTACAATAACTATGCTAATGAGAGAATAATCTTGTTTTGCTTGCTTGTTATGGGGTGATGAAACCACTAAACACAAGAAGTAGATTCCAATTATGGCTCACTTTCCTTCCCTTTTTTGCTAGAAACGTACTGATGAAACATAGAAGTTGGAGTCCTATGGCTCAGAGTGTGGACAACTGTCATCTACCTGAGGCAGAGTAACACGGGCACCTGTGCCTCTGGCACAGCAATTCGGTTCCTCTTTGTTACAGAGCAGGGCCAGGGACATGGACATGCGATCCAGAGAGGCTCAAAGTAAAGCAAAGAAATTTCTTTTAAAGACTAATGGAAACTGGTGTATATATTAATTTATCTTTCACATGTATATATCAAGAGCAACTCCCAGAGTTGATTCATGTTGTCACATATAGCAATAACCCAGTACTACCAGTGACAATATTCCTGTTTTACAGGTAAGACTCCAAGAGCTAACATGCATAAAACTTCTTGTGGTATTTGATATGGTTTTATCACAGGTCTCCCTTTGGGAGAAGTAAGGTAGAGGGTTGGGTTCATGTCATTTAATGACCGAAAATGTCAAGCATTACATTAAGTTGCTACCTTTACCTCCGATTCCCTGCCCTCTTCCTTCCCTTACAAATTCAGAGGTCATGAGATTGACTACTCCCAGGGAAAATTGTTTAATCCCTTGGCAGGATCCACAGGGTTCTATCAATGCCATGCGAAACCTTACAAACCTGTGCTCAGGTAAGGTCTTAAAAAAGCTAAGCTTCACATGAACAATACATAGAATAATGCATAAAATATGTATGGTTTCTCAGAAAACCATAGAATTCGCCTCGATTTCTGACACCCACTGACATGTGCTGCTTTGTTTTGTGTGTGTGCGTGTGTCTTTTCAGTTTGGACAATGCCAGGGACCACGTTTTACCCATCGACTATTACTTCCCGCCCCAGAAGACCTGCCTGATCTGTGGCGATGAAGCTTCTGGCTGTCACTACGGGGCTCTCACTTGTGGCAGCTGCAAGGTCTTCTTCAAAAGAGCGGCTGAAGGTAAAACGGTCTTCCCTCCTTCCTGATATCTCCCTTCTTCTGCCTCCAAGAGAGGTACAGCAGCCTTCCAGGGCCTTCGGGTAATCCCAGGGACTGACTCCTTAGCAAGAGCCCTGTCGTTGAACCTATAAGAACAAAGAGCAAATGGTTCTCTTTGCTGAGCTCTGTTGGCTGCCCTGGTTGGACAAGTAGTGTTGATGATGAAGGTGGTCCTAGCTGGTGCTTGGTGTGCAGTGGAGCCTAGGAACGAAAAGTAAAATTAATGATTTGAAAAATTAAATTTCCCTCCTGCTTGTTTTCAACTCTGCGGCATAGTGAGGGGGAAAATGGCCTTATTAGAGAGGTTAGAAGTTGAGAAACCCCAACTGAGTCCGCAGGCTGTTCTATGTAGTGAATGCTAGACTGTTCCTAGCAAAAGCTTCCTGGCTGGCTTTAACCCCAGAGAGGAAGTGTTCGGCAGACCATCAGTGTCTGCACCTGCTCCCTCCTGCTTGCCACTCTTTGGGACCTGTCTTTGCCATGAAAACAACAAGGTAGATAAAAACTCAGAGGGAAGCAACAGTTTTATTTTCCTTATCAGAGGACTGCCTTCAGGGCGTGACAGTTGGTCCAGAATCCCAAGATAAGTTGCATTTTATATCTGACTAAGTGGGCTGAAGCCTACTTGTTATCTGCATAGATTTCAGATGTGCCTAGCCTACATAGTTGAACATGGACTCCCTATCTAGACCTTTAATGTCGTGATCCCTCCCTCCTTAATCACCGGGGCTTAAACCTTCCATTCACACACTCAAAGAGACACTGGGAAGTTTCCCCTAGATGGTCTAACTGTGGCAGAAGACCCGGTTTTAAATACAATTTGAAGCCCTGCCCAGTGCCACTCACCATGCCCCCGTGTCTGCGTTCAGTGCGCTGGCACCCAGTTCGCGAGATTCGGGCAAGGGGCAGGAGGTTAAAATACACAAACACATACAGACAGAGAGACAGAGACACGGGTCATCCTTGAATTCCCCAAGAATGCCCCCTTTATTGTGTTCAGGGGCAGATTATATAGAGATAGCCATGCCCCAGCCAAACCCACCAGAAACCATTCTGCCATCAGGAACTCCTGAAGGTCTCGTGCTCAGAACAGCTGTAGGCACTCAGATCAGGGGATTACAAGAAATTCAGGATCTGGAGTCTCACTGCTCCCAACAACCCTGGTTTCCCACAAAGGAGGAGCTTCCTGCCAGTGAGTTTTTCCTTCCTTCTGCCTGGTCTGGTCTGGAAGAGTTTAATTCTAAGTCAGAACCTATACAGAGAGCCTTGGCTCATGCAAAAGAACCATCTGAAAAAAAATGCCTTTCCTGAGGAATATCCTGAGCACAACAGAAGCACCAGTGAATATTTGTCAACTATAGGGAAGGTAGAAAGTAGGTACCCTTAGATTGCTCTCCTCACTGATAGTCAATCATGCTAATGATTTTAGTTGCAGCATTTTAGTGGGTGGGCGAAGTACACTCCAAACAGAGAGCTATCATTTTCTTCCATTTCTCAAAAGTGTGAGGAGGTGACTAGCATTTGTGATTACTGAAAATGGGCTGCGGGTTTCAACTTTACTCCCACGTGGAGAATTGCTGCTGTTCATAATAGCCTAGCATGAGATCCAAGGCCCTAGGGCATAAGCCTAGACATTTAGAAAGAGCCTTAAAGCAGCACCCCCTTTCTCAACAGTACTTAGGCAAGAATAGCTATCAGAAAAGGATGTGGAAGCATGTTCCAAGGACTTCAGATCACTCCAACTTCTCCAGTAAAACACGCCTGCTTTCTAATTCCCGGTCACAGATCACCCTGGTTTTACACCAGGGAATGAAGCAGAGTGGCATTCTAAAGCTACTGTGGCAGCAGGCCCAGGGTGCTATAGTAGGAGCCATACCACATGGAAAATGAGTTCCAGTGAGCAAATGACCAGTTCATAGATCATACCACGATCAGTGCCACCTCTGGCTCTTAGAAGTCAAGGTGACTAAATGAGTGCTTTGAACAAACAGAAAGATCGTCTATATTACAAAAGGAAAAAAAGTTGAGCCATACCATACTACCCTGCATAGCAGCTTTCTGAAGAATTTAGAACTAAAGAAAGAAAGAAGGTAGAAGGGCAGCTGCCAGGACTGCATGACAGGATCTCTACCATCATGGGGATTCTAGACTATTTGACAGCAGGAAAAAACAAGCAATGTGGACTGGAGGTGATCATTCAATGTTCAGAACAGAGAAATCCAGCAAGGTCTTAAAAATGATTCAGACCCTGTAGCCGCTCAAGTTCCTGTAACTCAGTGATATTTTATTGAAGAAAATGAAGATCACCAAATGAAACAGCTATGTGTTTTATTGTTTTATTTTGCTTGCACATTATCATGCAAGTTTATTTCACCATTTTTCCATAACACAAATTAAATGCAGTGCAACTGCTTAAAGACCACATTTTACAAAGCACAAGTTTATGCATGAGAAAACACTGAGTGGAGAATATGCTCCATGCAAAAATTCTGACATGGAGCAAATTGGCTACTTTATGTTTTAGTTATTTTACTATTTTTGGAGTATTTCCACACACAAGTACTGTACTTACATCATTTCCCTTCCCCACTCTTCCTTCTCCTACTCCTTCCCACTCTCCTCTTCCTGTCCCTTTGAACTTCATGATTTCTTTAATTACTGTAACATGAACACACACACACACACACACACATACACACAAACACTACCACCAACACCACCACACACTGTCACAATATAGGCAACCATATGTTGACCATATTGATATATATTTAAGAATGACCACTTTTGGCTGCAAAGTGTAGTGGCACATCCATTTAATCCCAATACTTCGGACATAGACGCAGGGTTATTCTAAGCCAGTCTGATCTACATAGTGAGTTTTGGAATAGCCAGGAAAGCTATGTAGAGAGGCTATGTCTCAAAAATATCAAAAAATACCAGTTGAGATTGGATAATCTATCTCCCCACTCCATTTCCTCTTGTGTTTCTGCTACTCCCTCTCAAATTCATGACTTCTTCCTCTTGAATTATATTGCTCTTTTTATATGTTTATAGCTAACCACTTGAAATTGGATAACCTATCAGAAAGCTGGTCCCAGAGAAAAATTAATCTTTTTCTCTCAATACTCATTAATTTATTAATGAGGTTGAGGTCTTGTGAGATTTACCCAGTCCACACTGAAAGGACAACTGGTGTTGCCATTGTACTGGTCTTGATTAAGCAACCATATTGTTGAGATTTCATGAGTGTAACTTCCCTGTCAAATACAGAAGACATTATCTCACAGAAGATGTCCTGCCCATATGGCTTTAACTATTTTTCCACTTCCTCTTTTTTGGTGCTCACTGGGTCTTGGGTGCAAGAGTTGTGTTGTATATTTGTCAGTTGGGGCTGGGCATGCCCAGATCAGTTGATCTCTGCATTTGGACCAGTAGTGACTTTCTGTAATGATCTCACTCTACTGCAAAAGAGGTTTTTTATTATTTTTTTAATGCAGAGTGAGAGTTACACTAATCAATGGGTAAAAAGATAGGTATTTAGAAAGCAATTAGAAATTATAATGGTTTATCAGGGTAGTGGGTTCTCCTCTAGGGTTCTTAACTTCACCAGCCACAGTACCAGGCATAGATGCCCTCCTGTTAAGGGTACCTTAAATCCACTTTGATGGCTATTGATTGCCCTCTCCCAAGATAAACATCATTATTGCACCCTTGAGGATATCTTTCTGTTCTGGTTATTGTTGTCATGCAAAATCTTTACAGCTGGGTAAGACTATTGATTACTTTCCTCCCTTGGCAGATTGCATAGCTAGCTCCTTTGGATACTGAGGGGTACTTCTCAAGGAAGGCTTTCGGGTCACCGCCAGCTCAATTCTTCCAACTCAGGTGTCCTGTGTGTGTGGTGTCTTTTGCAAAAGGACCTACCTTCAATGTCTGGAAGGAAGCCAAGGGCAATGACAATTACCTATATTATTTTGAGAATCTTTTCAACTCTTCTGACAAACAACTCGAAGGGAGGGTCCCCACACCTAGACTGAAGATTTTGTTAAATAGTCTATAGCACCTTCCCATATCTTACAGAGCCATGGAAAGAACATAATCTCAACTCTTGGTTACTTAGGAATGTGGGCACCAGGTTTCAATTCTCAATCTTTTGAAAGATACTAGAAAGGTATGTTAAATACCTTTTTTTGTCTAAACAAAATAAGACAAAAATTATTACTATCACAGCACTCAAGAGGCTGAGGCTAGTGGATCTGTAAGTTTGAGGCCATCTTGGTCTATACAGTGAGTTCTAGGCCATCAAGAATACCTAGTGAGGCCCTATTTCAAAAAACATTACTACTAATAATTACCATTGCTAGCATTTCTTCTCCTCCCTGGAAAAGATAAGTGGCTTAAATTTACTAGCATCATTAGCTCTATTTGAAAGCAGGAGACTATCTTATTACTCCAAAAGAATTTATCGATGTTAAATATTTTAAAATGTATCTACAGTGCCTATGTGAAGATGTTGAAATATGGAATTCTACATGCCTTGGAGAGAGTAGGGCCATAAATATTTCTCTTCCTCATTCATTGTCAGTTAACTCTGAGTATTCAGCATGTTGACTATCACTTCATACACAGTTTTTCAAAGATCTCTGGACTGGGCACAGGTACAAGAGTTAAAAGCCTGGCATGTCAGACAAGAATTCATTTCTAGCTTTGGTGGTTCATAAAGTATGACGTTTTAAAGCTGTCACTGGTAGGGGGCTCTGCAGAGTTGATTGTAATCTGGCCAGGATTTCTTGTTAGAAAGGAAGAGACGGGAGAGCCCCACATTTTCTCATTGCTGTTAATACTGAGGGTTAAGCAAGAGCCAGGCTGAGCAGGGAGGGCTCTGTATATTCTTGAAAGAATAGACCCTGGAGATAAAATCACTAATGTTTAATTAGAGAAAACAGTGAAATAGTGGAAGTCATGTGGGCACAAAAGCAGAAGTGGATATGTTTGAAAATGGTCTGTGAGTTTGAAATAGACATTTAAAAATGTGTTTTTCGGTGGATAAGGTAACTGTGAAAGTGAAAGAAAGGGAAGGCATGTTGAATACTTACGAGAGCAGGAAGTCAAAGCAAGGTTCTGCCTTTATATGGACTTCAAAGGAAGTGGTTGGGTAGCCTTAGACAAGAAATGCCCCCCCCCCTTAGGTTTTAGTTTTCTGTAAAATAACAAATGTTTTTTAGAAATGCCCTTCCAGGCCCTAGAAGGATAGCTCAACTGATAAGAGATCCTATTTCTTCTGCCAAAGACATGAATTCAGTTCCCAGCACACATGTCTGGTGGCTCACTACTGTCTGTAACTCCAGTTCTAGGAACTTCACTACCTTCTTCTGGACTCCATGGCCACTTTCACTCATGTGTGACTACCCCCATGCACACAGACATATACATAAGGAAAAATAAAATAAGTTTTTTGATCAATAAATGTTCTCCCTGCTTAGAGTTTTGTGACAATTCCACAACTTATAAACATCACTATTGTTTCAGCAAACACAAACGCATTTTATGCCTGTATGTGCTTGGAGTTCGATTTTCTAGCAGATAGTAAACTCAAGACCCGGATCAATAAAAACTCAATCTTCAAGCAGGGCCAGCAAGAGCTAAGAGAGTGCATGCGACAAGGCTGGGTTAACATCCAGTGCTGAGGTTCTCCTTTGTGACCATGGCTGACTAACTTCCTTTCTTTTCCATTTTCTCATGTGGCACGTCAGGATATATGAATCCCCATCTCTATTATCAGGTTTCAAAGAGGGATAATTAATTCATTATGCACATTATGTACTTGAGAATTTACTATTTTTCAGACATTTTCTAGTAAAACATTTGAGAGTGCGCATCCATTTGTTTTGTACACATGGAGCACTGTTTGGTACACATCATAAAATTGAAACTGTAGTTTACATTCTGAAGTCAAGGAATTACACTATCCTCACTGGTGTTTACAATAGGTCCCAATTTAGTTTCCTTGGCAAATTTTATATAAGTATGGCTTTGATTTTCTCTCTCGCCCCAGGTTTTTGCGAGGGAAGAAACATAAGTGAACCTTTATTGAACTCATTCTGTCCTTTAAAACCACTTTCCCACCTCAACTCATGTGGTATTGAATGTTACCTCATTTGGAGTTTTATAGCAAATTTTTCATGTCCGATAGTGTCCACTTCACTCCCTGACTCTTCGAGTTATGTTTCCCAGGGGCAAATTAATTCAGCTAGAAAAATCAGTTTGTAGCAAAGATTTGATCGGGTATTGCGGGCCAAACAGGTGACTGATCCTAGCTTTGTGAGTCCCAGAAATCTTCCTACAAAGTTATGCTTATTTTTTTTTATTTCTCTTTTTCTTCAGTGTTACTGCCAGCCTTTAGAAGAGAGGCAGATAAATTATTTTTATATAAAAGGACAGGTAATAAGTAGTTTAAGTCTTACAGGTAACATGGCCTCCATCTCAACTATTCAGCTTTGCCTTTGTAGACCTTACACAAGCTAATGGGTATAGCTGGGTGCCAATAAAACTTTATAGGCACTAAAATTTGAACTTCATTTAATTTTCACATGCCATTAAGTATTCTTTTTCTTTTGGTGTTTTTAAATCAGTAAAAAGGAGATTCTCAACTCTTCTCCTAGATTTGGCTGTTGACTGCAGCTTGTTGGTCTCTCATGAACTTGCAAATGTGCATAAGAAATTAGGATCTTGTCTAACATCCTTATCAGAGTGCATATTTTTTTTAAAAAAATCACCTCAGTTGGAAAAATTTTATAGAATACTTAGCATGGTGGGTTCCTTGCTTTGTTACTAAACAGGAAAAAATAAAGTTCGAAATTCTAGAAGATGTTTTTTAGATTTCATTTTACATTCCAACCACAGTTCTTTCTATTCCATCCCCACATTTTCCCCCAAAACCCACCCCCATCCACTCCTCCCAAAGGATAAGGGCTCCCATGGGGAGTCAAGAAAATCTGGGACATTAAGCTGGGGCAAGACCAAGCCCCCACTTATTAAGGCTGATCATGGCATTCCATCATAGGGAATGGCTCCAATAAGCTAGCTCATACACCAGGGATAGATCCTGGTCCAACTTCCAGGTGCCTCATAGATAGTTCAAGCATTACCACTGCCTCCCACATATGAAGGCCTAATTCAGTCCTATGGAGACTTCATCAGCTATCAATCTAGAGTTCATGAGTTTCCATGAGCTTGGTTCAGCTCTCTCTGTAGATTTCTCCATCATGATTTTGACTTCCTTTGCTCATATATTACCTCTTCCCTCTCTTTGATTGGATTCCTGGAGCTCAGCTTAGTGTTTGATTGTGGATCTCTGCAGCTGCTTCTGTCAGTTGCTGTATGAAGACTCTGTGATGCTAGTTGGGGTATTTACCAATCTGATTACAGAGAGCCAGTATGGGCTCTCTTTCCAGTATTGCAAGGAGTCTTAGCTGGAGTCTTCCTTGTGAATTCATGGGAATTTCCCTAGTACCAGGTTTCTCCCTAACTCCATAGTGGCTCCCTCTATCAAGATCTCTTTCATTGTTCTCCCACTCTGTCCCTCTCCTTCTTAACCATCCCATTCCCGCACGTAGAAGATATTTTTAATGAGCTATTAGCTCACTCCATCCTATATGCTACTCAGAGGACTAATTGAAAATTTTTCAAAATTTAAACTTTTATAATCTTTTGTATGACTATGAAACACACACATATATAATATGAGCAAGATATATATATATATGTATATATACATGTATATTTATACACACGTGTGTGTGTGTGTTTTAATATAGTCAATATATTCTCCAAAAGGTACACAGAAAGGGCTGTAGGAATTATCTGGTACCAAATATTATGGGTGAAAAACTAACTCCCAGAAGTAAAATGAATGGCCTTCTGAGTTATGGATTTGTCATATAATACTCCATGAAGCCCTGACTTCACAAATCTTCTGGCTTAATTTTGAGTTTCTCCATAATAAGACTAAACTATAGGTTTACAGAGTAAATAATTTTGCTGTGCTACTCAGTTCCTACTAAGTCTCTTGCAGTGCCAAATTTACAAGCCATGCAAAGATTTTTCCACTGATGATTTGTAGTAGCCTATGTCTGCCTAGTTAAAGAATGTTCATTTTTAACCATTAGTTACAAGAAATTGCCATAGCACTTATACAGTTATTTAAATATCTGTTGTGTTTACATGACATTTGCTAAAGTAAGATTTCTTTTGTGTATTACCTCCTTCTCTCATATATAAGTAAGTTCCTGGTCCTCTGTCATCTTTTATGTGTTTATGCATATGCTATAGATGGAAGTTTATTCAATCCCTCATGAGAATCTCCTGGTAACTATCAAACATCATGCAGTTGGTTCATTTTCCTAGCTGGTTTATATTGCAAAGTAAGTGTCTCTTCAGACATAGCTGTTATGTCTGTCTTCTGTGAGATCTAGTCCTATAACAAGGAACATACTGACCCTTAGATAACTGGCCTCCGCAAGAAGTCATTATGACTTTGTGATAATGAAAATGTGTGAACATTTTGAAGCCAGTTATTTAGGTGTTCATGTTCCCCCTCTGTCCATTCTTAGCAATATAACTGTTTTAAGCCCACAAGAGAGATGGGTGAGCTTTGTTAACTGAAAATCTACTAAATAAATAAATAAATAAATAAATAAATAAATAAATAAATAAAGTTAAAGAGTCCATGAGCCAGGTGTGGTGGTGGCTCATGCCTATGAACCATGTTTGAATGAGGCAGAGGCAGAGGCAGAGGCAGAGGCAGAGGCAGAGGCAGAGGCAGAGGCAGAGGCAGAGGCAGAGGCAGAGGCAGAGGCAGAGGCAGAGGCAGAGGCAGAGGCAGAGGCAGAGGCAGAGGCAGAGGCAGAGGCAGAGGCAGGAAGGTTCCCAGAAGTTCAAGCAGGCTAGTGTGGGTTACATGTTAAGTTTCAGATCAACCTAGACTAAATAGCAAAACACTAAACAGAAAACTGGAAGAAGTAAACAATTCTTTATCAAGGGGACAAGGACTAGATTTCTCAGTGCTCTCCTTTCCATCTGTGCTGTGATTACTGAGACCCTCTAGTGGAATCTTTATAACTCCTGTCTAAATGAGTGTCTGTCTCTTTGGAACACCTCCAAAGAGTAGGCCTAGTGCTCCGTCTACTCAGTCATACAGTCAGTAAGTGTTTGCAGAATACTTGCTGTATATATCAGTAAAAGGCTCACTTCCTCAAGCCACAGAGCCTGTTTTCTTCATTTGAGGAGTTGGAATTTGAACGTTGGTCTGCCTGGGCCAGAGTCAGCACTCCTTTGAACTTGCCAAAACTTTCCCCGCAGACATTTAAATATATTGAACCAACGCAGAAAGTAAAGTTATGGCTAAGGAAACAAGCAAAGCAACAGTGAGAAATAACAAGATAATCTAGTAAAACTGAAAGAAGTTAGGAAAGACAAAAGAAAGAGAAAACAAAGAGCCACCCAGTAGTATGGGTATCACAAGAAAGAGTGCCTTCCTAAGAAAGTGCCCCAAACCTGAAACAGCTGGTGTGTCATTAGCAATTCTCTTCGTTAGAAGGGACACGTGGGCCATCATCTTTCTACCATCTCATATGCTTCAGAAGTTAGAGCTCTACTTCTGATGAAGCCAAGCGGGGTAAATCTTAAGCCACTCTTATCATGCAACCACAAAACAGGAAGCACAGTTTACCATCTGTGCTCATGGGAATTTTTGATTTTCATTACATAGTTAAGAGGAGAGCTCAGAGACAGGATGTATGTATATAATGGACACATGGGTCCTTGGCCCTTTCCTCTGAGCTGTCCCAGAGGAACACACTGCTGAATTTTCCACTGGGCTAGGAACAAGAAAAATTCGTTTTCCTCCTAAGTTATGTCAGGAAACACAGAACATTCTCTTTTAGAAAGCTAAAAACGGGGGTAAATTATTGATTTTTCTTTCTCATACTTTTAAAATTCTATTTTTCCTTCCTCTCTTGGGATATGTCATTGTGCGAATGGACCTTGGTTTCACTGTGCTGTCTGCATGAGGAGCCTTGAAACTGGGAACCTTTAACAGTTTCTTCAGTTAGACAGGCATATTCCACCAGATCACAAACTGGCTCGTTTATCTTCAGGCTAATTGAGTCAATCTCAAGCTTTGTTGTTGTTGTTATTTTAATGAGAATTCTTAAAAGGTTTGTAGTGCTTAGCACCACAGCAATTTTAAAGGCTAACCTATTAGACTTGAAGAAAATGAATTTAGGAATAAATGTAATCTAGCCAAACTATTGCAGTGTTGTGTGGATGAGAAAATTAAGATCTACAAAGAGGTAGTGGCTTTTTCAGGTTCATTTAAGATATAATTAATGGCACTGATGTTTCTTGACTGAGAAGCTCTCCCATCTCACAGCTGCTCAGCAACGATATGGAGATTGTTACCTCGGAATGCCTAGAAACTATGCGAGGCGGCCTAATAGGCATTCAGCACAGCTTCTGGCTCCTGGAAGGCATTTGGTATCTGTTAACACCCTCTGCTTCAACCATCTTTCTATGTTTTTATTTATTCTTCAAGAATTTCATACAGTTTATTTTGTTTATATTCTTTTTCCTCCCTCAGCTCCCCCCAGATCCTTCTATACCGCTCTATTTACCCAAATTCATATTTTTTTCTTTCTCCTAAACAAAGAAATGAAAACTATGGAGTCCAATTTTTATTGGCCACATAAACCATCTCTTTAAAATCATCTTCTTTAACTGTAGGCATTTCTACACAACAAGAAAGAGAGTGGCGATGATGAGGCCTTTGGTAAGAGGGCTTTGTAAGGTATTTCTCGAGATGACTGCCAGTTTGTACTAGATCTTCTGTCTGGATATATAAACTTTTTAGGGAGATCTCTCAATGCTTCATATGATTCTCAGGGGATGTATAACCCCAAAAGGATTTCAGAATCCTGGACTAGTTTTTGATAACAACTTTTTACACACATAAGATAGTATCCTAACAACGGTGACATTCAACATAGTTATTTGATGACTGATTTTTTTCCCACCATGTTCATTTTCATTCAGGAGTTCTTCCATTGGACATGGGAACATACAAGGCGCTAGTATAAGACATTCAAGATTAGAACACAAACTATTGATTGGGCACACAATAGATTGGATGATCTACAGACAACAACCCTGTAGTATTTTTATTGCTCCCAATTTACAGTTCAGAGAGCTAAGGCATGGAAGAGTTAAGTAAGTTGTCCAGAATTATACAGTCAATGACTGTGAGGTGAACATGTCATATAGTTATCATTATAACAGTGAGGTCTAGAATTAAAGTATAAAATTATTTGAGTAGACAGAATATGAAAAAGAGTTAATTTGTGACATTTCAAAAGAAGTCACAAGGGAGGTAACAATTGATATAGGTCCTTAAAATGATGTATAAGAGTTGTCCAGGTATAGTAAGGTAGTAAAATAGCTTCAGAAGGAGGTAGATGGACCTAAGAATAAGGTGCTGTGTGAGGGCAATGCTTGCTTGGGGGAATATTGAGACTGGAGGTCATCCCATGGAATCTCAGCAGCTGCAGCAAGGTTCTTGAGAAGCTTTCAGTTGACCTGTGTCTGGCTCCTTCCCCATAACTGCCCCAGTTTTGCCTCTGGGCTATTGGGAAACAGGCTTTTATCTAGGTAGAAAAACAAAATGCAATGTAAGAGAACCAGATGGGGTTCTGGCTCTGCCCCTAACTTACATGTGGTCTTAGGTGTAACAAGTTGTCTCTTTCCGCAAAAATACCTCCATCTGACAAATAAATGGTTATGCCAGATGATGTTAAATATTTTAACTCTCTCTCTCTCTCTATATATATATATATATATCATATATGCATATAGATATACATATATATCATATATATATAAACAATTGATGTTCAAAGCAGTAATTTAAAGAATTCTTCTCTAAGATTTGTATAGGTGTCTCAGTTGTGTCCATGTCCAGTGATTTCCTGAATTATCCCTGGGAAGTATGCAGAATGAGATCAATTTTTAAAATGGTGTAGATATGTGATCTTAAGGAAATTTCTTAATTTCTCTGTTCCTCTGTGAGGACAATAATATGCCATGAGGCCATTATAAGAGTCAAGTAATGTGTAAATTCAGTTTCTATTTCCCAGTAAGTTTTAGTTCTGTCTTGTAGAATATAATATTAATCATTAAGTTACAGACATGTAAGGTCTTCCTGGGCTAGGCAGGAAACAAAGGTAGAATGTGGTAGCAGTGCTAATCCTCTGGATAAAGGCAATGGAGAATATGTAAAATTCCCAGACAACTACTTGTCTTCTCTGTTGCTTAATTAATGACCTGAAAATCCTCCAGCTTTTGTAGGAGAAATACTAAGGGTCACTCTCTTTGCCTTCATGTTTTGATTTTCAAGACTATGAATAACATTCCCCAACCTCTCCAAGCTCCCAGACTTTTGACTTTAAGATTTTTTGTACTCTATGTATATCTCTGATCTTGACAGGATAAGTCTGGCCTCCCCAGAATATCTAAGTTTCAAACTACAGGCCAGGAGAAAAGCTAACAAAGGTCATAAATTATCCTATATATTATTTAGCCATTTGTTTCCCTTGTCCAGTCAGAGGCATGTCTGGAAGTATACTGAGGCCAGATTCAATAGAAATCTGAGCCAGCACCTGTGCAAATAATTTTAAGGCTTCTTTTCCTGAAGCCGGATGAGTATTTTTTTTAAGTAAGCCAGATTATCTTTTATCTGGAGTACCATCTTTTACATTCCTAGTGCTTTAGATCTCTTAGAGGTGTGTGCTTTAGTAATGACAATATTGTTTTGTTAGCCTTTTAAGCAGGATGGGCACATTTCTTTCAAAAAGAATAATGCCTTGATATAGCCTATGACTCTACTGTTTTGAAAATTAATCACAAGTGATATACCTGAGTTCATAGGTATCATTGATTAGCTTATATCTTGCTCTCTAGTTTTTTTTTTTATGGGAGATGGGCAAAGGGACAAATGAGACAAGAAAGGCAAAGAGACTGCAGAGGAGGCTATGAGTGAGGATTGAAAATAGCAAGGGGTAGTGGAGATGAAAAGAGATTCTACTAAAATCACTTTGCTCAAATGTCATAATAGTATCTAATACCTACATGCTAATTTTTAAATTTTTAAAAATGTAATCAGGATATATTCTGTGAGAAAAAATCTATTTTCAGCACAAGAAAAATTCAAGATTAAAAAAGCAATAAAAAGCAAACAACCCAAAAACAACCCAAAGCATCAAGCACATACCACATAAGTACAAATATTGCCTGAGCTACTGTCTGTTCTTGTCTGCTCGATGTGGCCTCGAGGACCTAGGAGTGAGTTAATGTTTGGTATTTATGATTCCTCAATAGATCATATCCTTTTAAAAGGTTATCTTTGTTGCCTTTGTAGTTTGACAAGAATTGGGAATAAAGTTTATAGATAGATTAGCATTCTATAGTCACAAAAACAATGTAGGAAACAAATATTTTGGCAATGTAGAGATATTTTATTGACAAACTTTTGAACCCTACAGAGATGGTACAATGTTCAACTACTTGAGAACCCCCTGGATATAGGACTAAAAGATTTCATCTAAAATTAATGTTAATGTTCTATGATTAATGGTGATATTAAATTACATTTTGTACACCCAGCCTTTGAAATATCAAAATTTACCAACATCGGCCACTGTAGAATATCAATGTTTGAATGGTGGTCAGGGAACTGTGGCTTCATGCCACTGTTCAGGATCACAGGAGACTAACACCTGCACTCCATGGTGTAATTTGTCTCCTGTAAGAAGAGATCACTTCCAGAGAAGTTGCAGGGACAATATGAAATAAAGTGAAATCTCCTAGCAGAGTGCCAGAGTTTTGAAAATAAACCGAACCAAACTGCTAGGAAAGTCTTCTAGTGTAAGAATGAGAAATCAGTCCATCATCAATCAAATAATAGCATTTTCCACATTCCCAATGATGTCACTATAGATATATTAGTATTAATTTAAAAACTCACACATTGCTATTTGAATGTCTCACAATCATCTTCAGACATGACCTCCTTCATATGTGAATGCATTTTAAAGTATCAATAGCTAAGAAAGGTAGGCAGAAGGCTATGAAAAAGTGGGCAGCAGAGATCTATCTTCCTGGAACCTAAGCCCTTAGGCCACATCTAAATAAGATTCCAGATGCTGGGCATTTGGATTCTTATAGTCCCACATCAGAAAAGACACGGCAGAGATTTCACTCTTTTCTGTTTTGTTTTCATCAAGCATGTGTTGTTTTATGCCCTGTGTAGACCTAGAGATGAATGTAAACCCGTCTCCATTCTAAGGGTGTTTCTGGTCCATTCGGGTATATTATCCAAACTTTGCTGTAGATTTAACATTTCACAAAACATCTAAGCACAGACAAGACAATATTGTAGGGTATCTAAATTAGAGATACTATTGCTGTGATGAAACACCAACCAAAGCATGATGGGAAGGAAAGTGTTTATTTGGTTTATACTTCCACACTGCTGTTCATCACCAGAGGGATAAAGACAGGAACTCAAAGAGGGCAGGAACTTGGAGGCAGGAGCTGATGCAGAGGCCATGGAGAGGTAATGCTTGCTGGCTTGCTTCAAATAGCTTGCTAGGTATGGATGACCCGGCCAGGGATGGCACCACCCAGAATGGCCTGTGCTCTCATCCCATCAATCACTAAATAAGAAAATGTTCTACAGCCTTGCGTATTGTCTAATCTTATGGAGGCATTTTCCCAATTGCTGACTTTATTATATGTCTTTGAACTATCCAGCATGGGTATGGAACATGAGAGAGAAAAATATACAGATATGCCCCCCTTTCCCCAGGACCAGAGATAAGCCTGAATCAGACTCATCAGAAGATCAGGAAACTTTGATGGCAAGCCGCAATATTAATTACAAAACTTAAAATTATTGCATCTTTTTTCTGTGTTAGGCACTGTACTGACAGTTCACCCAATCTTCACAACAGGCCTAGGGGATAGTACTGTTACTGCTCTATTTTACAAATTAAAAAAATGGAGTCACAGAAGACGAAGAGCACAGGAAGGCACCTAATTCCTCAAATTCTAGCAAGCGTCATGTGCCTGCTACATGTCAGGGCTTGCGCTGGATGCTGGAGAGAGAAAGATGACTGAAGTGTGTGGTTTCAGTTCAGTGAGAGCAGCAGACAGCAAATGGTAAAGCAAGTATATTCCAGGCATTCTGCCTGATAGTGAGAACTCAATAATGAACGATACAGAGTCCTCTCAAATATCTCTAAGATTATCATCACTGTAATAATTTTACTTAGAGAGATAAATATAACAACTGATTTATATCAGAGGCCTCAAAGAAAAATATTATAAAGTGATAGAGCAACTATTTTACATCAAGCCCCAAAGAGATAGCATTTTGTAATTTTATTTTAGTTTATTTGATAGTTCTTCTTTTTTATCTATCTCTAAACTGATATTCTGTATGTTTTTCCTGCCCATGACTACCAGGATACTGCAAGGGATAGCTGTAAAATGTAGTTAAACTCTTCCTTTATCTCAGTCTACGTCCATCCTGCCTGCCCCTATTCCTTACCTGTACTCAAGCTATCTCTCCTTCAAGTATTTTCCCATGTCTGTTTCATTAAGTACTATGAATCTTCTAGGCGCCACTCAAAGCCTTCTTTTTCAACTATGCTGTACCCTATTGAAAGGTACCATGTCCTCTTTAATATTCACACAGTAGGCCTTGGGTGTGTTTCTCTTGTGGTTTTTTTACCACTTCCTGCTTTAATCTTAGTAATGTACTTGCTGATACTTCCCCTCCACCACTCTAAGCTCTACAGTAGAAGGTTCACTTTTCTGAAATCATGATTTTTCTTTCAAATGCATCACAACCTCTGGAATGCACTGTGCTTGGTGGGCTTCATATGCCTACAACTGTGTGCCTTCTACTACTGTAAGACAACTAACAACAATTGCCCTCATTTACTCTACAGATGCTCTCACACAAACACCATTTCTACAACCATTGCTTTGTTTTGCTTCACTCATGACTTTAAAAGTATTTTTAGAGATCCGACTTTTCTGCATGAATTTAGGTTATATTAATATATGCTTCACTTTTTAACATTTTTTGGATTCATTTCTACTAGTGGAAATTTGGGATCACATGTAAATCAAACAAAGTATTTAGAAATACAAGGATTCGAAGTGAAAGCATAAAATCATATAGTATGACTTAAGAATTAGAAACGACTAAAAGAATAGGAAAATTCTTGAAATTACTTGATACTCATGACTTGTCTGTTTCTCAAACTCCTATCCCATGTAGAGTTATTTAGGAAAGCTTTCCATCTTGGAGTGTATTCATTAATAAATAATATCAGAAACTGGATTTTAAGACACTGGAGGAGAGTCTCCAAATTTGGAAGGGATAGACGGAGTTTAAGAAAGGCTCTGAATGGAAGATGTTTACAGGGACTATGGAGGTATAAGTAGAACATCAAAGTGGAAACCTCTGGAGCCAGGAGTAAAATGGAAGCCATGAGCACCTGATAAGATAAAGGAGTACAAGAAGAGGGAAGTAGAGGAAAAGATTATGGGAGAGATGGATGTGTTTGAACTTGAGAATATCACACATGTTTGTGGACATAGCAGAAACAATGTGATTTGCCTTAAATAAAACAGGTAAATATATTCTCAGTAAACAAGTGTTAGATATTGTTTTTGTTGGGTTGTTTTTGTTTTTGTTTTTAGGTAGCCTTAGGGCGATGAAGCCTTGAGGTTCATTCTAGTCTAAGGAATCTGCTTTGGGACATCAGAACATAATGGGAACTTTGAATATTAGAAAAAGAAGAGAAGCAAGAGAATTGAAGGCAGCATGGCAGACTCAGCATATACAAATCATTTTGTGCAAGTCACCAGACTGTATCATGAATACTTCTATGGGATAGGGGCCCTTCCACATAAGGGCAGGCTCTTAGGACTTGCAAGCATATCTTGCGAATTGGAGACAGACAGTAGGCTATGTATATGAAGTGGTTGGCATCACTGGTATGTTTGAGAATGTAGTTTCCAAATATTCAGGTCTGCTTCTCTATGTAGAGACTGATATCTATTAGAGAAGTGAAGATTCCACAAGGGAAAAAATAAACTTGACTATGTTAACACACAGAAGGACTAAGAGGTTGCATAGGATTTTCTAGGTTTCCTTCTTTTCATTGAGACTCCTTTTGACTTATTTTACTCTAGTTCCTAATGTCACAACCTACAGGTTGGGAGACAAAAAAGTTTCCACTTCCTCTTTATGTTCTAACAGTCCAAAGTATAATTCCACCAAAGTTTATCTTAGGTAACCAATGACTTCATCAAACTTACCCAGAGAGCATGGATAGAGTCACTTACAGGAACATAGGGAAACTCAAAGTTTCTGCATTGGAAAGTCTTTGCTCATCATGAATTATGGCTTCTCAAGGCAAAATAGATGAAGCCTACAGGGACCTTTTCATTTAACCTTACCCAGTCTGTATTATCTAGCACTTCCCAATATTGAGGGGCCATGCACTTGTGGCATAATTGTATATAAACAGCTTTCCAGAGTGTTTGAAATCTCAGATGACGGTCAAATGATACTCTCTACACAAGCAGTTTTTAATCTGTGGGTTTTAACCCCTGTGGGGGTCAAATGGCCATTTCACAGGGACTACCTAAGAACATATCATCATGAATATCAGATATTTGCACTATGCTGCATAACAGTAGCAAAATTACAGTTAAGAAATAGCAATAAAAATAATTTTATTGTAGAAGATCACTACAACATGAAGAAGTGTATTAAAAGATCATGGCTTTAGGAAGGTTAAGAACCATTGCTCTACACCCTCCTCCTCTGAGAGAATGCCAATTATCAGCAAATACTATCTTGATGAACTCTTGGAAGCAGGCACAATCTGTTTTGCTTAGAAGATCTCATTCTCTAACATTCCCCCATCTCTGTCTTGAGTATATAAATATTGATCATATTGTCTAGGTTATCAGAACACAACATAAATTAGCTCATTCTTAAAACTTTCCATTAGTATATGGTGAGAGAGCAGATTGTATAGACATGCACTATAAGAACTAATATTGTGATTCTATTCCTTAGAAATACAACTAGAAAAAGGAGGAACTTTATTTGAGTATTGTATGCCTTCTTATGAAATGATTCACTTTTAGCCATGTCATCTTGGCCCAGTCTGAATTTGGTAAATCTCCATGCTTGGTTTTTAACAAATTTACTCTGTTCTTATGCAATCACTGGAAAATGCCCATAATATACACATGTACCCAGTAAAGAGAGGTCACTTTCTAATAGGAATTCCTTTTGTAGTAGTGTGGATATTTAACATCCTTGTTGCTAGTAATACAAGTGAATGACCTAATGTTTTCTTGCAGAAGAGGCTGGCTGATTATACAGCCTCACATTAACCCTAAGTATCTGGGAAACAAACTCTAGGGCTTTCTGATTCACACTAAGGAACACACAACACAGTCTAAGCTGTCCCCTGAGTAGCTTCAGAGATTTTTCAAGCAATAACGATGTGGTTAGAGGAAGGAACACTAGAAGTCAGGAAATAATACCTATGCAATTAGCATCTCTCAGCCTTAATTTGATCACATGTTAACTTAAATAACAGTATCTAAAAAAGACCAAAAGTGACCATCTTTGTGAAAATACTATATAAATTGCAGTGTAATGTGAGTATTTCTAGGAGGTCACTTTGCCATTGTACAGGAAAATTATGTCTATTTTTACATAAGTACACACTTGTCTCCACTCCCTCTGTAAAGGGTTGCTTTTGGAGAAATGGCTTTACTTGCAATTCATTCCACTGTTTTCTCTGAACACAGTTTATTAGCGTAAAAGGCACTCACTGTAATGACTCTGTCTTTGAAATACCGCAACTCTTAAAATTGTATATCCCATTCAAAAATAATATACTACAAAGATAACTCCAACTAGAGTGATTTGTCCACCGACATGTGTATAATACAGAGTAGATAACTGATTATAATATATAATATATATAATCTCCCAGAAAATAAGTCATTGTTAGAAATGGCTGTGGGATAATGGAAGACTCCTTTCTAACCCAACTCAGCTTTGGGTCTTAGTTACAAAATCACTAGAAGCCTGCACAGATAAATTACAGAATTTATGGCAAGAGCAAATCTTTCTACAAAAATGAGTCTTTGCTTCATTGTCTGGTGTTTTCAATCTAGAGGAAGCATGATTGTCATTTGGCATTCTGCAATGTCATTCTGAAGTTGTGCACAATTGTGGTGAACTTATTGGAACAAATTTGTTTGTATTAATGTATACATGCTAATATATGGACTTCTCCAACCTCCTCAGCCTTGAAAACTTACCTGGTGTCCCTGAGAAGTATGTCTGGTCTGCCTTTAGTGTATCTATTTTGAGTTCATGGACAAGCACTCCTACCTGGAAGATATATGTAACTTAGGAAGTTATTTTTTTTCCCCTGATGCATAAACTGACAGGGGCAGCAGTGACTGAGGTTTGCTGACAAAGAGGTGACAGCAAGGTGATCTTTCATTCACTAGCTTCTTTTTGACATGTTTTATTCATAATTTGGGAGATATGAAACCAGAATCCCACACAGTGGCCTTATTAAACTTTAGGGTTAATACTTAAGGGCAGGATTCCAATCGGCCACTATCAGCCACTATCAGCCATTATCAGCCTCTTCCAGATGCTCAGAATGACTGACACCAAAAAAGTGATGAGACTTAAGATTTTGTAAAACTGTATAGTTGTTTCTGCTTATTGCTTTTGACCCAGAAGAGGCTGCTTTTCTTTGGCAGTATATTAAAACTTCTTGAATCTGTCAGAATCTGGGCATTTCGCTTAGAAGCATGTTAAAAGCATGGACACAAACCAAGGATCAGTCAAGTATTAATCAAATAAGGTATATTGACAGTTTTGTAATGTGCTAGACAGTAGACGACAAAGAAATGTCTATTGCATTGTTTCCTATACATCTGAATGAGAGAGAAAGCCTTTCTTTTCCATTTACAGTAACCTGTATGACTTCATATTCTGCTGGGTACTGTCACATGGCAACATCAAAGATGATGATTTAAAGGTGGACAAAGGCCAGGGAAAGAAGGACTGGATCATGGATATAGCCTCTTTCAGGGATCCATTTTGAAATCCTGAGATTGCAGTTTCAAAAAGCTATTTTGAATTCCCACCCAATGGCACTGCAGATAATAGAATCTCGATGTCACCAGAGGTGATAGAATGGGTAACAGAATGAAATGGATGAGATGAGAAATTGTGAAGTGTTAGAATTCATTTTTATTTTGCAGAGAGTCTACTTTAAGGACCGTGGCAAGCTAAAGCCACTCTTAGAGAAAAGAACACTGCCCACGGAATTCTAGGCAGTTCCCTGAGGCTCTTTGGACTTTTGCTTTTGTCTCCACAAAGCCATTAATGAGATTTGTTCTTTCTATTTCATGGCTAAGCTGTGAGATGGTGCATGGCAACGTATCTTAAAAATGTATGAAGGCCTAGCATATCCTCAAAGACTTCTGCGCGCTTTTACATTAGGCCAATTATGCTACAACTTACAAAGTTCTTTTGATTTCTTTTTCGGACTTCTCTTCCAGAGGCTCAGAATTACTAACACCAAAAAAAGCACTCTAGGATTTTGTGTGTGTGTGATGTATTCTACATGCCACATTATTCTTTGTTTTGTGGCTTTTAGTGTATTTGAGAAGTTTTACAAACATCACCACTGTCTAATTCCAGATGATTTTCATTAGCTGAAAAAGTAAATCCTGTACTCATTCGTGCTCACTCCCCATTCGCCCTCCTCCCAGCCACCACCAAGCGCTACTTTCCTTTCCGTCTCTGTAAATTTGTCAGTTTTTCTCTGTTCATCTTTTATCCAGATAATATACCTGTTGGTGACAGTGGAGTATTGAAAGTCATGCAATATCACTGTATTGGGGTTAATCTGTATTCTCAGATATAACAATATTTTGGGGGGAGAAAGGGTAAAACTGTTTTGGTGTATATATGTTTAGAATTTTAATATCCTCTCAGTATATTGTTTCCATAATTAGTATGAAGTAACATTTTGGGTTTGAGTCTTTTTTATTAAATATTAGAATAGTTGTATCAGGTTGTTTCTTGGTTCTATTTCTATTGAATATCTTTTTGGGGGAATTGAGTATATTAATACTGAGTTATCACTAAGCAGTATGTATTAATAACTGTCATTCTTTTGTTCTTGTGCTTTCTTAGAGTTCTTTTTATTAACTATTTTGAACATTTATTTGTTCCCTGTAGCTTCTTGGATATGTTTATACTTGTCTTCAAACTAAAATATTCCTTCCAGTATCCCCTGCAGAGCTGTCTCGGTGATCATAAATTTCATTAAAATGTTTCTGCATGAAATGTTTTTCTTTGTACTTTAATTTTAATAGATAGTTTTGCTGAGTATAATATTCTGAGTTGACATTTTTTTCTTTCCGAAATGAAATATGTATTCCAAGGCCCTTCTGTCTATCAAAGTTTCTGTCAAAAAAAAGCAGGTGTTATTTGGATGGACCTGCCCTGATAATGACCTTTCTCTCCCAACTTTTAGTCCCCTTTCTTTACTCTGTGCATTTACTAATTTAGCTATGATATGTTTGGTCATCTTTTTGAACCTCTATATTTGGAATTCCTTGTGGACCTGTATGGACATTCTTTATTCTTGGTTTAGGATATTTGCTCCTATGACTTTTTTGAAAATATCCTCTATGCCTTTGCTGTGGTCTTCTTCTTCTATACCCATAATCAGAAGGCTAGGTATTTTCATGATACCGCAGAACTCTCCAAATTTTCATTCCTATTTCTTTTAAAGTTTGTTGTTCACCTTTTCCGAGTAATCCGATTCATCTACCTTCTCTTGCTTCTCTGATTAGCACTGCCCCACATGATTTTCACAGTCTATTGATGAAGATTTCCATTGAGGCTTTTATTTTGCTTAAGAAGTTTCTCAGTTTAAGTTATACTTCAGTTTACGTTTACTCATTTCCTATTTCCATATTTTACTCATCTACTTGTTTTTGTTCAATTGGAGTATATTTATGTCTTCTTTGAACTATTTGAACAGAGTTATAATCATTCTTTTGAATTCTGTGACTGGTTATTCTTCCAAGTCATTTTTATCAGGTGTACTTATTGTGGGATTATGGATTTATAGAGTAGACATGCTATGTTGATTTTTTCCTTTCAGTTTTTTTTTAAGAAGGGATTTCTTGGCATAATCCTGACTCTGCTAGAACTTGCACTCTGGACCAGGTTAGCCTTGAACTCAGAGATCTGCCTGCCTCTGCTGCCTGTGTGGTGGGATTCAAGGCAATCACCACCATACCCTGATGTCTTGGGTTTTTGTTCTGTTTTGTTTTGTTTTTTATAGCATTTTTGTGATGAAACTTGAACATTTAGAATTACTTTGTGGATTGGATCTTTTAATCTTTCGTGTGTGTGTGTGTGTGTGTGTGTGTGTGTGTGTGTGTGTGTGTTTCAATTCTGGCCTCCTTTGTTCACCTTTATGTTCACTGGAGGACTGAGACCTAGTCTGCTTAAAGTGTCCTTTCCCTATGTGGAACTGGTATTTATGGAAGAGGCTCTATCTCATCCCTTCCTCTGATGATCAAACATTGCAACCTAGGGCTGCATGATTCCAGGTGTGTTTGTGGATCCCTTCATGTATCTGTGAGACTTAACCCAGAACTCTATTCAGTCTCTACCCTGGATCATCAGCAACTGCTAGAGCTTTTTGTGGGTGTGGAAAGTCCACTTCCCTGTGAGCTTAACCTGAAGTTAAATCAGGCTGCCACTCCTCTGAAACTGTTACATTATGTTACACTCCCCAAGTTCAGATAGGCTCTACCTGGGTTTAGGATTGGGTCTTTCTGCATGGTTCCAGATTTAGCTTGCTAATATTTCACTCAGGTGTTACCCCGCCTGTGATCATAAGAATTTGTTTGTAGTTTTCCCTTGGTTCTATCTCTGTCTTGATTTGTTAATGCAGTAATATTATTATTATAAAATGAATTGTTAAGTTGTCCCTATTCTTTTTGTAAACTGTTTGTGAAAGATTCATATTAGAGCTTTAAATATTTCATAGAATTCCCTAGTTAAACCAAATGGTCCTGGAATACTGTTTCACTAGCAATTCAATATCTTTACTTGTTAGAGGTCAATTTTCATTTTTAAATTTAATTTTAGTAATTTTAAGCAATTTGCATCTGTATAATAATTTTTGATTAAGTAATTAAAGTTGCCATATATTTGGATAAATCCGTGCCTTTATAAATGCTTAGGGAACAGAGAAGGGGAAATTTACTGTAACAGAGGCTAAGACAGAGAAATTCTGTTGTTATTTGAAAGAAGTTTTCTTTAGTTGGAAGTAATTTTCCATTCCTGATATTTGTGAGTTAGTCTTTTTCAACTGGAATGTCACATGCCTCTTTCTCTGGATTATTAAAAATTATTGATGATTTGAAGCCAAAGATGACCTTTTGTTTTCCAAGAAAATGTCTGGTACCCCCTTGTTGTAAATTTTCTCCAGAATACAAAATCCATTAGATTCCTAAGTACTTTGGGGACAGTGAAAATTATAGGAGATGAAGTAACATTGTCAGCTGTTGTTACTCAAGTTTGTCATGGTGTCATTTGGAAGACAGATTTGGTTTTAGAGGATTTTTCCCCATCAAGTTAACCCTCATATTGTGTATCTTCATGTTCTCTTGACTTTCGAAATAACAAATGCAACAGAATGATTTATTAATTCTATATTATACAGAAATTTTAATCTCCTAGTTTTGAAATTTTTCTCATTTTGTCAGTAGCCAATTTTCTCACAATTCAATTAATATCAACATTTCAGGAGGATTTTATTTAGTTTTGTTAAGACAAAATAATACTCATGTGTCTTTATGGAGTGCAGTATGATTATATGAATGCATCAAATCAAACTAATAAGACCTTATATCTCATCACGTGTTAATCATTTCCATGTGTTGGAAACATTGATCCTTATCTTTTCTTGCAATTTTGAAATTTAATGTAGATTTTTAGATATAGTAGCTGGTCTGCTATGGTATAAAGAACCACAACTAATTCTTTGTATGGAACTCCTTTAAGGAACTCAAATATATGGAAGAGTAATAGATTATGTTCATTCCAAAGATGTAGTGTAGATGAACTTTTCCCCATGGGTTCAGTATCTCTGCCCCTACTAATCTCTGATACAAGGGCAGAAAAGGCTCGTGATCCACTCAACATACCAAAACTATCTCGCAAATTTTCAAATGACTATAATCTGGTCACATCTGTTGCTCACTTCCTCCAATTATTTAATAGATCATAATCACTCATGTGTAGACAAAAGCAGAGATAGGAAACAAACAAAGGAGCTAAAACCGGTTTGTTTGTCTTTGGTAGTTTTAAGAAGAAATATTTTTCCTTTAATTGTGAGATTTAGGAGACTGAAACAGAAGAGTTGTCAATCTGACAACAGCCTTAGCTTCAGGATGATACTCTACATTCCAAATATTTTTTAATTTTTAAAAAGGAGAAAAATGGTGCAGAGAAGAAAATGTCAGTGTGCTTGATCAAGCCTAATTGAATATTTTGGAGTTTTTGATGAGTAACATATCATAAATTTCACAACCTGTTTCATGTGTCAATCTTGGCTCTTTCCAACTTCCATTCCTTTTCATACACATCATGCTTTCTGCCTGGAACGCCTTCCAATTCTTTGTTTACTTAGAAAAATGTCTGTTTTTATTAAGAATACTCTTTCTGTGAAATGAAACTTCTACGAAAATTTTTATCTCAGGATTTTAACATTTGTTAGCTGTTAGAATTTCTTTTTGCACATTATCCTGTCAATTTATCTTCTGATGCATTATATAACAATTGCTACCATTTTGCACAGTTTTTATATCTTTTATTCAGTCCTATCAAAATTTGATCACCTACATTGTCATATTTGCATATTTCATGAATTATTTACTGAATGCTTATTGCCTTGCAAATAGTATTACATTTAAATTTTGCAGATCTATGTGTTTTCTCCATTTCATAGAAGGCTAAATTCAGATCTTAGAATGTTAAGTAGTTTCTTACCAAGTTGCCATAGTAAGAGAGAGAAGAAAGGCTTAAACACAAAACTACCATGCTCCACTTATTACTAACTATAGTATACTGACCCTTCTTCCTTTCTGGAGTTTCCATTGACTCTTCTCTCTGTTTAATGTCAACCCTTAGAATCATTGGTGGTGCTTCCCAAGAGTCAGAAATTAACTTTACATTCTTAGTGTTTTGAGTTCATCATGGCATAGATTCTTCGGGGAACATTATTCAGAATAATCCTTGGAGCCAGTCAATGGCCGCACACGTCTTTAATCCCAGCACTCAGGAGGCAGAGGCAGTCAGATCTCTGTGAGTTCGAGACCAGCCTGGTCTACAAGAGCTAGTTCTAGGACAGGCTCCAAAGCTACAGAGAAACCCTGTCTCGAAAAACCAAAAACAAACAAAAAAAAAACATAAAATGATCCTTGGGAGAAGCCTGAAAACATGGAGGAACAAAAAGTATGAAATAAATACAGAATGAAGTCTCTTACTCCCCTCACCCAGTCGATAGTGCACATATTCTTAGGAGAAATGACAATGGCATGCAATGCAGGTAATATCTTTTAGTTTATCTTGATGCTCTTACAGATCAACATTACTTTAATAGGGCTGATCTCAGCTTCTCTTTTCTCTCTTCCTCTTTCCTTTCCTTTCATTTTCTTCTCTAACCTCTTTTCTTTCCTGCCCTCGTCCTTTCCTCTTTTAGCATCTTCCTCTTTCTCCCCACCCCCAATCTTAATCTTGTCAGGGTTTTATATGTGGCACAGCACACTGTAATCATCTTGGTTAGTGGCTTTAGGAAGTCAAATCAGAACAACACCTCAGAATGAGAGTGCAAAGAGGATGTGAGTCTGAGCTGCATATTCCATTTTACTTTTCAAATTCCACCTCAGGTGATTTTATGCTTTTAAATTATATGGGAAAAAGACTGAATAATTTGATTAAATATCTTTATTTCAAAGCACTTGTTAGGACCTTGGACTTAACATAGTGAAGGGAACCCTGATGGCTCTTTGTCTTGGAGAGGGGTGGAGTGGAGGTATGGGTGGAAGGGAGGGGAGGGAAGGGGGAGGAGATGGAAATCTTTAATAAAAAAATGAGAAAAAAAATTAAAAAATAAAAAATAAATAAAACCCCAAAAAAGATTATTAAGCAACATTAAATGCACATCTAAGTACAATACAATAAAAGATCTCAGCTGTCACTTCAGTCTTAATCAGCTTTTCTTTTTTTCTTTTTTTGAGAAGAATATTATTTATTTTAGGTATCTAAGTATTCTTATAAATATCTTATTTTAGTTTCTTTTTTTCTTTTTTATTTAAAATTTCCAACTCTCCCCAGGAGAATGTTCACCTTGCTTGTGATTTAACTGTTAACTAACATTTTCTAGATACTTCACATGTATTCCATTAATTGTCACAGCTCTGCAAAGGTGAATTTGTATACCTCATTTTTTAAGAAAGGCATAGAATCAGAAAAGTTATGCCATTAATGCCAGTTGCGATATTGGACACTACTAGGTGGAATTTCTGGGATTTACAAACCTGTCCTTCTGACTCCTGGCCTAGGTCTGTGCTCCTAGCACATCATGCTGTTTTCCCACGTAATAAATACCAAGTACAACTAATAGCATTGACCATGTGTGCCTGATAGCTCTTTAGTGTCTGGGATGAATACTAATTTACCAGGCGATTACTGAGTTCATAGCTAGCAGTCTGCCCTTCATGCTGAGGCTCAGAGGAAAATGCTGTCTTTGCCAAGGCCCCACAAGACACGAGACAGAAGCCATGATCTAGAAACCCTTGCTTCACTTTAAAGCCCTCATATATTCTCATATACTTGTAACATTTCAGTTGCTGTGCCCTTACACTCTCTCCTACTAGACTACAAGCATCTAAAAGGCAGGAAGTAATAATTTCTCTTTCTCCCCTACAAATATTAGTGGTCTTCAACAAGTTTGTTTTAACTGACTAATTGATACTTGGGCTCAAAGTAAAAAGTGTTGAGCTTTTGAAGGAGTAGTTTTCCTAAGTCCTCAGTGTGGCGAACAAGGGACACACCTGCTGTGAATAAGGACTGCAGATTAGGAGCTAGGATGTGCTGGGAGCCACTTTTTTTCTCACTGAAGTGTTAGGACTGAAATCTTTTTTATTATGTGTATGGGTGTATATACTGAATCCCAAAGAGAGGAAAGGCATTTAATCCAAGGTAACACAGACATGTGTAACCAAACTGGGTAACTATGAAAGGTGAAATAGCAAAAATTACTCCCAGCAATTTCACAGAAATGTTATCTGTCTTAAAGTAAGCATTATTCATCAATTTCTGTATATTTCTTCAGATGTTATATACAATTATGAAAATAAGAAAAAATGGAACAATTTTGTTTACCCAATTAATATTTTGTATATTTTCAAAAAATTACAGTAGATCTTGGAGTATCTTCCATCTTATATATAAAATTTTTTAATGGGTGAAGTGTTACATAATAATTTATTCTTGTTGTGATGGGTATTCATGCTGTTAATCTTGTGCTGTTACAACACTGTTGTAGTGAATGTCTGTGTATATGTTATGTCATACATACGAAAAACAAGTACCGAGTCAAAGAATTGGTATGTACATTTTTTTGGTATGTACATTTTTAATTGAAATATGTTGTTCAGTTATACTTCATGGAGATTGTAATATTGTCAAATAAAATTTAGATTTAATTAAATTAATAAATTTTAATTAGTGGCCATTTTACTAAGAGATTATCTTAGACTTGAAGAAATATTCAAGTTCTTTAAATGATTAATCTCTGCTGCACATTTAAATGAGAATTCAGTTGAATTGCATGTGGTAAGTACACCGATATCCAGAAATACATCTATCAGGTAAAACATGTAAAGATGACAACATGTTTTGAAAGCGTCATTGATTATGCTTAGGCAGTGACGCTAATAATATAAACAAATCCCAGAGGTGCAATTTTGACAGAACTGCAGAGATAAAAATACGAAGGGATCAGAATCAAACAGGAGGGAGTAAGGCAGAACCTTACTTATTCTTAGGTTAAAAAGTTAATAAAAAATCTAAACTTATTGAACCCTCTTTATATTAGTTCTGCCTTTTGCTCAGGCTGTGTGCTTATCTACACTATTTTACAAATTCAAGAGCAATAAACTGGTAGAGAATCCTAACTAGATCTCAATAGCATTTGAAGAACTTTTCAAAGTGCCCAGCTTAGTGAGGCCACTAGACGCTCTCAGTTATGTTTCTATTGTGTCTATTGCAAACCATGCTGAGAAGAGATGAGCCTCATAGACGCAGTCACACTGACTACAGAGCACAGAATTTCATTTGGCCAGAAAATATACCCTTCAAGGACCTAATGCACAGCATGGTGACCAGAATTAATAACTCCACATTTTCATGGGTTTGGGGGTTTTTTAATTGTTTTTTATTGAGCTCTACGTTTTTCTCTGCTCCCCTCCCTGCCTCTACTTTCCCCTCTTCAACCCTCCCCCAAGGTCCCCATGCTCCCAATTTACTCAGAAGATTTTGCCTTTTTCTACTTTCCATGTAGATTAGATCTATGTAAGTCAATTATATGACCGTGCTGAGTGTGATAAAGAAATGTGGATTCTCTTTGCAGATCTACAGCATATCCTTGCATGCTTTAACATGAGAAAGAATGTTTGCATTTTGCCAATCATTTCACAATGACTTTTTGTAAGAACTTAATAATTGGTTGTTGATATAATTTCGTTATTGAAAAATAAACAGTATCAAAAAATGGAGTTTAATGTTTAGTCTCTTATGAGCAGGAGCTGAATTTGTATTATCTATGCTAATTGTCCAGCCACCTAGACTACAACATGGAATTGTGTGGCCTTCTAAAACTAAATTGGAGCAGGCCCAGATCCCACTTACAGTTTCCTCTGGCAACGGAAAATACAGAAGCTGACTTTAAACAAACAGTGCAAAAAGATATCTGACACACTAAGAATGCTTTCTCTTCCAACTATATTCCTTCACAGTGTGTCTCCATTGTGCACAATTTTCAAATGTTATACTGGCTCTACCACCAACTTGTAACTTTGTGCATCTCTTTATATTATGTTCATTTCATAACTTAAGAACTAAGAACCCCATTAAAACTTTTTACTGCAAAGCTTTAAATATCCTTACCAGTTCAGATTTTGTGTTACACTGATGGATCAGTGCTACAAAGAGACAGCAGTGCATTTCCTGGAAGAAAGGATCTCTTAGCAGAGTCCAGAAATATTACACACTGAGTCATAATTCAAGAAAATTTGGAGAAAACACTTTACAAGTATGTGTCAGAGGTAATTGAGGCTTTATATAGAAGAGTAAGCTTGAGGTGATCAAACAGAATTTAAATTCTTTATCATTCATTGAGTTCATAGTCTTAGAACAAACCAAGGATGTAATTCCACACAGGTCAATAGTCTTGAAGAACATAGAGGGGAAAACACCTTTAGCACACACTATAAAACTCAATTCAGAATCACATTAAAAATTATCCATTATGATCCCAAATGATTTATTACTGGGATTCAAGGATGGTTCAGTATATATAAATGAAAAAATACAACTCACCACATCAACAGAATGAAAAAAAAATCATACGATCATTTCAGAAAAGATAAAAAACATTTGACAGAATTTATCTTACAGTAAGTACTCTGAATAAAGTAGATACATGCGCCCTTATCACAAATTAAAGGTCATATGTGAGTCTATAATTAATATCATACTTGTGGTCTAGTAAAAAGACAAGGATGTACATTGCCTACTACTGTTAAACATAATGTTGAAAGGCAGAACATGTTTCATTATAATGACCCTTATTTTATATCATAGAAAGGGGTATATGACAATTCTGTTACATGTTCTTTGCTCAAGATTATTACTAAACTTGTAAATAAATCAAATATAATATACATATCATTACTCTGATATAGAACCCTGAAATTTTCAGCCATATAGTGAAACAGATTAAATACTAAAGAAATAATAGACTTTTAAAAGACTCTTTTCTTCCATCTTGTTTTATCCCTAATCCACAATGTACTTGAGGATGTATTTTGAACTATTTCTATGGTGACTCTGTTTACTTATGCATCTTTATGTTCTGCATACATACACGTTTATCAAGGGCCTACTATGTGTTGGATTGGTTCTGGGAGCAATGTAACTAAAGCAAAATAAGAAGCAAAACACATATCTTTGGACCACATCTTCCTTTAAGTAACTCTTATCCTGAAGAAAGGGAAGTTTCTATGTCCATCTATGAGGGCTCAAGTTGTACCTGCTTATGCTTTTATTTCCTCTACTGACTTAAGAGACTTTCTTTTGCTTGCTGTGATTTATCACACAAACGGTGGATTTTATTTCTGGCTTTTTCGGTGCCTTTTTCAGTGCTTCAGAGTGCCATCACTAGCAATGTAAAAACAGTTAGGTATCACATAGAAAAATGATGTACTATCTTTTTAAGCATCTAATTAGCTAAAGTATGAATCTGTGCATGATTACAGGTGTCAGTAGGAGGATGTATTGACTAAGCCAGCATCTGTTCTGTGCCAAGCTAAGAGAGTGATAATTTTCACAACTGGTCATTTTCTCAAGGGCACTCTCTTGGCTTTTAGTCAGGCTAAAACATCTTGTTTTCAAAATCAGTAAATAGTCATAATAATGGAAGTATTATCAGGATCTTAATTGCTAATATCTACTAAAACATCTATGAAAAACAAGCAACATAGCACAGCATTAAATCACCTTCTTTAAATGATTCGGTTCTGTGTGATCAAATTGTTTGGGGCTATTGTCTCTCAATTTGTAGTATATATTACTATCCTTTTGCCTAGAAATACTCAAGGAAAGAAGCTCTGGAGATGCACTAACCTATCTACTATTGCATTTTTCTCCCAGGGAAGCAGAAATATCTGTGTGCCAGCAGAAATGATTGCACCATTGACAAATTTCGGAGGAAAAATTGTCCATCCTGTCGTCTCCGGAAATGTTATGAAGCAGGGATGACTCTGGGAGGTATGAATATTTTCTTCTTTTTTTTCTCCTTGTTCTTCGTTTTCCTCCTTTTTATCCTTCAGCTCGCCTCCCTCCTTTATAATTATTGCTCTAGACGTCATTCTCCTCTGCGATGCTTCTAAGAGTGCCATATATGCACAAGACTCAGGCTGACTTTCTCATGGTGCCTTCTTTATTTTAATCTATGACATTCATATCTTTAGAGTTTTGCTTAGGACCAGTAGGCATGAAGTAAGGATCAGAAACTAACAGAAAATGAGTGAGGGTGTGCTTTTTGGATTTGGTTCCTCCGGTGATCTACGGATACTGACCCGAAGCTGTTCAGTGGTAAAGACAAGAGAACCAAGTAATCAAAACTGTCACAGGTGCAGGATGAGTAGGGCACAGGCAGGCTGTGAACACCTGGGACTACCCCTCAGCTAACTGCTGCATGTTCTGTAGAGACAGCCAATTGGAGTGTAAAGCTGCTTCTCTTTGGATTCTGTGTCTAAGGCACCAAACAGAGCCAATTTCCTATCCTGTGCCTCCCAGAAATCAGCAGGCCTTTTAATCATTTCCTTTTCTTTACAAATCCATTGATTGTTTCCAAAAGCATTTTTCCAATGGCACAGTAGCTTCTTAGAAGATATAACCCTTCCAAGGGTGACCCTCTACTGAAGTCTCTGTGTCCCATGAACTTGTCTCTACCATGAGCTCTGTCATCCTTCTGAAATGGTTTCATGCTGTTTGAATGACACATATTTCCCCTCTTCTAACTCCTCATGTCTTCATCTGCCTCATGCCAGAATTCACACGGCTGCCTGCTGCTTCCAAACAGATGCATCTTTCATGAGAAAAAGAAGCTCATTAGTCTACTTTGATTTAGAAATGGAACTCAACGAAAAACAAATGTATTTCTGAGGACCAAAAACTATAATCTTTATTCAATTACTCAGTAACAATTGGAAAAACCCAAATGACTGGAATTCAGCCCACTTTTTTCTCATCTCAGGGCTAATTTACAACAATTGTTATCTCTGGCTTCCCATAAGGCACTCAATGCCTTCTCTTTCTATATATCATTATGATAACTACATCCTCCCTTCTTCATGGACCAGTTTGTACTTTTTACCAGATCATAAGACTGCAAGCAAATTGTTTCAGGCTTGATCTGTCAAAATTTCAGCAGGAGCATCTCAAGTAA
This sequence comes from Arvicola amphibius, assembly GCF_903992535.2. Lineage (NCBI taxonomy): Eukaryota > Metazoa > Chordata > Mammalia > Rodentia > Cricetidae > Arvicola > Arvicola amphibius. Next base: position 56,436,480 of record NC_052065.1, read on the forward strand.
CATGTAGTACTCTCAGGCACCACAGGCAGATGCCCTCTGAGTTATTTTCTAGGCAACTATATCAAATGAGAATCAGATATTTCACAATCCAACGTTGTTTTTACTTGTCTTGCTAAGGATATCCTATAGTTGTGATATTCAGTGGGGGAAGAAGCCACAAGACCATGGGGGTGAAGTAGAAAGAAATCCAGGAGAGGTTACCAGAGGGAAGGATTGAAAGGAAAAGTTTTCCTACATGAATGTTCCAAGTCCTGAGCAAATGTTCTGATACACTCGCATCTCAATCATTTAACATCCTGTGAATTATGCATCATATACAGTGGCTTCTAGATTGAGGATCCCCTTCCTTGCCATCTTTTGAAAGTAACTGTAAGCTCATTTTGATCAAGTAAAATTTAACTATAAAATACTCCTTGTTAAGATATTAGTTTCATATGAGAGTCCATATCCTCCATTAAGGGAAAAATAGTTCTTCTGACATTATTACAGTGAACGTCTTTGGAAGAGAAATCTACATATGACTAAGATTTTAATTGTACAGTGTAGCACTGACATAGCTTTGTGAATTCAGTCACTGAAAGAGTGATGTAAAAAGCTATCTGATTGATTTACTGGAAAAAGTTGTCAAGTTGAGTAGGCATGGGGGATGCAATGCTGAATTGCTATGGACAGCTTTAACCTCAGTTTCCTTCCCATACAAACAAGACAGCACATTGGGCACTAGAGGTTCAAACTAACAAACATCAAGAAAACTATAGGATAGATGCCCACAAAATACAATGATCCTTTTGTTTTGTTTTGTTTTTCTTTCCTTTTGCTATGCAGGGAATTGAACCTAGACCTTTGGGCATGTTAGGCAAGTATTATACCACGAAGATGCCAGAGATAGATGCCCAGCCAACTCAAAGAAGGATTATTGATTACCTCTGAAGTCAGACAGACCTAGGTTAAAAGTCCAGATCTATTCTTTACTCCTGTGAACCTCATTTTCATTATCTGTAATTTCTAGATGTCATCCTCAGAGTTACAGTTAGGAGAAAATAAAAAGATGAATAAGAGCATCTTTGAGAAAGTGCTAGAAAAATGTGAGGACTTATTATTACAATGAGGTTCCCAGCATATTAAGTAGACACACGCTGTTCTTAACACTTCCCAATGACTTTCTCCTTAATAAATAGCTTGACTTGCCATGCAATATGTGATATGTAACAACAGTCAGAGGTTCACAAAAAAAATACTTCTGATGACCTCACACTGAAAAGTGCTACAAGCATAATGCATGAAATCTGATTTCAGTAATTTTAATTTTAAAAACTTTATGTTGATATTAAAGTACCAAGTCAGTGATAACCAAAGTGTTTATTCTCTTAGGCTTTAAATATGAACCTTTGCACGTCGCTGGAGTTTTCACCACATCCTCTGATTTCCAACATAACTTCTTCCAATGTTTATTGTTAACTTACAGTATCAGTACATAACACATTTTATTCAAGCAATGGTAAGATAAAAGAAAGCATGAGCACATAGTGACTTTTGTGAATATATTGGCAGTATCTTCTCATTTTCATAAGATTTAAGTTTAGCATAGACTTTTTGTCACCTTTAAGGGGAATTTAGATAATTTTGCTTCCTTTTCTTTATCACTCACACTACAATTATATAATATGTAATAAAGCAACAGTTCAGAATATAGTCTTGGGCAAGTAATTTCTGCCTCCCAGAGGCTCTATTTTTTCCATCATGAAACTGGGATGATCAGCTTTTCCAAGAATCCTTCTGCTGTTAAAATTTTGTGATTTGATGTCAAAAGCCACAAAGAAAAGATCATAAGATTATCAGTGTCTTAATTGCCATTCACCTGCTCATGGAAGTACTAATACAAGAGATTGATTTGCACTGAAATTTTAGCTACCCTTATTCACAACTATGTAAAATATGTGCCAAAACCATACTTGATGAATAGATAGTTGAAGGAGTGGAGGATAAAGTAGATGTGTTTAGTTCTTGGAGAGTATGATACTCTACAACTGATATATGCTTGGCCTCAACATCTTATGATCTCTAGCATGGCTGTGTCTATAGTGTTCCATTTGCTGATAATGTTCCATTTTCTGTTCAATTAAAAGACGCTTAGTACATATAGCCTTTTCTTTGAGTTTCCATGCCTACCTTCCTATCCCCTTGCTTATTTTCTTAGAAACTAATTGATATTTATTAAATAATCCCACAGGTGATGAGTTCTCAGGATAACCTTTCAGGCTGTTAAATGTCCATCTGTGAAAAAAATATATGTCTTTCTTTGTTCTTGATTAATATCTGGCTGTTTTTGAATACTATATATCAAGAATTGCTTAAAGAATTTACATGCTTTCCCATTTGTTCTTTTAAGAAAACACTTAACAACCTGGATAAGGACCTTGCCTTCAGTGAATTAATGTTGACTTTTATATACTACATAATTCAGATAAATGCACAGGCATCTCTCACTTTATTTTGTACTTCCCAAGAAACACTTCCAGTTTCCAAAATGGAATCAGAAGAGAGAACCAGCCTTCCTGCCATCTTCTTTCCTGGCCTTTTTCTTTGCTCATGTTCCATCTTTCCTCTTATTGCCCTGGACAACTATTATTCTTTTTTCCTAAGACTCATAACTTCTCAGTATGTAGTAAAGATCATGAACCTAAGTATCCCTTGCCATGAACCATTCCATTTTGTAGGCTGTACAGAAATTTGAGGGAGCAGCTACCATCTACAGGAAAGGAAGGACAATGGGGTCTCAGAGCATGTGAGATTGGATAAAGTGTACATTTGTTTGAAAGGTTATTTAAGCCTGTTATTCCACTGTTTGGGAGGCTGAGAAAGGAATATCGTAACTTTAAGGCTAGTTTGCTACATAGTAAGCTTCAGGTCAGCTAGGACTATAGAGTGTGAGCATTGTCAATAATCAAGCAAGCAAAAAGTTTAAATGAGAAGTTTCTTTACTACTAAGAGATTGGACATTGCCTATAAATACAAAATCTTAACACATATGCAAATTTTAACAATGTCCATGAGTTCTGTAGTTAAGAAAATAGAGCCCTGACAATAGTCTGATGCCACGATAAACAGTAATTTCCAATGCTCAAGGTAGTTCTTATGGCAACTACCTCATCATGCACCACCTCCAAGAGAAGTACAACATTGCTCCTCCCATGTCAGATATCCTAGATATGAGAAAATGATTGCAATGCTGAAATACAAATTATGACATGGGTCTTTGTGTATTTTTCAGTTCATTGATGTGACTTCATCTCTCCATGCACTTACTCATCTACAAATGCATTTAATAAGTTCCTATCACATGCTAGATATGTACCAGACTCTATACTAGACATCTGGGAATGGCAAGCCTAATAGTAGAGATTTAAACATATTCTTGTTTTTATACTTTATTTGACTTTGTTTTATGTGCATTAGTATGAAGGTGTCAGATCCCCTGGAACTAGAGATAGAGGCAATTGTGAGCTGCCATGTGGGTGCTGGGAAATAAACCCAGGTCCTCTAGAAGAGCAGCCAGTACTTTTAACCACTGAGCCATTTCTCAAGCCCCTTAAATGTATGTTTAAAAATTATATAGGGACAAGGAGGTGGTTCATCATGTGATGGCAATTGCTGCCAAACCTATATCCCATATTTGATCTCTGGAACCTATATTGTACAAGGAGGTAACCAACAGCCTCAGATTGTCCTTTGACCTGTGACACATTCATACCCACCTGCACATGAATGTACACATGTATACACATACAAAATAAATAAATAAATAATATTTTAAAAAATTATGTCAAATAAGGGAGACAGTGATTACAATTATACTTTAGTGTTAAAGTGTAAGGAGAAAATTATTAGGGAGAAGTTTAGTGAGATGCAAGGGAAGGGGCATTTGAGGCCATGATCACAGCTTGAACAAAGGCACAGAGACATAAAAATGAAGAGGCTTTAAAAAACAGCAAGTAATTTAATATGGCCAAAGACAGGAAACTAAGGAGGCAAGCTGTGACCACACTGAAAGTGAACCCGATTTCAGGCAGTTGAAGATTTACAGTTGCCAAACAGACATGACCACATGTCATATTGTTTATGGTGCATTTGTTTTAAGAGACTGTTTTGCAGCTTAAATGTTATATTGGGGGGTTACATTTTTACAAAATGAAGAGTATCAATGTGTGAAGAGAGAAACAAACGTCTAGCATCTAATTTTGCTAACTACCCATGCTTTATTCTTGGGGTTACTTAGCTCCACTTGGATTGAAATCCACAAATACTGACCATTCACAAGAAGGAACACTGACCTAGACCAAGGCAGTTGGCTTGTATGAAGAACCTGCATGTATATCAAATGCCAGTTGCCTTGATCTTGACCACAGTTTTCTACAATGAGCTCACTGAAAACTATTTTAGTAGATGTTTCAGAGAAGCTGATTTCTAAGTTCAAATGAGGAGAAGAAACCTGTATATTACTATCCTTAGGAAGATTTGCACTATAAATACTGTAATAAAATAAACCGAGAAGTTTTATAACACAGGATTCCCAAACTAAATTAAATTTCAGGTCCCCTTTTTCATATAGCACCATTTAATATCCTACCAAAACACTGCTCTCTGGAAAACACTGTAAAAAACAACTTGAGGATAAATAAAGACTTTATTCTGTGAGCAAAATTTTTTACCTACTCAATGTCACTCATTTTCCAGATGTATGTATCATCGCTTACTGGGTAAATCAGTGAAGTAAGAAACAAGAGCAGACCATCTTCAGCATACCTCAGTACCAGTGGCTACCAAATCCACTTAAGTACACCAGAGTGAAGGGGCGTGGTCGGTCGGCAATTGGAATTACCCAAACTAGCTTTATTATAAAATATTCAGCTTTAATAAAAGGAGGATAAATGAAAAATTTATAAAGCCAGAGTTCCGGCGAAGCGCAGGAAACAAAGAGAGCGAAAACAAATGCACACAGATGTTTTAAAGGTATTTGGGGCCCCAAGGGGGCACTCCCCTCAAACAAGGGGATTGGTTTGCTCTCCCATCAAGAGAAGATCTATAGCATACTTGTCTTTCAGAAAGGATAAGAGGGCAAAAACCTTATATTGTCCATAACAACTGGTAGCCATAGACACATGACCAAAAGAGCATGCTAGAAACATTATTTTAAACAACAAAACGACTTTAAGCATCACAAAGTGATGTTGAACAGTTTGGTTGAACACTATTTGATCTACTTCCCAGAACACCAACATGGTGATAAAACTCTGGATTTCATGTTTGACATTCAACAAAGTATTATAAAGACCACTTAACAATTTGAGAGCTAGGACTACTGGTGCATGCCTATATTCCCAGCACTGAAAGGGTTAAAGCAAATGAATCATGAGTTCCAGGCCAGTGTGGACAACATCCAATACTCTATTACCAAAACAGAACAAATATAGCTCAGTGGTAGGACATCTGCTAAGCATACACAAGACATGACCAAAGAAATAATAATAAAATGTGAAACTCAGGTTCTAGGGATTTTTTTATGTTCTCCTTCAACTTTCTGGATTAGAATCTAAAAAGTTCTCAGCCTGGAGATGCATTCATGAAGTCTCAGTTCTAAAAAGTGTTTCTTCCTCACACAATTCCCATATACCTGGGTGTTTTAATAGCTCTGTACCACAAAAGGATGTACAGATAAAAAATGTTGCACTATGTGTTTGAGCATCAACATGCACAACATATGGCTGGCACTTAGAATCTGGGATTTTTTTGTGGTGCTGAGTATGGAACTTAAAGACAAAATGTTAGATAAAAACTACCAATGAGCTATAGCACTAGTCCTTTTTTGTAAACCAAAACCCTGTGGTAGCTCTAGTAGAAATAGTATGATGGATTTAGATTTGTTTCTAGTCCTAATTCTGCCATTTACTATTTTAGTGAGTTTGTGAAAATCTGTAGATCTCTCTGAACCTTATTTTTTCCCAACTATATGGTAGGATTACCATTTCTTATAAAATTGTTGTACGTGTAAATAAAGGATCAAGTAATAGGTACACAGTAATTATCATTGTACCTTCTACTCCTTTATAGGTAAAGATTGATCTTTCTTTTTTCCCAGGTACCACTACAGACTTCTTTCTCTGCTGTTAAATGACTTTTAATTCTTGGTCTTTGGTCCTTTGCTTTCTGGTTTAGCCTTTCTTTAGTCAACACTTGAAGCCTTCCATATGTTGCTATCAATACTGTCTCCCAGTTGGATACATGCTCACACACACGCAGAAGTATTTACACATGTGCATGTGCACACACACACACACACACACACACACACACACTTTGAAAGGAAGGAAGTATGCATCTTCTAGTTGTGCATTCCAAGGGAACTCATGTGTAGGGAGAGCATATAGTCTCTCTCTTACCTTCCAGCCAGTTTCCATTTCCAAATACTTGCTTTTAGTGAACTATATTTAGAGGTAAGTAATATTTTTTAATCATCAAATTTGATGATACTCCATATATAATACTTGAATCTTGATTGCAAAATCTCTCTTTGAAATCTTTGCATTTTTAAAGTGTGCTAGCCATAGAAATATTTTATTGGGGTTTACTTTTGCTATGAGAGATCCAAAATCCCACATTTGCATTTTCAAAAGACAATGTTCTAGATAATATTTTCTAATGTATCGAATGGAAAACAAAACAGACAACACACAACAGACTATGCACACATAGCCAAGTATTTCCCAATTGTAGCAATCCAAGAAAAAGTTTACTTTTTTATAATGTAACTGCTTGTTTGAAATCATTCAATTCGACGTTATAAATTGTGAGATGTGTTCCTTAAGACCATACAAGTTAGATAATTTTCCTATTGTACTGAACTCAGACAATTTATGTGGGTAAGCTGCCTTTTTAGAAACATTTGAACACCTTTTGAGATCACATAGCTTAGAAGGAGAACTGAGAAAAGAAGTATGTGCTCACTGAGAAACCAATAAAACATCCGGATGAAGTTATTGATATTTCCATGATAACTTATCTCTAAGTTGCAAACTGGAAATATAATTACTACCCTGGATGGCCTCTTTTGTCATCATATTCCATAGTACTTAATCCAACTAATTGGTGCTAAATACAAGCCTAAGTATGCCAATTCCTTCTTTTCCTACTGGCTTACCATCCCATTGAATGAAGTCTTCTGAGGCTGGAGTGGGAATAAGTTAATAAGGGATATTTCAACCGTCTAACAGTCTGCAGCTAAAGTTATGTGAGCACTAATCAGCATCAGAAAATTTGGTCTGGTATTTGAAACTAAGAATAAATGTAGATCTTGACCAAGAGGAATGGCAACGAACCAAAGCCAACACACCAAAGTGCCATGTTGGCTACTTGGAAACCACAAGAAATTGAGAAATCTTTCTTCTGGAACAGGCAATAAGGCATGAAAGCTTTGATTAGTGAACTCTTAGGCACAGAGATATTCATTTTTAAATGATTTCATTTCCAGCTGAGTAAAGATACCGGGATTTTTATGAGACAGTTTGACTGATGTGAACAAATCCAGAATACCATCAATAAAGACGTGTTGGTCTTTGAGTGGTTGTAATGGAAACATTAAATTGTACCTGCCTATTCTGTGACCTTTCATATTCTCTACTCTGAAAAATTAGTTCTTGTCTATAGTGGATGGAAAGGTTCACAGACACACACTTACACACTTATACTGAAGTTGTTAACACATTTGTCACTAACAGGAAAGGAAAAAAATCCCCAAATAACAATGGTCCCTTTCTTCATCTTATGAAAACCCTTTTCCAAAATGGCAAGCACCCCTCTCTCCACTTGTTCACCATGCCCTCTATGACATACCCGACTCAGACACCTGATTATTGAGCTCATTCAGTGCAAACCCATCCTTAAGCCACTACTTTTAACAAAACCACTCTTTTTTTTTCTTTTCTTTTTTAAGATCTCTTTGTTATTTATTTTTAAAACAATCTAGTCTCATTTTACATACCAATCCCAGTTCTCTCTCCCTCCCCTCCTCCCACTGCCCCCACTTTCCCCCACCTCATCCCCCATCTACTCCTCAGCGAGGTTAAGGCTTCTCATTTGGAGTCAATGAAGTTTGGCACATCACTTTGAGACAGGACCAAGGCCCTCCCCCTATATCTAGGCTGAGCAAGATATCCCTCCAAAAAGAATGGGCTCCAAAAAGCCAGGTCAAGTACTAGAGATTAACTCTGTTCCCACTGTCAGTGGCCCCACAAACTGCTCCAGCCACACAACTGTCACCCACATTCAGAGGGTCTTGTTTGGGCCTATGTAGGTTCCCCTGCTGTCAGTCCAGAGTCAGTGAGCTCCCACTAGCTCAGGTCAGCTGTTTCTATGGGTATCCCCATCATGGTCTTGACCCTTTTACTCACATTATCGCTCCTTCCTCTCTTCAAATGGACTTTGGGAGCTCAGCCTAGTGCTAGCTGTGAATCTCTGTATCTGCTTCCATCAGTTGCTGGATGAAGATTCTATGATGACAATTAAGGTAGTCATCAATCTGATTACAGGGCAAGGCCAGTTCAGGTATCCTTGCCAGTATTATGTAGGGTCTTAACTGGGATCATTCTTATAGATTCCTGGGAAGTTCCCTGGTACCAGGTTTCTTTCTAGCCCCATAATGGCTCTTCAATCAAGATGTCTCTTTCCTTGCTCGCTCTCTCTCTCTCTCTCTCTCTCTCTCTCTCTCTGTATCCTTCCCCCATCTCAGTCATCCCATTCCCTCATGCCCCCTCCCTCTTTCACTTCTCTCTTCTCCCTTTCTTTCTATTTTCCCTTCTCCCTCCCTCCCACCATGCTCCCAATTTTTTAAGATCTTGTCTATTTCCCCTTCCCATGAGGATCCATGTATGTCTCTCTTAAGGTTCTCCTTGTTACCTAGCTTCTCTGGGGTTGTGGACTAAAGGCTGGTTATCTTTTGCTTTACGTCTAATATCCAATTATGAGTGAGTATGTACCATGTTTGTCTTTCTGGGTCTTAGTTACCTCATTCAGGATGTTTTTTTCTAGTTCCATTCATTTGCATGCCAGTATCAAGATGTCATTGTTTTTTACTGCTGAGTAGTACTCCATTTTGTAAATGTAGCACATTTTCTTTATCCATTCTTCAGATGATGGATGTCTAGGTTGTTTCCAGGTTCTGACTATTACAAATAATGCTACTATGAATGCAGTTGAGCTAATGTCCTTGTACTATGAGTGTGCATCTTTTCAGTATATGCCCAAGAGTGGTATTGTTGGGTCTTGAGGTAGATTGATTCCCAATTTTCTGAACAACTGCCATACTGATTTCCAAAGTGGCTGTACAAGTTTGTTCTCCTACCAGTAATAGAGGAGTGTTCTCCTTACTCTGCATCCTCTCCAGCATAAGCAATCATTGATGTTTTTGATCTTAGCCATTCTGACTGGTATAATATGATATCTCAGAATCACAAAACTGCTCTTTCATATTAGAAAATTCCAGTTTGGCAATTACATATATCTCAAAATGACCATACAGGAAAAAGGACTTTTCTGGATTTCTGCCCAAGACTAAGATTTCAACTTCAGGCTGTACAAAAGAGCTGAAGGAAGTTTCTGATCCATACACAGGAAAGAAGAACCAAATGCTTGCCTCTCCCAGAAGAGATGACAGCCAGCCCCTCTCTTAAAATATGGCAGGAAAAAAAAACCTAGAATCAGATAGTACTTTTTTCTCCAAAGTCACGGTGACTCTGTTTCCAGTAACCCACACAACTTGAACCTTTCGTAAGGTGGAAGAAAGCAAAATCTGACCAACAATACCTGCTTTCTTTGTTTCCTGCTAAGCTAATAGAGGAAGTGGGTCTACCCTGGTCTTCTCACCTGAGTACTTCCTCCACTCCCCACTACTCCCTCACAGGAAACTCTTGCCTCTAGTCAGATCTTGTGTGAGACTTCCTCAGGCACTTCAAATAGACTAGTGATGTAATAGATGAGACATTTAGCATTTGAAGATTTTGTTCTGTCTTCCCACAACCTCCATATAGAAAATAGTTTCCTCCCTATTGGAGACACAGTATACGAGACCTGGAAAGACAAAAATGAAAGTAAAAATGTTCTTTCTGCCTTGTTTGGGACTTACCTTTCATGTTCTGTCTCTTTTCAAGTCACCACCTACACACACACACACACACACCACATACACACACATACGCATACACACATACCATGGCACTCTTGCATGTATGTCTACAGTCTTTCTCTTTCCTTTTACTTAACCATATTCGCAAAGCCATGGAAGGGCTTTTGGCAGGGGGCATTTCCTCCTCCTCTGGGCAAAATTCTCACCTGGCCAACAACAACTTCTGTAATGTGGATTGAAAGACTAATGTGGTTTATTTTTTAACCGCTCTCTATTCGCTTAAATACTATTTCTGGTAGTAAAATTTTTCTTTAATAAAACCATGAATACACCTATGGTATTTGTTTTCTTTACACCAAACTGACATAATTAATCTTGTTAACACTCAGCCTTTTTCTCTTCCTTTTCTCTCTTTTCTTTCTTAAAAGAAAGAAAGACAGACAGAAAACTCTCGTTTGCTTTCCAGGTCGTACTGACCTGTTCAGCATGGGCTGTTTCGCATTTGTTTCTAATGTCAGTTTAAACGTAATTGTAAAGGCATGTATGCTCTAAATTCATGTACTTACTTTTTCCAGTAGAAAAGCCTGGTATGCAAAAGCATTTCCAGTCTCTACAACTTCTCATGAGCAGGTTTGGGGTAATGACCCTGTGCTCCTCACTCAGGATGGCATTTGGACAGTGAACCCCTTGCTTCTGGCTCAGCAGTCAGAGAAGGGAGACTTGGAAATAGTTTCTGTGCTTTGGCAAGGATGTGCAGCATTGCATATCATTCTATTATTAATTATGTTTACTCCTCCACAAACTAAAAACCATTAGACTAAATAGTCTAACATAAACCTTGAAAGATAAAATTTGATATTCTTTCTCCTGACTATTCCCCTGACCAAGAATTGAGACTGGAAGGAGAATGCTAGACAGCAGGAAGGGGTGGAGACCAAGGAGCCTTCTTGCCTGAGAGGGTATTTGTAATATATTTATTAATCCCACTTGGTCACATTCCCCTGCTAAGCTCCTGCTTCATGCTTGCCAAGGACTGGTTTTGTTCTCTACCTGTTGTTCCTGTCCTAATTTTCCCCAATCCAATTCCAGTCCCTGCTTCTGATCCTTCTTACTAAGAGCATGCTGGTCAAACTGGCAGGAAGGAAAGCATACCACCGTGTAAGCTAAGACATCTGGTTCTGTCTTTTGTTCTGCCATAACTATGTGTTTTGGCATGACTTAATTTTGCCCTTTAGTCTCTCTATCTATAAAATAAGGTGAAGAAAAGAATAGACAACATATGAGTTCCCCAAATCCTTTTTTTTTTTTGAAAACGGAATATTTTCTTCAAATAAAATCTGACATAGAAGCTCAAATGTAGGTATAGACTAATCTGAAGGCAGATGGGGCCACATACTAAAGTTCACTTTGCCTTTCCTTGAAGAAATTCATAAGCGCCCAAGGACTCTAGTGGTGTACTAGACTGACAGCTTGTGATCCTTTCAACTATCACTCTCTTTCCTAATAGATTTTAGTCACAGTGGAAACTATAAATCTCAGAAAGTTTCTTCCCAGAGCATTTGTCTATTTAGGATAAAGAGCGTCATGAACACAGGGTAACGTAGAGCTCAGGAAGAGTGAAAGCCATCATATATTGGCCTACTTAATTTACTCTGTGCTGAACAATGCGCATACGTGCTCTTTCATAAAATCACAACCCAGTGAGTTAGATCTTGCTCTTATATAATGATTCCGAATGCTGTCAGTCTGCCCTTCAATCTTTCACCCCAAATGAAAACCGATACTCCTCACAATTTGCCACTGTAAGCAGCTTTTCAAACTGGTTCTTGCCAGAGATCCATTCTTGAGAAAAGTCATAGCCTCTGTTCATTGGCATACACTTTCACAGGGTTCAGAAAGACCTCACTAAGCTTACTGCATTTCCTCCTAAAAGCAGTCGTATAGAATAATCAAATTGGATTTTCACTACATAGATTCACAAACTAAAGTATAGGGGAAAATAAAAGATTTGTTTATGACCACGCATACCATAAGATTCAATATTACCACCAAGCAAATAATAAGCCCTTTATAATAACATTTTAATATTTCAGTGTCATTTTTTCTTCTTCCTCCTGGAGCTCAGGACATATTTCATCATACGTGCATCTTTTCAGACATAGAATTCTATAGAATCTCTTCTACCAGAAGATGCCACCATGGTGTCTATATTCCTTCAAACAATGTTATGATTCAGTTACTAATATTATCTGTATTTTGTGTATGAGTTAACTGAAGTACAGAGAGACTGAATCTCACCTCAAGTCTCACAGGAATAGACTCATGACTACTAATGAGACAGTCTGAATCCAGAGCCCTTAAATTTCAAATATGTGTGCTCTATTCACAATATTTCCACCTCTTCTCTCCCCCTTCCAAAGCACCATATCCTTAGACTTAAATTTTGTAATCCAGATACCTTTAGAACATATATGCTGGTTTAGCTTAGCAATCCCTGTGAATTTTTCATTTTTATGTGGCTTATTTTTCTTTATTCCTTTTAAAATTATTCCAAGGAGAGGGCACACTTGTTCTTCCAGGCCCCCAGGCTAGCTTAGCTTCGAAGTAACCACACAGAAATTGTATTAATTAAATTACTGTTTGGCCCATTTTTCTCTAGCCTCACACACACACACACACACACATATATTCTATACACTGAACTAAGCATAATTGAAATAGGATGCCATTCATTCTGTGGGGGGGGATCCTCTGCTCTCCCTCTGCAGCAGAGGCTAGCATGTTGCTAGACGACTTCGAATCCTAGACAACAAAGCTTGCTAGTCTCAGATATTACACAATGGCCAAGGCTTTGTTTTCTTCCACGAAGGCTGCCCCCATGCTCCTCCTATCCATATATATATATATATGTATATATATATATATATATATATAGAGAGAGAGAGAGAGAGAGAGAGAGAGAGAGAGAATCTTTAAGAATGAAGAAAGATTCCCTAGAGGTGGGGAGATCTGCCTTGGCTTATACTCTAGCATTCCTCTGATCTTCTAACCCTAAAGTCATGTAGTAAGATCCACTGACTCTAATTCTAGTAGATGGAAAGATGACTGATATGATTTATACTAGAGCTGAAAACCCAACCCTCTGTAGGCTTAAATTCGTATGAAGAATTCTGTTAATTCAGAATAGCATTTATTTACTCCCACCTACTACCTTTTACCCTTCTGAGGCTCAAGATACATCTTAGAAGAGGGGGCAGAAAAATGAAAGAGCTGGAGGCTAGGGAAGAGTGCTGTGAATACTGTCTTCTGGGCATGAAATGACTATTGCCTACATGCATGCACAAGAGTTGTGGTTAACAATATAAGACCTGCATAAGAAAAGTCCAGTTAAAACTTACAGCATGGAAGATGAAAGGGCACTGAGACCCTAACCCTAGCTGAGGAGCTATGGGTACATGATGGCTGCTGTGAGAGGGACAGTTATGTTTCTTTGGGAGGGGCAACCAGTTACAGAGAAACTTATTGTTGTTGAGTGGTTCAAATGGTGATGGTCTAAATGGAAAGACGTCAGTATTTTAAAAAGCTTGCCTGATGCAACCAAGTCCTTAGCATTAAACTGAATGGCGACTTTAAGATCATTTGCTCAGTTCTTTCACAACAGCAACTGCAGTACTACTTGACTGAATAACTGAACAAAGATGCAAATATTTGTCGAACTCAGAATCTTGGAGGCCCTCCTAGAAATTAGGCTGTCAGAGAAGATAATTCTTTGATATTCCAAATTCCAGGATTAAGTATAGGGAAGAGAGGGGCACAGTAATCCAAAGTTTCAAAGACTTTACAGACATCACCTACACCACTCCACTGCCTGAGTGTCAGAAGGTATATAACCCTAGAAAACAAAAAATTAATCCAGAAAAATCCCAAAAGGTCGTTGAGGCTAGATAAGTTACAGATTAAGCTCATGTAGGTCTCCTTAGGAGCACATCATGAAACTTGTTTTGACAATGCTTTCTTTGGTGCTGTCGAGGGAGTTTCCACAAAAATCCACTGTTCCAGGGCTGATATACCAGGCTTCTGAACAGTAGGCGGGAGGAGCTAGGCCAGACCTTGTGAGGGTCCTTTTTTGGTACTACTTTAACCTAAGTCTAAAAACAGGGATGAGACATAAAGCAGTTCATGTATCATTAGAACTATCCACTTTTGCTCCTCCCTTTCTCTGTTTTCCCATCAGTTTAAGTAGACCTCTGCTTTGACATAGTGGTTAGTTTGCGTGTATCTTATAGAAACAGTTATCATTGACTCTGGGGCTCAGGTGTGGGGGAAGGGGATAGGAGGAGCATGGGAGCGGCCTTCTTGGAAGAGAAAAAGGCCTTGGCCATTGTGTAACATCTGAGACTAGCAAGCTTTGTTGTCTAGGATTCGAAGTCGTCTAGCAACATGCTAGCCTCTGCTGCAGAGGGAGAGCAGAGGAATCCCCCCCCCACACACAGAATGAATGGCATATTATTTCAATTATGCTTAGTTCAGCAACCCTCTTCATGCAGCTAGCTCAAAGCACCTGATGCAACTTAAGCCACTATGGTCACACGGACAGCAAGTTAACCAGGGTCCTGGAGGCAAATGGGAATGTGAACTCTCTTCTTCAAGCAGATGCTGTATAGGCCTGGATGACAATATGAAAGTGCCAGCCAAGTTCTGATTGGCACAATTCAAAGAAACGGGAATAATTTCATATGATGGATCTTCCCCACAGTCTCTATGCATATTGATCTGGCTTAAATTAATCTGTTTAGGTCCACAAGCCATCACCTGAGTGATCTGAGTCACTGTACAGAATAATGGTGACAGACTAAATCTCACTGATAGTAACAGCACCAACTACTCTCTTTGTCCCTGTACCTTCTGAATAAAATCCAGTGGTTTCTTCTACATGTCATTCATTTTGGATTCTTTTCTTCTTTATCAATACCTTTAGTATAATATGGCAAATAGTATAGTATGGCTGCCCCAGAGAGCGGGCCAAATTCATAGCACTAGTCAACAGAACTCTCTGAGATAATAGAAACGTTCTATATCTGTGCTGTTCTGTTTAGCAGTAACTGGCTACATGTGGTTTTTAAACACTGGCAATATGTCCAGTGAGAATAAAGCATTACATTTTTATTTTATTTATCTTCATTATTTTAAATAGTCACCCAGAATTAGTGGCTACTATATAAAATAGTGTAAGCCTAGATCTCAGAGAGGCGCATGCTAAAATAGAGCAGGAATAATCTAATGAAAGAGAAGCAATGAACCATAGGGGATTTTAAATTAAGAATAAGATTCCTGGTTCCAGTATCGCTGCCCCTAGACTGCTTCACGCTCATTAGATTCACCATCCCCATCTTTGACTTGAAACTTTGGACTAATACAAGAATTCTCAAAGTGATAGCTAAGGGTTGAATTCAGCTTAGAATATATGTATATCATGAGAGATTTTAACATGATACATGAATGTCTCCCAGGGATAGGAAGTTAGAAAGACATGGACATTACATTATTTATTTAATACTATTACAGGCTCTAACCTTTTACCCTCTATTTCTTGCCCCTGCTAAAGAAGAAAATTGGTATGTGCTGTGGTACATGATCAACTATGAATATCATTCAGAATACATCTGAGTCACTTTATAGTGTATGGTGGGAAGCAGCACACCAGAAAAATCCTGCTCGTGGTTTCCAAGGTGGAATGATTTGGTAGTCTGAAGATACAAAGGATTATCAAACTGTTTCTAAATTTTATTCTCACCTGATATGTGAATTCTCAACTGCTGCAAATCTAGTCTCTGAATTTCTACAATGCCATGAATGTGTGGCAACCTTTCTGTCCTCAGAGAACCCTAAGTCCCAATATATGTGTGTGAACTAAACCTGGTAGCAATGACATCTACTTCCAGCTCCTGGGAAGCTGAGAAAGAAGAATCACAAACCCAAGGCCTGCCCAGCTTACAGAGTAAATTCAAAGCAAGCCCAATTAGCTTTGTTAAATGCTATTCTCAAAGTAAACAAGAGGACTTAGGATACTGGGTAATTGATGCGTATGCACTAAGCATGGACTATGTTCAATTCGCAGTGATGAAAAGAATGAACAGAGGAAAAGGACCTGATTTCCAAACTGGTATACTTTTTGTTACCCATTTAGAACCCACAGTTAAGTCCAAATCTTCATTCAACAGGTCTTTTGATCACTTTTTCTAACATAGATACATTTGTATAACTCTTCTTTACAACGTTCAGAATTTGCCTATAATCTGTAAGCCAGAACTTCTTAATGTCAAATATAGACACATTTATATTGTTGTTTTGGTTACAGCATTCATTATTTTCTTATTACCTGTAGGACAAACCCTGTACTTCTTTAATACAATTCATGTCATCCACTAAAATCAGGCCACAGTTTGTTTCTAACACTGTAGATAGCCTGTCTTTTTATATATGCAATATAAACGATAGGCACACTGATTCTTAGTTTCTCTCCTTTCTTTATGCCCTTTCTTCCCATTTCTGCCTGGTAAAATTCTTATCAGTATTTAAACTCCAGGTGAAATGCCACCTTTGAGGTAAAGTATTTCCTAACCTCACCATTTAAAAGACTTTTTTCCCTCTTTATGATGCCTCTGTTGGAGTTTTTACTATCCTGGTGCTTTTTAGACTTGTTTGTGGGTGTTTATTTCTTTTCTACAAGACTGGAGCAAGGCCTATGTTCTTTATGTTACCTAAAAACTATTATTTGTCAAGGAAGTGTGGAGAATAGATAATAAAGAAATTAGCCACAGGTGATTTTTTTTATAAATGAATCAACTGAATGTCCCAGGTATAAATACTGACATCTGCACTGTGGCAGAGCTAATTTAAGGATATAATAAGCAGAAAACAATGTATGTTACTTTGGGGCTTAGCAGGGATGGAGGATAGTTCATTCATTCAACCATTTTTGAATAATCACTTGTCTGTAAGAAACTTAGACTCTACGACCAGAGAGAAAGATTTTGTTTGTGCTCAATCACTTTTCCTAACAGGGTAACTATAGTGTGTATTTTTGGTCACTGATTATGAATTCAAATTTCTTTTTCTCCTCAATAGCTCGTAAGCTGAAAAAACTTGGAAATCTAAAACTACAGGAGGAAGGAGAAAACTCCAATGCTGGTAGCCCCACTGAGGATCCATCCCAGAAGCTGACAGTATCACACGTTGAAGGCTATGAATGTCAGCCTATATTTCTTAATGTCCTGGAAGCTATTGAACCAGGAGTGGTGTGTGCCGGACACGACAACAACAAGCCTGATTCCTTTTCTGCCTTGTTAACTAGCCTCAACGAGCTGGGTGAGAGACAACTTGTGCATGTGGTCAAGTGGGCCAAGGCCTTGCCTGGTAAGTAACAGCAAAATGAGGATGTAGGATAAGGGATATCATATTTATTAAATGGTTCTTTGGGCCAGATACTCATTAACTCAGACAGTACTCAATGCCACACTGTAGATAAATGGTTGTCATAGAAAAGGTCTCACCTTAAACAGTAAAGAAATTGAGACTGAGAAAGCAAGAGGAAAGATATCATACCCTTGTCCTATATGACTCCACTGATACACAATAATCATACTTTGTCATTTAACCACAAATCAAATATTTTATAGCTATAGCTACATAAACCTCAAGGTGTTCTTCTACGTGTAAAGAATATATGATCTTTTATGTTCTTCTAAGTTCATTCCAGAGGTAATTTTAAGTCTCAGATATCCCACAGGAATTTTTATATGGTATGGTGGAAAGAAAGTTGAACATCCGAAATCTTGGGTTCTTATCTTATCTCTGCTCAAAACCCATTTGTGATCCTTTACCCTTCTGGCCCTGTTTTTTTTTTTTTATTTGTACATATCAAGAGCATTCTGGACTAACCTGATTATAAAATACAGTGGGAAAGGGACTTTGGTGGGTCGCCTGGCACATGAGGAATGTGGGCAAGAAACAGAATATGTCATGCAAAGAGAGCTGGGGAGTATGGAGGTTTTTTTAGGAAGAGGGTATTAATAGGGTAGGGGGGAAAGGAGAGATACAGAGACAGAGAGAGGGAAGGGAGAGGTCTAGAGGAGAGAGAAGAGGGGAAGAGAAAAAGAGAGCTGCCTCTTCAGAAGAGAGAGAGAAGAGAGAGGACAGCAGAGAGGAGCTTGCCTGCAGGGGAAGAGATAGATTGAGAGTGGGCAGAGCTTATCTCTTAAAAGTACAGGCTATTGTCCAGGTTCATCCTGCCAGGTGACAGGGAAGGCCAGCATAATCCTAATACTGTTAGCTTTTAAACTTCACTTCAAGGAACCCTTAGTGTTTTTTACAGTACTTTAGAAATCATAATGGGAAGAAAAGTTAGGTCAAGGTGAAAGAATTATTAAGTGATTACCTAAGATACCTTCAGTAAGAAGTTGGAACTCACTTCCTTACTAGAGCATTTGTTACTTCAACACACCTTATTTTTTAACTATAATAGATTTGGGAAGCTTTAGATAGCTTCTAACTATGGACTCACAAACATTCCTTTAGTAAACAAATTGCTTCTTGCTTAAAAGCATTTTGCACAGATACAAGTGATCCACTCCATTCATTTAAGCCAGAATTTCTGCCAGATCTTCACCACCTCCCCATCTCATCTCCCTCAGTACTACTCCCAACCAAGCCATAAGCTTCTAGTCACTGGCACACAGTCTTGTGGCTGTTGGGAATTCATTGTGACAGGCAACGAAGCATATGCTCTTTAAAGATTCTCCCAATCCTGAGATGATATGATTCAAGGATTCTTTTGAAATTGCAACAACCAAGTCTCTTCCTCTGAAGTCAAAGATTAACTCACCTTTTAATGAAAGCTGCTATTCATTATAGTGAAAATAAAAGGAATTGTCTAATAGGTATACCATAAGAATTCCCTATGAAGTAGGCACCTGTTCCTCTATTTTACACAGAATTAAATTCTGACAAGAGTTATGATTATCTTATAGCTAAAGACAAAAAACCAAGTGTACATACATAAAATAAATTAGTATAACTTGAGCCGGGCCCCCCTAATTCCAAACTACCTCCAAGCTATGAACTCTAGCTATGTGTATAATGGCACTCTGTTTCTGTCATTCTTGGCTTTACATTGAGGGCTTGAAACCTCCTGGAAGGCCACTTAATCATGTAATGGGTTTTCTACTTTTGAAAAGTTTTCATTTTGGCCGTCAAGAACTCATTTTGTATTTCTAACTCACAAGGCTCCAGTCGCAGCTTCTCTACTAATTTCTCATATCAGAAAACAGAGTTTAAGTAGCCAATAAGATTACTGGGCAGGAAGCCCAAGGACTGTGGATAGATACGCACTGTGCCAAAACTTGAGCATTCACACGGGGAACAAGAATACAAAGAAAAAAAGACATTATTATCATTTATTCAGCTTGATGTCTTAATGCCATTTTTAATGGAGATTCTCAATTTCCAAAGATTTAACATGTCTCATTTTATTGGATTCACAAGCTTTCCCTATATTTGAGTCTCAAAATGATCCTGTTATTCTCTTCCACATACCCACAGCGCGAAGAAGTTAACTGAATTGTTACACTAGTTACTTAACAATGGAGCCAGAGCTTGAGCTCAGACTTTGATTTCGAATTTGATGGCCATAGAAATAACCTAGCTCAAATGACCATGGCAGAATTTCTTTTACCTGGAAATATGAGCTGTTCATGACTCAACCCTCAGCATGGGAAACTTTCCTCTCCATTAACAAATCTGCAAGCCAAAATCAGTTTAACGTTTTTCTTTCCAGAATAAATGAACTCTGACACTGAATCATTTAGAAGAATAGCTCCTAAAAGAAGCTGATTACTGCATTCATAAGAATGGCTATTCAAATTGTCCATAATCACCTACTAGTTCAAGTAATTTGCACTTTCAATATTTGAGTGGCTATCCTATACAAGAACCTGGTCAGATGAATTTTGTTGGACATTTTCTGTGATAATGAGAACACCCTGAAATGTCTCATAAGGTGCCTGGCACACTAATAATTATAATTAAAAATTGGAGACACTTGAATCAATTGTATATACACAGCATATTTAGAATCAGATAGACCCTGATTGAAATCCTAGCTATGGCTTGATATATAATCTTGAGTAAAATCACGGGTATTTGTCCTGCTTTTTTGTCAGTTTTGGAGATGGTAGAACACTTTGAGAACTGTCATCAACAAGGAGTCTATGTATAAAGAGTACAGGAGCCGAAACACAGTACCTACTCTCTAGACGATAACTTATAATTATGATGGTTGAGTGCTAGCACTATAAATTGCATTAAGCTCAATCTAACTTGCTGCCAGTCTTCTTTTGATGGTGACCTCAGGTTAGAAAGGGAAAACAAGGAAACATCATCCACTCCTTATTGGTTGTGTCTCAAAACCTAAGCATAAATCCTTGTTATTTCACCAGAACAGCCTAACAATTACCTGAGACTGCACTTTCCTCTGTCTTCCCCTATTTTCCATGTAGTCTGAACAAGCTACTTCAAAATCGATGCATGAAAAACAGTCAGGTATAGCAAACTGAATGCAGCTATCATGAAAAACTGGTGTTCTCCATTGTTGATATATGCAAAGGTATTGTCTCTGAGTGATAAGTGTGATGGAGGAGGGTCATCTGAAGTGGCTCTAAGTACTCTTAGTATTGCAACCTAACTGAAATGTTCCCCTTTCTCCTTTTTGTTAGTTCTCTGCTGTTGAAGAATTGGGAGGAGAGCATCTGTATAGTTTCTTTGATACCTACAGAGTTTAATACTTCCCCTTCCACATACCTTCAGATTCACACTAACATTCACATCAGAAGATCAAAGCTTACCAACCAGTGTTTGGTTTTTCCTTCCTACTACATCACACCACAGACGTTCAGCATTCAAACTCCCAGGACTCGTTCCCCATGCAAACCTTAACTGTGGCCTCTTAACCTTGAATTACCTGGCCTCTTGTCTTCTATGGGGAAGCATCAGAGCCAGGGATTCTATACTATAGAAGAGTTCTAGGAGAGAAATGCTCTGTCGTGTGAGGTTCCAGCCAGTCTGTACATTGTCAATCCAATGAAGAGAGAAACACTGGCCTGGGTGCTTAGATTACATCCAAGTGTGGTGCTATGATGGATTTTAGAATAGCGTATGACTGGGAGACTTGAGATCTAAGACAAACTGAAAATGGAATAGTAAAGTGGGTAGGTGAGTGGACAGAGAGCATTCTGATAGTGAGGATCTCACACTTGAGCCCATGGCAAAGAAAGGCGGATGACCTGCAAAATCTCTGAGCTGTGACCATCAGCTAATGATTAAAAGAAAGAGTGAAACAAAGAACTCACATTCCTGGATTCCAATTCCAGTTCAGCCATACTGACTGCACGACCTTGGGCAAGTCACATAAATGCCCTCAGTTTTAGGTTCCACATTGTTAGTAAAATAAGTGTCCATTGTCTGTCATCCGGGGTCATTAGAATCCAATAAAGTCAATTCACAGATGCTTGCTCTAAATTCAAAGAAATATTCTTAATGATAATTTTGAATTTGTAGGAGAAAAATAGAAGAGGTACTAGTATGGATGAGCTGTGAGGTAACACTTTTAAATTTTTAATCATGGAAAGAATTGAAAAGTTCTGGGAAGCTTGCCCTATATGTTCTACCTATGTATTAGTACAGATGTAACATTTGGGAGGCAGCTTCCTGCAATTAAGGAAAGCCATTGGGAGGAAATCAAATACCCATTCTATAAAAAATGAATAAAAAATATTGAGGATCCATACCTCTTGTGTCTGACGAATGTTTTTCAAGCACCCAGTCAGCTACCTAAGCTATGCTCTGTATTAATGATGAATAAGAAGCTAAGCTTAAAGTCTTATAAAGGAAGAAGATGTGTCCATTTCTAAATCATGATATTGTGAACTGAGTTCTTTAGTTGGCTAAGGTTCCAGGTTCCTTGAAAGGGTAAAAGAATAATCATTGGTCCATGCTCTTGGAGAAGTTGGAAAATGCTTCACAGAGGAAGAAGTTTTGGAAAAACACTTGAAGGGTATATGAGTGTTTCATCCTAAGCAAAGACATCTGCCTAGGCAGAGATCTGAAAAAGCACAGTACATTCAACAAATTGTAAGTTTTAAAGAAGGAGTGAGTGTATCACAATTAATAACAACCCAGAGACAGATACTGGGGCTCAACCTGAAGGTCAGAAAAGCAAAACAGCCAGCCACTGGCTTTTACTTCTACCTCAGTCCGAAATGGTGATCCTGCCTCCAGAAATCTTCAGAATGACACAGAATGAGAGCTGTCTCCTCCCATCTTATATTCCTCTCTAGGGCTGGGATTAAAGGTGTGCCCCATTGCTTTCGGGTTTCTATGGCTAACTAATGTGGCTACTGGGATTAAAGGTGTGTGCCACCACGGCCTGGTCTCTCAGGCTAACCAGGGCAGATGTTTTACTCGCTGATCTTCAGGCAAGCTTTATTTATTAAAATACAAATGAAATATCATTACAGGTGAGACCTAATTACGAAAAGGTAAGTAACAAGAAATTAGTCTATTAGTGCAGGTCATACAGAGCCTATTTCTGTCTAACAGAAGTATGTAAAATCAAATCGGAGTTAAGTGCATGGAACAAAAGGAAAGAAAGTGTGGAGCAGAAAGAGATTCATGGTGGAAAATAGTCTAAAGAGGGTGCAGAGAAAGCCATGCCCATTAAACACCTTCCATAATTTGCAGATATGTATGAGAATCCCCCTCCCGGTTGAGACATGGCTGACATCAGAGGGCAACCAGAAGACAGCTTTGTAAAGTGAGAACTGTCCATGTAGGAGAACTGGCAATTAAACTGAATCTTACCAGAGGTGTAATGATCAAGAATGTGGGCTTGGGAAATCAGTCTGCTAGATACAGCTCTGTGATTTTGATCATATTCCTGAGCTTCTCTGTAACTCATTTATACTGATGGACAGAGTGGCGCTAATAAAAGAACACACACATACACACTATTCCATGTGAAGATGAAATGAGTAATAGAAGTAGAGGGCTCAGAAAAGAGTCAACTCACCTTAGGTAGTTTGAGATTATGAGTCTCTTCAAAACATTTGTACCCTTTCTGATATTATCATGATCTCATTGGAAGCCCTCAGTGAAAGAGAATGGGTTCCCACTACGCAGATTTTTCTTCCCTTCCCTCAAGAGCTATCAGTGATGTCCTTTAGGGCACCTTAGTAGTTGTATGGGGAACAAATTCTCAGCAAAGCAGAGGCCCAGACATAACTCAGCCTACCAATGGCAATCTGAATTTGCCTCTGCCCATTCTTCTCCAGGATTCCGCAACTTGCATGTAGATGACCAGATGGCAGTCATTCAATATTCCTGGATGGGACTCATGGTATTTGCCATGGGTTGGCGCTCCTTCACTAACGTCAACTCCAGGATGCTCTACTTTGCACCTGACCTGGTTTTCAATGAGTAAGTACCCCTGTGACCAGTTTTGTGTCCCTCTGCTACCACTGAGGACTTCTGTCAGTC
Organism: Arvicola amphibius; assembly: GCF_903992535.2. Lineage (NCBI taxonomy): Eukaryota > Metazoa > Chordata > Mammalia > Rodentia > Cricetidae > Arvicola > Arvicola amphibius. Next base: position 56,460,244 of record NC_052065.1, read on the forward strand.
ACTATTTGCTCAACAATTGCTTTCATGTCAAGACTATGCTCAATACTTCCTAAAAACCCATCTCACTGAGTTCTCATGATAACCTGATATGTTTTCATACTAAAATAAAATGACCCAGCTATTTCCCTTTACTTAAATAGATTGAATTTATATCTCCTACCAGCTATATGTATCTTTCATGAATTTGACCACAAGCTTAGATTTTTAGAATCATATTCTCTGCTAAAGTCTTAGTGCTGCTATTATCCATGTCTTGATCTTTAGACAAGACCCCTTAACCACGGTCCATGGTTGAAAAGAACTTAAAATCCATGAATGGTATCTCAAAGAACACTAGCATTCAAACGACTGAGACAGGAGGATTGGGAGTTCAAGGTTAAATTTACTTGTATAGGATATTCAAAGCGAGCTGCCAGCCTAGGCTGCAAATAACATCACACAAAGAAAAGTGAACAGAACAGAAAGGGTGGGAAAAGGGCAGGGAAGGGGAACAAAAAGAAAGGGAAGGGAACAGACTAGCGATGCCATTTTCATGACCTTTCCCCTTCTGGTAGTGCTAGTGTTCTCTACATCCGCTAGCTGAGGTTTTGCAGTGGCACTATGAATGGAGCTGAACAGAATAAGTTTCCCAAGAACCATGAGCTCGTTTCATTACAGAGAATCCTTCAGTAGAGGAAGGAATTAAGCTTCCTCATCCTTCAGACCTTTAAATAAAATCCACAGGCTTCTCGTTCCTTAAAAGACAGCAGTGTTGTGGGAGGCAGAGTAAGTGTCCCCAGCTGCTCTCTTTCAACCTAGCCAAGCCCGGTAGTCAGAACCTAAGAATAGCCACCAGGACTTTCGTTTCCAGACCTTCCAAGAGTTACCTTTGATGCCATCTTCTGGGACAGACGTTGTAAAGCTCATACCCATTACTGCTCTTGATTGAATAAACTCAAGCACTGACTCTACCTTCCTCAGAGCCCTGAGACCTTTGGGAGTCTGTATAGTGATGAATTTCTAAATAGCCATTTCCTTCTCTATGGCATCCCACCTCAGCTTTGTAGCTAGGTCTTTTATCTCATGAGAAGATACTATGGAGCTTCCAAAAGAATCAGACTTAGATCTATCAAGCCACAAAAATCCTGAAACAAGGTTTCTTCTCATTTGTAGGAACCAATTGCAATACAGTCATCAGAATCTTTACAAATATCTTGACCAGTGCTTCTCAACATAGATACTGTTGACATTTGGGGTTGTTTTCACGTACAAGATGTTATGCTGTTTTGCATAATGCATTATGTTACTAGCCCTGGTTGGTACCTGCTTGATAAATAAGATTTCAGTCATTTTGAGACCAAAACAGACTCCATACATTTTTACTGCCCACTGGGAATGCAGTACTCCCCAGGTGAAAACTATAATTGCTTGCAACTGAGGCCCAGAGAGACAGAGCCTGGACTTGAAGCTGAGAAAATCCATATGCTGCTCTCTGGAAGGCCAAAACCCTTTCTCAGTAAAGTTTTCTTCCTTCTTTCCTTCTTTGTGGAAATCCTGTGTTATGAGGATAATGGACTTAAATTCGAGCTCTGTAACCATGGGAGAATTGCTACAATTCTCCGGGTCACACATCTCTCATTATTGAATGATGGCTAACATAGCAGCACCTTTCTTACACATCATTAACTAAGCGCTTACCACATGCCAGGCGCTGGGTTCAGTGTTTCCCAACTTTCACTTTTCCTTTTATCTTGTCTTTTAGCAATGCCCACGTCTGCTCTCTTTTGGAAATCCATCCCTACCCCTTATTTTTACCCCTTACTGCCATTCTGCTTTCCTTCCTTTAATTCTCTCCCAACTCTTTCTTCCTGCTTCCTGTTTATTTCCTCTTTGAATTCCTCTCATTGCCTGTTCCTCTTCTCTCCTACCCATTCCCTATCTTTTCTGTCTCAGGGGCCTACAGCAATATTCTAGGAATCCTCTGTGCCCGGGGCCATGATTTAAAACACTGCAGTGTTGACATCCACAGAGGCATGCAAATACAATGGAGTTGGGAGCACAGCCAGGTTCCAGGGAAAGCAGGACTTACTCAAATGTCCTCTAGGGTAAAAGAGCTTAGAGCAGCACTGTTCTGCTCAATTGACTTGTGATACCATCTAAACACTTCCCTTGTCCAGTTGGATTTCAGCCTGGATTGAATAATTCACCACCTGCTACCTTCCCTCCTTCCCCAGGGCAGCCAAGGTCTCTACGAGATAGATTACAGAGCTCTTTTCTGCCCAGGCAATGATAAGCCTGCTCACCTCTGCACCAGGCTAGTGACTTGTGAACTAGAATATCAAACATGGCCTTTATAGTCCATCTAGGAGGTCTTTGTCCTCATCTCTTAGGCACTTAAAGTTGGTGTCAAATTCCCTTTCCTTTCTTCTCAAGCTACAAATGAGTGTCCCCCCAACCTCTCTCTCTCTCTTTCTCTTTCTCTCTCTCTCTTCCTCTCTCTCTCTCACACACACACACTCACACACACACAAACACTTGCACACACAAACACACATGTATGTGCGCACGCGCACACACACATACATACATTTCTCAACTTAAAGGCCTACTAGTTGGAGAGAGCATGACTTTTCTTAGAGACTTGCCATAACCCGACATGGAAAGGAGAGGTTGCCTCCACCCTGAAGTTTTCTGAGCCTTGGCCTCTTCTCCATATAATTTATAGGTGACAATGTGATAATCTGTTCACAACTCACTATAAGAAAGCAGCTCATAGATGTTTGCAACTCCCAAACCGTAGTAAGGAACAGCCAGTCTTTGCGGGAGTGGGCTCCCCTCTGCAGAGGACTTAGAGACTAGACATTGCAAAACACCCCTAGCACATTTAGAAGCACTGGAACTCATTGTGAAAGGACAATGTGCAATTTATATCTATTGCTAGATGTTTTTTAAAGAAATGATTCCATTTCTATTGCAGGAAATGGCAGGCAGGAGTGTTGACAAGATAAACACCTGTGGCTCCTTGCAAACCCTGGCATTCTCACACTAAGAGCACATTGCCTGGGAGTCCCTCTGAGAAGTCCTCAAGTGGGCAGATTCTGGCTCTGCCTGTAGTTGAGATCCTAACACTGTAGTCAGGGAGACCATGTCCCTGCCCCATTGTGTTCATTTGGTCATGCTTTCCTGTCCCTGACTCAGGAAACAGAAAGGAAATGCAGGCCTGGAAATTCCATGTGCTAAACCACATCCTGACCAGAGAAGATGAGCCTTTATCTGGATATCAGAAGTTTGGGGGACAGGGAGAACAGGACAATTCCTTGTCACTGAAGTCCTCGCAAGACAAATAAGCCAGCTTTTCTTGGAGAATGGCACGAGAGAGGGCCTCCAAGGAGAATTCCTTGAGTGCTGGTTGGATGTGTCCCCTCATTTCTCCTTTTCATCTATACCTCTATTGCTTAGGTACCGCATGCACAAGTCTCGGATGTACAGCCAGTGTGTGCGGATGAGGCAACTGTCTCAAGAATTCGGATGGCTCCAGATAACCCCCCAGGAATTCCTGTGTATGAAAGCCCTGCTACTCTTCAGCATTAGTAAGTACTTGGGTCTGTAGAGGATGCCAGTGGGAGCACAGAGGCTCCAGGGGACCTACATTTTCCATTAAATTGTTATTAGGGAGAATGCAGCTAGTAGATTATTCCCCTTCTCTCCTCTCTCCCTCCCTCCAACCTCCACATCCCTGCAGCATCCTTTCTCCTTAAAAGACCGATTTCGTGTGGAGAGATCAGTTTCATGGGTAGAATTCAGCCTCTACCAGATTCACTGTTCTCATTCCGTCACTGAAATAAGGCCTTTAAAGAAGTTGTAACAGGCCTCTGAGATAGCCTGTAGTCTCTACTGTAGGAATAGGCTTGATATTTCCTCTTTAGCAACCAAAGGAGGCGGATGGAAACAATGGAGACAGGCTTGCTTGACAGTCAAGGAAGCTTTCTTTAATGTCTCTTCTAAGCAGAGTGTAATGGGGAAGAATGGAGGCATTTGGTATTTGATAAGCCAGTTTCCTTGAGTGTCTAAATCACAGCTGGATGGAGAACACAAAAGTTTGGGGCCTGAGAAATGGGTGCACGTACAAACTAGTCAAAAAAAAAAAAAGAGTTCAGTCTATTTTATCTAACTCCTTCGTGTTAAGTACAGAAAATCATTTACTTTGAAGGCCCCAGGCACACAGACTTCAACTGATAGAAAGCCAAATAGATGCTTCCCTCGGCGTGGGGGTAGGAGATCAAGTTTGTGGTCAGAAAACTTGGTGGTTTTTCTAATGCTCCTTCGTGGGCATGCTTCCCCTCCCCATTCTGTCTTCATCCCACATCAGTTCCAGTGGATGGGCTGAAAAATCAAAAATTCTTTGATGAACTTCGAATGAACTACATCAAGGAACTCGATCGTATCATTGCCTGCAAGAGAAAAAATCCCACATCCTGCTCAAGGCGCTTCTACCAGCTCACCAAGCTCCTGGATTCTGTGCAGCCTGTAAGCAAACTCCAGAGGGTGCTTTATCAGGGAGGGCAGCCTGATAGAGGGCAGTGATAATGGGCTCCTCTAGGGTCTGGCACCACCTGTTGGGAGGTGCTTCCATTTGCCTCTGGCTTTGAGTATGGTCCAAGAAGAAAATGCAATGGAGAAGAAAGAAATACAGGTCACAATGTCCCAACTGGATGTTGTGAAAGGGGTGTAGGAGTGGAGTACTGAGAAGCTGGGTCTTAGGGAAGAAGCTTAAGGCAGATGAATTTCTCAGGCAGACAAAACAGGCATAAATATTTTTCTTTCCTCCTTTCCTTGAGTCATGTACATGGGAGGTGTGTGTGTGTGTGTGTGTGTGTGTGTGTGTGTGTAGAAGGAGGAAGAAGGAGAAATAGATAGTGGGAAGGAGGAAGGTAGAAAGACCAGAGAAAAAGATTGAAAGTGTGTGTTTGTGTCTGTGTATGTGTGTGTGTCTGTGTGTAATGGAGGAGAGAAAAAGAGGAACAATCACTCCTAAGTCAGAGGACTTGAAATGGTATAAATGATCTCTAGGAGCCCTGGATATCATTTTTCAAACACAAAAATGGGTAGATACACATGCATGAATGTGCGCATATGCACACACACATACATACACACACACTCACTGAACAGGATCAAGGCACTGGCATTCAGGGTGGGAGGAGAGCTGGGCAGGAGTCAAGTTTTTATTGACCATGCTTGTTCTGTCTCTTACTCTCCCTACAGATTGCAAGAGAGCTGCATCAGTTTACTTTTGACCTGCTAATCAAGTCCCATATGGTGAGCGTGGACTTTCCTGAAATGATGGCAGAGATCATCTCTGTGCAAGTGCCCAAGATCCTTTCTGGAAAAGTCAAGCCCATCTATTTCCACGCACAGTGAAGATTTGGAAACCTTCATAGTCAAATGCACCTTGTTCCCTTTTTTAGATGTCTTCTGCGCTACTTCCCTGCAGTGCCTTGGGGGAAATTCCTCTACCATTGTACAGTCTGCTGTGAATGCTCCTCGGTGAAATTTCCTGGGCTTTCCTTCTTTCCTTTCCTTCTTCTCTCACTCTCTCCCTCTCCCATGGCACATTTAAAATCTGCTGCCTGTTGTGGCTTCTGCCTGTGTTTTGAGCTGTGTTGTATTTCTTTGACTTTGTGGTGACCCTTGTGTGGCCCAGTGTCAATTGTGCTAGTTTGCAGCCCTGTGCTGTGTGCCAACCACGCAAATGTTTACTCACCTTATGCCGTGTCAAGTACAGAGAGCTCTAAGTATCTGGGGAAGAAACAGACATAGAAAATAAAAAGCCAAAACAGCATGCTAGGGTTATTTCTTCACAATAAATAAATAAACACGTAGGGTTCCCAAAGAAACCAACAAGTAACTAGAAGAAAGTAAAAATCCCAGGTACATGAGGAGTTACTCTCTTTGTTCATCCTGCCTCTCTGTGGGAAACTTCAGTTGTTGCTAATTGCTGTCCACATCAAAGAGCAGGATGACCCCAAAGCTTACTAGTAGGTTAGAGAGAAAATAGGACAAGGAGGGTGGATGGATAACCATTACTTCCCCAGAGCCTTTGTCCCTGAGTGCTGGAGTGCTCAGTTGCAGTGCAGTTCATTGTACTGAAACGTGCTTCATGTCTGAAAACTTGTCTGCATGCGAATACCTACTCCTTCAAAGTCTTTTCTCTCTTAACCTATGCTTCCACCCTCAACTAACTTTCGATAGGTTTTCTAAGAGCTTTGAACTAAATGTTCTCTTTAGCCAAAACTTTGGCCACTTCCACTGAAGTTAGGTCAGTGAGAAGAAAGCAGAGAAGTCTGACTCTTTGAAAAAAGGCTCCATTCAGATCTATGGCCACATTTCTATGTGGGAGCCATAGAGGAGCTTGGGGGCTGGAGTCAGAGGAAGAGTTAGACGGCTAAGTGAAGGGCTTAGCCATCACTACCTTTAGGGACAGGAAATGGTTGATCCCTTAGTTCAACCACCTTTTCCTCCATTTTTAAAGGACCTATAGACTCCTTGCAGCCACCTTCTCACTCCACAGTTCTTCAGTGTTTGCTGGGCCTGAACTTCACTCCTAATGCATTTAAGCCATGGTGGTAAAGCTTGCTCACTTCTTTGGGCATGTTTGTAGACACTGCGAAGGTCTCCCTCCCATCACCACCATGAAGCCTAGCAGACCAAGAGCCGCAGCATCTTTGTTTAGATGCCAACAGTATCAAAGACATCTCACTCAATGTCTTTCATCAACAGTCAGATTTCTGGAGCCCTTAGACAAATTTGAAAGAAATCATCAAAGGGACCAGACAAACTGGGCAGCTTGCCCTTGTCCTCCAGAGACAATATACTCCTATCAAGTGGAGAAATGTCAATTTCCTCCTCAGAGTGATGAAAGAGGCTACCCAGACCATGGTGGAGGAGAAAACTAAGTAACCAGGCTGGGTAAATGAAGACACTAGAACCAGAGAGCATAAAATGCTCTCCTTTGCATCCATCACACTTGCTCTCCGGCATACTCACATGGGAAGAAGAGAGGAGGCCAAAGACTTCCAAGGCAAAGGCTAAAGTCAAATGAACACCACCTGGCTAGATGGGCACCAGTTTGCTCATCCTCCTCTATTGAAGTTGTTGGGTTGACCTTGGCCAAAGTCACTCAGATTCTCCACCAGAGTGGTTGCCTCTCAGTCAGAGGGTGCAGGACCACTGAGACATTCTATAGAACTGTGACTGCCATTGGACAGATTTGTCTGGTGTGGCAACAAACAGACTACACCCAAAACTCAGGGTATGCCCTGGGTCACTGGTTTCATGTAGTCCACTGGCACCTTACTTTTTCTGTGGACTCTGCTCCTCAATCTCGAGTGCAGGAGGAATTCCCACCAATTCTTGCATTTTTACAATTCCTCCTCACTCAGCTCTTCACTTTACTGCTGAGCTTACGGAGTCAAGGGCCAGCCCACCAGCTACCCATCTTAGTTGGTATATTAAGCTGATTGAGAAGATGGTGTCTGAGTGACACAGTATGATACACACGAGTTTCCTTCCCTGATTTCTGTGTTGATATTAATAGCAAAACAAACTTGCAAAACAACTTCTTTAAATAACAAGGGAGGGAGGATATAAGATCGGTGATATATGACAGTCCGACCATGCTGGACTAAAGCTGAAGCTGACAGGTTCCCTTTTTTGAGCTAGGATAGACAGATTCTGATTTGCTTTGTGATGACACCATATGGCTTATGTACAGGATCTCTTTTAGCTGTATTTTAAGCAGAAGAATATCACCACTCTTTTCAGTTAAACTAGGTTACATTTTGATAGTTTCTTTACATCTATTCTGAAGCAATTTCCATCTTCGTTGGTACATGGGTTTTATTATAACATTCTAATATTTGTAAATACTAGAGGTTCTTAATTCCATTTCTCGATGAAGTTTTTCATCTTAGAGAGTTCCAGATCGTGACTCTTGCCTTTTTGAATGTATAAGTTTTTGTTTTTGCTTTTTACTTGCAAAAGCCAAAAATCAGTGAAACAGCAGTGCAATTCAAGCAACACCAACTAGATAACTCCAACTTTCCAAGTGGCAAAACTAGAGAAAACAGCCTACACAAGGCCTTATGCCTGCTGTTTCTGCACAGGGATTTGAGTGAGCAATGGAGTCATAGCGAGGCTGTGCACTCCCACACAGACAAAGAAGACATTGAGTTTTGCTTTTTTGCTTTTGGATTTTTTTTTTGTTTCATTTCTTTTTGTTTCGTTGGCCATCAATGTTCCGGCTAGTATGACTGGCAGAAGTCTCATCTTGCAAGCACTCTACTCAGCTGAATGGGTGCTGCTGGCTCACTGTGCTCACCTGTGAACAACTGGCCACTGCTCCACTCATCTGGTAGGATGGAAGATGAGGATCACTCACTGGACAAGTCAAGGTGATCATCTCCAAAGAAGTTTAGAGTGCTTGATAAGAATGGAATGTGAGGATGAGAAAAAGAGGAGCACCATGGAGAAAGCCCATCTGGGCTGGGCAGCAGCTAGCTGACAAAGTCACGAACTCTGTGATTAAAAAAAAAAAAGAGTCGTGTATCGCTGTCAACTCTCATTCACAGGGTAGCTCACTGTGTGCGAACTCTGAGCTGACATGGGAGTTGGCTTCTTTGTTCCACAGATTTTCCATGCCACAGGCAATATTATTGTTGTTCTTTGAAAGTTCATTATTTTTTTTAATTACCTTACTCTGAGAAAGGGATTTTTTGAAGGATTCTGTCATATATCTTTGAAAAACAGAAAATCAGTAATATGTATATTTTTATGTATGCTCACTTGCACTAAAAAAGAAAAAAAAAGAAGAAAAAAAGCTTCACTCCTGTCCTTGGATAGGTAATTGTCCAGGTTGCAAAATGTGCTGATGCTAACATCCTTCTCTGTCCACTTGATTTTTAAACACATATAGGTATATATAACAAGATATAGTCAACACACTTTAAGAAAAACTTATGCCCACCATCTGCATAATTACCTGATACTCCACAAATTACTTGACTTTAAGCTTCAAGCAGCATCTAACTGTTTGTTTCATTTAGTACAGACGTGGCCTTGCCCCTTTCTTCTGCTAAATTTGCCAGGGCACAAAGGCCCAAGCCACCCCTTATAGCCTCCCCCCCAAGACCTATGCCAACATCACACTTCAGAAGGTGTTTTAAAGACAGCTGGCTTACCATCCCTGCATGACCCTAGCATGGCCCTGGATAACAAGAGTATAACTATAATTCTTCTATATTAATTGCCAGGGTAAGAGGTCATTGAGCCAAAAGCATGGTTCTCACACTTGAGAACCATAAATGCTAATCTTCCCAGTCGAATCCCCAACTGAAAGTCAAAAGAAGCCATTTAGCATGTGAAATGTCTTAGAATAAGAAGCGTCTTTCCTGGCTGCCTTTACAGACAGGTTTGTTCTCACCACTTATCGCTTTGAAAATCTTTGAGAGTATTTTTTTAAGTAGAAAAGGAGATGAAAGCATTGTGTTATGTAACCAAAGATTATGTTGTATCTGCTAAGATACCAAAATTGTTAAGGGCAGAGAAGGAGCAAGCATTAGCGCCTCTTTGGTAAATGATCCAAAGACAGACTGAAAGGCTTTTTTGATGACCTACTTAGAAGACTTTGTGGGGAGGGCTTGTCTCATAATATACATAGTTACAAGTGTTGAGGATCATTTGGAAAAAATGGGATTATAGCGTCCTTCACTAACTGATTTTATAAGCATAACAAGCTTTCCTTTCTTCTAGTAGTTGCAGAGCAAATTCTTGAAGCTCCATCCTTGCATGGTTGGAAATGGAGCTGGTCTTGGCCACTGTGTTTGCTAGTGCCCATGTTAGCTTATTTGAAGATGTGAAGCCCTTGATGAGAAAGGGTGCAATTTAAAAGATTAGATTTTGCACTAGAAAGAGGGCAGGCGGAAACCCTCATTTCTGCCCAGTTTGGACAGCACAAAAAGTTCTCTGCAGTTTAAGGCAGAAAGTTGAAATATATTGTAAATGAGTATTTGTATCCATGTTTCAAAACTGAACTATATATATAGATGTAATGTGTTCTGATAGCTTTACCTTTCTCTGCACCTTTATATTTGGTTCCAGGTCATATCTGATGCCATGTACTTGTAAGAGAGGTTGCAGTAACATTTTGGATGCTCTCTCAGAATGGATAAGACACCTGGATTGATCAGATAGTTAATATCTCTTCCCATATTGGGCCTGGTGTTCAGGCCTTGCAAAGGGGTGGAGGAGGAAAGGGTAGGGTACATGATGTATTGCACTTTACTAGCTGAAGACAGATGAATGTGGAAAGGGTGGTGAAATCTCATTGAAGTCGCCTGGGAATCGCAATAGGGAGAAATCCAGATGTGGGGCCAGGTGCCCACCCGAAAGACTGGCCAGCATCCTCTTTGTGGGATCTGAGCCATTGGGAGAAGGAAGGGTATTTCCTTGATCTTCGCCATTCTTGTTAAAGAGGGCAGTTGCCTGATCTTGGGAACCGGGAGCAAATGCTCCTTCTGTCACATCAATTCTTTCCCCTGCGATTGAGGTGCTTTTGCTACTGGGTGTCCGTGTGCTCTGATTCTGGTTTGGGATATGTTCTGTAAAGATTTTGATAATTGATAATGTATTTTTCTCTGTTAAAATTTGTTAGTGTACTAGAAGTCATATCTCTGTAGGTACAGTTCCATCACTACTTATGAATAGGGGTATTTTTTTCTTCAATTAAGAGTTTGACACTGGGGTCTGTTGCCCAGAGCCTCCTAACCCCCAACCATTCAAGGTGAAGGCAGAAAAGCCCACATCTTGTCACTTTTCAGCCATGGTAACAAATCACTGGGAATGCTCCTGCCCCTCAAAAGAACAGCAGATGGTTGAATTTAGCAGGTGGTGATTTAGAGCAAGAAAACGAAAACAAACAAACAAAACAACCTTTGATCCAGCTTCACTATGACCCACTTTAATCTGGTTAGAAAGCAGGTAATGTATACTGAGTTCAGCATAGCAGGGTTCTACTTCATTTCTTTGCTCCATTTGTCTCTTGGCCTTTCATGAAATTAAAGGAGAAGCCGTGAGTGAGCAGCATGGGTAGCCTCGAGGAGTTTCAGTGTAAGCTACTCAGTAAGACTCAGTAAGTTTAGCTGCAGATACCATTGGCCAACAACAACTGGACTGCACACATATACATTACCCGAAGGAAAATAAACAATTCTGAAATGTTGCTATTTCTCTGCAGGCCTATGGGGTTGTCCTATAAGCCACATTGGACACTGAGAATAGCTACTATTGGGATCCACCAGGTTGAAGAAAAAATGAGTCCCCTCACCACTCTTAGACACACCAGTGCTTCCCTCTAGACAGAAAGAATAGACATTGATTAAGGAGTATTGTATCCTTACACAGTCCTTGAGATTAATTTGGCAGTAGGAGAGAATAAACAATGTAACTAGAGATAAGAATTAAATTTTGATGTGGAGAGAGCAAAGAGAGAAGGCATTATTCAAACATTTTTCAGAAGAAACAAATTAATTTTGCTTGGAAAGTCTTTTGATGGGGCTTCAGTTCTCAGAGTGGTACTTGGCCTCCACTGGGCAGCAGGACCAGCCCCAAGCGCTAGTGTTCTGTTCTCTTTTGTGATCTTGGAATCTTTTGTTGCTCTAAATACAATTAAAAATGGCAGAAACTTGTTGTTGGAATACATGTGTGATTCTTGGTTTGTCTCTGCGTCTGGTTTTAGAAATGTCATCCATTGTGTAAATATTGGCTTGTTGGTCTGCCAGCTAAAACTTGGCCACAGCCCCTGTTGTGGCTGCAGGCTCAAGTTATTGTTAACAAAGAGCCCCGAGAAAAGCTGCTAATGTCCTCTTATCACCATTGTTAATTTGTTAAAACATAAAACAATCTAAAATTTCAGATGAATGTCATCAGAGTTCTTTTCATTAGCTCTTTTTATTGGCTGTCTTTATTGGAGTCAAGAATTGGTATCATGCCCAGTGGCCTTTTATGCTACTTTGATTTTCATATATTTTTAAAAACCCTTAGCCAGGGGTTATAAATTTGCCCTGTCTTAACCTTAGCATAGAATGACCCGAGACCACCAAAATAACTGAGCATCTGTGTTAGAAAACACAGATAAACACCAACACTCCATCACAACCCTTTGTGAGAAGCCCCACGCTTGGCAGCTCAGAGAAATCTGCACCAAGCTCAGCTACTCACACTCACATGCTGCTTCCTATACAAAAATGGTGCATCAAGCTTACTTCATAGACCTGGATGGATGGGGGAGGAACTTGGACTTCCCACAGGGCAGGGAACCCTTACTGCTCTTTGGACAGGACAGCAAGAGGGAGTGGAGGGGGTAGGGGGAGGTAAATGGGAGGCAGGGAGGAGGTGGAAATTTTTAATGAACTAAAAAAATAAATAAAAAATTAAAACAAACAGAAAATAAAAAAGTAAACAAATGAATAGAAAAAAACAAAAAAAATGGTGCATCAATATTCAATTTGAATCAAACTTCAGACAAAGAATGGGCATATTTGTAGCCTCACTGTTTTGGGAGACCATCCTGTCCTCAACCACTGAAGTATAAACTGAGCCAAACTTCCTTTGTTGTTCTTCAACTCAAGAGTGCTTCTTATACCATCCCAATGCTAATACATACGGGATCTCAAATTGGATTGTTGATTTTGAGATATGCTTGATCCATCAATGAGGTATTCTAGGTACCTTAGACAGCAATAACAATGTTCCCTATGCTACATATCCCCCCATGTAATAAGAGTTGTAATGTAATAAGGGTTGTTACATGCTTCCTTTCTGGTTTGGGTTGAAGATCAGTGAAAACATATGTCACACAGCTGGTAGGCTATTTGTTATGGCTCTGTTTCCTATTAAAATTCCAGAACCTTTGACAGGGCTCCCACATTGGGCCATTTTTTATTATTGTCCATCTCAAAGTACATGGATTTCTCAAATGTTTCCTGATATCGATGCATGAGCTAGAAGAGAGAAATACCAGTAGTTCTTAGGATATGTATTTGTGTTCCTAAAATGAAGAAGAGGAATGTGTGTGTGGTTAGTGTACATACATCAGAATAGTTCACTGATTCACCATTGCTTAGGATGTCCTCCATTGCATCTCTAACAAATGACCTAACAACTACACTACTTGATTTTACTTGCCACTCAGTTCCTGAAAGGTGGTTAACATCTACCACAGGATTTTTCCAGAATTGGCAACACCAAATTCAGAGACAAGACACCTTATAGATGTGAAAGAGCCTGCAGAAACAAGTCCTGTATTGACTTGTTTATGGTCGTGCAACTAGTGTATATAGATAGATATGATCTAAGCCTACCCATTTAATGATTTAAAGTACGACAATGGAAAACTCACCACCCCTTTCTGGATTCGAATTGACTCATCAGTAAAATAAATGTCTGTTAGAAGATATTTGGAACTACATGAGATATAAAGTCTTTTCTAGCCTGAACACTATGGGAACTGCAAACTCCAAAAATACTTTTCATATTCATGACCTAAAATGAAAAGGAAAAGGACTTTCTTTGGAATGTATTTTTTGTAACTAGCATGCACCATGGTTTGTACTCAACAAATATTCAGAGAACAAATGATGGGAGGCAGAGTCTGAAAACAAAAGCAGATACTGTTGACTCCTTGATGGTTGGAAAGGAGCACAAAAGTGAAATCATGCATTTATAATAGAGATTATCATGTAAATTACAGAGATAAATAGGAGCTAAATAAACTCTAGTCATGTACCGTAGTTTCAGTGAGTTGAAAGTCCATTAACATGCCCTAGATTAAAACCAGTCTGGGATTGTAATCTATGACACCTATTGCCCCAACTTCCCATATCCTTCCACTCAAATAAATAAGGTTGATCTTTAATTTAGGAATTCCTAACTTTGAGCCAGGAGGTGATGGTGCATGCCTTTAATCCCAGCACTCAGAAGGCACAAGCAAGGTGGATTTCTATGAGTTCATGGCCATCCTGTTCTACAGAGAGAGTTCAGGGACAGCCAGGCAACACAGAGAAACCCTGACTTGGAAAAACAAAGAAACAAACAAAAATTTGCTACTTAAAATGGCCAACTTTAGGGCTAGAAGAGCTTTTAAGCATATTCCAAATTTCTACTTTACGAAGGAAAACTGAGCCAAAGGAAGTTATGGTATTGTGGCCTAGGGCCTGTAGCAAGGGACCATCCTTAGAACCCAGTTCATGCTCCACTCATGTGTATATGTATGTGGGAAGCATTTCAAGGTGGTGGGACATCCATAGAAGACTTACGCTGGCCCCTGCATGCTTATTTGGAGCCTTAAAAAGAGTGTCAACTTCTTGATATATGGCTCCTACATACACTGACCAAGAATCTCTACCCTAGTTGCTAAACTTACTTTACCTTATACCCATTCCAAGAGGCTCTCTTCACTACCACTGTAAAGGAGGAAGACAGAAGAGACACACTTGGTGAGCTCTAACAAGGATGCACAGGAAAGTGAGAGACATGGGAAGAGGATGGTTTTCTGAGCTAACAGGCAGATATAGGTGACTTAAGCATCCTAATCATTTTGCCGTATTTAGACCACAACTTTTCATCTCCCTTCAGTTATTAAAATATACATAAAACATCACTATAAAGGATAGGTCATTTCAGTCTTGCTAACATTGAAGAGAATCCCATTGACTACAAAGGCCCCAGGGACCTTCACAGGCACATTATCCAATGTTCTCCACAGCCACAAACCATCATTCGTTTCTTTCTTTCCCAAGATAAGAAAAACATATACCTGATGGGGATCTGGGTCTCCTGGGGGAAGCAAAGAAAAACACAGATCACTATATTTTCACCAAATGGGTGTTATGGCAGGAGATCACTGGAGTCTGTCATTGTCACAAAGGACAGTGCCTGCCTTGTCTGGAGGGGAAGGGCAGGAAGACTTTTCAAAGAAATCCAGCCCACCACATCTAATTGGATGAAGACAAGCCTGTGAGAGGAGAAAGAGAATCCTTCTAAGGTGAGAGTCGGCAGGATTGTAAAGGATAAAAAGGCTTGAGGAGATATTAGCAAGAACTGAGTAAGAGAATGGCCAGAAGCAATAAAAGTAGAGAACAGAGTCTCACACACACACACACACACAGAATCTCACACACACACATACACAAAGCCTTCAGAAAAGAGTGTGTCCTATGTCTCCTGAGTAAACAGGGATTCATAGAAGTCCTTGCCAGCATTTGAATTCCCAGACAACTGTCTAATCTAAACCTCACAACATTCTAAGGATGCAGGGAGGTTCAGTGAATCAAACCAATTGGCAGAGAGGCAAACTGGGGCCTGTGAATGTGATTTGCCCAAAAGCTGGTTATTGCAGAATAATTGATATCCTATATCTAAACCAATAAACACACATTTCCTGATTTCCAGTATTATTCTTCTCACATCATGTTCAATTTAGCGAACACCTCAGGACCAAATAATGCAAACATTTAAATGCAAATGTTCATGAATCTCTGTAATGATAGCATTTTTGCCTGCTACCCCACTTTCACTTGCCTTGGCCTTACCAAGTGACATTGACACCAGATTCCAGATAGTAAAGAAGAAACCCCAGAGGGAGGGATAGTACATTAACTTCATAAATAGTAAAGGAGGTGGTAGTCAGCAAATTGATGCTCAGTGGATTGTGAGATATCGTTTGTTCATCTAAATAGGAAAATCAGAAAATTCTGGAGACATGACAACTTTCTAGATGAGGTAATATCTGACTCTGCCCTTGACTAATCAGCTAGAACTTCATAGGAGATGAGGTAGGCTGGGTAGACAACCAGGGCTGGGAAAGCTTGTGCCTTCTTTCTGGAAAAAAAAGTCAAGCAAACAGGAACAGAAAGAAAGGTGAAGAATGAATCTGGTTGTGAAAAATCTTCACTGTTAAGAATTGTAATGGTGATGTGAAAACCTTCATTTTTAAAGAGTTAGAATTTCTTCTGTATGTAGTGGGGAGCTGCAGGCAGGCCGTGCTTTCCATCCTGCTCGGCTCCCACTCGGCTAGCTTTACACCCAAAATAACAACACACAAACCTGCATTCATTTAAACAACTGCCTTGGCCCATTAGCTTCAGCCTCTTACTCACATCTTCACTAACCCATATCTAATAATCTGTGTAACACCACAAGTGGTGTCTTACCGGGAAAGATTCAGCATGTCTGACCTGGTGGCAGGCTCCATCGCATCTGTCTCAGAGAGGAGAGGGCATAGCAATTACTACTTCACTTCTCCCATCATTCTGTTCTGTCTACTCCACCTATCTAAATCCTGCCCTATCAAAAAGCCAGGCAGTTTCTTTATTAAACCAATGAGAGTCCTCCATCATCTGTAGACCATCCTTGCTCAGGCGCCACGAGTGAAAAATATGGCCTTCTAGGGTGTCACAGTCATAGAAGAGTCCCTAGGACTATGTGTGACACCTGACCCATACTTCACCAAGAGTCTTCCTCTTCCTTCTCTCTCCCATTTATTTATGAAATGAAAGGCATGACTACAAATGAAACCAAAGCCTTGAAGGGAATAATCTCGGTCCAACATATTTTAAATTATCTATGAACTTTAATATTTAAATCATTTACATATGCTTTGCCACAGTTCACAACTGATTCTGGACATCATTTGAAATAACTAGGAAATTTAATAAAGCTGTAACGTGATAGAAGTTAAGCTAAAATTTGTATGAGAGTCTAATAGACTGTGAAGCAGAGATGGATTAAAGAATAGAATTGATAATAATATGACAGCAAACAATAATAATAAAATATCTGAAAATACTGCTACTACTTTACTTCCACTGTGTATGTTATAAGATTCTTTACAGTATGTGTTTATGCAATCCTCCTATAAACCATATAAATGAATAAATAGCGTTACCTTCCTCATTAGACAGCCAATTAAAGGCTTTTTTCTAGCATAGACTATCATTACTTCTAAACAACACAGCCTGACCTCAAACTCAAGTAGGTAAATTGCCAAAGCCTACTATCTTGATCACTCTATCTGTCTTAAAAGGCTGGCTGATTTCTTTTTTCAATGCCTTTTACAAAGAGATTCAAAGAACCCCAAAGCAGACAGTAGCAGCATAAATAGGAGGCAAGACAGATCTATATCAAAATGCAATTTTCTTCTTACCCACCGACTTTGAAAATGCCAGTTATATCCGGTATATATGCAGTCATGATGTTCATATGGCCTTATCCCCAAACTTCATATGACTGTGGCTGGGAACCAAGGCTATTCCTCCTCATTCCTGTCTGATTAGGAGTTTTGTGGGGGTATAGCAGTTCATTTGGCATTCAAGTAATCTACGAATATATCTGTCTATTAAGGAAGACAGAAAAAAACAAGCATTGGTATTTATCAGCTTCTGTTATTAACTAACAGATAAGCTCATGTAAGTCTTTTTTGGGGGGTAGTCATCATCTTAAAAACAAGATGCAGGACGTTATTTTTAAATTTCTAAAATCTGGAATGATCATCTCTTTTTAAACTTTGAATCTCCCTTTCTAAGCCTAAACCACTAGGTTAGGTTTGCAGTACTTGTACAAACAGCCACACTTCCATTTTTACATTTTGTTATCTCAATGTCACCAGAGAACTCAAAAATCAAACAAGAGAAAGAGATCAGGAATTACAAAGAAGCGTTGTGAGAAACTAAGTGAATATAAAAACTGGTATTTAAAAGTTGTCGTTCAACTAATATGCTAGTAAAGAATCCAAAGAAGCCAAAAAATGAAGTGATGTCAAAAATCATATGTAGTATACAAGTATTACAGCAGAATTTTTGCCCTTATATTTTACAGATCTCGGGAGAGGCTAAATTTCTGTTTTAGTGATACAAGAAATGGAGACAAGGGCATGAAATCTGAGAATAAGAGTCCCTGTGGGAGCTATCTCTCTGATGGCTGGCCAGCCTGCCTAATAAAGCTAGCTGCCTAGGAGAGAGCAGGAGAACCTGCCAAGAGGTGCTGCTTCCTCACATCCAGGGATGATCTGTAAGGTCAGGAGAAGCCATGGTGGGGTGTAGCAAATCCAAAGGAGCTATCAAGAAAGGACTCAAAGCTTCCCCCTTGCCCCAGGAACTAGGTTGCTTACAGAGACCAAGGCTCACATTTGTCCCTTCCTCACATATTGCACAGCATGAATCCTGCTAGAGTCAGAGGGATCTAGGAACTTCCCCTTGTCTTCTTTGTATTATTGAATTTTCAATCTTGCATATAACTCATGATGGTTTTTCTTTTGCATATATTGCTCAATTATGGTTTTTTTCTATAAGTTATACCCTTGCATAGCTCTATCTTTAAAATCTTTGGACACTAAAACTATTCCAATTTTCTGCTGCTTTACCAACCTTGTTTTTTGCTTGTTTTGTTTTTCCTTTTCATGGTATGTTTCCTCTTGATACTTCTCTCCCTCTCTCTCTTTTTTTGTTTTTTTTTTTCAAGACAGGGTTTACCTGTAGTTTCTAGAGCCTGTCCTGGAACTAGCTCTTGTAGACCAGGCTGGCCTCGAACTCAGAGATCCGCCTGCCTCTGTCTCCCGAGTGCTGGGATTAAAGGCATGCGCCACCACCGCCCGGCTTTCTCCCCCTCTCCTGATCGTATTAATTAAACTCTGAATATACTCCATAAGAGCCTTGGTAATTTACCACCAAATGATTATTAAAGTGAAAGGGGACAGTGCTATTAGTTGGCTAGTATGACATCTGTGTTGTGGTAATATCGAGTATCAGTGATCTCTCAATAATATCCCACTCACGGAATAATATAAATTTTACACCAGGTACCTTGAGCTCCTAAACAGTACACTCAACATAATCACATCCAAATCTCATATTAACACTGAAGATACTTCTACTGAAAGAATGTAGCAGACAAGATATAATCCAAGCAAAGAAATAACAAGAGATATATAAATTCCAGTGAAGCAATTTAAGCAGAATGAAAAACCAGTGCAACTCCTCCAAAAATTATTAATCCTATAATAACACCATCTATTGAGAATAACTTAGGTGAAATTCCAGACAGAGAACTCAGAAGAAAATAATGCAAACCAGCATTTCAATTAATTTTTTATTTTCATTTTTGATCTTTTTAAGAGATAGATTGGCCTGGAACAAACTCTATAGTCTAAGCTAAACTTAAACTCACACTGTCTTCCTGACTCAGCCTTCCAAGTGCTCATTTTCATGTTCTTGGTATCTAATGATGTTTCTAATCTCTTCATGCCATTATGTTGATTATTTATGTATCTTCTTTTTTCTCATTTTTTTATTAAAAATTTCCATCTCCTCCCCTCCTCCTCCCCCTTCCCTTCCCTCCCTTCCACCCATACCCCCACTCCGCCCCTCTCCAAGCCAAAGAGCCATCAGGGTTCCCTTCACTATGTTAAGTCCTAGGTCCTCCCAGCTCCCCCTAAGTCCAGGAAGGTGAGCAACCAAACTGACAAGGCTCACAGTGAGCCCGTCCATGCTGTAGAGTTAATGCTCATCGCCGTTGTCCTTGGTTTCTCAGTCCTCCTCCACCGTCAGCCACATTCAGAGAGTCCAGTTTGGTCCCCTGTTCCATCAGTCCCATTCCAACTGGACTTGGTGGTCTCCCATTAGATCTGTCCCACCGTCTCAATGGGTAAATGCACTCCTCACGGTCCTGACTTCCTTGCTCATGATCTCCCTCCTTTTGCTCCTCATCAGGACATTGTATGGAAGTATCTGCCCATTCCCAAATTATATTTGTCTCTTTATTATTGAGTTGCAATAATAAATCAGACCTTTATATTATTTTAAATAGTTTCTCACAATCTGTAGAATATCTTTTTCTTTTCTGTATGACTTCTTTTAATCTGGAAAAGCTTTTCATTTTGAATATGCCCATTTAACTATTTATTGTAGTATGAGCTTCGGGCAGGCCTGCTTTTCATCCCGCCTGGATCCCACATGGCTAGTTTTACACCCAAAATAACAACACACAAACTGTATTCATTTAAACACTGCCTGGCCCATTAGCTCTAGCCTCTTACTGGATAACTTCTCACATCTTGCTTACCCCATTTCTAATAATCTGTGTAGCACCACGAGGGGTGGCTTACCAGGAGAGATTTTAACCTACATCCGTCTCGGAGAGGAGAGGCATGGTGACTGCCCAGAGAGGAGAGGCATAACGATTGCCTGAGGCATCTGCCTCACTTCCCTCTTCCCAGCATTCTTTTCTGTCTACTCCACCCACCTATGCTCTAACCTGTCAGGCCAGGCAGTTTCTTTATTAATTAACCAATGAAATCTTCAGATAGATAGAAGACACACCTAAATAAATTTATTGATTGCTGCTTTTGCCTTTAGAGTATTGTCAAGAAACTGTTGTGTAAAACAAGACTTAAAAATATTTTACCTATATTTTCCATAAAAAATTATAATTTTAGTTATGTTTAGTATTTGATTAACTTTCATTAATTTGTATATAGTGTGAGATAAAGGTTTGATACTCTTTGCATGCTGATATCCAATTCTCTCAGTACCATGTGTGGTAAAGATGCTCCCTTATCCACTATTATAAGTACTCATTTCAAAAATAAATATGATACTTAAAGTAAGAATTTATTTCCAGGGTCTCAATTCTTTTCCACTGCATTATCTGTTTCCCATTGCATCGATATCCCATTCTCTTATTACTATAACTCTTTTAGTCTAATGTTAGCTTTATAGAAACCCTTGTGCTTTCGTATGAATTTTGGAATCAGCTTATCAATTTCAAGAAAAATTGTACTGAGGATGTTGATAGGAATGTCCACATATTTGTAACTAGGTTTGGAAGCATTGTAATTTTAAAAACATTAAGTCTTCCAGAATAGAAACATGTTAATGTGTTTTCATTTATTTAAGTTTAGTTTTGTTGCTTTCAACAATGTTTTATTGTTTTCATTGTATACTCCTTGAACCTCCTTGTTCAAATTTATTCTTAAGTATTTTACTGGTTTTGATGCTATCAATTTCTATTTCACTGTTTGCTTCCTTATAGCATATTTAACAAGTTTCTTTGTCATTTAGAGATTCTGAAAAATTGGTCACTGAACTAGTGGCTTGATCAAATTGAAATTCTAAAGGTTTTGGTCTTCCTAAATGTGCCTTTTGTGTATGGAAAAGAGTATTTGGGTTTCTCCCTGCTATGATAGCAGCCATTGATGACCACTGTCTAGAATTACTAGTACATTAAGGGTTGCAAAATGGTAATGTCCTCACCAAGCATAGTGGCAAATGCCTATTATTTGAAAACTTGGAAGGTTGAGGACTATATAATAAGACTTTCTCTTTGAAGAACAGTAATATTTTAATTCCATCATTTTTCATGTACTCTATAGGATACTCTTATAAAGGAAAAATGTATTTTAACTGTTCTATTAGTTATTTATTTTATTAATTATTTTTCTCAAGGCTATTACCAAATGTATGAAAAAAATAAACTTAAAGGACTAAGGATTTATGCTGGCTCACAGGTGAAGGATACTTAACTTGTTAAAAAAGAAGGCATATTGGTGGGGGCAACTCTTGGCTGTGGTGACAACAGGAGAATAAGGTTGCTTGCTCACATGTGAATGGTTAAGAAAGCAGAAAGAAAAGAATGCTGATGCCCAGACATTCTCTTTTTGGTCCTTTTATTCAGTCTGTGACCCCAGCTCTTGGGATTGTGCCATTCACATTCAAAACAGGTCTTGTCATCTCAGTTAATCCTCTCTGGAAACACCCTTAAAACACAGCCCAAAGTGAGAGTCACTAATATGCTAGATGTTTTTTAATGCAATCAAATTGGCAATCAAAATCAGAAATCGTATCTACTATTTGATGATTCAAAATACTGAGGTAGGAAATCCCTCTATTGTATAATTTAATTAATAAGGGAAATAGTAACTTCTCACAGGGTTCTGGAATTATAGAACATTCAAGGGAAAGACATTTGGATTATTAATAAAATATATTTGTTCAAAGTCATAATAAAGACAGTAACTGACTCAAGTTAGGACTGAAACCCACATCTTTTGCTTCTAAATCTACTTTTTCTAATTGAATATCTTGGGAAAGACAGGTTTATAGCCCGTAGTTGTTCAAGATTAGTATCGTCATCTTTTAGACTATCTATAGTCTCTGTCAGTCTGGATATTTTTAGTAATATCTGGAAAATAGTTCTGTTGGTGATTTTAGAAGCCTACACTATGTTAAACACAATGTTTGATACCTTCAGGTATATTTTTCATACAATTTCATAGGCAATACATATGTATGATTTTTATATATTTTGGGGGAAAATCATACATAGAATCTATTATTATGATTAATGGGTACTATATTTTGAATTACAAACAAGCAAATAATAAAATTAGTTCTTATACTATAGCTCCTCAGCTTAGTAACTATATATTATTTTATTAGATATGCTAGGCATACAAGCAAAATTTGAATACTCATTTATACTTTTAAAATTTCTAATCAAAATTGGGGGTCTCGGCCTTTGCGGTAGTTTCTGATATGGTAGAACGAATGAGATGTAGGGTTGGAACGAGCAAGACCCTAGAAAATAAAAAGCAGAAGTACAATGTAGTAATGGCTGTAATGGACGCAAACAAAGTGTTATACAGAGAGAACTGTAAAGAGATAATCATCGAGGCTTAATCCAGAAGAGAAAATGCTTTGTCTGTCAGAATCCAAAGATATATGGAGCCTGTATGCTTCCAAAGTATTGCAGAAGAGACATGCATACCTGTACAGCTAAAGGGCAGTCAAAGGGTCTATCACTTTGTCATCAACCAAGAGCCACATCAAGGCTTCTATTCTCTTCCAGGACCGAATTTCCTTGCTTTCTCTGTTCAAGGTCTGATAACATCAGTGTATAGCTGAGAAGAAAGAATGTTTTGGGATTCAGTAGTAGACACACTGCAAATATTAACATCTGTTTTCTTCCTTATCAGTACTTGAGTCTGGCACTCCTCTTTGAGATACTAAATAAAGAAAAGGTCACCTCTTGGATTTCCATGTGGAAAAGTAGCAGACAATGAGGCTTGAGGAGAATGAAGAATATTTGGATGCACAATTTGGAGGAAAATCAAGTCCTTAGAGGAAGTGTTATAAGAAATAACTAAAAACATGAGAGTCTCTGCCACACAAAGTTTGTCCTCTCAGATTAAACCTAAAGTAGGTGGGGTATGAGGGAACAATTTCCTGCCATCCCTTTATTCCATCAGCTAGAATTCCCATTTCTTTGGTGGCAACTGTTTCAATAGTCTCATAGTGAGACTGAGAGACACAAGTGTCTTTAGAACATCTCCATTTCTGCTTTCTGCTGGGTCTGGTACAGTATAAGACCCATATCCTTCCCTGTTGAAGTTCTCGTCAAAACTTGATCACACTTATAGCATCACTCATACCTGTCTTCACTAGTTTCAGAGCCAGTCTTCAATGTGTCAGAGAAAATCTTAGCCTTATCTTTTCCATAATAATTGCAGTATAGAAGTGAGTCTCATTCCATTCTATGGAATACTAAATGCAATGCAGTATTAAAGACTGTATTGCAATCCTCACTTTTCTCTTTGTTACCACTGTTAACTGAACCAGATAACTGCTGAGTGAGGCTAGGAAATTGGTATAGCCTTCTGTCTCTTCAATAAATCCATCATGTTTGTAAGGCTGCTTCTGTTACCTTGAATACATTAAGTATTGACTATCCATCCAACCTGTTCATATGATGCAGGAAAATGATGCTCTACAAAGTGTATGGGTAAAAGGAAGCCCTATTTCATTTTCCTGGAACCCTTATTTCAGGGAGAAGTGTATGTCGTAGTCATTATGTTTATCTAGTGCATAACCTTGACCTCCTGCCTGATTGATTACCTCGCCTCATACAGTTCTAAGCATGTGTATCTGAACATATGATCACCACTCCAACTCTCACCTCAGCCTTCTACATCTCAAAGAACATTTCACTCCTGTGTCCCATGAATTTCCCATGCTTTAAAGGTGCATTGCGTACAAATGCAAATGAACTAAATGGTAATGCTTTTGTTTTGACCTGCACTTCTCAGGCTACTACATCTGCTAGATTCTCACTATAGCATAATAACACAGGCAATTTCTTCCCCATCAGGCCTATGTCACTGAGATCTTGGAAATGCAGGGAGTCCTATATCTGAGTCACAAATAAGGAAGAATTTAATCTCAAAGCAAATCAGAGTCTAATCTCCTCCCCCAACACATTACCTTGCTTCTGTAGTTACAATCTAGACTCGAATTAATAAGGTAAGACACGTTTCTCAGGTACAATATAACCTTTCCACAGAGAACTCTGACTGACAGATTCTAATTTATAAGCTTTATTCTGTTGCATAGACAAACACCACCATGCTCAGACTGTATCTTTTGAAGGTTATAGCAGTTATACCTTAAAGCTCTTCATTTTATTGAAAATGGAAGAAAAAATGTCATACAAATATTTCATTTTGAAGCATAATGATTCAAACACACACCTCTTACTGGAATGATTGCCACCCTTCCACTTGTACCATTATTGGAAAATCAGTCACAGAAGGCTCCAGATCTATGCTATATCTATATTTGGGATCCCAGAGAACGATGTTAAGATTTATTATCTCAATGCTCATAGAGTATCATCTTGCTATATCCCATCAACTAAGAGCCATGTTTGAATGAAAGTTTAATATTTTAATATATCCAGTGTAAACAGAGGCATCCTTACAAATACAGATTTCTAGACTGGAGTTCCTTGGTTGGCAAGCTGGTAGAAGCACCCTGATAACTCTACCTCAGATGGGGTAAATGGTTCCTGGAAACCAAATTATGAAAAAGAATGACAAGATCATGCTACAAAGGTGGTTTTCTCATGGCAGGGCTTATTAATTACACTTCTGATTTGCAGATCTATTCAATTTCCCCAATATGGGAAACTTGCCTGTATAATTCAGGATAGTGGGAGACTGAGTGCACACTTTCCTTTTAATTAGAATAAAAAGAATAGGAAAGAAGTAGGTCAATACCTGGGGGGAAAACCAGGAAAGTGGAACATGCAATTGTAAGAGGAAAGAACAGTTTCCAAATGAGCAGTGAGGCCACTGCCTAAGGGACAGTTGTATCATAAACTCTAGTGGCAATCAAACCTACAAGAGTAAAACATGGTTTTCATTGAGAATAAAAACCAAAAAACTAAGTGTGGCAGTTTGAAAGACAATGGAATGGTACTCTCTTTAGAAGAATTTGGACTTTGGAAAACAATGGAATGCTTTAAGCAAAGCTTAATGGGCAATGCTAGGTGGAGCATGGAAGACAGTGGTACTGAGTGTGATTTGATGCACTGTTCAAGGCTGAATCAAGAGGTTTCAGAGAAGAAGAATTTTAGTACATTGCCTAGAAATCATTCTTGTTATATTTTGGTGAAGGAAGTGACTCCATTTTGCCCCTGTCCAAAGCATCTGCCTGAAGCTAAAGTGAAGTTCTACTTCACTTTAATACCTTTTGCAGAAGAAATCTCAAAACATCTAGTAGAGACTCTCTCATGTGTATAATGGTGGTAACTCTAAGGAAGATATATAACAAAAAGAAGAAAGCTAAATAAGAAAGACTATTTGAGGATAAAGTGGGTCCCAGAAAGTGAAATGGAGATAAATCTTCTTTTCAAGAAGATAAACAGGTTAAGAAATGGAATAAAGGGAGTGGTCACCTCAGGGCAAGATCCCACCCAGCTAAGTTTCTAACTATGAAAAGGAATTGAAGAAAAGCTTAGAACTGAGAGTCGCAGTGCACACCTTTAATCCTAGCACTGGGAAAGCAGAAGCTGGAGGATCTCTGAGTTTGAGGCCAGCCTGGTTTACAGAGCAAGTTTCAGGACATCCAAACTTAGGCAGTGAAGGGCAGAAAGCAGGTGAAGAAATAATTGAATGAGAGGGTAATGATCGAGCCCCAGTAAGCAGCAGAACTTGGCAACTTGGGCCACATCATTCTGGCTTTAGAGTCAAGGAGAGAAGAAAGGAGTTACAGAATAAAGTCCATGAGGCTAGTCATGTGTCAGTCCTGTCCCTGAATGAAGACTTAGTAGAGAGGCCATTCCATGTAGCTATGAAGTTGAAGCCTAGATTGCCTTAGAGAACCCAAAATATCAGAGATGCTAGAATTGTGGAATACCTGCTATGGGGAGCTACTAACATGGAGTGGAACCAGCCCAAGTAAGAAGAGTTTTGCAGTGAATAAAGCTGAAAGGAGTTGGAGATATGGAGAAAAGTTTGACACCAGACATGGAAATGCAGACTTTGGAATTTGCATAGTTTTTTTTTTCTCACTGTGGTCCAGTATTTCCTTGCTATGCTACCTTCTCTGTGTTTTGTAATTGTAATAAATATCTTGTGACACTATATATTGGAAGTATGTGATCTGCTTTTTTATTTTTATAGCTGATTACAGTTAAGAGATTGTCATGTATCTCAAAAGAGACTGATATAAACTATGGGGACTTTTGAAGTTAAACTGAATGCATTTTGCAATACGATATGGCTATAACCCTTTGGGGACCAGGGAGTAGAATATGATGGTTTGAAAGAAAATTGTCTCCAAAGGGAGTGACACCACTAGGAGGTGTGGCCTTGTTGGAGAAAGTTTGTCACTAAGGGGGTAGGCTTTGAGTTCTCTTTTGCTCAAGCTTCTCTCAGTGTGACTATCAGTTGACTTCACATTGCCTGCAAGGTGTAGCCCTCTCAGCTCCAGCACCACATCTGCCTGCATGCCACCATGCTCCCCACCATGATAATAATGTACTGAACCTCTGAAACTGTAAGCAAGCCCCCTCAACTAAATGGTTTCATTTATAAAAGTTACCTTGTTCATGGTGGCTCTTCACAGAAAAAAAGCCCTAACTAAGACAGTAAGACTACCTCCAAAGAGGAGAAATGGAAACACAGACATGACTTAAATGTTAGCCCGAGAGTTTTCATGAACTCTCTACCATGTCTATCAATCACGGTGAGAGACCTGTCTTTCCCATAGGAAAAGCTTTCATTTATAAAAACTGTGGAAAAAGGGAAAGTTGTGCTGTGAATAAGAATGTCAGGATCTAGATGTTGAAGAAACTGTGCTACTGAAGTCTTGGCTTTTCCTACATTGTAAGTCCATATGCAGTCTTCTTTTGGGAGAACTCTCCTGAACGTATTAATAGTCACACATAATTGGATTTTAGTCCTGCTCTGTCAGTAGGTGGCTATATGTAGGTAATTTTATCTCTACAAGCTTAATTTCCCCCTTTCTGTAAACTTTAGATAATCTATCAGGCTACCATTGAAGTTCCTAATGATAAGTAAGTGGATTTCATGTAGCTATAAATGTCTTGTGCTAGCAGTAAGAAGGCAGATATAAGAAATCTCAAGGGTCTGGAGAGATGGCTCAGATACTAAGAAAATGTACTTTCTTGCAGAGAACCTGAGTTTTGTTCCTAGCCCCTAAGGCAAGTAGCTCCCAACCACCCATAGTTCCAGCTCCAGGTGATCTGATGCC
This sequence comes from Arvicola amphibius, assembly GCF_903992535.2. Classification (NCBI taxonomy): domain Eukaryota; kingdom Metazoa; phylum Chordata; class Mammalia; order Rodentia; family Cricetidae; genus Arvicola; species Arvicola amphibius. The sequence continues at coordinate 56,487,885 of NC_052065.1, forward strand.
CTCTTCCAGTCCATAGACACCTGTACTCATATTCATATGTGTAAATACTCACTCCCAGACATATTTTACAAATACTTGAAAAATAAAATAGATCTTAAAAAAATGAACTTTGGGATTACTGCTGGGGTTGGGTGACTGCTTCCTCTACTAATAGGACAGAGACCAATGAAACTTCTAAAGGAAAAGGTATGGTAGATCTCAGGGTATATGGTTGCCAGAGTTATAGCTATTCCCAGAGAAGCAGAGAGAAAAAGGCAGGTATAAGTATTTGGGTTGGAAATGACACCGCAGCTGCTGAAATCCATATATCCAAAGAGTCTGGGATGTGTGGTTGGGGGTGTCACCCCCAGCCCCTGGCATCCTTATACCCAAAGAGTCTGGAAAGTTTGGGTCCAGGCTTTACCGCAGCCCCTGGCCTCCATGTATCCAAGGAGTCTGGAATGTTTGGGTGGAAGTTGCATTCCAAGGCCCCTCCCTTGGGAGTTGCCTCAGTCCAGACTCCACCACTAAGAAAGCTTGCCATATGGTGGCCCCTTCTCAGAGATGCTCAAGACCACTCCCACAGGGTATTTAAACAGTAACTCAGAGAACAAACACATGGTTACCTGGTCTTCCTTCCCCACCTCCTCTCTGAGGGCCTGGAAGGTCACACAGAAGCACTATTATCCATTAAACCTGGGCTTTTTCTAATTCAGTTTGATTTGGTCTGACTTGGATTATTGCATCGGCAGAGATGTTTATCAGGACACACACACAAAAAAAACTTTTCAATAAGAATTCCTAAATCAACTGTGAAGTCACCTATAGCTAGCTTTTCTGTCTTTAAAACTTCCAATACTGAAGGGAAAAGTGTTCTTGATCTTCATCAAATGGAACCTGTCCCTCTCTGAGTCATCTGGGATTTTCGTCTCAGATCAATACACTGTCCATCTCTCCCTTTCTTTTCTTTAACTCTGCTCCACATCATCAGAATGGATATGGGAACCATCTTTTATGAATCTCTTACGTGCTTCCAGACTTTGATCCTTTCTATCAACATTTATGACTATGTTGAAGAAAATACATAGTCCCAAACCTTATCATTATCCATTACTAAGTCTTGGACCTGAGGTACTGAGAATTTGTTCAATATGAAGCATGCATTTGATATGTTTATGGACACAATGGAAACATTAAATTTGGTTTCACTTTTAACCAGAAGAAGTCTCTAACCATTTTAAATACAAGAAAACTGAATAGAAGGTAGTGAAATCATACAAGGCAACCGATAAGCTGCAGCAAAGTCAGGAGGGCTGTGCCTTCCTAACTCCAAACCCAATTCCCTCGCCATTAGGAGTCCCTGTAGGGAACCTTAGTTTTTACTTTAATCAAGTTTAAGTGATGGAGTCTCATTCTGGTTCCCTAAATGCATGGACCAGCACTTTGGTAAATATGAGAAACCATTTCCAGGTGTCACATTCATGTGGGTATACATCGGTTGTCACACTTCACTCCCAGATGATCATGGAGCCTTACAGATGGCTCCATTTACTATTTCCACTTGAGGTTTCTAGGATCCCTCACATCGGCAGAGATAGCGTGACTTTCATGGTCTGAAGTGGGCCCCAAGGATCAGACACCTTTTCCTTTACAACCGTCTTGATGACTATCCCCAATTAGCCCAACTCTCACCCTTTTTCTCAGTTTAAGACTGCCTCATGAGAAGACTGACAGAACAGCTCTCAGACTGATTGGCATAAACGCTGCAGAGAAGGAAAACAACCCCCAGTCCTGCCACAAATGAAACCTTGAGGTCTGGTTTTCCTGCTGTGTCATTCATCGTCTTCCCTCTTTAAAAAAATTTAAAAAAAGCTAACCAAGATTTCAAATCATATAGGCCAACAAGGTCAACTATTTTCTGCAGTTTGGCTACGGTCTTGCCCAAATCTGCACCTTGGAAGGAATGTGAGCCAGTCAGGCTCAAGAGCTCAGCCACAGCTGCTTTGGGAGTCCACAGTTTGTGCCTGGTCCATTCCCTAGCCCTACAGTTTTATTAGCTTCATTTTTATATGCTTTTTAGCTCCCTGAATGCAGCCAAAACCAACATCAAATAACATCAAGGAACACAAGGTCATGACTTCTCCACCCCCTCAGCACTCCACACCCCCCCTTTAGTGCACTTAGAGGTGGGGTATGCAAAGCAGTGCACCACAATTTTCCCTTTGTCCCCTTGTTCAGAGGTCGGGGAAAGGCTGCTGCTGATCTGTGAGCTATTCTCGGGCACTGCTGCCTCAGAACTGACTGTGAGAGATGGTTCAGGTCACCATAACCCAAGGAGTAGAAGGAGGAAAAAGGGAGGGAGGAAGGAAACCCAGTTAGTAAGCAATCTTCAGATCTCTCCCTCAGGCTAAAAGAGTTATGCCTAATGCTCCTGTCCAGTACCTGGAAGGAGACAGTTGTAGAAACCAATTCCCAGCCTTTTGAGCTCTTCATTGCCCCTGCCTCTCTTTCCTTTCCCTTTTCTTTCCTTTTCCTTCCAGAGACAACAGGAATGAGCATTCCAACAGAGATCCCTGGTGGGTTGCAAATCCTCTCTACCCCCAAGGGATTCACCAACCCTTTCATTTGAGCTCTTAGGTAGGGAAGCCAAGAGCCCAAAACCGGTCTGGGAAGTTTCCCAGTACAGCAATCTGGGCACTGGGCCTGAGACCAGATACAGGAGCCAAGCTGCCTGAGTGAAAGGAGTTCCCTAGTCAGAAAACCAGTTTAGATTATAGTTTTACTGATTCACAGTGCTTGAAGGCAGAGGCAGGGCTCGAGGATCCATAGGACCAATAGGACAGAGCTTTCTGCCTTCACTCAGGAACCACAAGTTCTAGTTCTAACCGTGTTCTTCCAAACCCTCTCTTCAACCCAGAAAGTCCAGAAATATAGCAGCTACTCTCACAATTGCATCCTTCCAAAGGCAGGACATGCCTATTTTCTTCTCAAAAGTTTCTATTTGTTGACTGGGTTTTGTGCTTGTGTTGTGTATGCACATGCCACACCACACATGTGGAGGTCAGAGGAGGACCTGTGGGACTTGATTATCTCCAGTCATCATACAGGTCAAGTATCAAATTCAGGTCATCGGGCATGGTGCCAAGAACCTCTACCTGTTGAGACATCTCACCAATCCCATATCTACTTTTTGAACAGATAACATATTAACATTTGAACTATCGAAACATTTGTGAAGAAATCTTTGTGGTGGCCATGTGGAAGCCAGACCATTTGAATGCAAGAAAGCAATTCTTGTCTGCATTCGCTCCTTAGAAAACATGGTTTGATTTGGCTGCTCCAAGGTATAGTTAGGAGGAAGGTTTTTGTTGTAGATATGAGGGAGAGAACAGTCCTTTCTCTTTTACATCTCTGTTGGTCCTCTCTTAGTTTTTATCTGCCTGTCCACCCATTCTCTCTCTCTACTCTGCTTCTGCTTCTCTCTTGTCCAGATCCAGTCTGCTAGCCATGTTCAATCTGCTATTTTCTCTCTCTGCCCTGGACTCTTCCAGATGAAAAGACTGGACTGGCGAGATGGCTCAGTGATTAAGATCACTGACTGTTCTTCCAGAGGACCTGGGTTCAATTCCAAGCACCCACATGGCAGCTCACAACTGTAACTCCAGTTCTACGGGACCTGGCACCCATGGCAAAACACCTATACACATAAAAAAAAGCAAAAGAGGAAGGTTAGTTGAAATAGCAGGGCTATAAGGAGGAATGAGTAGTAGGAGAAGTAGGGATGCTTTTCAGCTGGAGGGAGTTTAGGGTAGGGGAAAAGGTGAGAATAGCCAGGATGCCTGCCTGGAATCTGAAATGTATAACACGTACCTGTGGTACTGAAAGAGAATGTAGGCGAGCATGGATTTTGGTATGCTAAGGTACCACAGATAACCATTTGCCCTTTCTGCCAGTGATAAAGGAAATGGCTCCTTTCAACAGAGTTGAACCAGTTTCACAAGTTCCTAAGGAATACTGACTTTTGTATAGCCATCAGAATTTGAGAAATGTGAGTTTCCTTTGAACCTGACAAGCATGGCTCACAACTACCTGTAACTCCAACTCCAACTCCAGAGGACTGAATGCTCTTTTCTGAATTCTCCAAGCACATATACGCATATGTATACGCGTGCGCGTGCGTGCACACACACACACACACACAAACAATAAAGTAAATGTTAAAAATAGTTTTATATTGTTTCTTCAAGTGTAATTTTGATTTTTAATACCTATTTGGATCATATATCTTTGCCTCTATCTGTTCTCAACCTATATCTACCTAAATTTCCACCAGCCTGTCTACCTAGCATGGGCATCAGAGTTCTTTTGCTATTGGAAAGATCAGTACGTTAGATGAAATTCTCTTGTTATTATAATCCCCTTTGTAGTTGTTTTCTCATAAAATGAGTCCAGATATAAATTAATGATTTCATTCTATCCATTGGAATCAGAAACGATAAATGATATAGCATTATTCAAATGAGAAGCTATTGATAACATTAAGTAAATGAAGCTGTTTCATCATCCTTAATAAAAATACAGCCACAAGTAAAAGGCCATAATAGATACCTGGAATCACTCTTTCTTCTGCTGACAACAGAGGCATTAAAATGTTTGTCCAATTCAATCCAACTCCCAACAGCTTTCAAGTAACAAGGGCTTAGAGATAGACAAGACGAAACTGGAAGAGAACATGGAGAGTATTTTGGCTTCTAATACTGAACAGGGAGGTAGGTGAGACTGAAAACATTTTAGTCACTATTCCTAGCCGTTTCTTATGCTTCATTAAGTTCTAGTAGAACTTCTCAAACTCTCTTGGTTGCCAATATCCTGCTTAGAATTTCATCAATATTTTTCATGGTTCTCTATGCCAATAGTAGTACCTAATATTTCCATTTATTAAATAGCTAAGTTTCTTCAACTCAGTAGGTATTTATTATAAGCAGCATAGTTGCCACTTAAAATGGTATGAGAAATTAAGATAAAATCTTAATATGAATAAAATACTTTATTTCATTTTAAGTAGCCACCTTTGAACATCAGACAACTTTTCAGACCTTAGAATCAGATTGGATATCACTCTTTTATTTTATTTCCTGATCCCCATGGGCATACACACAGTACTTAATTTTTAACACTGCAACCATAAAAAACAATGGAGTACAACCTAATGTTAAACCTGTGAACTACCTCAAGCAAGCAGGTTATGGGATCCTTGACAAATGAAGACTATCACAGTGTTTTTCTTTAAATTTTTAAATACCTCTCAAATGCCGCTGGGAGTTTACTGTGGAACCCAGAGAAAATTGCAAACCCTGTGATTAAATGAACATATCTTTGGACATTCTGAGACATAAATTGTTCCCGTTCCAGGTCAAATATGTTTCCTTAGTTCTGTTCCAATGAAATTTCATTTGTTGTAATAGAAATGTAAGCTAGAAGTATATCTATCTTATCCATAAAATTCCTGGAGGCATGTTTCACATTATAGCTAGAGAGAACCTTTTAAAAGTACACATCTAGACTATTAATCAGAATAAGAATCATTCAGCATATTGACAAGACTGAGTGCTGGTAAGAATGTAAAATAATGGTTCCTATCATATATTACTAGTGGAAATGTGATTTGGTGCAGTCACTTTGCAAGGGACCTCTGTCATTATCTATTAAAATTGTACAAATGTATATTCTTTGACATGTATTTCACAAGAATATTTTGTTGTACATTTTATGTATGGGGGTGTTTTGCCTACATGTACGTATATGCACTAAGTATATGCTTGGTGCCCATGGAGGTCATAAGTGGGCACTGTATCTCCTAAAACTGGAGTTACACATAGTTGCAAGTCATCATATGGGAACTGGGAAATTAACTTGGGTTTATTAAAAGGGCAACCAGTGCTCTTAACTGTTCAGCCAAACCTCTGGCTCTCTACACCTTTTTTATGACCTGAATTAGGATAACTCTGGCACCAGCATGGTCATAATAGAAGACATACTGTCTTAAACTTAGCGTGTTTTGTGATTTTTGAGCTGACTAACATTTTGTTGGGTCTGAGTCTGCTTTTTGTATGTCTTGTAAAATGGAAGAGACATTAGTAGAATTATGAGAAATGCATACAGAGCAAGTCAAGCTTGGCAGAGACACAGGTGCCACACTGATCTGCTGTGAGACCTAAAGCCATAGAGTTTTGTAGATTTCTTTTCTCATAATTTGAACTTTAGAATTCAGAAGAGAAAATCTATTGGCTGTATGAAAGCCCCCTATAGTATTGACAGAGTCTTGAAAAAGTGGATTTTTCCAATCTACAGATTCAATAAAATGCCCAGAAAAATTCTTCACAGACCTCAAAAGAATGGTACTCAACTTCATATGGAAAAGCAAAAAACACAGGATAGACAAAACAATCCTGTACAATAAAAGAACTTCTAGAGGCATCACAATCCCTGACTTCAAACTCTACTACAGAGCTACAGTACTGAAAACAGTCTGGTATTGGTATAAAAACAGATAGGAGGACCAATAGAACCAAATAGAAGACCTGGATATTAATCCACACACCTTTGAACACCTGATTTTTGACAAAGAAGAGAAAATATCAAATGGAAAAAAGAAAGCATATTTAACAAGTGGTGCTAGCATAACTGGATATCAACATGAAGAAGAATGAAAATAGACCCATATCTATCACCATGCACAAAACTCAAGTCCAAATGGATCAAAGACCTCAACATAAAGCCAGCCACACTGAACATCATAGAGGAGAAAGTGGGAAGTACACTTGAACTCATTGACACAGGAGACCACTTCCTAAATATAACCCCAAGTAGCACAGACACTGAGAGAAACAATTAATAAATGGGGCCTCCTGAAACTGAAAAGCTTCTGTAAAGCAAAGGACATGGTCAACAACATCCTTAGTCATCACAGAAATTCAATCAAAAGAACTCTGAAATTTCATCTTACACCTGTCAGAATGACTAAAATCAGAAACACAAGTAACAGCTCATGCTGGAGAGGATGTAGAGCATGGGGAATACTCCTCCATTTCTGGTGGGAGTGCAAACTTGAACAACCACTTTGGAAATCAATACTGTGGGTTCTTAGAAAATTGGGAATCTGTGTACCTCAAGGTCCAGCTACATCACTCCTGGGCACATACCCAAAGGACTCTCCATCCTACCACAAAAACACATAATAAGCTAACTATTTGTTCACTTCATTTGTAATAGCCAGAAAGTGAAAACAACTTAGATATCCCTCAGGGAAAGAATGGATTAAGAAAATGTGGTACATTTACATATGAAGTATTACTCAGCTGTTAAAAAAATCATTAAAGATCCGGGTCTTCTATACGATTCCATTGGTCAACTTCTCTGTTTTTATGCCAATACCAAGCTGTTTTCAATACTGTAGCTCTGTAATAGAGTTTGAAGTCAGGGATGGTAATGCCTCCAGAAGTACCTTTATTGTATAAGATTTTTTTGGCTATCCTGGGTTTCTTGTTTTTCCATATAAAGTTGATTATTGTCCTCTCAATCTCTGTGAAGAATTTTATAATGGGACCTTGATTGGGATTGCATTGAATCTATAGATTGCTTTTGGTAGAATTGCCATTTTTACTATGTTGATCCTCCCAATCCAAGAGCAGGGGAGATCCTTCCATTTTCTGGTATCCTCTTCAATTTCTTTCTTCAAAGACTTAAAGTTCTTGTCAAATAAATCCTTCACTTCCTTGGTTAGAGATACTCCCAGATATCTTATGCTGTTTGTGGCTATTGTGAAAGGTGATACTTCTCTGATTTCCCTCTCTGCTTCCTTATCCTTTGTGTATAGGAGGGCGACTGATTTTTTGGAGTTGATTTTGTAACCTGCCACATTACTGAAGGAGTTTATCAGCTGTAGGAGTTCTTTGGTGGAGTTTTTGGGGTCGCTTATGTATACTATCATATCATCTGCAAATGATGGAAGTTTAACTTCTTCCTTTCCAAATTGAATCCCCTTGATTCCCTTATGTTGTCTTTTGCTATTGCTAGAACTTCAAGCACTATATTGAAGAGATAAGGAGAGAGTGACAGCCTTGTCGTGTTCCTGAATTTAGGATGGGATAGCCTTGAGTTCTCTCCGTAATTTGATGTTAGCGTCGGCTTGCTGTAAATAGCTTTTATTATTTAGGAATGACCCTTGTATCCCTAATCTCTCCAAGACCTTTATCATAAAAGGTTGCTGAATTTTGTCAAATGCTTTTTCAGCATCTAATGAGATGACCATATGGTTTTTTCCCTTCAGTTTATTTATATGATGGATTACATTGATAGATTTTCATATGTTGAACCAGCCCTGCATCTCTGGGATGAAGCCTACCTGATCGTAATGGATAATTTTTCTAATGTGTTCTTGGATTCGGTTTGCCAGTATTTTATTGAGAATTTTTGCGTCAATGTTCATGAGTGAGATTGGCCTGTAATTCTCTTTCTTGGTTGAGTCTTTGTGTGGTTTAGGTATCAGGGTAACTGTAGCTTCATAGAAGGAATTTGGCAGTGACTCTTGTGTTTCTATATTATGAAATACCTTAAGGAGTATAGGTTTTAGGTCTTCTTGGAAGTTCTGGTAGAATTCTGCATTGAAACCATCTGGTCCTGGGCTCTTTTTGGTAGGGAGGTTTCTGATAACAGTTTCTAATTCTTTGCGACTAACAGGACAATTTAGAGCATTTACCTGGTCCTGGTTTAACTTTGGTATATGGTATTTATCTAAAAAACTGTCCATTTCTTTTACATTTTCCAATTTTGTGGCATACAGGCTTTTGTAGTAAGATCTAATGATTCTCTGAATTTCCTCTGTGTCTGTGGTTATGTCCCCCTTTCATTTCTGATCTTATTAATTTGCGTGTTCTCCTCTGCCGTTTGATTAGTTGGCTAGGGTTTGTCAATTCTTGTTGATTTTGTCCAAGAACCAGCTTCTTGTTTCATTGATTCTTTGGATTGTTTCTGTGTTTCTATTTGTTGATTTCTGCCCTCAGTTTGATTATTTCAGTCTTCTACTCCTCCTAGGTGAGTCTGCTTCTTTTTTTCCAGAGCTTCAGGTGTGCTGTAGTCACCAATAAGTGCTGTCTCCGTTTTTCTTTAAGTGGGCACTTACTGCTATGAACTTTCCTCTTAGCACTGCTTTCATTGTTGTCCCATAGGTTTGAGTATGTTGTGTCTTTGTTTTCATTAAATTCAGAAAGACTTTAATTTCTTTCTTTAATTTCTACTTGACCCAGGTGTGGATCAGTAGGTTGACCGTTCAGTTTTCCATGAGTTTGTGGGCTTTCTGGGGGGTAGCATTGTTGTTGAATTCTAGCTTTAATCCATGGTGATCTGATAAGACAACGTTGGTTACTAATATTTTTTTTGTAACTGTGGAAGTTTGCTTGGTTACCAAGTATAGTGGTCAATTTTCGAAAAGGTTCCATGAGCCGCAGAGAAGAAGGTATAGTTCTTTCCTATTTGGGTGGAATGTTCTATAGATGTCTGTTAAGTCCATTTGGTTTCATTACCTCCATTAAGTCTTTCAATTCTCTGTTAGGTTTCTGTCTGATTGACCTGAATCGTATAGAAGACCCGGATCTTAAACCACAAACCTACGAACACCTGATTTTTGATAAAGGAGCCAAAAGTACACAATGGAAGAAAGAGGGCATCTTCAACAAATGGTGCTGGCATAACTGGATGTCAACCTCTAGAAGAATGTAAGTAGAGCCATATCTATCACCATGCACAAACTCAGTCCAATGGATTAAAGACCTCAATATTAATCTGAACACATTGAGCTTGATAGAGGAGAAGAAGTGGGAAGTACTCTACACAAATGGGCACAGGGAACCGTTCCTAAGCATAACCCCAGCTGCACAGACATTAAGGGCAACATTGAATAAATGGGACCTCCTGAAGTTGAGGCAGCTTCTGTAAAGCAAAGGACATTGTCCACTAAGAAAACAAAGGCAGCCTACCAACTGGGAAAGATCTTCACCAACCCTGCAACTGACAAAGGTCTGATCTCTAAAATATATAAGGAACTCAAGAGACTAGACTGTAAATGCCAATTAACCCAATTAAAAAATGGGGCGCTGAACTGAACAGAGAATTCTCAACAGAAGAAGTTCAAATGGCCAAAAGACACTTAAGGTCATGCTCAACCTCCCTAGCTATCAGGGAAATGCAAATCAAAACAACTTTGAGATATCATCTTACACCTGTCAGATTGGCTAAAATCCAAAACACCCAATAATAACCTTTGCTGGAGAGGTTGTGGGGTAAGGGTACACTCATCCATTGCTGGTGGGAATGCACACTTGTGCAACCACTTTGGAAAGTCAGTGTGGCGGTTTCTCAGGAAATTACGGGGAATCAACCTTACCCCAGGACCCAGCAGTTCCACTATTGGGAATCTACCCAGAGATGCCCAATCATACAACAAAAGCATATTGCTCATCTATGTTCATAGGCAGCATTATTTGTAATAGCCAGATCCTGGAAACAACCTAGATGCCCTTCAGTGGAAAGAATGGATGAAGAAAAGTGTGGAATACATACATGCTAGAATACTACTCCAGCGGTAAAAAAACAATGACATCTTGAATTTTGCAGGCAAATGGATGGAAATAGAAAACACTATTCTGAGTGAGGGTAACCCAGACCCAAAAAGATGAACAGGGGATCTACTCACTCATAATCGGTTTTCTAGCCATAATTAAAGGACATCGAGCCTATAAATTTGGGATCCTTGAGAAGATAATAAGAAGGTGAACTCCCCAAAAAGATATAGTAATCCTCCTGGATATTGGAAGTAGACCGACCGCCAGGCAAAATTGGGAACTTGAGGTTTGGGCCGAGACTGGGCCAAGGAAGATGGGGAGAGAAAAGTGTGAAGGGGAGAATGGGGGGAGATCGGAGGAATGGGAAGCTTGGGATACAGGAAGGGTGGATATGGGAGCAGGGAAGCATATATCTTAATTTAAGGAGCCACCTGTGGGTTGACAAGAACTTGACCCTAGAGGGGTTTCCAGGTTTCCAGGGAGACGCCCCCAGTTAGTTCCTTGGGCAGCTGAGGAGAGGGAGCCTGAAAAGGCCAGTTCCTATAGCCATACTGATGAATTTCTTGCATATCACCATAGAACCTCCACCTGGCGATAGATGAAGAAAATGACAGAGCCCCACATTGGAGCACTGGACTGAGCTCCCAAGGTCCTGATGAGGAGCAGAAGGAGAGAGAACATGAGAAAGAAAGTCAGGACCATGAGGGAACCTCCATCTGGCAATAGATGGGGAAAATGACTGAGCCCCACATTGGAGCACTGGACTGAGCTCCCAAGGTCCTGATGAGGAGCAGAAGGAGAGAGAACATGAGTGAGAAAGTCAGGAACGTGAGGGGTGCGTTCACTCATGGAGACAGTGGGACAGAACTAATGGGAGATCACCAACTCCAGTTGGAATGGGACTGATGGATCATGCGACCAAACCCGTCTCTCTGAATGTGGCCAACAGCGGGGGCTGACTGAGAAGCAAAGGACAATGGCTCTGGGCTCTGATTCTTCTGCATGGACGGGCTCTGTGGGAGCCTTCTCAGCTTGGTCGATCACCTTCCTGGACCTGGGGGGAGTTGGGAGGACCTTGGTCTTAGCATAGAGTGGGGAACCCTGATGGCTCCTTGGCCTTGAGAGGGAGGGAGGGGAGGTATGGGTGGAGGGGAGGGGAGGGAAGGGGGAAAAGGAGGGGAGGGAAGGGGGAGGAGGAGGGCAGGGAGGGGGAGGAGATGGAAATTTTTAAATATAAAAAAATAAACCATGAGAAAAAAAAGAAAACATAAAAAAATAGTTTGCTAATGTTAAAAAAAAATCATTAAATTGTCAAGAAAATTGATGGGATTAGGAAAAAAAATCATCCCAAGTGAAGTAACCCAGACACAGAAAGACACGCACGGTATGTGCTCACTCATAAGTGGACACTAGCTGTAAAGAAAAATCATGCTACAATCTACAGACTTGGAGAGCTAAGTAACAAGAAGGGCTCAAGTGGAGGACTCATAGATCTCCCCGGGAAGGGGAAATAGAATAGATTTCTCAGGCTGACTGGGAGTCTACGCCAGATGTGGAACGGAGCAATTGGGTCGGAGGATGGAGGGAGAGAGTACTGGTAGTGACAAGTGGAATGGGGGGACATTTGGTGGATGAGTTAGAAACCCAGTACAATGTAAACTCATGGGAATCCATAAGGGATCACCCCATCAAAGTTTCCTAGTAATGGGGGTTATAGAACCTAAACAGCCATCTATGTAACCAGACCAGATCTCTGGTTAATCATCATCAGAGAGATTTCATCCAGCAATTGACGGGAGCAGATGCAGAGACTCACAGAAAATCATTAGGAAGAGCTCAAGGAATCCTGCAGAAAAGAACAAGGAAGGATTGTAAGAGCCAGAGGGTTCAAAGAAACCATAAGAACACAGCCCACAGAATCAACTATCCAGGGAGCATAGGCGCTCACAGAGATAGAACCAACAATCAGGGAGCTTGCATAGGTCTGACCTGTGTTTATCTGCATGCATGTTACGGTTGTGTAGCGTGGGATTCCTGTGGTACTACTCACAATGTGAGCCAGGGTTTTCACTGACTCTTTTGCCAGTGTTTGGGATCCTTTTCCTCCTATTTGGTTGTCTCATTCAGTCCTAATATGAGGGGATGTGCCTAGTTATATTTAATTTGATATGCTACGATCAGTTGATAACCCTGGGAGGCCTTCTCTTTCTAAAGAAAAAGGAGAAGTGGAACTGGGGAAGAAAGTAGTTGAGGGGTGGGACTGGGAGGAGGAGAAGGGAATTTTTTTTGTTTTTGTTTTTTGAGACAGGGTTTCTCTGCAGCTTTAGAGCCTGTCCTGGAGCTAGCTCTTGTAGACCAGGCTGGTCTCGAACTCACAGAGATCCGCCTGCCTCTGCCTCCCGAGTGCTGGGATTAAAGGCGTGCGCCACCACCGCCCGTGAGAAGAGAATTTTTGGTATGAATGTGAGTATATAAGAGATTCTTTTTTGAGGCAGGGTTTCTCTGTGTAGCTTGGGAACCTGTTCTGGCACTTGCTCTGTAGACCAGGCTGGTCTCGAACTCACAGAGATCTGCCTGCTTCTGCTTTCCAAGTGCTGGGATTAAAGGTGGGTGCCACTACCACTTAGCAAAAATTTAAAAAAAAAACAAAATTAAAATTAAAAATAAGCATTTTGCTCAAATGTGAAAATTAAATTATCAACCTTAATTTCTAATTTTGCTCTAGTACCTAGAAAGTCTAAATTCCAAAGTTCTCAGTGAGAACATTAGAAATACCTCAAATTTATTAGGTAATACCTAAGGACCTTAGGGTGGGGAGTAGCTATCTTTTCTGATTCTTTCCAGGCAAGTGTTCTGAATAGACAGTAGGAGTGCCAAAGGAGCCTTCATAGACTTAATGTTGCCTCCAAACATAAGCCTGTGCATACATGGAGCTAACTATTGCCTACATAGTATATATTGTTGGCTTAAGTGAGATTGCAAATAAATATTTTTATTCCGATGCTTATTAATTTTTAAAGGAAGATTCTGAGGGAATATCTAAATTCCAGGTAAGAAAGTGGTGTGATGTTTCTTTACAAGCCTAGGAAAAGGGCAACATCTTTATTACATGCTTACCACTACAGATCTTAGAATGTGTCTTTTCAACACCTGACCCAAATGTTGAAATTCTTCCTTCCACTGGTGTTTCATAGCTCTGAGAAAGACCAAGAAAACAATGAAGCTTATTAGCAGTTCTCATATCGAGGACTTATTGAAAGCCAGCTGGACTCTGAAAATACCACGGAGGATAAAATTGGCTGCTAGAATATCAAACATAGAAAAGCAACGAAGCTATGAATTGTAAGGTAGTTTCAGTGTTTGCCTGGGCCTCCCGAGGCTCCTCTACTCATTTAGCAACCACCACACATGAAGTGATAGCTGGAATTAGCTGTAAGTTTGTTCCCTGAAATCACACTGTCATATTAGACAAGCTCAAATAAACTGTGTGGGCCATCAAAGACACCAAATTACACAGAGACATCTTTATAGGTCATTCCAGTCCTTCAGACGAGATAGCAAGACTTCCTTTGCTGTCTTCACTTTTCTTCATCTCCATTCCTGCATCTCCTCCCACCTTTCCTCATCTTGTTCCTCCTCCAACCTATCTTCCAGGCTTAGCTTTTGGGCATGCTTGCTCTAAGCACCATTTGTGCCAGCCATCCCACCTTCTTCACCCTTGACTGATTAAAAAAGCTTTGATTCAGAAGTAATTGTGACTTGTAGATGCCAAGTAGTTATTCATTACAAGGAAATGATTCTTCCACTTATAACAGCATTGTAGTTTCCAGTGGGAATGGTTTTACGTAAGATCATGGAAAGAGTAGAATACAAGAAAGGCTGCCACATACGTTTTTCTCTCTCCCAAGAAACCATGAACAACCCTGATGTAACTTTCATCAAGCTACTCTTCCTCCAGCATCTTGGACTTTTATATGCATACGTGGATGTATGGACACATGAAAACTGAGCCCACAGAACTCCAAACTCAGAACATGTTACCTTTGTTGTCTTTTCTAGAACTCTGACTTGAAGGAGTGAGATAGGGAAAACTTTTTAACTAACTAAACTAACTGGTAGAATGTTTAAAAAGTCAGCTAAATTTGACACCTCTGATCTTTAGTTTAATACAAGCTGTGCCTAACAAATATATAACTTGAGATAAGAAGAAAGGGAGACTTAGTACCTTTAAGGTTTAATTTCTATTCTATAGACTTGTGAGTAAAGGCTTTTTCTGATATACAGAACTAGAATTTATGAACTCCAGACTTGGATCTGATACTTTCTACTTGTGGTAATATGAAGTTCTATCTGTATGTCAGCTTTTCTCATATCTCAAATAAGTATAGCAACAATACAACCTCATTTGAAATCTGTGAATTTTTAAGATACTTTCTCCTTTTAAAATTTAGAATAGTACTATAGTCCGGTGAAATACATTTAGTCATAGTGTGGTATTATATTGCTTTTAGTATTTACATGTAACATATACAATATTAGTATATTGCTATTCTTTGTACTACATGGAACAGACAACCTCAATACACTATTATGTAAAAGATTGTTTTATGAACATCTGGAGAATACAAGAAGGTTGACAGACACTGGGCAGTGGTGGCACATGCCTTTAATCCCAGTACTCAGGAGGCAGAGACAGGCAGATTGTAGGAAGAGGCCACTAGTTAGTTCCCAGCAGCTTAGGCCCACAAAGAAACCATAGTATTTAAATCTCTGCTTTGCCCATTACATCTAGCTTCTTATTGGCTAACTCTTTCATCTTAATTTAACCCATCTCCATTAATCTGTCCATCACCATGCACTTGTGGCCTACCAGCAAAGATTCAGCACATCTATCTCTGGTGGTGTCTCCATGCCTTCTCTCCTATTCCACCTCCTTTCTCTAAGCATTTTGTTTAGTTTATCACCACTCTTCTCTGTTCCCCTATAGGCTCTGTTATGGGATCAAAGCAGTTCCTTAGTAACTAATAATATTCACAGCATATAAAGGGGAATCCCACAACACCTCCCCTTTTCTATTTAAATGAAAAGGAAGGTTTAACTTAACATAATAAATACATTAACAAAACAGGTGTCAAGCAATAATTACAGTTACAATATTTATATCTACTTTTTTTTCATTACTAAGGAAAACTACAACTATAACTATAAATTCTTCACTCCATCAAAAGACTCCAGAAGGATAATTGGCCTAACTAAATAGGAAGTGCATTGTAAGCAACTTCCAAAACTAGAATTAGCAGAGATATCTCACTGCCTGGACAGTCACCCAAAGTGTCTTCTGTACTGTTGGGGCATCCGATCTTCAGCCTACAGGCCCATAGTATCAGGCAGACTTTTCCATGAAGGAGAAAATTTCAAAGGCAGTTCTGCCTATATTGGCAGTTTGTCAGTCACTTTTTCTGTGTCCTGCTGAATGTCAGCAGATTCTTTTATGAAGCAGGAACCTCGAAGGATCATCTCACCTTTAGGCAAGTTCAGCAGTAATTTCTCTGCTGGTCCTGCATGTCCAGTTTCATCAAGCACTCCAGGAAAGAATAGTTTCTTGCCCAATGGGCTAACCAACTCCATAATGTAGCCTCTTCAATGCCCATCTTCCTCTTGAAGTAATTGGTGCTGCCAAGAGCAGATGTGTCTCAACTGTCATGAACAGTCCTACATTTTTAAAACACTTTAAATGCCATATTCTGGTAAGCTTTGAAAAAAACTGAATACTCCCTATCCATCTGAAATATATCTCTATACATCTAGAAAATCTAACTAACATGACTATACGCCTAACTATTATAGATGATTATCTATAAACTATATTTTAATTATACATTATATTTTTTAAATGATCTGAACAAACATAATGCCTTAATCAAGATCAGAAACACATATACACAATATAACAAAATTGACCTTAAATTTGTATCAATAAACCAAGATCCATACCAATGCAAATCTCTACAGCATATCTCCCTTTAAATGTAAACAAACATTCATAAGCAATATTTGGGAATATGTGCATAGTTCTTCTCCAAACTGCTTTTCTGCTTTTTTGGTTGGGCAAATTAATTTTTTGAGGGGTACTCAAGGTGACCTTTCAGGGGGTCTTTGTCCATCAAACCGTAAATAGTCTGGAATGATTCCATAGGTTCTCAACCTCTGTGGAAACAAAAGAAGAACATCTTTTTCAAAGCAACATATCCTTAGACCCAAATTCTTAAGTCAAGGTAGCTTTAAAGTATATATGTTGGTTACTTAGCTCCTTTAAGTAACAAAATTCAAAGAAAACACAATAATATATAATCCAGATTCTCTGTGAATTTTCCATCTTTATGTGGGTTGTTTTTACTTTATTACTTTTTAATATTTATTTTATTATATTTATTCCA
Source organism: Arvicola amphibius (assembly GCF_903992535.2). Classification (NCBI taxonomy): domain Eukaryota; kingdom Metazoa; phylum Chordata; class Mammalia; order Rodentia; family Cricetidae; genus Arvicola; species Arvicola amphibius. Next base: position 56,504,920 of record NC_052065.1, read on the forward strand.
TTAGTCTGTCTCTTTAAAGACTTTATTTACCTTTCTTTTTCTTTTTCTTTTTTATTAAAAATTTCCACCTCCTCCCCGCCTCCCATTTACCTCCCCTTCCCCCCTTCACTCCCCTTCCCTCTCCTGTCCAAAGAGCTGTAAGGGTTCCCTGCCCTGTGGGAAATCCAAGTTCCTCCCCGTCTTCATCCAGGTCTAGGAAGGTGAGCATCCAAACAGGCTAGCCCCCCTCCCCCAAAGCCAATATGTGTAGTAGGATCAAAATTCAGTGCCATTGTCCTTGGCTTCTCAGCAGCCCTCGTTGTCCGCCATGTTCAGGGAGTCCGGTTTTATCCCATGCTTTTTAAGTCCCAGTCCAGCTGGCCTTGGTGAGCTCCCAATAGATCAGCCCCACCGTTTCAGTGGGTGGGAGTACCCCTCGCAGTCCTGATTTCCTTGCTCATATTCTCCCTCATTCTGCTCCTCATTTGGACCTTGGGTGCTCAGTCCAGTGCACCAATGTGTGGCTCTGTCTCTATTTTCATCCATCGCCAGATGAAGGTTCTATGGTGATATGCAAGATATTCATCAGTATGACTATAGGATCTGGCCTTTTCCGGCTCCCTCTCCTCAGCTGCCCAAGGAACTAGCTGGGGAATCTCCCTGGATACCTGGGAACCCCTCTAGAGTCAAGTCTCTTGCCAACCCTAAAATGGCTCCCTTAATTAAGATATATACTTCCCTGCTCCCATATCCACCCTTCCTATATCCCAACCATCCCATTTGCCCAAGCTCTCCCCATCCTCCCCTTCACACTTTTCTCTCCCCATCTCCCTTTACTCCCATCCCACCCCGCCCCCAAGTTCCCAATTTTTGCCCAGAAATCTTAGCTACTTCCAATATCCAGGAGGATAACTATCTGTTTTGCTTTGGGTTCACCATCTTATTTATCTTCTCTAGGATCACGAATTATAGGCTCGATGTCCTTTAATTATGGCTTGAAACCAATTATGAGTGAGTACATCCCATGTTCATCTTTTTGGGTCTGGGTTCCTCACTCAGAATAGTGTTTTCTATTTCCATCCATTTGCATGCAAAATTCAGGATGTCATTGTTTTTTTATCGCTGAGTAGTATTCTAGCATGTATATATTCCAACAGTTTTTTCATCCATTTCTTCCACTGAAGGGCATCTAGGTTGTTTCAAGGTTTCTGGCTATTACAATAATGCTGCTATGAGCATAGTTGAAAGTGGGAAGTACTCTACAACATATGGGCACAGAAGACCGCTTCCTACGTATAATCCCAGCAGCACAGACATTAAGGGCAACATTGAATAAATGGGACCTCCTGAAGCTGAGCAGCTTCGTTAAAGCAAAGGACACTGTCACTAATACAAAAAGGCGCCTACTGACTAGAAAAGATCTTCACCAACCCCGCACAGACAAAGGTCTGATCTCCAAAATATATAAGGAACTCAAGAGCAATAGACTTAAAATGCTAATTAACCAATTAAAAAATGGGAGGGAGATCATGAGAAGAAAGAAAGTCATGTACCGTTGAGGGAACCTTCATCTGGCGATGGATGGAGATAAGACAGAGCCACACATTGGTGCACCGAACTGAGCGCCAAGGTCCAAATGAGGAGCAGAAGGAAGGAAACAATGAGCAAGGAAGTCTGGACTTCGAGGAGTGCTCCACCCACTGAGATGGTGGGGCGGATCCATTCGGAGTTTACCAGCCCAGCTGGACTGGGACTTAAAAAGCATGAGATAAACCGGTCTCCCTGAACATGGAAGACAATGAGGGCTGCTGAGAAGCCAAGGACAATGACACTGGATTTGGACCCTACTACATATACTGGCTTTGGGGGTCCTGGCCTGCTTGGATGCTCACCTTCCTAGACCTGGATCGAGGGGGGAGGAACTTCGACTTCCCACAGGGCAGGGAACCCTTACTGCTCTATGGACAGGAGAGGGAGGGGGAGTGGAGGAGGGAGGGGGGTAATTGGGAGGTGGGGACGAGGTGGAAATTTTTAATAAAAAAAATGGGGAGCTGAACTGAACAGAGAATTCTCAACAGAAGAAGTTCAAATGGCCAAAAGACACTTAAGGTCATGCTCAACCTCCTTAGCGATCAGGGAAATGCAAATCAAAACAACTTTGAGATACCATCTTACACCTGTCAGATTGGCTAAAATCAAAACACCAATGATAGCCTTTGCTGGAGAGGTTGTGGAGTAAGGGGTACACTCATCCATTGCTGGTGGGATTTCAAACCTGTGCAACCACTTTGGAAAGCAGTGTGGCGGTTCCTCAGGAAATTCGGGATCAACCTACCCCTGGACCCAGCAATTCCACTCTTGGGAATATACCCAAGAGATGCCCTATTATATTACAAAAGCATTTGTTCAAGACTTTACCTTTTTAAAAACCATTTGCTTCTTTTTATAACTGTCTATATTTTTTTCTTCTCTCTCCCAAGCCTATGTACATTTATCCAAGACTGTGACCCATTTAGAGGTCTTTTTTATCTATCTCTGTGAGTTGGAGACCAGCCTCATCTACGGAGCAAGTAACAAAACAGGTTTCAAGGCTACAGAAAACCCCTGTCTCAAAAAAAAAAAAAAAAAAACAAAAAAAAAAAACAAAAAAAAAAAAAAAATTTAAGAAAAAGATCTACTGAAATGTTAACTCTAATGATTCCTTCTATTTCTACTCTCTGTAAGCAGTCTGCCTACTCACATCCAGGAAAGTCCCAGAGTTTAGGAGTGGTAGCAGCAAATTATTCCCCTTTTTAGAAGGTTTTCTTTCATATAGTCCAGAGATGGCTTATTTTGTGCCACTTTAGAAATAAATGCGAGGGCAAATGACACATAATTACAACAATTTCTGAAATGCAACTTAAGGGGGCATTTTCTGAAAATTTGCATTGTTAGTATAATACCAAAATTACTAAAGTACATTAAAGTGTGTTAAGTATACCACCAGAAGGGGGTTATTCTTTTGGAGGGACATTCAAGTAGGGATACTTTTTTTTATAACAAACCCAAGATTCAGCTATTCCTTTATTTTTAGCTCAGAAACTTTCAGCAGGTTGTGCCACCAATCTTAGTGTTTCTCAAAGTGTGATTCCTAAGTCATATGTACTAGTAGCATGGGAGGTACCTGTTAAATAGTATATTCTCAGCGTAGCTTATATTGAACGAATCAGAATCACCAGAAAACAAGAGTAAAAAAAAAATCTAGCTAAATAGTTCCCTTGTTACCTGTTTACCTGTGCTAGTTTCCTGAGCTCATTTTCACATCTAACCTGTGTCATTTTTCCAGTATTGCTCTCCCCTTCTGTGTGTATCCTTTCTGCATTTAAATAGCTACAGCAAACCTTTCTGCTTCCTTTAAGACTCCCTTCAACTTTCTTCTAGCTACTTAAGTAGTCTTGTGACTTTGGAAGAATTACTTAAATCTCATGTGTTGGAATATAATAGTAGATTGGAATATAATAGTAGATACCTAAATCTTTCTTCCTTTCCTTTTTCAAGGCCACTGTCTTCAAGCCCCTTTCTTCATTTTTTGTAACAGAGCCGTGAATCTTATTATTCCACTTTTATCATGTGTGGACATGCACACAGCAAAATGAAAGAAAAATTAAAGTAGGAAGGGTGAGGAATAGAGAAAGGGGAAAGAAACAGAAGGGAGAAGGGATGGGGCAGAGGGGAGGAGAACAAAGAAAGATAAGGAAAAAAGCTTTATTTCTGTATTCTTTGAGCTCTTGCTGTATAGAAGACCACCCAAAAAGCATTATGGCTACAGAGATCAACAAGGCATCAATCCCAACCCTTAAACAGAGCAATTTCTAGTGGAGGGAGCATTCCTATCTAATACTGAGAGTACTATGGGAACTGAGGAAGAAAACCTGTATTCTGATCTGTGCAGGACGGATAGAATCAGGGTAGTCTGTTAAAAAAAATGTACAAGTCAGAGTTACAGAAAATATAAAACTTTAGAAGAAATATAGGAAGTGATCAGATAAGGCACAGCAAAGTTTACACGTGAATATTGGCAGGCAAACAGATTAGGTGGGTACTTGAACGTGAGGTGCCAGTGAGTTCTCTGAGTAAAAAAGGAACATAGATCGCTAATACTCTCCTAGAACTAAAAAGTAAAAATTAACCTAAAGAGCTGTATTGACGGATTGACATGGAAGTAAACAGTGGAGTTGTGTGGATGTGAAGAAAACAAGCAGTTAAAGGTAGTGAGCAGAGAAAAATCAATCCTCATAAGAGTCCAGAGAATCGTCCTCAGTGATTTCTTTCAAAATAGTCTCTTAGGGTCTTATCAATGTTCCTCTGCCCTCTACAGGTGTGAAGTAGAAACAGACAACCTCTGGAACGCCCCCACCTACACAAAAATGTCTCTCTGTGTGGGAACAGAAGCACTAGCACCCATTTGACATGCAGTTTGAGTCTCTTCTTTCAGTCTTTGCTAAATTCTCATCTGACTGCCTTTGTTATCTAAAGCAAAAGCAGTGCATCACTTTCCACATTAGTTTGACACACAGTCAAGAATTTAGAATACAAGTTAAGTGACCCATGTAGACACCCAAAAACCAGATAGGAGTTAATATGGTCATAATTAAATGAAGGAACAGTAGCACCTATTTGGGGTTGGTTCTAAATCCACCATCCAAGCAAGATTGGGATTATGGACGAAGTCAATGAGGCCCTTGTTATTTTTGAGAAGGAAGTTAGACTTTTCTGGAATTCAAGAAGTTTACAAAAGAGAAAGTCAAAGGACCTAGATTTCTATAGCTCTTCCACCAAACCATGAGCTATCTCTCTGCCCAAACTAGAAGCTAACTTGTATAAAAAGAACTGCCGGCCACAGAATTCCCTTTACCCTCCTTACTTAACTAAGGATGAGCATGTAACTAGACACTAGTTTTTGGCACCAACAGAATAATGGTGATGACAAGTCATCTTAAAATTGCTTGGAGCTGATTGTACCGTGTTCACCTAAAAGTTGACTAAGTCTTGTCCTTCACTCCACCCACTGGATCCAAATTGTTATTGGATACTTCCTGTCAGATTTCACCTCTAGGACTTGCTCTGTCAATGGGACAGGGCTCTGTATTACCATAATTCCTCTCAGCAGGGAGGATTTAAAAGGACATGTCAACAGTCTCAGAGCCTAGTTCAAACTCTGTGAGAAAAATTACTTTGCAAAATCTCTTTATGACACACATATATATGTTTGTAACATATATATATATATATATATATATATACATATATATATATGTACATATTATGCTAAAGTAGAAGGGGACTTAAGATAAACTTGAAGAAAAGGAAAGGGATGAACAGGAGCAAAGAAGAAGGTACACTAAGAGGGTAAGAGTAAAATAGAAAAGAAGACCAACATTGGTTACAATTTTCTATTATAATGGAAAGATCTGTTGCAGAAAGAAGTTTCTTTCATGAGGGATGAGAACTGCCATCATCTGCAGACATAAGGATAATCTTTATAATGTATATAGGAAAATTATTGAAAAGTACTGGGTTATGAATATGAGCAAAATAGTGAGTTTGGTTATGACATATATGAAAAATGCCATAATGAAATTCACTATTTTTAATCCTAATTTTAAAATTCATAATATTATAAAAGGGCCTTTGAGAAGATAATTTAAACCAATGTTTTTCCAATATTATGTCACCTCACTATGAAATTATAAATTGGTTCATCAGATAACAACTGGCACTTTGTAAAGATGAAATAATAAAATAAAAATATCACAATGATTACACATGCTAGCAATATGATTTAATGACTCTTCTTTTTATACTAGGTTGAAGAACACAAATTTCAAACATTCAGCTATTCTGATAGATGAAACTTGTAAATTTTTAATCACGTGAAGATATGTACATATGCATGCACCACAAGCAACACACAAATACATGTGCAAAAATGTGCATAAACATACTGAAAGCTTTTATTGCTTTGTATAGAAAGGGTATGCCACATTTTTGAAATGCAACTTTTTTTTTCTACCAAGTTTGAAATTCATTGTCTTCGCATGACTCACTGTGTCACACTGCAACTTCCATCTACTTCAGAACCCAGTAATATCACTCTTGGGCATATACCCAAAGGATGCACCACTCATACCACAAGGACATTGCTCAACTGTGTTCATCGCAGCATTATTCATAATAACCAGAACGTGGAAGCAACCGATGATGTTCCTCAACTTCGGAATGGACAAAGAAAATGTGGTACATTTACACAATGGAGTACTAGGCAGAGGTAAAAAACAATGACATCCTGAAATTTCGCATGCAAATGGATGGAACTAGAAAAATCCATCCTGAGTGAGGTAACTCAGGTCCAGACTCGAAAAACATTGTATGTACTCACTCATAAGTAGATATTAGACATAAAGCAAAGGATAACCAGCCTATAGTCTATAATTCCAGAGAAGCTAGGCAACAAGGAGAACCCTAAGAGACACATACAAGGATCCCCCTGAGAAGGGGAAACAGACAAGGCCTCCTGAGAAAATTAGGAGGGAGGAGAATAGAGGATAGAAGGGGAGGGGAAGGGGAAATGGGGAGAGAGGAGGAGAACATGAGAGAATGGGATGCTCAAGAAGGGGGAAGGACAGTGAGGGAGAGAAAGGAAAGAATTATCTTGGTTGAGGGAGCCACTAAAGGAATAATGAGAAATATGGCACTAGGAAAATTCCCAGAAATCCACAAGGATGCCCAGCTAAGACTCTAAACAACAGTGGAAAGGATGCCTAAACTGGCCTTCCCCTGTAATCAGACTGATGACTACCTTAATTGTCATCATAGAACCTTAAATGAGCAACCGATGGAAGCAGATGCAGAGATCCACAGCGAAGCACTGGGCTGAGCTTCCTGTGACTAGCCCAAGAGAGGGAGGAGTGATAATATGAGCAAAGGGGTCAAGACCATGAGGGTGATTCCCACAGAAACAGCTGACCTGTGTTAGTGGGAGCTCACTGACTCTGGACTGATAGTGGGGAAAACTGCATGGGACCAAATGAAGCCCACTGAATGTGGGGGACAGTTGTGAGGCTTGGACAATCTGTGGGGCCACTGGCAGTAAGACCAGAATTTATCCCTAGTGCTTGAAATGGTATCTAGGAGTACATTCTTTTTTGAGGGATACCTTGCTCAGCCTAGATATGGAGGGGGGCTTGGTCTTGCTTTAAAGTGAAGCTTCAGACTTTGTGGACTCCCAGTGGGAAGTCTTACCCTTTCTGAGGAGTGGATGGGAAGGTGGGAAGGTGGGGCGCAAGGAATGTAGAGGAAGAGGGAGGAGAGGAAGGAGTGTGAGCAGAAATAGCTATGTAAAATGAGAGAAAAGATAGTATTATACAAAATTCTTAGTAGAAGATAATAATCATGAATAAAAAATCCTTTTATTTTTTCCTTTTTTCTTTTAAATTTTGTTTTATTTGGGGGTATGCAGGGGCAGAGGGCAGATGTGAAAGGATGGGGAAATGATACATGATGTAAAATATACATAGAATAATCTTTTTAAATTATAATTAAAAAATTGAAAAAGAAACTTGATACCTTCAATAGATGAGATTACCAATGATGTGTTATAGGTAGGTCACAGGTTGAGGGTTGCAGAGATAAATCAGCCAAGGCTGTTGGGGAAGAAGTGTTTCCTAATATAAAAAGCAACCTCTATTATCTGTAGATTCTTCTGATTTTGATTATATAGCAATCCTATTGGGATCCTTCTCTTTTTCTTGCCAGAAAAAAACGATCCTATTTGGGGGTCCTTTTGTACAGACCTATGTCTAAAAGGAATGATAAAACAGGGTTTCTGGAACTTTGGTCTTTATTGTTTTCCAAGATATGTAGGGTCCTACTTTCCCCATTGTGATACCCCACAAAGGAGGCCGAACCAAGTGAAACTCTGCTGTAACTCCTATATACACCAGATTGTCTCAACATCAATTACTTTTGGACAAGAGAACATGTTTCTGCAGTCCCTGGAAAGCACAGAGCATAAAAACTCTCTGTGCTTATATGCAATGGAATGGTCATCTGCATTTTTTAACGTTAAGAGAGAAACAAAAACATGATTTGAAAGCAAATGAAGAATACAAGGAATGCTAGTCTACACTGAGAGGTACAAATGCAAGTGGCCAGCCAGTTCTCACCATTTCTATACCTCTCCAGCCGTGGTCCACTGACAACCATTTCCACTTCTTTGGTTTCCCATGTTGAGAAAAATGAAGCTTTTGGGGCACTGAATCTGCCTCTCTTCCCGATAGTTTTTCTTTTTTTTTTTTTTTCTCTCTCATGGTTTATTTTTTTTTTATATTTAAAAATTTCCATCTCTTTCCCTCCTCCTCTCCCCTCCCTCCCCTCCTCCTCCCCCTTCCCTCCCCTCCTTTTCCCCCTTCCCTCCCCTCCCCTCCACCCATACCTCCCCTCCCTCCCTCTCAAGGCCAAGGAGCCATCAGGGTTCCCCACTCTATGCTAAGACCAAGGTCCTCCCAACTCCCCCCTGGTCCAGGAAGGTGATCGACCAAGCTGAGAAGGCTCCCACAGAGCCCGTCCATGCAGAAGAATCAGAGCCCGATAGTTTTTCAAGAGAACTTCTGAGAACAATAAAGCCAGTCAAAAGCCAGGTTTCTGAATTGTAACATTGGCCCAATGGAAAATTAATGGCTAAAAAATTGTCACTCTTATAGGCACTGAATATTACTTGATTTCCACAAAGTCCAAATACAGAAGTGAGATCAGTGACTAGGATAAGAATCTTGTGACATTTTTAAATCAATTCTTAATGTCAGAATATATTCATTACCCTTTTTTTCATAGCTTGAGTCTTCTGTCCTGAATACTGTGTTAAATCCTACAAAATCTATCTAAATTCTTTCTCTCCTGAAAATATTTTCCTACTCTATTCTAAATTGGCATTGTTATCTGCCACACTGATTTGATTTTTTCACTGTGTTGTGATTATCATCACTTTATGTGTCATATATGAAATTTTGTGTATCAATAATCTGACATCAATAAGAGGATCTGAGCGTATAACTCAGTAGTAGAGCACATTTTAGCAGATGTAATACTATGTATTCACAACAATGTACAAAAAAGGAACTAAGGCGTATTGCTAATTTATAATCAAGTATTTGCTTACACCAATATTAGTAACCAAGTGTAATTATAGTAAGACAAATGAATGGCTACAATAAGGAAAAAAAAGAATTGAGAATATTCTCAGTTACTTGAAATGCTTCTAAAAATGGTCTAGTCTTTATGCTTATAGTCACTCTCTCTATAGATATGCATATATATGTATATATATGTGTGTGTGTGTGTGTGTGTGTGTGTGTGTCCGTGTCCCATTTTCTCTTCAGCATCTCTAACCCATTCTTCTTTCATACTGTTTGAAATCCATATGTGTTTTTATTAACTTACAGTTAGTGTCAGATTGCATCAGTTACACATTAAGAGGGTGATCAGACTACCTCATCAGACACTGCAAAACTAGAGAACTAAAGAAGCTTACCTCCTTACACACTGACTCACCAATACCAACAAAGCTGCTTTGGAAGTTAGCTGCTTCAACACCTTCCTTTTTTCCATACAAGTAATTCAATAATCATTTAACAGTGCTAATGTGTTTGCTTTTAATTTGTTAACTTACTACTGAAAAAATTTAAACATAAAATCAGTAAAGAACATCATAATGGCATTCTCTTGCTTCTTCGTGCTCCATTTTTCATACTCCACCACTTCTACTTTACCTTTCACCTCCTGTATTACTTTTTAAACAATGTTTTACATCTTATCCTTTTACCCATAAATATTTAAAGAAGGCTTTTTTAACAGAAAAACATATTTTAAGCATGGTTCTAATGTCCAATGTCATTATTAAGTCCTTTTGAGAATTATTCCTCAGTCTCATTATTCCCATTACATGGAATTATTTCCATTACATGGTGGAAAGCTTTGGCAGGTAGGAAGGAGAGGAAGAAGATGCACTTTTCTTGGCTAGTCAATTTCCCTCTCAGAGAAATTCCTTTCTCCATCTGTAAAATAGAGATGAGCTAGCTAACATTCTGTACATTCTGAACTAGTACAATTCTGTCACACAACTCCAGTTAGAAATCTAAGCACATAGCGGACTGACACCTAGAAGCAGCATAATAAAAAAATTCATGACTCCCTGTGTAGAAGGGCTATGTTAACCAATGTATACTAGGAGGTTTTATAACTTCCATTATTCCAAGTTCCTTGCTTTATAATAGTGGAACTATTACTTCATTGCCCTTTTGTGTAATCACATCCCATTATTGGGTCAAGGTATTTGTTATCAATTAAATGTCAATGTCTCCGGCATCAACAATTGCTTGCTACTCAACTGTGACTTTTTACCTTGAAATTGTACTTGTACCTCTATTGTGTAACAAATATTCCTGTTCTTGTTCAGTTCCTATTGTATCATATTATAATTGTTTTGGTAACAAGGTTCTTTATATCATTTTATCCCACTTCCATTTATCTGACATTAAAATTTCTAGATTCTGACATAAAGGAAATCTCATCTCTAGCTTTTTGCATTGATCTGGAAGAAGTAGGCAGAAATGAGAAATAAACACTTGTCCAAACCAGGAATTTATTGAGAGGTACTAATGTTCTGCCAACTGGTTTCTCTATGTTCCCCCTTGTCCACCCACCTTCCTTTAGACATCACAATGATCTAAGGTTTCACATGTTGTTCTTCTAAACCAGTGCCTCTCAACTGTAGGTCGCAAACTCTTTGGGGGAGTCACACATTAGATATTCAGCTTATGATTCTAACAGTAACAAAATTACAGTTATGAAGTAGCAAGAAAAATAGTTTTATTGTTGGTGTCAACACAGCATGAGGAACTGTATTAAAAGGTCGCATCATTAAGGACGTTGAGAAGCACATTAGAGTCAGAGCCATCAGAGCTTCCTTTATCCATTTCTTCCTCTTTATCCTCCAGTATTGCCCTCTCCTGGCATGCCTCCCCCAAAATACTTTTCTCATTTTCCTCTATATCCTAGTATTCCCCTTTCAGAGCTCCTCTCCCCATCCTTACTATGGACCCTTTCCGCTTTCCTCATATCTGCAATTACTCCACACCAAACAAGAGAGAATATGTGTCTTTTGTCTTTCTGGAGCTAAGTGGCCCCACTACACAATGTTTTCTAGTTCCATTCATTTACTTGCAAAGTTCATGACTTCAGTTTTCTTTAGAACAAAATAGTATTCCACAGTGTATAATATACTATGTTTTTATAATCATTTGTCAGATGAGAGACATTTAGGTTGTTTCCATTTCTCAGCTATGGCTAACAGAGCAGCAATGAGCATGGCTGAGAATATATCTGGGGAGTAAAGCATGAGTGCTTTGGACCTATACCACAGAGAGCTATAGCTAGCTGGGTCATATGATAGGTTTAGTTTGAGCCTTTTGAGATTTCTCAGTACTGATTTCTATAGTGGCTGAACCAGTATCCAGCACCACCAATAGTGTGAATGAGGGTTCCCTTTACCACACACTCCTTCCAGCACTTGTTATCCATTATTTTGTTAACATGTGTCTTTTTGACTGAAATCAAAATTTTGACTGAAATGAAAATTTTGATGAAATCTCAAAGTTGTTGACTTGCATCGCCATAATTGGTAGGGACAATGAACATCTTTTGAGATATTTCTTAGTCACAACTAAATCTTCTTCAGAAAACGCTGTTCAGATCTGTTTACATTTTACTGTTGGGTACTTGTTTTAGGACTTTTGTTTTGTTTTGTTTTAGGTTTGGGGTGTGTGTGTGTGTGTGTGTGTGTGTGTGTATTCGGGGTGTTAATCCTCTGCCAGATATATAGGTGGCAATGATTCTTTCCCACTCTGTGGTTTACCTTTACATTCAACTGATAGTATTCTTTTCTGCAAAGACACATTTTAGTGTTATAACATCTGATTTAATTATTGGCCTTAACTTCTGGGAAAATAAAGTCCCATGACGAAAGTACTTTCTTATCTGTATGTGTAGGGTGTGGCTTACCCTTTCCTCTAGAAGTTTTAGCATTTCAGGCTTCACATTGTGACGTAATAAAATAAAACTCCACTTTGAGTTTATTTTTTTGTACAGCATGATAGATATATGACTAATTTCATCCTTCTACATATGGATATACAGTTTTCACAGTACAAATTATGGAAGAGCCTGTCTGTTCTCCAGTCTGTATTTTTGACATTATAATCAAATTTTAAATGGTTATAATTGTGTATACTCATGTTTTGGATCTTCTATCTTATTCCATTGGTCTATCCTGTCTTTGAATAAGGGCCATGATATTTTTATTATTATACGTGTGTGATACATATTGAAATCTAGAATAATAATCTTTCCAACTTTTTTCTTTTTGTTTAGGATTACATTGGGCTATCTGTGTCATTTTGTTGGTTTCATATGAATTTTAGGATATTTTCTATTTCTGTGAAGAATTTTGTGGGGATTTGAGTGGGGTTGTATTAAATCATTCAATTGGTTTTTGGCAGGATGATCACTTTCAAAATAATAATTCTACCAACCTATGATCATGGGGTGGGGTCTTTTGTCTTCTAGTGTCTTCTTCAATCTCTTTATCAGAGATTTGAAACTTTCATTATAGACGTTTTTTCCCTCCTTGGTTAGGTCTCTTCATGGATATTTTATTTTCTTTGATGCTATTATAAATTGGGATTGTTTTCATGAGCATGTTTGTTTGACTGTGGAAAAACTAATTATTTCTGTAAGTTGATATTGTATCCTGTTACTTTGCTGAAATTGTTGATTATTTCTAGAAGTATTCTGGTAGAATTTTTAAGGCTCTCTTATGTATAACACAAAATCTAAAAACAGGGATAATTTGACTTCTTATCTATTAGTATTCCTTTAGTTTCTTTCTCTTATCTAGTATTTGTCAAGCACTATATGGAAAGGAATGGAGATAGAGGACAGACTTAGCCCATTACTGATTTTGACTCATTTCTTGAAAATTTCCCTGTACTTTGGATGATATTGGCTATGGATTTGTCATATATAGACTTTCCCTCTGGTCCTATTATGGCCAGAAATTTTTATCATGAAGGCATAATGGATTTTTGTCAAAGGTCTTTTCCACATCAGATTATATAATTTTTATCTTAAGCACATTCATATGTTTTGTTACACTTAGTGATTTACATGGTAAACCAACCTTGCATCTCTAGAATAATGCTATCTTGATCATGGTAGATGATCTTTATGACAAATGCATGTATTGGATTTGCAAGTATTTTGTTGTCTAATTATTAATCTATATTCATCAGAGATCACAGTCTGTACTTTGATTTTTTTGTTGTTATATATTTACCTGGGTTAGATAGTAGAGTAATACTGTCTTCATAGAAGTTGTATGGAAGTACTACTTCTGTTTCTTTCTTTTGTTTTTAATAATTGTAGAAATACTGGCTGCAAATCTTCCTTGAAATTCTGGAATCTGCTCTAAATTTTTCTGGGACTGGGCTTTTTTTAGTCAGAAGATTTTAATTACTATTTCAATTGCCTTATTTTGTGGACATGCTTAAATTTTTATTTCCTTTTGATCTCACTTCAGTGGTTTGACTGAACCTATTAATTTATCCATTTTTTAAGATTTTCTAACTTAATAGAGTACAGATTTTTTAAGTATTCCCTTATTATGTTCTGAATTTTTTGGCACCTACTGTAATGCTTTTCTTTTCCTCTATAATTCTGATAATTTTACCAGTCTCTTTCTTTTGGTTATTTGGGTCAAGAATCTGTAAGAATGGCCAAGATCAAAACCACTGATTACAACTTATGCTGGAGAGGTTATGGGGTAAATGGAACACTTCTGCATTGCTGGTGGGAGTGCAAGCTGGTACAGCCTCTTTGAGAAAATTAGGAAACAACGTTCCTCAAGACCCAGTAATACCACTTTGGGGTATATATCCAAAGGATGCTCAATTGTGCCACAAGGACATGTGCTCAACTATGTTCATAGCAGCTTTGTTTGTCATAGCCAGAACCTGAAAACAACCTAAATGCCCCTCAACCAAAACAAATAAGGAAAATGTGGCACATTTACACAATGGAGTACTACACAGCAGAAAAAAATAATGACATATTGAATTTTACAGGAAAATGGATAGAGCTAGAAAACATCATTTTGAGTGAGGTAACCCAGACATGAAAGACAATTATCACATGTACTCACTCCTCACTCTTAAGTGGTTTTTAAACATAAAGCAAAGAAAACCGGACCACAAATCACAATCCCAGAGTACTTAAACAACAATGAGGATACTAAGAGAAACATACATAGATCTAATCTATATGGGAAGTAGAAAAAGACAAGATCTCCTGAGTAAATTGGAAGCATGGGGACCTTGGGGAGGGTTGAAGGGGAGGGGAGAAGTACAGAGGGAAACAGAGAAAATTTAGAGCTCAATAAAAATCAATAAAAAAATGAAAAAAGAATGTCAGTTTTGTTTGTCGTTTTAAATAATTAGATTTTAGATTCCCTGATTCTTTATACTGTTTACTTAATTTCTATTTAATTAACTTCAACTTTGATTTTTAGATTTTCTTGTCATCTACTGGATTTGAGTTTGGTTTGACTTGATTTTTCCAGTTCTTGAGTTACATCATTAAATCATTTATTTATGCCCTTTTTTGTTTTTTAAATTTCCCTAGTAAGACTGAGTTCATGTCTTATAGAGTTATTATTTTATTGTTTTTTCATATTTATTTCCAGAATTGTTTTTATTTATTCTTTGACCAAATTTATCTTTTGGTAATAAATTGTTTAATCGCTATGAGTTTATGCACTTATTAGATACTTGTTTGCTGTTTATTTTAACTGCATCATGTGTAGATTTTATACATGAAGCTATTCCATTTTTTTTCTTTGCTTTTTAAGATTTGTTTTGTGTACCAACACATGATCTATTTTAAATAAGTTTCTATGGGCTGCTGAGTAGAATGTATATCTTGTGGAGTTTGAGTATAATATTCTGTAGATATCTGTTAAGTCTATTTGATGTGCCATAATTTTTAATCCCGATGCTTCTCTTTTATTTTTTGTCCAGATGATCTGTCTATTAAAGTTGAGTATTTAAATCATCTGCTCTTAATAGGTTGATGTTACTCTGTATCTTTAATTTTGATAGCATATCTTTTTAATAGCATAATACTAATACTTTATTGATTCTTTGGGAATTTCACATCATGCACCCTAATCCCAATCACCTCTCAATCCCTCCATATCTACTCTTCTTCCTTGTAGCATCACCCTAAAAGAAAACCCCCAAAGAAGCAAAACCAAAATAAAACCAGCAGAAAAACCACTTTACTCCTCTGTCTTCTTGTCTCTCCATCTCTTCGTTCATCCTAGTGGCATTGGGAGCTGTGGTGTATCATGTATTATACCCTTTCATTCAGTAGGCCCACCTGCAAATGTTCATTACAGTGAGTCATTGGTCTAGTTCAAGACCTCTGGATTATGGCACACCATCATCACTGGACCTTCACCAAAACTCCTCTTAGATATCCTGCTGTTGCCCCTAGTTTTGGAGATCTTGTGACTATTCACTATGCAGGACCAGACTTTTCATGATATCCACAACCTAAGACCCAGGATGTGGGTCTGAGTGGTAGTTGAGCTAGTCAGTCTGGGCCACTGGGACTCCCTCCCTCTCAAGCAAGGGGTGGAGACAGATCACCTAGGCCCAGGTGATATTGCTCCCAGTTGGGGGATGACCATCTCTCCTACTTCAGTGTCCAGCAGGGGCAGAGGCTGCTATCCCAGGGTCAGTGAAGAGCAATCCTGGTTCAGTTTAGTCCTCGAATTTTAGCAAGCATGGTTCCTATGTGGTGCAGGAGTTCCTTCTGTATTTTTGCTGCTTTCATTAGTTAATGAATAAAAAAAAAACTGCCTTGGCCTAGTTGATAGGGCAGAACTTAGGTAGGCAGAGAAGACAGAACTGAATGCTGGGAGGAAGAAAGGCAGAGTGGGAGAGAGCCTCCATGGAGCTTCCAGAGACAGACATGCTGAATTTTTCCCGGTAAGCCACTGCCACATGGTGATACAAAGATTAATAGAAATGGGTTAAACTGAGATGTTAGAGTTAGTCAATAAGAAGTTAGAGCTAATAGAGCAAGCAGTGTTTTAATTACTATAGTTTTTGTGTGGTTATTTCTGGTGTAAGCTAGCCAAGTGGCTGGGATGAACAAGCAAGCCCTTACTCTGAAACACTTATGACCCTCTGTGATAACATGGGCCATGAGCATCAACAAAGACTCCAGCTGCAGCAGGAATACAGACGCAGACATTGCCTTCAACAGCAATTCAGGCTCAGAGGATACCATGACCCTGGGTGACAGAACAGGTCACTCAGATCTCTGTGGCCTCAGCCGCAGCATGGCCCTCGACATCAATTTTAGGAAATTGTGTACATCAGAGTTTGGTGAATATATGTTTAGAACTGTAATGTCTTTCCTCTTGATTAACTGTTTCCTCGAGTAAAATGAATTGTCCTTCATTATCTCTTCTGGTTAAAGTTTGAAATCTGTTTCATTGGCTATTAACAGAGCAAATCCTGCTTGCTTCTTAGTCATATTTGATTGAAATACTTTTCCCCATCATTCCACTTTTAAGTGGTGTCTGCATTTGGAAATACGAGTTTCTCATAGACAACAGACAGACGACTTTTGTTTCTTAGCCCATGCAGGTAACTAAGGTCCTTTGATTGAATCTTGAGGCCATTAATATTTAAAGTTATTCTTGAAAGGTATGCTGTGATTGATGCCATTTTTAAAATTCTTCTTTTGGCTTTGAGTAATTATGGCTTCATTTTTTGGTAGTCTCTTGGCAATGCATATCCCCTTCTTTAGTCAAAACTATTGCTTTCAGTATTCTCTGTAGGGCTCATCTGATGGACATGAATTGTTTTAACTTTAAAGTTTCCATTAAGAAATTAGCTGTTAGTCTGAAGGGTTTTCCCTGATGTGTGATCTGTGGTTTTTCTCTTGCAGTTTTCAGTATCCCTTTTGTTCCATGTAAATAATGTTTTAACTCCAGCATACTTTAAGGAGTTTCTTTTCTGATCCTGTCTGTCTGGTGTTCTGAGTGCTCCTTGTATTTGTATGGATATGATTTTCCTTGATTTCAAGAAGTTTTATTTGATCTTCTTGAATATCTGTTGACTGAGTTTTCTGTCCTGCCCAGCTCCCACAATCATTAAGTCCCAAAGAAGTCACACAGAGGTCTACATTAATTATAAATGGATTGGCCCATTAGCTCAGGCTTCTTATTAACTCTTATAACTTATATTAGCCCATTATTCTTGTCTATGGTAGCCATGTAGCTTGGTACCTTATTCGGCAGGGCAGTCACATCTTGCTTCTTCTGTGGCATGGACAGGACTGTGTCCTCTTCCCAGAATTCTCCTGTTCTCATTGACATGGCTCTACTTCCTGTCTGGTTGTCCCGCCTATACTTCCTGCCTGGCTACTGGCCAATCAGCATTTATTTAAAATATAATTGAAAAAATACAGACCATTGTCCCACATTAAAGATCTACCCCCATGACATTAATCTAACATTGTTATCCTTCATCTACAGCTTATTATTAGGTTTAACCTTATTATGGTATCCCAGAATTTTTGCATGATCCTTTTATGGTACTGGGTTTATTAAATTTTTATATTCTTTGAGTAGTCCTTTCCTCTTTTTATTTTTGAATCCCTATAATCTATCTTCTACTTGATCTGTTCTATTCATAAGGTATTCCCCTAGTTTTTCTAATTTAATTATTGAGTTTTTAATCACATCATAATTTCAGTTTGAGTTTTTTTTCAGTATTTCTATTTCTCTAGTGAATTTGGTTTTCAAATCTTGAATTGTCTTTGTGATTTCATATAGCCATATCTTTGTGTTCTATCAGACAGCACTCAGGGATTTATGTTTATCTTCTTTAATTTCATTGAGTAATATGTGAGTGAATGAGTATGTGTGAGTGCGTATGTGTGTGTGTGTGTGCACACCTTATACAGATAAGTAGAGTCTTCACCCCTTATCAAGAAAACTACTCTAGGCAACAGATGAGGACCATGACATAAAAACACAAGCAATCAAAATGCAGAGTTGTGGAGGCAAGTGCCAATGGATACATCTATATAATACTCCCACAGCTAAGGCTCAAAAAAAAATGCAGAAGAGCAGATGAGAAGGTTGTTAGAGCCAAAGAACCAGGGAGTTTGCTGTAAGATTTTGTCTCTTAATGATGTGAGAAACTTCATTCCTAAAATCTCATCAACATTACTACCTAAACATGAGGTAAATAAGAACAACATCAATAGACATGCCAAAGTGGGTAGGGCAAAAAATCCAGGAGACTGTAGTTCTACACAAAGAACATGCAACTGAGGAATGCTGAGAACAGGAGAAATAGTCTTCCCCAGGAAAGAGGATGCCAATTGGTTATCTAATACCAACTGATCAGCCCTTAAAAAACATATGTACAAGAACTTTATACAGACTGAGCAGGTAGCATTTATGTACTTAAGATATATCTTGTGTGTGTGTGTGTGTGTGTGCGCGCGTGTGTGTGTGCACGCGCGCGCGCGCGCGAGCGCGGTCACACGCAAATGGTAGTTTGAATGTAACTGCCCCCCCATAATCTCATAGGGAGTGGCACAATTAGGAGGTGTGGCTTGGTTGAAATTGCCATGGCCATGTACGCCACTGTGGGGACACACTTTGAGGTTTCCTAAGCTCAGAATACCACCCAGTGTCTCAATTGATTTCCTGTGCCCCTGCAAGATGTAGGACTCACAGCTACAGCTCCATCACCATGTCTGCCTACACATTGCCATACTACCTGCCATGATGGTAAAGGACTGAACCTCTTGAACTGTAAGCAAACCACTGCAATTAAATGCTTCCTCATAAGAGTTGCCATGGTCATGGTGTCTTTGCACAGCAGTAGAAACCCTAACACTATGTATATATGCATATATACACATATGCATGTAACAACAATTAAAGAAAAAGAGTCTCTACATTTAAAAGAGAGTGAGTAGGCATATGTGGGATGGTTTTGAGGGAGAAAAGAGAAAGGAGAAATATCATTATATTATCAAAAATGAATTACAGAAATAATAATATAAACTTTGGGAACTGGAGGGGTGGCTCAATGGTTAAGAATATTTTCTGCACTTCTACAGAACGTGGCTTCAGTTCCTGGCGCCTATGTCAGGTAACTCACAACTCGTGTAATGTTAGTTCCAAGGAATCCAATTCCCTTCTGGTCTTCGTGGGTTCCTGGACACACGTGGTACACCTGCATACACTCAGGAAAATACCTACATAGCTAAAATAGTTAAGGAATAAAATTGCAATATAAACTCTATAAGTAACTCATGAGAAAACACAGTGGTGACACCACAGTCCTCTTTGTCATTAGTCATTTCTCCATGAGTATTAGAGATGGCAATACTTTCAAGGAGGAAGGAAAAAACGTGTTTGGGCCTAATGCTGGAGCTGTGCCAGCCAACCTGGGCTAAAGGAGAGGTCCTTACAACTACTTGAAGGCCCGCTGAATCTCACAGCTACTGAGCCAGTAGAAAAATCATATTACCCTGATCTGTCCTTGCTTGGCCTAATATTTCAGAGCCTTAGATCTGGCAGCCAACTGGAAACCTTATTGCAGTCACTGCTGACTGTGCCAGCCAGTGTGTGGGTTTTCCCTGACAGAGGCCAGTCAGGCTGAGGGAGAGATTAAGGTTGGAACTGCTTTCTCAGCTGAGGCTTTGTTGGTATTCAGTGATCAAGGTCATTCCCATGCCACAGGCCTTGAGAACTGTCCCTGTGAGCACTTGGGGAAGGTAACCACCCCCTGAAGGAATGCCTGGAGGACTGGATATTTCAACAAAATAACAAAATAGGCTGACAAACAAAGATGTGAGACGATTGCTGCTAGAATTTGAAAGCTCGTGGGGAGAGGAGGAATATTTCAGGAA
Source organism: Arvicola amphibius (assembly GCF_903992535.2). Taxonomy (NCBI): domain Eukaryota; kingdom Metazoa; phylum Chordata; class Mammalia; order Rodentia; family Cricetidae; genus Arvicola; species Arvicola amphibius. The sequence goes on from NC_052065.1 coordinate 56,524,999, forward strand.
ACAGAGTAAGGCTCCAAAGACTTGTCAACAGGCTGAATAAGTGGTTAAACCTGATCAGATGATTGACAGTTACAAATGGAAAAGTCGACACTTGGATGCTGAGTCACCTGACTTCACAGAATGAAAGAGATTGCCCTGCATGCAGCTTAAAGGAAAGGGACTTGAGACTTTCCTTAATAAGTATCACCAACATTAAGATTCCAAAGCCAAAAGTCAAATGACAACTTCGGCTTCATCAGTATGTGCATGGGGTTTAGGCCAAGGGAATCAACAGTCCATTTCCACTCTGCTCTTTCTAGGCTCTTACTGAAGAGATCTGTCTAGCACAGAGTATCATATATTAAGGGGGCCATATGTATGATGTATCCAGAAGGGAGTGAACAGACAGAGGAGGGGAGTATAAAAGTTGGATCTATGTCTGTTTATGCTGGAGACAGCAAGACTTGCGGGGAGGAGCTCTCTGCCTTGAGGTTTCTAAAGAACTGCCAGGGACAGGAAGAACAGATAGGGCAGGAGAGTTTCCTAAAGGTAGAACTGAAATTTATGATTTCACGATAGGAGATAGATTTGAACTGAAAATAAAGAACTTTCTAAATGAGTGGGCTATGGGCGAAACAGGTTATCTTTAGATGGAGTGAGCTCCTTATCAAGGGTGCTATATAAGGAAAAAAACACATTGACAAGTCCTTACATAGGATGCTGCCTAGGAGAATCATGTATCACCTAAGGTGCACAGGGGTGGTTTAGGGGACCTCTTAGATATCTAATCTTGGAGGTGGCCCAAAAGACTGATGAGAAGAGGTATGTAGCGTCCAGGGTGAGTCAACTGATGAGAGAGGTGAGGAATAGACCAAAAAGGCCAGTCTGTTGGCACATTACAGTTAGTAGCTCCTTGTTATATTGACAAAGTTCACACCACAGTAAGCTTAGCAGTTATATAACCTCTGGCTTCTAGAAGATTTATAAATACAAAGCGCTTTTGAATTCAGTCCATCAAACGAACTCAATTGCTCAGTAAATCAATCACATATATTTCATGGAGTTTAGGCCTTTTTTTTTTTTTTGCAGGAGAGAGCAAAGGATCCTCTCATCTCCTCCCATACAAAAATTTCATGATCTGGGGGATGTAGATCGAGATCTAACTGATAGCGTACCACCCCCAAACTAGTGGAGGACATGGTCTCCAGTTTTACAAATAGGAAAACAAGAATTTCACTTTGGTAAGTGGTCAAGGAAGCAGACTGAAGTTATCATAAAGGCAGGCCAACAAATGACCACTCAGTTATCTTACATACTTAGCATGCCTAGCATGTGAAAAGACAAAGATTGCTCTCATGGTGATGGTTTACTGCAAACTGGGAATTCTCCTGTACGTTTTGATTTTAATTCCTAGTCATTCGTTCATCAAAGTCTTTGCTCTGAGAACTGTGTGTCAGGCATTGATACAGGCTCTGAGCATATAGAAGTAAATAAAGCAAATAAGATACTGTGTTTTAAAAAACACATTAAGCAATAAAGTTAAAGAAGCAAGCTGAAAAGTAAGCAATATTGTGAAAAGATATAAAGCGGGATAAAGGGAATTAAGAGGCTGTGTTGTGTGTGCTGAGATACACGTCTGTAATGCAAACTCTGGGAAGGCAGAAGCAGGAGGGCTGTCATTTCAAGGCCCACCTGTACTGCCTAGCAAGCGTGAGGCCAAATTGAACGACATAGTGAGAGTCTGTCACACACAGTAAGGCCTCCAAATAAGGGACAGGATTTCAAAATAAGTTTTCCTGCACCTTTTCAGCCTAAGTAAAAGACATTTGAGAATGGCTCTTGATTGTCAGCTTGGTGTGAAGTAGAATCACCGTGGAAAGAAACTTCTGGGCACGTCTGTGGGGGAGTTTCTAGATTAGGTTCATTGAATTCAGGAAGATCCACCCCAATTGCAGGTGATGCTCAATGAATTGATTGACACTTCAGACTGAATAAAAAATAGAAAGTAAGCTGAGTACGAGCATTCTTCTCTCTGTGTTTCCTGATAAGGGACACAGTGTCCGAACTGCTGCTTCACATCCCTGCCACCACAGATACAGCTGCACCCACCATGACACCTCGCCGTGTATGACACCTTCTCCATCATGTTGGACTCTACCTTCAAACTGGGAGCCAAGATAAACCACCCCTTTGCCTAAGTAAATTTTGTCAGGTATTTTTTCAAAACAATCTGAAAAGTAATTAATAAAAGCAACAACACGGCAGAAAAAACTAGGATTCATATAATACTGGGTACAACTGTAGTTCCACAAATTCTATGTGATAATGTTTCCTTTGGGAAGACATAGATCTTCATTTGCATAGTCAAGGAATTGGACCTACAAACTTTGTAAGATTTCTTCTCTATTTTTTTCACATTCTATTGGACACTGATCTTAATAACAGAATTGGGATAGTTAGAAAACACTGTAAGACTCTCCAGGCATTTTTACTATGATAATACTTTTCTGGCTCTTTAACAGTCTGACAGTGAGTACGACCAAGTCCTAGTTTTGTTCAAGTCAAAAGATGAGAGGAGCTATGGCGATTGTTCTAAATTCACAGTTAAACTTTGTTTTGGCATATGGGGGTGGAATCCAGGGAAACAGGATCGTGGTGAAGAAGTGAAGTAAGTAGTAATAGAGAAAAAAAACTCAATATTTTCTTCAAAATACTTCTGGATACTTTGGTACTCCTTACGCTCTCCATTTCACCCCATTCTACCACCAGCATACACAGAATGAGAGACAGACAGACAGACAGACAGAAACACAAAGAGACAGAGAAAGGGGAGAGAAAGTGATTCTGGAAGGCACTATATACCCACTGTATGTCCAGCTCTTGCTTACCTCTGACAATGTCCTGGCTCCCTACTCTCCAGTGGGAACACAAACATTTTTTTTAAAAGTTTTTCATAGTGCAGCATGTCTACTCAACTTTAATCTGAGCTTTATTCCTGAATAATTGACCTTGGGAAAGACCCTCCCTTCTTAGGGCCTCATCTGTGAATTAAAGTATTTGGTTCTTTTTAACTTTTTGTGGCATCTCAGACTTCTGAGAATCTGATGAAATCTGTGGATGCAGACGCCACAGTTCAGCATATAATTTCAGGGCAGTCACGGGCCAGTAAACTAAGGATTTCTGCCTGTTGTGCTAAGGATTCTTTCAGCTCAGAGTCTATGGTTCTGTGATCTGGGCATGAGGCCAAGGCCTGCCTGCCCCTTCCGGAGGAAGAGGAGTTGGAATCCACCTTCCAAATATATCCCTTGGCCTGTGCTCCAAGCTACTTTTGGCTTTAATCCATGTCTCTGAGACCATGAGGAGTTCTTGCTACCCCACAAAGCCTAAGACGAGTAATGAAAACAAGAACAAAAGTAGGGTTTCTTTTAAAACTCAGCGCCTGTGACGTTCCTTCCTAGGGCCTCTTGTGCCCCAGCCTAAAATTAAAGACAGTGGCAGGTGGGTCTCTGATCCAGGCAATAAATGATTCCAGGAGGACTGGCTCGAATTGCTGGCTGGCAAGGCTTGTCTAGACGGTACTGTCCTCTGGTGGCTGTAAGCATATACAGGAACTTAGTTATAGACCTTTGGGTTTATTGGCATTATAAGAACAAGGACCAGCTGATTAACACATCCAAGGAAAATCCCCCAAAGGGGAATGGAGGTTTTGCTGGAGTTACTACAATAAGGAAAGCTCAGAATGTGGAAAACAAAGAGGGGCTGACAGCACTATTAGCATTTTCTGAGATCCCTTCCCCTCAGTAAATTCTCGTGTTCAGCCTTGGAGGCATCGTTGCTGATTCTAATGAGGTTCCTGTCTCCTCTGCTGCATTTTTCCTGTTATTCTTTACCTAGGACCTTGAAGAGGCACTACTGAAACATTAACCATGATAAAGGCGGCAGTTTATGGTGACTATCCAGACCTCTTGGTACATAGAAAAGAAGGGTTCTCTCTCCAGCACCGAGGGCAATCTCATTTCTTCTTCTGGCCAGGTACCTACATAGAGTACTGCCTCCTGAACATCAGGTATCTAGATGTCTCAATTTTTTTCAAGTTCAACATAACCTAACTTATCATAACCCTTCATAACCTTCATAACCCTTTTGTATCACTTGGAGCCCTTAAGACTCAAATGATAGAAAAATAAAATTAATGTGTGGTGAAAAAAATTCATCGTTCACAAACTTGCTGAATATTGTATACTCTAGTGCTGATCAAATCAGTGGCTCAGTGATATTAAGGACTGCAGGTCGTTCTACCTGCTTCATTCTCATTAGCATGCCAACCGTGGACTACAGTTGTACCAGGCATCAAATGTTCATACAGTGATGTCAACGCCTGGGAGAAGAGGAAACGTTGCTTTTATCCTATTTTTAGGTAAAGAAAAAATCTCAGAAGCTCTACAAAGGACTTCCCCTCCCACATCATGGATAAGAATTGCCACAGTATTTAGCAGTTAGAACTCAGATTCAGCAGTACCAGGGCAGAAAAAACAAAGCACATGACATGGATATGTGGCATACTTTTTTTTTTATCTGTGCAGACCCCTAGATGCAGGCAATGCAGTCTGGCATGGTATCTTCAGAAAAGCCTGAGACCCAGAGTCCTTCCATCTTTCTGATAACTTTTTCTTACAGAATTGCTCAGATCTACATGGATCCCGATAGCTATTAAGAGTTCCTGTCACTCTAGCATAGAGTAGGGAACCCTGATGGCTCCTTGGCCTGAGAGGGAGGGAGGTGAGGTATGGGTGGAGGGGTAGGGGAGGGAAGGGGGAGAGAGGGGAGGGAAGGGGGCAGGAGGAGGGAGGGAAGTGGGAGGAGGAGGGGAGGGAAGGGGTGAGGAGGAGGGGAGGGAAGGGGGAGGAGGAAGGAGGGGAGGAAGGGGGCTCGGAGGAGGGAGAGGGAGGATAAACCATAGAAAAAAAAAGAGTTCCTGTCAGGACACACTAGACTCAGGAAGAAATATGTAGAAACCAAAATACACAAGATAACCCTATATATTTTAAGAAATCTTTCCACAAACCTCATATCACATTTCTACTTAAATTTCACAGGTTAAAAACTTAGTATTATTATTGTACTAAGTTGTAAGAAAATTCTACACGGTCAGCTAAAGTTTAGCATTCTATTGTCACAAAATAAGAGGAAAATGGATATCAGGGTGTATCAAGCACTCTGAGAAACATGGCATTTCCTGAAGCTTGTTCCTAGCAAGCAGTCATGTTGCATTCAAGAGACACATGACTGTATTAGGAGACGTTTACATTTTTGCTGCAATTTGAGGAGAGTAGTACTATTGACCTCTGATAAGTAGAAGCCAGAGATTCTAATGAAATAGTCTACAATGCACAGGACCAACCTCACAACAAATAAGATTCTCATCTCAAATTTCAATGGTACATTGTCTTTTATTTACCAAGATATACTTCCTACCTACCCTTGACCTTCAGGCTGGAGAATGGCCCATGTTCTATAAGGCTCACCTGTAGTTATGAATTACACTGTTCCTTATCTAGCTTACAATACTAAAATTTAAGGCCTTTTCTTTCCATGCTCACAATTCTGTAGTACTTTCTCATAACACAGGATGAAACATTATAACCCTTAAGATTATATTTGAAACCTTATATGGCCTTATCCCCAACAGATTTATATCAAACCAGTCTCCTCTCCATTCATTGCGATCCAATCACAATGTCCTCTGATTTCAGTTTCTCGAGCATGTCATATAACCCATTTTACCTCTTCCCCTTTTCTGTATCTTTCTACAGATCTAACTGTAATAAATTAATTCTGTTGTTACAATTGTTAATCATTCCCTTTATCCGTGCCAATCGGCATGTGTCATTGTAGTGCCTTCCATTTCAGGTCAAGGCTTGCCTATATGGTTTTCTTTAATCAACAAAACGTTTGTTTTAGTGCACTTTTCATTGTCATAACAATCCATCTGTGACTAAGCAATTTAAAAAAGGAAAGATGTTTAAATTTATCTCGTGGTTCTGGAAGTTCAAGAGGAGGGTTCCAGCATCTGTTCTGTGTCTGGTTATTGCCTCATGATAGAAAGTGAAAAGCCAAGTTAGTATGTTCAAAGAGAAGGGAATGGGGGAAGTATGCAACAAGAGAGGCACATACATGAGAGGGTAATGAATGGGGCTGCACTCTCTTTAAACCAAGCCACTATAATGACAATTTCAGAGGAAGTGCATTAATGCATTCGCAAGGGCAGGAAACTCATGATTTATTTGCCTCTTTAAAGGTCCTGCCACCTATCAACACCATTACGTTAGGGTATCAAGCCTCAATATGAGCTCTGGAAAGAACAAACCAAAGTCAAATCCTAGAAGTTTGGATAAGTGACAGTATGCCAACTCTGAAAATAATGTTAAAAAGTACTTTTTGTGGCCAGGAAATGATGGTGCACGCCTTTATTTCCAGCACTTGGAAGGCAGAGATAGTTGAATCTCTGAGTTTGAGGTCAGCCTGCCTGTCTACAGAGAGAATTCCAGGACAGCCAGGGCTACTCAGAGAAATTCTGTCTAAAAAAAAAATGCCGTATAAAATTTTAGCACTGTAGCCAATTACGAAATCCTAGCTAAGGAGCACTTACTGTTATATGGCATTGAGATGATGTGGTTCTTATGCAGCTTGACTCCAGTGAGAGATAATTGATAAACCCTGAGCAATAAAAATATTTCAAATTTCAAATTCTGAATGACAAATCTGATAGGTGTCATATCAGGGGCAGACAAATTCTACCAAATTATCTCATTTTCTCCTATTTCACATCTCTAACCATAATCATCTATCAATTAAAAAGTCAGTGAAGTTTAGTGGTATCTCTATGTAACAGTGATTTAATACACATAGGAATGGAGCATAACTTGTGTGTTGTCTATGCCACTGCTGAGACAAAACAATAATTTTTTAATATGACTAGAGCAGAAATTCTGTGTTCCATCATACAAGATGCCCAACACAACTTTAACAGGAGTCACTAAGCCAGGCAGAATAGAGACACAACTGGCACCAACAGGGCATACAATTGTATGTCACACACATATACCACACAAGGACACATTTACACACTGCCTAAGGATAGTGTGATGATGTGTGGCACTGTTCTTGAGAGATGGGACCAAATACCTACTCACCCCAGATGGGGAATCAGCAAAGGACTAAAACAATGGTACTACCAAAGCTCAGTTTGGTGAGTCAAATAGTTTTTATTGGGGTTTCTTTTTTATTAATTTTTATTGAGCTCTACATTTTTCTCTGCTCCTTTCCCTGTCTCTCCCCTCCCCTTCAACCCTCCCCCAAGGTCCCCATGCTCCCAATTTACTCAGGAGATCTTGTCTTTTTCTACTTCCCATGTAAATTAGATCTATGTAAGTCTCTCTTAGGGTCCTCATTGTTGTTTAAGTTCTCTGGGATTGTGATTTGTAGGCTGGCTTTCTTTACTTTATGTTTAAAAACCACTTATGAGTGAGCACATGTGGTAATTGTCTTTCTGGGTCTGGGCTACCTCACTCAAAATGATGTTTTCTAGCTCCATCCATTTTCCTGCAAAATTCAAGATGTCGTTATTTTTTCTGCTGTGTAGTACTCCAACTGTGTAAATGCATTGGGGTTTCTTAAAGAAATATTGGAAATGGGTAACAAATGGGAGCAAAAATGACTTAAAAACAGACACAACACCCAGCATGAGTGATGACTCACAAAAGCTGGAACCCTAGAGTTCACTGAATGACTTTCAGGCAGGTTGACAGGTTGGGAAAGTGTCCCCTTTGAGTAATTAGTTGGTCTGAGCATTTTACAAGTAGCTCTGGTGATCTGAGAGTGTCTCAGCTGGTACGAGAATATCTTTTATTACTCCCTACTATTTATGTAAATATCAAGAGGGCGGAGCCTCGTGTATCCAGTGAGTTTGAAGAATTTCCTGATGATTCTGAGTTGGTTGCCTCTTTAGTTCTAAGGAGTATCCTTTTTAGAACTTCCTGAGTTATAATGAATTTCCTTGCAGGATGCAATGTTTTACCTCCTTCTAGAGTACCAAATGTTCTTAATACATTATTTTATGTATGTGTACATATGTACTTGCTTGTATGTATTTACACAACATGCATGCAGAGCTTATGGGTGGAGCATCAAATCCCCTTTGATCTGAAATTAAAGGCAGTTGTACAATGCACAAAGTGGGTGCTGGGGGGGGGGGGGCTGAAATCAGGTGTTGTACAAGTGTTCTTTTAACTATTGAGCCATATATACAGTCCCAACATGCTGGGCCTTTTTAAAATTTTATTGAAAATAGATTTTTTTCCTCACATAATGAATTCTTATTATGGTTTCTCCTCCCTCTAATTCTTCTAGTGCCTCCCCACCTCCCGTCCCATCTAGATCCACTCTCTTTCTGTCTCTCATCAGAAACAAACAGAACTCTAAGTGAGAATATAAAATAAAATATAAAAATACACAACAAAATTGACACATCTGAATAGGTCAAAGTAAACAAACAGAAATAAGAGAACATAAGAAAAGACATAAGAAATAGATCAAGATGCAAAGACCCACTCATTCACAAACTCTGGAATCACATGAAAACTCTAAATTGGAAGCCTTAATATATATGCAAATATATATTATGTATAATATATGCATAATATGTATATGTAGGGTGAAAAGAGAAAAATATTTTTTAAATGTATGTAAATAAACTAAAAATAAGATAAATTAAACAAAAACTAAAAGGAAGCAGCAACAACAACAAAAAAAGAAAAACAGAGAAGTCCTAACAAACATTCTGAGCCAAGGAGTCATCAGAGACACCATTGCATTTGTTTTCTGTTGGCCATCTCCTGCTGAGCACACAGTCTACCCTTACGAGTAGTTTGTTCCTCAATGAGATTCCCAAGGAGAAAACTACATTTTTGATTGAAAGTGGTCATAAATTGGAGATTGCATGTGTCCATTTCCCCTTTCACTTCTAGGATTCCATCTGGTGCATACCCGTGCAGGTCCTGTGCATGTTGCCTCAGTCTCAATGAACTCATATGTGCACCAATCATGCTGATTTAAAGAACCCTGTTTTCTTGGTGTCTTCCATCCCCTCCAGTTCTTACACTGTTTCTGCCTCCTCTTCTGAAGGTTCTTTGAACCCTGGGAGGAGGGAGTTGATGAAGGCATCCTATTTAGGGATGAGTGCCTCAAAGTCTCTCACTCCATACATAATATCTGGCTATGAATCTCTGTATTACCTCCCATCTGATGCAGAAGGAACCCATATTTAACACTACTTGGGTAATCAAGAACTCGAGACTGGTGTAGGAGGTCCTTCTGCCTTTGTGTTGCTTTCAGTGGTTAATAAAGAAACTGCTTTGGGCCTGTTGATAGGGCAGAACTTAGGTAGGTGGGGGAAATTAAATGGAATTCTGGGAGGAAGAAGGCAGAGTCCGAGAGATGCCATGGACCGCCACCAGAGTCAGACATGCTGAATCTTTGCCCGCTGAAGAATGAGACTGAAGGCTTCCACTCTGGACTCATGAACGGGGGTAATCCAGGTGGTGATGATGATGTTGATGATTTGGGATAAAGTGTGACAGGGACAAAATACTTACCAGCATGCTGGAAAGCTCTTGCTGATTTTGCAGTTGAGACAATCCAGGAAAAGCAGAGAAGAGATGCATTCTGAGCCAGGTCTGGGCAGGCCAGAGTCCCCAGGAACAGAGGCAAGCAAGCCATGCAAAGCTAAATTGCCATCTTGACATGTCCTGTCCTGCTATTGATGACTTTCTTGTGGTGACAGTCACATCCAGGAGACTTAAACCAACAAGCTCACGGGAACAAGAGCTTCTGGGTTCTGGTCACCAGAGGCCTGAGCAAAGAAGCACTGAAGACAAGGTGCCCGTTGTGTCAACAACTGACTCCGTTAGCCAATAAGAGGCTAGAACTAATGGGACAAGCAGTGATTTAATTAATACAATTTCTGTGTGGTTATTCAGGGCTAAGCTAGCTGGGCAGCCAGGACAAACAAGTGGCCCTGTCCTACAACTTGTGACTAGATAGCCCAAGGACATAGAGTAAAGGCAATTACTGTTCTCAAAAAAACCCCACAAACAAGCAGAAACATAGTAATAAAATGTCTCCAAATGACATTCTGCTATACTCGTAGAACAGTGCCTTGCTCAACCAACATCCTGAGTCTTAATAAGCTTCCCTCCAAGGTGGAATGCATTAACTTGAAGAAAATTGTTATAGAACTAGTGGTTTTAAAACATAGAGCATAGGACATTCAGCAACTAGAGGTGGTGCCAAGGAAGTCAAGATAGTACAGTAGATTTTAAGAGAAATGATAAAAATATTCAAGGCAGAATCTATAGAAAATTCCCCATGTGTCTTTGATATGTTAGCCGTCATTTTGTAGCCATGTTAGTGTTTGAAGACTATGATGCAGGATAGAGTTGCCTTAGTGAGAGAAAATGCATGCTTCATGAGTGGAGTGCATGCTAAGCCTCTAGTAAAGAATTTCCTTAGCCTTTACTTTCTTCTCAACTTCATGTTTCAATGCGTTCCCTAATACTACTGCTATATACCTTACTTCTCAGCCTAGTAATCTACTCCCTGTATGATCCTTAATTGATACTTTCTCTTCATTGGTGGTACAGGTATTTCACAAAGGCTAAAATATTTTACAACCGAGTGGTTTCATGATTCTGTACTCCTCATTCTTCCATCACTGTAACCTGAGTTTGAATACGATTGTGCATACATGTACGTAAACTTGAATATGGCTCTGTCTTTCAGGCTTAAACTTATTCATGTATACAATAGTAATGCCTGAGTCACGCTATTTCTAAAGGCCTTTATTTGTATTTAAATGCCACAGTTCCGTAATCTATAATATAATTGTTTTCAAGCCTTTCTCCCCTGGGTACATGTCCTTGGAGCCTTTCTTGTATCATTATTTGTGTCTTTATTATCAGCATACCCACTAAGATATAGTTCAAAGGTTCTTACCTCTTTTTACCTCCTACGAAGAAGCATGAAGTTTCTCAGGCCCTGCTCCAGAGGTAAGGAGCCATGTTCCCCCTGGTCCCATTACTCTCAGCTACAAAGAGCTATAAAAATGCCAACTGCTTGGGGCAGTCTCCCACTGCTAAGAGCTGTTCTTTTACAGTTGTCTTGAGAAACTGAATTATTCTCCAAGGAAACCCCATGTAAGTTTATGACAAATGTGATTTAAGTGAGAAAATTATCACCTTCTCAGGCCAGGAAAGGATTCCAAACTCTCTAGGGAAGAAATGCCTTCATTAGCTGGGGTCCCTTCCAGACTTGTAAAGTCTATGGCTTCACCTTGGGGGTGGCACAGAGAGAAATACAAAGGTAATGTGTATTGAGTGATCTCACAATTTGTATATTCCCTCCTGGGTGTCACAAATATTCAAGGACCATTTTGCTACCATGGGAATCATCTAAGACAGCTCCCTGCCCTCACACTGGGCAGCATCCCTTTCAACAAGACACATGAGAATTCTGGTTGTAAAGGTCTTTGGATACCTCATCCTATGACTTATGGCTAAGTTGATAAGACTATAGGGGTTGCTAGAAAGAAGCAGGTCTAGCTGGTTTGTTGCAAAGATAAGGAGATTGAGACCTACAGAAGAAAAAGTTTACCAGCAAATTCAAATATTCTTAAAATTTGGAAAAGCAACAACCACATAGAGGCTTGATTTTCCTCCATATCACATCTTCACGCTTTGTTACGCTATTCTCTAATCTTAGTTACTCATTTGTTCAGAGAGTTTTGTTCATATGAAGACCAAGTTTTGCATACAGTAGAATTATCAGAAAGGAGAGTCTACTGTTCGCTTCAATGTGGTTAAAAACACTTGATAATTATTCTGGATTCTTCGTGAAAGCTTGATAATCTGACCACATACTCTTATGAGCATCCTCTGTTATCCATTGAGGAATTCTCAGAATACCTTTTTCATCCTCAGGTGCACATACCATCACTCTTTCTTCAGAAAACAACTGCTGTAAGTACTGAAACTTGTACATTGACACCAAAAAGCATTACTTAATAACATGTCCCAGTTGAAAAGAGTATATTGGTGGATTACCCTTCTTCCCCACAACTCATATCTTCTATAATACACACTCTCACTTATAGGGTACTTCTACTGATGGTTAATTCAATGTATTCTAAAATCTGTACATATTCCTGAATGAAACATGGGGTATAATGTTGTATTTTAGGGCATGGTCAAAAAGCTATACATTAAGTGATATGTATATGAATGAAGTCTAGAGTAAGTAGAATATGATGATCTCTTTTGTGTTCTGTATTCATTCACACACCATTATTTTTTTTTTTTTGGTTTTTTCGAGACAGGGTTTCTCTGTAGCTTGGGAGCCTGTCCTGGAACCTAGCTCTTGTAGACTAGGCTGGTCTCGAACTCACAGAGATCCACCTGCCTCTGCCTCCCAAGTGCTGGGATTAAAGGCATGTGCCACTGCCGCCCGGCTCATTCACCATTTATTAATTAATAACAAGTGTCTACTCGAGTCATATCCCATGTAAGATACGTAGGACAAAAATAAAATACAGACCGTTAACTCTCAATGAGTTCCCAGAATAGTAGCAAGAGTAGTTTGGTGGGGGCGGGAGAGATGGCTCGTGGTTAAGAGCATTGCCTTGCTCTTCCAAAAGTTCAATTACCCAGCAACCACATGGTGGCTCACAACCATCTGTATGAGGTCTGGTGCCCTCTTCTGGCCTGCAGACATACACACATACAGAATATTGTATACATAATAAATAAATAACTAAATAAATAAATAAATAAATATTTTTAAAAAAGAGTAGGTTTGGTAAAATATATGGTGGTCACTGTTACAGCAGAACTATGTACAGAGTCTTGAGGGAAACAAAAAGAAAGTGTTATATTTCTTCAGTCACTTAAGCAGAGTCCTCACAGAGAAGATATTTTGGAGTGGATTTATATATAAAATGACTATCGTCAAGAGAATTGGTAAGGATGTTTATAAACGAAAATAGCAGGTCAAAAACCAGTGAATAAGGCCACATGTTATTGAGAACTTTCTGAGTCAGGTACTGTACAACATTAACATGAACAACAACCGTATGAAGAAGATGCCATTTATACTCCATTAGGTAACCGAGAAAGAGGAGAATCAAATTACATATCCAAGGTTCTCTTGCCTAGAACAGAGAGGCATAACATACAAAGGTCACTGAACTTCAGAACTGGAACTTTTCAACGTCACATTAGTACTGCTAGCTTCCATATGCACAGGAAATACCACAACTGGATTTTGGGTTGCAAAGCATAAGAATGCTGAGGGTTAGCATAGTAAGAAGCGGGTTAGAGAGATCAGAATCAAATGGGGTATGTAAAGAACAAGGAGCAGGTCATTGGAACACACATAAGCCATCTATCACCTCTCAAGTTGACAACCAGAATCCACGAATGCTAATGGCGTATCAAAAGCAATGGTAGGAGTGGTCTTTGATCTCAGGTTTCATGTACCTACTACTGCTGATGTCTTTCCTATCTAGACCCAGGCAATAGAGTATGAATGAGGCAAACTGGAAATTCTAACCCAGGAGATGTGTCTTAGGCATCCTCTGTTGCTGGCTTGATTTGGGAAAGTGGTATAAAAACATGAGAGGAGTGGTATTTACAATCTGGACAGAAGCAGAGTGCATATGGTATTGGGTCCTATATTTGTGGATAATTAAGTTTGCTGAACTGGGTAGGTGTACCTGGGTAGTTGTCTTCTGACTACAAAACCCACTTTGGAAATAATCACTCTGCAAGTTGTCCCATAACCCTATAGCTCCTACTGTCATATGTGAGCGCACACAGAGTGAATAATTATTTAAAGAAATAAATGTAACAAAAATGCTTATGAACATTTTAAAAAACTTTCTTAATAAAAGAAACAAAGGGCATTCTCTTCTCTCCTGTACATAACAGGCACTGCCTTTTAATACACTATTATTTATGGGTTTTTATTTGATTTTTTTTGTTGTTGTTTGTTGATTTTGTTTGGTTTGGTCTTGCTTTTGCTTTTTAAGTTGGTTATTTTGGTTTGATTGCCTTGAGTTTGCCTCTCACTGTGTAGTTCAGTGAACTTGTAACCTTGGACTTGTGAACCTCCAGCTTTCATCACCTTCAAGGGATACAAGGCATACACCACCAGTCCTAGCTTCCAGTATCTCGTCTCCCCTTGTTCCTCAGAAGTTTGGGGATGAAGTAAACCCAATTAGAGGAAGAATTTTTCTGTTTTGGAAATGTAGCCAGATATCCTAGTGGCTGACCCATAAAATGGAAGCAGACGTAATTGTGTATGGGTTCCAAACAAAGGTAATTTTTTAAGGGAGGGAGACTCACAGGGCACATAACTTTTGCCTCTTTTGTCCCATTTTTATTTATTCACACGTGATGCCTAGAACTGAAATATGTGTACTCCAGAGACATAGCTCCCTTCCAGGTCTATACAGTGATAGCCGAGGGAGAGCACAGGCCCCCAGGGAATCAGATTTCCGGTGAGTCCCCAGATCTCGAATCTTATTTCCTGTCGTCATATGAAAAACAAGCCACTTATTTAAACCTGTGGAATTTTGTTTATTTGTTAGCTTCTACTATTTGTAGCCAAATGCCAACTCAAATAGATGCACTTTGGCACCTCCTGGGGCTGGAGTTTAAAGAGCAGCGCTGTCAGAGTCCATGGGGAAGAGTTTATCCCAAGGAGTAGGTTGAGGGCAACCGTGCCTTCCCTTCAGCAGACCTTTCTCCCTAAGGCTCCTCTTTGTCCAACCTGGGAGTTGCTGTGTGCTGCTTCAATCGGGAAGGCTTTTTCCTTACAAGGGTGGCAGTGAGAAGCACAGCCTTCAAGGGAAAGTGAAACCCAGAAGATAAATATGGGCATTTGATACAAGCTGTACCCTTCCCTCCTACACCCTTCTCTTTAGAACTCTTCTCTGGCAAAATCTAAAATGTTCCCAGTTCTGTTTTTTTAATATGCAAATGTAGTGCTTTAATGACGATAAGCAAGACAGAATCAGGATTCTTTTACAGGCGAGAGTAATGTGATGTTTACTTATGAATTTCTCATACAAATCTGAAATGATGCATGAAATAAACACTATCATGCATAACTAATGAGTAGTACGTATATACAAAGTCTACTGAAACAAAACATTGAAAATTGGGTGGAGTTTTTCATATTTTTATTTTATTTTTTTTCCAGTTTATTTATTTTTATTAAAAATTGCCATCCTTCCTTCCCCCTCCTTTTCCCCCTTCCCTCCCCTCCCCTCCACCCACACCCCCACTCCCTCCCTCTTGAGGCCAAACAGCCATCAGGGTTCTCTACACTATGTTGTGTCCAAGGTCCTCCCAACTCCCCCCAGGTCCAGGAAGGTGAGCAACCAAACTGACAAGGCTCACACAGAGCCCGTCCATGTCGTAGAGACCATGCCCATCGCATTGTCCTTGGCTCCTCGGTCAGCCTCCACCATCAGCCACTCTCAGAGAGTCCGATTTGGTCGCATGTTCCATCAGTCCCATTCCAAGTGGACTTGGTGGTCTCCCATTAGTTCTGTCCTGCCGTCTCAGTGAGTGAACGCATCCCTCATGGTTCTGACTTTCTTTCTCATGATCTCTCTCCTTCTGCTCCTCATCAGAACTTTGGGAGCTCAGTCCGGTGCTCCAATGTGGGGCTCTGTCTCTATCTCCATCCATCGCCAGGTGAAGGTTAAGGCTCACAGTGAGCCCATCCATGCTGTAGAGTTCACATTCATTGCCGTTGTCCTTGGTTTCTCAGTCCTCCTCCACCATCAGCCACATTCAGAGAGCCCGGTTTGGTCCCCTGTTCCATCAGTTCCATTCCAACTGGACTTGATGGTCTCCCGTTAGATCTGTCCCACCGTCTCAATGGGTAAACGCACTCCTCACGTGCCTGACTTCCTTGCTCATGATCTCCCTCCTTTTGCTCCTCATCGGGACCATTGGGAGCTCAGTCCGGTGCTCCTATGTGGGGGCTCTGTCATTTTCTCCATCCAATGCCAGGTGAAGGTTCTATGGTGACATGCAAGATATTCATGAGTATGGCAATAGGATCTGAACATTTCTGGCACCCTCTCCACAGCTGCCCAAGAACCTAGCTGGGGGCGTCTTCCTGGACACCTGGGAACCCGTCTAGAGTCAAGCCTCTGCCAATCCTAGAATGGCTCCCTTAAGTAAGATATATAATTCCTTGTTCCCATATCCACCCTTCCTATATCCCAACCATCCTATTCCACCAAGCTCTTCCCATCCTCCACTTCACACTTTTCTCGCCCCATCCCCCCTTCCCCCATCCCACCCCATTCCTATGTTCCCAGTTTTTGTCCGGCAATCTTGTCTACTTCCAGTATCCAGGAGGATAACTATATGTTTTTCTTTGGGTTCACCTTCTTATATAGCTTCTCTAGGATTTGTTACGAATTATAGGCTCAATGTCCTTTATTTATGGCTAGAACCCAATTATGAGTGAGTACATCCCATGTTCATCTTTTTGGGGCCTGGGTTACCTCACTCAGGATGGTGTTTCTATTTCCCTCCATTTGCATGCAAAATTCAAGATGTCATTGTTTTTTACCGCTGAGCAGTATTCTAGCATGTATATATTCCACACTTTCTCAACCATTCTTCCACTGAAGGGCATCTAGGTGGTTTCCAGGTTCTGGCTATTACAAATAATGCTGCTATAAACATAGTTGAACAGATGCTTTTGTAATATGATTGGGCATCTCTTGGGTAAATTCCAAGAGTGGGATTGCTGGGTCCTGGGGTAGGTGGATCCCAAATTTCCTGAGAAACCTCCACACTGCTTTCCAAAGCGGTTACACAAGTTTGCATTCCCACCAGCAATGGATGAGTGTACCCCTTACTCCACATCCTCTCCAGCAAAGGCTATCATTGGTGTTTTTGATTTTAGCCATTCTGACAGGTGTAAGATGGTATCTTAACGTTGTTGTTGATTTGCATTTCCCTGATTGCTAAGGAGGTTGAGCATGCCCTTAAGTGTCTTTTGGCCATTCGAACTTCTTCTGTTGAGAATTCTCTGTTGAGTTCAGTGCCCCATTTTTAATTGGGTTCGTTAGCATTTTAAAGTCTAGTCTCTTGAGTTCCTTATATATTTTGGAGATCAACCCTTGTCTGTCGTGGGTTGGTGAAGAACTTTTCCCAGTCAGTAGCTGCCTTTTTGTCTTAGTGACAGTGTCCTTTGCTTTACAGAAGCTGCTCAGCTTCAGGAGGTCCCATTTATTCAATGTTGCCCTTAATGTCTGTGCTGCTGGGGCTATACGGAGGAAGCGGTCTCCTGTGCCCCAAATGTTGTAGAGTACTTCCCACTTTCTCCTCTAACAGGTTCAGTGTGTTCAGATTGATATTGAGGTCTTTAATCCATTTGGACTTGAGTTTTGTGCATGGTGATAGACACGGGATCTACTTTCATTCTTCTACAGGTTGACATCCAGGTTATGCCAGCACCATTTGTTGAAGATGCTTTCTTTCTTTCCATTGTGTGCTTTTAGCTCCTTTATCAAAAATCAGGTGTTCATAGGTTTGTGGGTTAAGATCTGGGTCTTCTATTCGATTCCATTGGTCAACTCTATTTTTATGCCAATACCAAGCTGTTATCAATACTGTAGCTCTGTAATAGAGTTTGAAGTCAGGGACGGTAATGCCTCCAGAAGTTCCTTTATTGTATAAGATTGTTTTGGCTAGCCTGGGTTTCTTGTTTCTTCCATATAAAGTTGATTATTGTCCCTCATCAAGATCTGTGAAGAATTTTGATGGGATCTTTAAGGGGATTGCATTAAATCTATAGATTGCCTTGGTAGTATGCCATTTTTACTATGTTGATCCTCCCAATCCAAGAGCAAGGGAGATCCTTCCATTTTCTGGTATCCTCTTCAATTTCTTTCTTCAAAGACTTAAAGTTCTTGTCAAATAGGTCGTTCACTTCCTTGGTTAGAGTTACCCCAAGATATTTTATGCTATTTGTGGCTATCGTGAAAGGTGAAGCTTCTCTGATTTCTTTCTCTGCTTCCTTATCCTTTGTATATTAGGAGGGCGACTGATTTTTGGAGCTGATCTTGTAACCTGCCACAGATACTAAAGGAGTTTATCAGCTGTAGGAGTTTCTTGGTGGTGGAGTTTTCGGGTCGCTTATGTACACTATCATATCCTCTGCAAATAATGAAAGTTTAACTTCTTCCTTTCCAATTCGAATCCCCTTGATCCCCTTGTTTTGTCTTATTGCTATTGCTAGGACTTCAAGTACTATATTGAAGAGATAAGGAGAGAGTGGAACAGCCTTGTCGCATTCCTGAATTTAGTGGGATGGCCTTGAGTTTCTCTCCATTTAATTTGATTTAGCTGTCGGCTTGCTGTAAATGGCCTTATTATATTTAGGAATGACCCCCTGTATCCCTAATCTCTCTCCAAGACCTTTATCATAAGGGGTGCTGATTTTGTCAAATTGCTTTTTTCCTGCATCTAATGAGATGATCATATGGTTTTTATCCTTCAGTTTATTTATATGATGGATTACATTGATAGATTTTCATATGTTGAACCAGCCCTGCATCTCTGGGAATGAACCCTACTTGATCATAGTGGATAATTTTTCTAATTGTTCTTGGATTCTGTTTGCCAGTATTTTATTGAGAATTTTTGCAATCGATGTTCATGAGTGAGATTGGGCCTGTAATTCTCTTTCTTGGTTAAGTCTTTATGTTGGTTTAGGTATCAGGGTAATTGTAGCTTCATAAAAGGAATTTGGCAATGACTGTTCTGTTTCTATATTATGAAATACCTTAAGGAGTATAGGTATTAGGCCTTCTTGGAAGTTCTGGTAGAAATTCTGCATTGAACCCATCAGGTCCTGGGCTCTTTTTGGTAGGGAGGTTTCTGATAACAGTTTCTAATTCTTCGCTACTAACAGGAATATTTAGAGCATTTACCTGGTCCTGGTTTAACTTTGGTATAATGGTATTTCTAAAAAAGTGTCCATTTCTTTTACATTTTCCAATTTTGTGGCATACAGGCTGTTGTAGTAAGATCTAATGATTCTTTGGATTTCCTCTGTGTCTGTGGTTATGTCCCCTTTTTCATTTCTGATCTTATTAATTTGTGTGTTCTCTCTCTGCCATTTGATTAGTTTGGCTAGGGGTTTGTCAATCTTGTTGATTTTCTCCAAGAACCAGCTTTTTGTTTCATTGATTCTTTGGATTGTTTTCTGTGTTTCTATTTTGTTGATTTCTGCCCTCAGTTTGATAATTTCCAGTCTTCTACTCCTCCTAGGTGAGTCTGCTTCTTTCTTTTCTAAAGCTTTCAGGTGTGCTGTTAAGTCTCCAATGTGGTGCTTTCCTCCGTTTTTTTAAGTGGGCACTTAGTGCTATGAATTTTCCTCTTAGCACTGCTTTCATAGTGTCCCATAAGTTTGAGTATGTTGTGTCTTTATTTTCATTAAATTCAAGAAAGACTTTAATTTCTTTCTTATTCTTCCTTGACCCAGCTGTGGTTCAATAGTTGACTGTTCAGTTTCCATGGGTTTATAGGCTTTCTGGGGGTAGCATTGTTGTTGAATTCTAATTTTAATCTATGTGATCCGATAAGATGCAGGTGGTTACTAATATGTTTTTTGTAACTGTGGAAGTTTGCTTTGTTACCGAGTATGTGGGTCAATTTTGAAAAGGTTCCATGAGCTGCAGAGAAGAAGGTATATTCTTTCCTGTTTGGGTGGAATGTTCTATAGATGTCTGTTAAGTCCATTTGGTTCATTACCTCTATTAAGGTCTCTTAATTCTCTGTTAGGTTTCTGTCGAATTGACTTGTCCATTGGTGAAAGAGGAGTGTTGAAGTCTCCCACTATCAGTGTGTTTGGTTTGATGGCTGTCTTGAGTTCTAGTAATGTTTCTTTATATAAGTGGGTGCTTTTGTATTAGGGGCATAGATATTCAGGATTGAGACTTCATTCTGATAGATTTTTCCTATAATGAGTATAAAGTGTCCCTTTCCATCTCTTCTGATTGATTTTAGTTTGAAGTCAACTTTGTTAGAAATTAGTATGGCCACACCGGCTTGTTTCTTAGGTCCATTTGCTTGATAAACCTTTTCCCAACCCTTTACTCTCGAGTAGATGTCTGTCGTTGTGGTTGAGGGTGTGTTTCTTGTAAACAGCAGAATGTTGGATCCTGTTTTCGTATCCAATCTCTTAGCCTGTGCCTTTTTATAGGTGAATTGAGTCCATTGATATTAAGTGATTTTAATGACCAGTGGATGTTAACTCTCGGTTGTCATCTTTTATTTGGTAGTAGAGATTGTGTGTTTCCTTTCTTTGCGAGGTGCTGGTGAAGGGGTCGCTAGATGTCTGAGTTATTTTGGGCAATGCTGGACTCCTTTGTTTGTGAATTTCCTTCTATTACTTTCTGTAAGGCTGGATTTGTGGCTATGTATTGGTTTAAAATTTGTTTTATCCTGGAATATTTTGTTTTCTCCATTTATAGTGAATGAAAGCTTGGCTGGGTATAGTAATCTGGGCTTGCATCCATGGTCTCTTAGTTTCTGCAAAACATCTATCCAGGACCTTCTGGCTTTCATGGTTTCCATAGAGAAGTCAGGTGTTAGTCTGATAGGTTTACCTTTATATGTTACTTGACCTTTTTCCTTTGCAGCTCTTAATATTCTTTCTTTATTCTGTATGTTTTGTGTTTTGATTATAATATGGCGAGGGGATGTTTTTTTTTTTTTTTTGATCCAGTCTATTTGGTGTTCTGTAAGCTTCTTGAACCTTAATAGGAATATCTTTTTTTAGGTTTGGGAAGTTTTCTTCTATAATTTTATTAAATATATTTTCTGAACCATTGAGCTATATTTCTTCTCCTTCTTCTATGCCTATTATTCTTAGGTTTGGTCTTTTTTATTGTATCCCAGATTTCCTGAACGTTTGTGATGATGATTTGTTGGATTTGCTGTTTTCTTTGATCAGTGCATTATTTTCTCTATGGTATCTTCAGAATCTGAAATTCTTTCTTCTATCTCTTGTATTCTGTTGGTTATCTTGTTCTGTAGTCTCTGTTCGTTACATAGATTTTCCAATCTAGTTGGCCCATCGGGTTGTGCTTTCTTCCTTGCCTCCATTTCAGTTTTTCAAGTCTTGCACTGTTTCCATTATCTGTTTGATTATTTTTTCTTGGTTTCCTAGGATATCGTTTACGGATTTACTCAGTTCTTCAAACTTTTTGTTATTCTTCTCGTCCATTTCCTTAAGGGAGTTTTTCACCTCCTGTTTAAGGGACTCTATTACTTTCATAAAGTCAATTTTTTCTACTTCTTCTTGATTAGTGTGTTCAAGTCCTCCTGTTATAAGTTCACTGGGTTCTGGTGCTTTCATGTTGTTTTTCAAATTGTTGGAGGAATTCTTGCATTGGCGACTTCCCATTTGTTCCTCTGAATAATCCCCTTTGGGTCTTCTTTTAGAAGTACAATTCCCCCCCAATGAATTCAATTAACTCACCCCAATGAATGATGGATCCTCTGGCAGACTGTCAGGTCCCCTTGCAGGCCAAACAGCTCACT
Source organism: Arvicola amphibius (assembly GCF_903992535.2). NCBI lineage: Eukaryota > Metazoa > Chordata > Mammalia > Rodentia > Cricetidae > Arvicola > Arvicola amphibius. Next base: position 56,546,673 of record NC_052065.1, read on the forward strand.
GACAAAGGGCCTACCTTGCTGCAGGCAGGCCAATGTAGGAGGGGACCTCCCACGGGCCTGGGTGCACTCAATTCCAGGTCCCCAGAGCCCAAACAGGCTGAGCTGTGGGATTTTGTGGCCCCAAAGACGGGAGGATGAGGCAGGGGGGAGGGGGGAGGATTCTGGGTGCAAGCTGGGAAGGGACAGGAAGAGAGAGGCAGTATCCGGGGAGAATAACCCCTGCAGGAAGAGCAGGAAGTGTGCTGGTGGCAGGGGGAGTTGTGGAGTGTCGGTGGTCCTCTCCGGGCAGCTGCCGCGGTTCGGGCACTCACTCCTCACTCACCCCAAAGAATGAGGGATCCTCTGGCAGACTGTCAGGTCCCCTTGCAGGCCAAGCAGCTCTCTGACAAAGGCCTACCTTGCCCAGGCAGTCAAATGAAGGAGTTTTTCATATTTTAAACTTGATAATGTTTGACTTCTTAATAATCAACTAAGGAAGAGCACAATAACAATTCTTTTTCAGACACTACACTGATTTATTCCATGTTTTATTCATTTAAAAGGGCAGAGGGCAGGCGATCTCTGTGAGTTCGAGGCCAGCCTGGTCTACAAGAGCTAGTTCCAGGACAGGCACCAAAAGCCACAGAGAAACCTGTCTCGAAAAAAACCAAAAAAAAAAAAAAATAATAATAGTTAAATAAGAAAATAATGGTATGACACATATTACTTTCTTAAATTAATATTTTATTTAATTTTTTCACCCAATATAGTTTGTCCATATTTGTTTTCTTTCCTGCATTTCCTCCCAGATCCTCCCCATTCTTTTACCCACCCAACTTCAATGTTCTTCCCCTTCAAAAATAAACCAAAAGCAATCAAAAATATGTTTTGTGTTGGGCAACTACTCATGGGCATGGAGTGTGATTGACATACTCAACTGACATACTCCCATTGCATTGAAGAAAAGTGATTCTCCTTTTTCCAAACAGTTATCAATTGCAATAGCTTCTTGGTTAGGGGTGGGATTTGGGTTCACTTCCCCTTCTCAATGCTTGTATCATGTCTGGTTTGAAGTGGGCAGGTCTTGTATGCGCTGTCACAATTTTCTGAGTGCATATGGATATCAGTCCTGTTGTGTCTTGGAGATGCTGTTCCCTTGGAATCATTCACCCACTCTGGCTCTTAAAAATCTTTCCACCTTCTCTTCTTCAAATAACCCTAAGCCTTGAGAAAAAGAATTTGATAAAGACACCCCTAATTTAGGGCTTAGTGTTCGAAGTATCTCACTCTCTGCTCATGGTCCATTGGTTGTTATATGTGCTAATTACCATCTTCTGCACTATTGTAGGTTTCACAGCCTGTAGTTCAGTGATTGATTCCCTTCTAGTAGTGAGGGGGAGTACTGTGAACTGCATTTTGGGTAGGTACAAACTCAACTCTCCATGTTCGATGACATAAGTGATGTCTCCAGCTATTTTGCTTATCATCGGATCATGATGATAAACCAATAGCTTTGCCAATAAACTACAGTGTTTGGGACAGGGATCTATGGGAATCCTTTGGCCAAATAATAAACAAGATATAACCCATTCCTGGCACAGCAGGGTGTACTTGATAGCATAAGATGTCTAGTTAGGGCACCACTACCCATTATATGGTGTCTCTGTTTAAATTCTTTTCATATTTGTATCTATTTTAGGAAGGTACAGTAGTAGTAGGTTTCCATTTAGCTTTTCAAAAGGCCGTTAGTGTTAGTTATCCCTCCCAATATTCTCTCCTTTACTCTGCCCTCCTATGCCTCTCCCCATTTAATCCTCCTATTCCAGTTACTATTTTCTTTTTTTTTAATAACATAATACTCACTTTCTCCTTTTTTGGAAGATCTCCTCCAACTCCCTGATGCTTTTATAGATATCAAACATCTCATTATTCTTATTAAAATATACATATCTAAAGCTTAAAGACTAATATCCACATAAAAGAGAAAATATTATTTTTCTTTTGGGGTCTGAGTAATTGGAATGATTGTTTCAAGTACCATCCATTTACACCCGAAATTCATAATTTCATTTTCTTAACAGCTGAGTAATAGTCCATTATGTAAATGTACCACATTTTCATTACTCATTCATCAGCTGATACACAGCTACTTGGTTTCTACTTTCTCAGCCATTAGTGTTTCATTTTGAGAAATCTCTTTTATTCTGTGTATCCCATTTTTAAGAATTATTTGTTTTCTCAAAATTTAGGAGTTTTAGTTCTTTATATGTTAACTACTAACCCTATCAGATGTTATCCCTCTATCAGTAGTATAATTGGTCAAGGTTTTTTCTCCATTTTGTAAGCTGCTGATTTGCCTGAATGATAATGAAGCTTTTCAGTTTCATAAGGCTCCATTTATGAATTGTTTGTCTTGGCGACTTTGCTGTCAGTGATCTGCTCAGAAAGTATTTTCAAGTTTATACACTACTTTCTCTTCTATCAGATTTAGGATGTCGGGTCTTATCTTGAGGTCTTCAATCCATTTGAGCAGGATGATCAATATGAATCTATTTACATTCTTCTATATGCGGTTCTCCAGTTTAAAACAACACTATTTGTTGAAGATGCTGTCTTTTCTCCAGTGTGTATCTTTAACTTTTTTTTTCAAAAATCATATGTCTGCAGGTGTGTGAAATTGTGCCTAGGTCTTCAACTCTATTCCATTCACCAGTGTATCTGGTTTTATGACAGTACCATATAGTTATATCTCTGCAATTCAACGTGAACCCAGGGAAGTGATCCTCTCCAGCAGGGTCTTTTATTGTTCAGGATTATTTAGCTATCCTGGATTCTTTGGGTTTCCATTCAAAATTAATTTTTTTCCATTTCTGTTAAGAACTGTGCTGAAATTTTGGTGGATATTGCATTGAATCTGTAGCTTTCATTTGGAAGGATGCCCATTTTCACAATAGTAATATTACTGATCCATGTTTAAAGCTATATCAAAATATATTTTTGAAGGTATTGTGAAAGGTACAGTTTCCCTGATTTATTAAGCACTATGTTTGTGATTTTATACAGGAAAACTACTGATTTTTGTGCATTAATTTTGTATCCCACTATTTTATTGAAGGCCTTCATCAGCTGTACAAGTTTCCTGGGGAAATTTTAGGGTACTTTATGCTGAAAATCCTATCACCTGAAAATAAGAATACTTTTACTTCTTTGTTTCCTATTTATATCTCCTTGATCTCCTTCAGATGTCTTATTGCTCTGGTTAAGACCTCAGGTACTATATTGAGTAGGTATAGAGAAAGTGGACAGCCTCATCTTATTCCTTGTTTTAATGGAATAGCTATGAAGTTCTCTCCATTTATGTTGATAATGGCTATGCACTTGCTGTAATCTGTCTTTATTGTGGTAAGGTATGTCTTTTTATCTCTAGTCTCTAGGGACTTTTGTTATGAAGGGATACTGGATTTTAACAAAAGTTTACTTTTCATCTAATGAGATAATCATGTGGTTTTGTCCTTCAGTCTGTTCATGTGGTGTTTTATGTTTGTTAGCTTACATATGTTGAACTATCCCTGGATCTCTGGGATGAAGCCAACTTGGTCATGGTGAATAATATTTTTTCTGTGTTCTTAAATTCGGGTTGTAAGTATTATATTGAAAATTTTTGTATCTATGTTTGCAAGGAAATTGCTCTGTAATTCTCTTTCTTCATTGGATATTCATGTTGTTTAGGTATCAGGGTAATTGTGGCCCCATAAAAATAATTAGGCAGTTCCTTCTGTTTCAGTTTTGCAGAAGAATTTGTGGGATGTTGACATTTAGTTTTTGATGATATGGCAAAGTTTTCACTGAATCCATCTGGTCCTGGGGCTTATTTTGGATGGAGGATTTTTAATTTATTGCTTCTGTTTAACCTCTGGGTTATGAGACTGTTTAAATTGTTAATTTTATCTTTATTTAAGTTTGCTAGGTTGTATATATCAAGAAATTCATTGATTTACTCTAAGTTTTCAGTTTTGGTAGGATGCATACTTTTAAATTATGTCCTTATGCTTCTCTGAGGACCCTCAGTATCTACTGTAATGTCTCCTTTTTCATCTCTAATTTCATTAATTTTGGATCTTCTCTTTCCAACTTTTGGCTAAATTAATCAAATCTTGATGATTGCCTCAAATAACCAACACTTCATTTCATTGTGTCTTTGTATTGTAGTTTTTAAAATATTTAATGTTTTTGTTGATCATCCCTGAGTATGATTAATTCTTTTTGATGTTATTTTTTCTTGTTATTCAATACCTTTCAGATGTGTCCCTAAGTTACTAACATAAGATTTCTCCACCTTTATACAGCTACACACTTAGTTCTATTAACTTGCCCCTTAGAACTGCCTTCATTGTGTCCCATTGACTTGTGTTTGTTGTGCTTTCATTTTCATTCAGTTGCAAAATGTTTTTAATTTACTCAATGATTGTTGTCTTGACTAAGTTTTTATTCGTCAGTGAGTAGTTCCATGAGTTTGTACACTCTCTGTAGATTCTATCATTTTAGATATTCAGCTTTAGTCCATAGTGGTCAGATAGAACGTAAGTTCTTATTTAATTTTCTGGTATCTGTTGAGACTTGTTTTGTGTCCTAACGTATGGTCAGTTTTGGAGAAAATTCCATGGGCTGCTGAGAAAAAAAAAAGTGTATCTTTTAGTGTTTGGGTAGACTGCTCTGTAGATATCTATTAAGTCCATTTGATTTATGATATTATTTAGTTCCAGTATTTTTCTGTTTAGTTTTTGTCTAGAAGACTTGTCTATTAAAGAAACTGGCTTACTGAACTCACCCATTATCACTATATGAAGTCTAATAAATGATTATAGGTGTAGTAGTATTCCTTTTATAGAATTGGGTACCTTTCTGTTTGGCTCATAAATGTTTAGAGTTCTCTTTGTGGATTTTTAAATTAATTAGTATATAGTGCCCTACTTTTCCCTTATTATTATTTTTGGTTTGGAGTCTATTTTTTTCAGATATCAAGGTAGCTACAGTTTCTTGCTTCTTTGGTCCATTAACTTGAATGACATTTCCCCATCTTTTTTACCTAAGGTGATGTATAGCTCTGATGATGAGGTACATTTCTTAGATGCAGTAGAAAGATGGATCATGTTCTAAAATTCAATCTGTTAGTCTGTGTCTTTTCTATTAGGAAATCAAAACCAGCAATAGTGAGAGTTCTTGATGAGTAGTCTTTATTGACTTTAATTATTTTGACTTTTTAGTATGAGTTTTCCCTCCCTCTTTGGATTGTTTATAATAAAATAATTTGGAATTATTATTCCTGGTATTCACTGGAGTGCAGTTAAACTTTTTCTTCAGATTGAAGTTTTCCTTTTAGTGCTGTCTGTAGAAACTGGGTTGGACAATCAAAATTCCTTAAACTTGGTTTTATTGTGCAATATTTTTCTTCCTCTGTTAATCACAATTGATAGTTTTCCTGGGTATGGTATTCTAGGATGGCATCTGTGGTGGTCTCTCATAATTTATAGAATATTCATCCAGACTATTACAGCTTTCAGAGTCTTCAGTAAAACATCAAGAGTTATTATAATAGGCATAACTTTAAATTTGAATTAGGCTTTTTCTTTATCAGTTTCTTATATCCTTTATTCTATACATTTAGTGTTTTATTTATTATTTGTTATAGGGAATTTTTTATGATCCTGTGTATTTGGTGTTCTGTATGCTTCTTGTTCCTTAGTAGGCACCCTCATCTTTATATTGGGTACATTTCTTTCTATGATTTTATTTAAAAAATGTTTTCTGTGCCTTTGACCTTACTTTCTTTTTCTTTTATCCCTATTATTCATAGGTTTGGTCTTTTCATGGTTTCTTAGATTTCCTGGCTGTTGTGTGTGTGTGTGTGTGTGATTTTTTTCTTTTTTTAGACTTAACGTTTTTCTTGACTGGGTTACCAATTTTTTCTAATTTGTCTATAAGACCTGAACTTTTTTTCTTTCATATATTGTAATATAAAGAAACCAACATGATGTTGGAGGAGGGGGCTGCTTATTTGTCCCTGCCACCCTGAACCAAAGTAGCCACACAGAAACTGTACTATTAAATCACTTCTTGACCCATTAGCTCTCGCTTCTTATTGGCTAACTCTTACATATTAATTTAACCCATTTCTATTAATCTGTGTATCACCAAGAGGTCGTGGCCTTCCAGCAAAGCTTCAGCATGTCCATCTCTGACAGCAGCTCCATGGGCATCGCCCTCACTCTGCCTTCTTCTTCCCAGTATTCTGTTAGTTTTCCTCCCGCCTAGCTCTGTTCCCTATAGCTCTGCTATAGCAAGAAAGCAGTTCCTTTATTAACCAACGAAAGCAACACATAGACAGAAGGACCCCCCACACACAATTTCCCCTTTTCTGTTTAAACAAAAAGGAAGACTTTAACACAGTAAAATTATATATAACAAATCAGGTATTAAAATGATTACTGAATCAGCCTTTCTGAGCTTTAAAGCTGTTGCCCACTGAAAACCTGACTTAATATATAAGTGGTTATAGTTCATAATTTCACAGTAGCAGTCTATATATATTTTATGCATCATTATATGCATATTGTTTTTAATTTTAATTTTAAAATATGTGTGTTTTCTATTGGTTCATAAACAGCATAATAACAAAAACAATATTAATGTATATACTATAGGTATAATTTGATATTAGTAAAACACTGCCCAGTGCTTGCATCCATTGCAGAATGTTTCAAAATTCAAAAAATAATATAAGAAATATTTGACTCATAAAAAATGTACCATATTTTCTGCCTCCTCAAGAAACAATTTCTAAATTAAGGAGCATGAAGGCCTATACAGACAGAGAAGAAGGATAAGGGAAGTTAATAAGAAGAAGTATGAAGAAATTAAATTTATATATGCATGCAAGTGTTATAATGAAATTCAATATTTGTATTCTAAATAAACTTTAATTAAAACACTGTTTCTTCAAGGAACTTTTTTCAATGAACACACATAAAATTGTCACACATTCAAGCTTCAAAACTTTTTATTTATGTTTATTTAATGTGTGTGAACATGTATATATACATATGTGCTTACATGTGTTTGTATACATGTCTGTATGCCAAGGCAAATGTGGAGTACAAAGCAGAGCTATGGGAATCCCTTTTCACCTTTTACTATGTGAAGGTTCGGTGGGACTGTCAGAAAGAACCTTTATTTACTGAGATAATTCACTGGTCAATAACCCATCTTTTAAAGACAAATTCAACATTACTATAAAAAACACAAAAAGATATAGTCACACATATTAATATTGTTAAAAGCTATAAAGCATGAAGAGATTTACATGAATCCATTTTTATTTTGTTTTTCTTAATAATATATACTATCAAACCAATGAAGCAGCTGCTGATGCAGTTAGTGATCTTTTTGAAGTTTATTGTCGAAGAATATTTATAGTTGCCAGCAGGACTATTTCTGATTCCACTGATAATATTAAATGTGACCAAAGTGAAGATGTAGAGACTGAACTGGAGTATTGGAACTAGGTAAAGAACAGAGAGTGAGTAACTCTTACTGAATGATTTGCCTTACCACCTTCAGAATCACATTCCAGTTCTCCAGCATTTCCAGTCCAGATCTGTGATGACTAGTCTTCATTCTGCTACAGAAAAGGAAAACTATATTTTTATTTATTATTAGTAATATTTATATATATATGAAATTTTCTGATCATATATATACTTTTGTGGGGTATGTGCATGTGAGGGCTGATGCACATAGAGGCCAGAGGTATCTGATCTTCCTGGAACTGAAGTTGCAAAATTTGGGAGCTTCCTGACCTGGGTTCTAGGAACATAAATCTGTTCCTAGTGTCTTAGGGTTTCTATTGCTCTGGAAAGACACTATGACCATGGCAACTTTTATAAGGAAAGCATTTAATTGGGACTGGCTTACAGTTCAGAGGTTTAGCCTGTTGGGACCACTTAAGTCCTGGCCTTCAGCTGATGGAGGACTCTCATTGGTTAATAAAGAGGAAAACTGAATCCACAGAAAGTCTGAGAAAGCTTGGGAAAGAATAGAGTAAAGCATGTTTTCTTGGTAGCAGCAATTTCTTGGGTCTGGCTCTGCTTGCTAGAGCCAAGAAAGCACTCTCATCTAAGAGAGGCTTCCTGACTCAGCCTTAGCTACAAAACCGTGCAGCTCTTTTAAGAGGTCCTGCCATGAAACAGTTAAATGGTGTTGATGAAAAGCTGAACACATGCTTTTCGGTTTTCAGCCATAGCAGTAAAAAAAGCTGTACCGTTTTAAAATGCCGGCTTTCTGGTCCGTACTGCCAGGGCAAACTCTGACTCTTTCAGGCAGGCAGTCCAACTGAGTGTGGTCTGTGAGCAGAATGCTGCAGCTTGCTTGCTGGCAAGGACCTTGAAACACTGTACAGTTGTGGCAATGAACATGGCTCTGGCCGATACCTCAGCCACAAGGCTGGAATCAAAGAAAGCTAAGGAATGGGCAGGATCCAGCCAGCAAAGCCACAGCTTTAATCCTACCTATATTGCTCAGTAATTTAAAGGCTAATGTGGTCAGAAAAAGAGAGAGATATACAGTAAAGAGAGATTCAAAGAAAAAACTCTAAATGGTTTACAGTTTGTTAAAAATATATGTAGGCTAAAGGTTAAAGTTCTTAAAGGAAAGAAAGAAAGAAAGAAAGAAAGAAAGAAAGAAAGAAAGAAAGAAAGAAAGAAAGAGTAGTTGGGTGTGGTAGTACACACCTTTAATCCCAACACTTCGGAGGCAGAGGTAGATTGACCTCTGTGACTTCAAGGTGTGGTAGCACACGCCTTTAATCCCAATGCCTGGGAGGTAGAGACAGATAGATCTCTGTGAGTTCAAGGACAGCCTGGTCTACAGAGTTATTCCAGGACAAAGATGTACAGAGAACCTGTCTTAAGAAATAAAAGTAAAAATAAACAAAATAGAGGTGAAAATAAAGCCGTACAAAGATGGAAAATACACAGAGAATCTTGATACTGTATGCTATTATGCTCTCTTTGAATTGTTTGAATGCTGAGGAAGGAGTAACAGCTGCTAAAAGATATTTGTTTATAAATGCTGCTGAACTAATCCAAGATAGATATTTTGAAAATACCTTGACTTCAAAATTTGGATCTAAGGTTATGACGCTTTGGAAAAGTCCTCCTTTTGTTTTCACAGAGGATGAGACCATGTGGATTGTTTCTATCTCAATATGGTATGATAGACCACGTCCTCCTGAAAGGTTGCTGTGAACACCCTCAAGAAATTACTTTGCTCAACTGTTGACTGAGATGAATCTAGCACACAGGTTACACCATGAAAGATCTGATTAACAGTGCCCCCATTCATCAGGAAGCAGTTTGGAAAAAAATAGCTGCACCCATATTCCCAAATACTGTTTATAAATGTTCTTTTACATTTAAAGGGGGATATGATATAGATATGAATAATTTGCATTGATATGGATTTTGCTTCAGTGATTTAAATTTAAGGTCAATTTTGTTATATGTATATGTATTTCTGATCTTGGTTAAGGTATTGTGATTGTGTAGTTCATTTAAAAATGTAATGTTTAATTAGAAATATAGGTTGTTAATAGATAATCATCAATAATAGTCAAGCTTGTAGTCATGTTAGTTAGATATGATAGATGTGCATAGATATATTTCAGTTAAATAGGCATTCTTCATATCTTTCAAAGACTACAGAATATGGCATTTAATTTTTTTTTTGGTTTTCGAGACAAAGTTTCCTTGTGGCTTTGGAGCTTGTCCTGGAACTAGCTCTTGTAGACCAGGCTGACCTCAAACTCACAGAGATCCGTCTGCCTTTGCCTCCCGAGTGCTGGGATTAACGGCGTGTGCCCCCACCGCCCGGATTTAAATGTTTTAATAACTTAGGGCTTTTCATGACAATGAGGCATGTCTGCTCCTGGCAGCACCAATCTACTTCAAGAGGAAGATGGGCATCGAAGAGGCTCCTTATGGAGTTTGATGGCAATTTGGGCAAGAAACTTCTCTTGCCTGGTCTGTTGCATAAACTGAACAAAAAGAACCCACAGAGAGAGGACTGCTGAACTTGCCTAAAGGTGAGATGGTATTTCAGGGTTCCTGATTCATGAAAGAGTCTGCGAGACATTCTGCAGGACACAGCAGATAGTGACTAAACTGCCTTTGAAATTTCCTGCTTCATGGAAGTCTGCTGGATACTATGGGCCTGTAGGCTGAAGATGGATGCCCCAACAATACAGAGGAACTTTGGGTGACTGTCCAGGTAGCGAGATGTCTCAGTCACTTCTAGAGTTTTGGAAGTTGCTTACTTCTTGTTCACCTAGGTAATATTGTGTCCTTCTGGAGTCTTTGATAGAGTTGAAGAATAAATAGATAGTTATAGTTTTCCTTAGTTATAATAAAAGATAAAATACATATAACTATTGTAACTGTAATTCTTACTTGATAACTATTTTGTTATATGTAATTTTGCTATGTTAAAGTTAAAACCTTTCTTTTTTGTTTAAACAGAAAAAGGGGAAATGATGGAGGACTCTCATTGGTTAATAAAGAAACTGCCTTGGCTTTTTGATAGGGCAGGATTTAGATAGGTGGAGTAGACAGAACAGAATGCTGGGAAGAAGGGAAGTTAGACAGCCTCCATGCCTCTTCTCTCTTGGACAGATTCCATGGAGCCAGCCACCAGGTCAGACATGCTGAATCTTTCCTGGTAAGACACCACCTCATGGTGCTACACAGATTACTAAATGTGGGTTAAAGCAAGATGTGAGAGTTAGCCAGTAAGAGGCTAGAGCTAATGGGCCAAGCAGTGTTTAAATGAATACAGTTTGTATGTTGTTATTTCTAGGACTAAGCTAGCTGTGAGGAAACCGGGCGGGATGAAAAGTAGGCCTGCTCACGTCTCACTACATTCAGCTGCTCTTCCCTGTCTAGAACCATCTAATTGAAGTTACAAGAAGCTGTGCTTTGCCTAGAGGATCAGAGGATGGGATTTTCACCTGTTGGCCATTGACTGCAGGGTATTTAAGCCTCCATGGTGCTATTAAAGAAGGGTTTTTTGGTACCAGTGATTGAAGGTCTGTGTTTCTGTCTGTCTCTGCGTGTGTTTCCTCAACCTCCAGCCCCTTGCCCAAAGCTTGCAAACTGGGTTCTAGAGCATAGAGCGCAGAAGGGGGCACAGTGTGCGGCATTATCCCATCATTGTCATGGTGGAAACCATGGCAGCATATAGGCAGACATGGTGCTGGAGAGGTAGCTGAGAGTTCTACATCTGGATCTGCAAGCAACAGAAGGAGACTGTGTGCCACACTAGGTATAACTTGAGTTTCTGAGACCTCAAAGTCCAACTCTATAGCAACACTTTCACAACCAAGGATACATCCTCTAGCAGTGCTGATACCTATGTGCCAAGCATTCAAACACATAAGTCTATGGGGTCATTTCTATTCAACTCATCACATTCCACTCCCTGGGTCTCATAGGCTTGTAATCATATCATAATTAAAAAATGCATTTAGTCCACCTTTGAAAGTCTCCATAGTCTATAACAGATTAAAACTTGTTTAAAAGTCCAGTTCAAAGGTTATTCTGAGACTTGTGCAATCTCTTAACTCTAATACACTGTAAAATTAAAGTCAAAAAGAATATCACACAAAAGAATATTAACATCCTGTGTAATGGCACAGGATGCACATTATTGTTCCAAATATCTGGGGCTGGAACATGACTCTCTCATTCAATTATATCTTCACCAACTTTCTGTTTCTGGTGCTTTCCTTCACTGCCTAAGCTTGACTGTCCTGGAACTTTCTCTGTAGATCAGGCTGATCTTGAACTCAGAGCTATGCTTGCCTGTGTTTCCTGAGTGCTGGAATTAAAGACACGTATCAAGCATGGACCTAAGCTATTTTTAAATTCTTTTTCACAAATTGGAAATTTAGTTGGGCTGGGTATTGCCCTGGGGTCACCACTCCCTTTATTCCATTTCTTAATCTGCTTATCTCCTTGAACACAGCATTTCACTCCATTCTACTTCTTGGTGCTCCTTTTCTCCTCAATCTGTACATTTTATATTTTTACTTGCTCAGCTTGGTCTTTTTCATTCTAAATCTTCAGAAGAGTGAATATTACTAACCACATGACAGAGTCAATACTAGACTCTTTTGAGAGTTCCTCTGCCAATGGAATTAATCAAAATCTCTCAACTTGAGTCTCGGTCAGACTTTTCAGACAAGGGCAAAAAGAAGCCACAAAATATCACAATAATGATCTCTAGACCACATACTAACATTCTTCTCTGAAACCTATTGAGCCAGCCCCCTCCACCCAGTTCAAATTACCCTCAGCACCACTGTCTTCCATGTTTCTACTAGGGTGGCCTGCTAAGCCTCACTTAAAGTCTTTCAAATGTTTTTTCTAATTCACAGCCCCAAAGTCCATATTTCTCCAAACAACTGAAAAAAATATCCTACCTATTATAGCAATGCCCAAGTGTCTGGTACCAATTTTGTGTTAGTTATGGTTTAGATTGCCATAGAAGAGACACCATGGCCATGGCAATTCATATAAAGAAAAGCATTAATTGGGGCTGGTTTATAGTTCAGAAGTTTATTCCACTATCATCATGGTGTGAAACATGGCAGCGTGCAGGCAGACATGGTGCCAGAGAGGTAGTTGACAGATCTACTTCTTGATCCTCAAACAGCAGAAGGATACTGCATGCCACACTGGAGATATCATGAGCACATGAGACCTCAAGGTCCACCTCCACAGTGTCATGTTTCCTCCACCAAGGTCACATCTCTTAATAGTGCTTGGGCCAAGAATTCAAACACATGAGGCTATGAGCGTCATTTCTTTTGAAACTACCACAAGAAACATGTACTCTTACCTTATGAGCCATCTTTCTAACCCTGAAACTTTATTTGAAAGAAGTCCTTTATTCTCCACATACAATGGGAGGCATACTTTATTGCTCTACAGCTGGTTCACAATCAACTGTTCAATGTACACTCTTTAGTCTTTATGCCAATTCAATGTGAATTATATAGAACTATGACTTTATGAGTTTTTCCTTTGTCTAGGATAGGCAATAACTGCTGCAATACATTCAAGGTAGAAGAAGAGATTATACTGATAGCAGTAGGACCTAGTTTTCCTCACAAAGGAAAGTCACTTCTACTCTGTTGTATGCTGTGCTGATATACTAGGACACTCAATCAAATGAGTATAATAAGTGTATCTCTAGTATATTTTCAATTTATGATGGGTGCATATATATATATATATATATACAGGATATATATATGTATACACACACACACATACACACACACACACACACACACACATATATATATATATATATATATATATATATATATATATCCTGTATATATTCCTCATCATACATGACATCAATCTGGAAAGGACTAAATATGTCAAGTTTAATTTTAAGAAAATTCTTTAGGTACATCAGAGTTATTGCCACTAAAACCCATAAATACTTTTATCAGTCATTTCTTCTTCAAAATCTTATGTTTACTTTCAAATCTGATTTGTTCTGGCAAAAAAATAAGTATATTATCTTACTGTCACATCATCAGCTGTAATAATCTTATCTTCACCTGCAACTTCTATTATTATTAGTGAGTAGAACCATTGACAGCAATAGTTAAGCCAAGTGAGTTTAAAGCACAGTTGACAGATGAAGTCAGTGTCACTCGGGCCTGTTGGAAAAGTACTCAGCAACTCAGTTTGCATCTCCTCAGTGAGGCTTTGTCCAGCATTTTATTGCTAAAGAAACTTGCAAGATGTTAACGACCAAGTAGGTTTCATGTAGAAGGAGGAGTGGGCTGTGTTCCCGTCTGGCTCCCGCAATGCCTGGCTTTACACCCGAAATAACAACACAGAAATTGTATTTATTTAAACACTGCCTGCCCCATTAGTTTCAGCCTCTTATTGCCTAATTCTCATATCTTGCTTTAACCCATATTTAGTAATCTGTGTAGCACCACGAAGGGTGGCTTACCAGGAGAGATCTTAACCTGCATCTGTCTTGGAGAAGAGAGCTATGGCGTCTGCCTGAGGCATCTGCCTGACTCTCTGCTTTCTTTCTCCCACAATTCTGTTCTGTCTATTCTGCCTACCTAATTTTCTGTCCTATTAAATGGTCAAGGCAATTTCTTTATTAACCAATGAAAGTAACACATAGACAGATAACCCTCCTCCATCATCTTCATACAGAGATACAAGGATGGTTTCTCAAATAAACACATGAGTCAATAAATGTAACCCACCAATATATAAACAGAACTAAAAGACAAAAAACTATGGTGATCCACCTCCTTGGATGCAAAGAAAGATCTTTGACAAAAATCTAATATACTGTTCATAGCTAAAAGTCCTGAAGAAGAGTACTAGGGATACAAGGTAACATGCCTCAACATAGTAAAGGCAAAATTTCTAGCAAGCCTATATAGCCAACCTCAACCCTAAATGGGGGAAAAACAAAAAATATTTCCAACTAAAATCAGGAACAAGAAAAGGTCAAAGCACCTCCCCATATAGAGATTTGATACATTTCTTGAAATCTTAGCTAAACCTATCAGTTAAAGAATATCAAAGAGATATACATATGAAAGGAAGAAGTCAAATAATCCTTATTTACAATTGATATGACTGAATACATACATATATATATATATATATCATTGATTGAATACATTGATTGAATCATTGAAAATTTCATCCAGGAAACTCCTACAGCTGATAAACACTTTCAGCAAAACTGCAGACTAAAAATTTAGTACCTCCAAATCAGTAGCCTTCCTATATACAAATGACAAATGGACTGAGATAGAAATCAGAGAAACAAATTTCAAAACAGCCTCAAAAGGTATCTTGGGGAAACTTTAACCAAGCAAATGAAAGACTTCCATAATAAAAATTTTAAGACATTAAGACACTTAAGAAAGAAATTGAATACTATATCAGAAAATAAGAAATTGAATACTATATCAGAAGATGGAACGATCTCCCATGCTCATGGATCAGGAGGATTAATATACTAAAAGAGGCCATCCTACCAAAAACAATCTACAGATTCAATACAATCCCCACCAAAATTCCAACATAATTCTTCCCAGAACTTGAGAGGACTATTTTCAACTTCATATGGAAATGTAAAACACTCAGGATAATTAAAACAATCCTGAATAATAAAAGAACTGCTGGAGGTATCAATAATCCTGAACTCAATTCACTACAGAGGTATAGTAATAAAAACAGCATGCTATTGGCACTATAAAAAAGATAAGTTGATTAATGGAATCAAACTCAAACCTAAGTACGCACACATACAGTCACATGATTTTTGAAAAAGAAGCCAAAGATACACACTGGAGAAAAGACAGCATCTCCAATAAATGTGGTAGTCAAACTTGATGGCTGCAATGTAGAATAATGCAAATATTTATCACTCTGCACAAAACTCTACTCCAAATCGATGAAAGACCTCAACCTAAGGCAAGATACATTTAATTTGATAAAGGAGAAAATGGAGAATAGTTCTGAACTCATTAGCACAGAAAAGGACTTTCTAAAGAGAACAGTGATAACACAGGTGATAAGAACAACAATTAATACATGTGACCTCATGAAATTGAAAAGTTTCTGTATGGCAAAGGATACCATCATTCAGACAAACTGGTAGCCTACAGAATAGGAAAAAATTTTTAACCAAGTATATATCCAATAGAGAGTTATCATATATATACATAAATAACTGAAAAAAACCAGACACCTAGAAAATAATTAACTCAATTTAAAGATGGGGTACATATCTAAATATAGAGTTCTTAAAAGAGGAAATACAAATGGCTGAGAAACATTTAAAGTGTCCAGCATCCTTAGTCATCAGGGAAATGCAAATCAAAACCACTTTGAGATTTCATCTTATGCCACTTAGAATGGCCAAGATCAATAAAACAAGTGACAGCTCATTTGGGTGAGGATGTGGATTAAGGGATCACTCATCCATTGCTGGTGGGAGTACAAGCTTGTATAGCCACTATGCAAATAAGTGTGTTGTTCCTCAGGAATCTGGGAATATATCTACCTCAAGATCCAGCTATTCCACTCTTGGGCATCCACTCAAAGGACTCTACACCCTACTACAGAGACATTTGCTCATGCTTGTTCATTGCTAATCTATTCATAATAGCAGAAATTGGAAACAGACTGTCAATGGAAGAGTGGATAATGAAAATGTGGTACATTTACACAAAGGAATATTATTCGGCTATTTAAAAATGAATTTCTCAGAGAAATGGATAGAAATAGAAAAAAATCATCCAGAATGAGGTAATCTAGACCCCCAAAGTGAAATAATATATGTATTCACTTATATGTGAATGTTAGCTGCCAAGTCTTTAATAAACAAGCTATAATACATATAGGCACAGAAGTTACATATAGAGTAAGGGACTAAGAAGAGGGTCATCACCCTAAGAAGGGAAAATAGCCTAGACAGTTATGGATGGATGCTGGGGAACTAGAATTGGAGGATATAATGGGAACAGCTAGGAAAGAAGAGGCAAGGGAGGAACACCAGGAGGGACAGCTTAAAGTAAGAGTCATTTGAGGATTTATATGGGAACTTAATACATTAGATATTTCCTAAAATATATACATATATGAATGTGATATAAAAGAAATTGACAAATAACAGGAGAGACAGGACCCCAACTAGATATCGCCTGTGACCAAATGAAGTCTCCAGCTCTGGGAATGGGTTTCATTTAATCAAGTTGTTGGCCAAAGAAGCCCAATGGGAACCCCTAAACAACCCAGTCTATGGGTTACTCTCCACAAACTAATGGTAAGTTTCTACTGCTGAGGACAACACCTACACAACTCATTGAACATGGAGAAGTTGAGTTGATTCCTACCTAGGGCCTTTACCCATACTGACTCTTGTTTGTGGTACTGGAAAACACTGAATGCTATCAAAGGAAGAAGGTAAATACCAGCCCAACTACAAACTATTTGATATACAATGGTGATCTACCTGCAAGGTATGCTACTATAATAGTGGCACAAACTTGTGGAAGTGACCACATCTGGTTGGTTATAAGGACCATTCCATGAGATGGAATCAATCTCTTATACTTCTCAAGTGGCCAAGAACCTGAAAGCAGATAGGCCAGGTACCTAAGGGGAAAACCAAATACTGGTAAAGGCATGTAGCAATGAAATGACTCCTAATGACATTCTGCTATACACAGAGTTTTGTAAGTTGCTTACTTCTCATTTACTTAGGTAATATATCCTTCTGGAGTCTTTGATGGAGGTGAAGAATAGATAGATAGTTATAGTTTTCCTTAGTTATGATAAAAGATAAAGTAGATATAAATACTGTAACTGTAATTCTTACTTGATAACTGTTTTGTTATTTGTAATTTTACTATGTTAAAGTTAAAGCCTTTCTTTTTTGTTTAAACAGAAAAAGAGGAAATGATGGAGGACTCCCATTGGCTAATAAATTATCAGAGAAGATTCCTCCTGCAGTAAATGGAGTAAATACAGAGACCCAGGCAGACAATGTGCAGAGAGTGAAAAACCTTGGAACATTTATTCCTAAATGGGATGTTTCTATCAAATCCCTCCCTTTGGGGCGAGGGGCACTTTGTGGAAAGAGAAGCAGAAAGATTGTAAGAACCAGAAGGTATGGAGAACACCAAGGATTCTAAACACAACAGGACCAAAGCAAATATGAATTCACAGAAACTGTTACAGAAAGCCCAGGCTGGTAATGTAAGCCAGATGAGGGTCCCAGCCCTGAGTGGCAGATTGACACAGCCACCACCCCAATCTAGAAGCTCTCTCAAACTGATAACAGCTTGCGAATGAAAACTTACTTTTCTCCAATAGAGTCTCACTAGGAATTCAAGCCATTTTAAAGGGCAGGCCCCATGGCCAGCAGTACAAGGCTAACACAAAATGAACTCAATAGCACTTAGGGAAGTTATTTGTCTCATAACTGTTTGTCAAGGCTTTTTCATTTTTCCCTTACAGATCCTTTGAGAATTTATTTTAGTTTTTTATTATTATTTTTAAGGGATTTCTCTGTGTGTGAATGTGTGTGTCTCTCTGTCTATGTATTTCTTATCTTTCTTATCTTTGGCTCTTTCTATTCTATTTGCTTGTTTTGTTCTATTCTGGTTTGTTTTAATTTAATTTTATTATTAATTAGTTTTGATGTGTGTTTGTATCCTAATGAGAGAGAGAGAGAGAGAGAGAGAGAGAGAGAGAGAGAGAGAGAAAGGATGAGTATGTGAATTTGGGTAGATGGGAAAGAAGTTGGGAGCATGGGAGCATCTGGAGGGAGTTGGGGGAGGGGAAATCATAATTTAAATATATGGCATCAAAATATATTTTCAAAAAACATTCCAAGCACAAATAATAAAAGACAACAAAACGCCATACATTAAGTCACTTTATTATAATCTGGAGTAGTTTATTTAACTCACTTTATCTTGAGCTGAAGTGTTATCTTTGATTTAAACACCAACTTATGACAATAGGGGAGATAGCTTTCTGGTCTATTATCCCTTTGCATATCAATACAACCAACCTGCACCACCTGGTTTGCCCTAAAGCAATGGGTTCAGGGCACTTTTGACAAAATAGATTTGGAAAATACAAAGTAAAGGGCAAGCATGGAGTTCCTCTAAAGAGGCAAGCAGGCAAGGCTATACCTGGCTGTTGGGTGGACAGTACCACAAGGAAACTTATAGATTATCAATACCTTATTATTTTGCCCTGGAACAGAAATTGTGAGTTCTCCTGTAACATTTAAGCCAAATTTGGGACACAGAGCCCCAATAACTTGATCAGACTCTGGTGCCTTTCTTTGTCCTCCAACCTGCTGACAAAGTTCCCATTATCATGATTGGAATTTCTTTTCAGTTGAGAAATGATGACTAGAATAGAAGTCAGGAGGTTTGGGTTCAATTTCTAACTCTGACACTCACTTGTGGGTAACATGAAGAAATTGTTTAGAGTACACATTGCAAAGATGTACTTTCCCACCTATAAAAGGAGGACAATAATCCTTGCCTAGCTCAGAGAACCATTGTAGGGATAAAAATCAGTAATTGAAGAAAAGTGCTTTGAAAATAATAAAGCCTGGCCCAGAACAATGCATCAGCAGGTAAAAGCGCCTGCTGCCAATCCTCATGACCTGAGTTTGATCCAAAGGACACACATGGTAAAAGGAGAGAACCAATTCCTACAAGCTCTCTACTGACGACCACATGCATATTGTGATACTTGCAAACACATGCATGCACACACACACCAAGCAAACAAGTTAAAAATTAAAGAAAATGATAAATCCTATGTGTTATAAAACAAGAGACCATTTTCTTACTAAAAATATTTATTGAGAGCACACTATTTGAAAGCCTCTGTTCTGTTACTGTTTTTGAAGAAAGCAAAAATCCATATTTGCTATTTTCTTAAAATTTCAATTCTGTCATATGAGCTGAAAAAGGTAACAATCAATCAGTGGTAAAGAAATGTATGATGGCATTATGTTAAAGAGCTAATGCGATCAGCAGTGCCTGAAAGTGTTGATTACAAGAAAAAAAAGAAAAGCTACTGTATAGGCTGGAAATGTGATCAGTTTTTATATAGGCATTTTGAGATTATCCAATTATTGTATGGAATGATGAAACACAGTAAGATAGAAGAAATGATTTTTTTCTATGTACGAAATGTGTAAAGTTTTCAAGAGCTCATGGGGAAGCTTTGAGAGTTCTCTAAACTTTTAAGGAATTTCTAGAATATGTCTCTATGTAAAGCAGGTGATTTTAAGAACTATGAGACTGGTGCTGTAACCTTACATTGGTCTACATGTTTGGCTGCACCTAGATCCACACAATAATGTCTTTTCCAAATTTCATACAAGTGCTTCTTGTTGAGAAACTATACTAAACCAATTGAGGGGAGGGAATTCTGATAAATATAGTTTTTAATTTGGTACTATTTGGTTGATAGATACAAGCTAGAATATGAGGAACTACTTGAGGCTGTGTCATGAGGTCTTTCCAACAGGACCTTTACAAATGCTTATCGTACTGGCTAGTCTTCAAGCTAGAGTTATTTGCCAGGAGGAAATCTCAATTGAGAAAATGCCTCCAGAAGGTCTAGCTATAGAGCACTTTTTTAATGCTAATGTTAATGGAGGAGAACTTAGCCCAATGTAGGTGGTGCCATCCCTGGGCTGGTGGTCCTGGTTTCTATAACAAGCAGGCTGAACAAGCCACTGGAAGTAAGCAAGTAAAGAGCACCCCCTCCACAGCCTCTGCTTCAGCTCCTGCCTCCAGTTTTCTGCCCTGTTTTAGTTCCTGTCCTGGCTTCCTTCAGTGATGTACTACAATATCCAAGTATAAACCCAATGAACCCTTTCCTCCCCAACACTGCTTTTGGCCATGGTGTTTCATTGCAGCAATAGAAACTCTAACTACGACACTTGTCCAATATATATTGCACAAAGACACACAAGAAAGGAATAATGGACTGAAAGTTACCCTTCATTCTGATAACCAAGCCTTCCTTGGGTTCTATTATGGAGTTGTGTCAAGAGTATCTTTTTAAAATCATTTCTTGAAGTTGTTCTTTTGTGTAGTTCATCATTCAGGCAGCTATTTATTTTTTGTAACTGTACCAAGTTTCAAAATGTTCTGGTAATGCCCTGCTCTCTTAGAAGATAATAATCATTAGGTGAGATGTGACCTAAGCTATGAAAGGACGTGTCTATCTCATCTCACTTGTAAGAATATTAGAGGGAAAAAATAGGTTCTTCAGTAGCTTTCCCTGTTTTGTGCTAGCTAGCTGCATGATTAACAGTTTTGGCTAATGAAGGTTACTGATTGGCTGGCCAACTGCTATACTAACTAAATTTCTGATTGGCTGCCTTACAAATTGACAGAATGAATGGCAAACTTACTTAAGTGACAAGATGACTTTGGATTTCCCAGTTGAATGACTAGATGACTGATTTCTTATTGGTCTATTGGACAAGCTTTCTATCTGTCTATCTGAATAGCAGTCTGAAAGACTAGTTCCGTAGTTACCAGTTTCTATCCTATAAATGATTAATAGGCCACTAAATGATCTGTTTCACTGATGTACCAATTTTCTGGTGGTTTGACTGACTGGCCTACTAGCTGAAAGTCATACTGCCTGACAGTTTTCCATCTCTCTTTCCAATGGATGAGTTTTCATTCTGGCTTTCTTACTGACAGGTTATTCAACTGGATGTGGAAATGGTTGACAGGCCAGAGAATATTTTGTCTAAAAAAAATTCAGCCATGGGACAAGGGTGAAAAAGAAGAATAACAATACCAAAAGTTCAAGATAGCTCATCATATAGATGAGAGAGGAAGGTAAATTGATGAAAAACAGAAAAAGGATGGACTTGAAAAAGCTTTCTCTGGCGAGCTTGGGAAAAACATCTTTGAGACAAAATCAATCCATTAATAATGATGCATGAAATTAATGCTAGCTCTAAACTGCTTGAGATACAACACTCATTGCTCAGCTTGATCGTTAACAAGGAAAATAGCAGATGACACTTGGATAATAAAAGACACAGTAAAATATCAGGAATGGCCATAAAGAAGTCACTTATTGAGCCAGAATGATAAGGACTGAGAAGGCACAAATCCCAGGGCCCATGGGTTAAGCCCCAAGCACTTACTCATCAAGGAGCCCAACAAGAAGATTCAAGAGCTGTGCTTGTTTTCTAGGACATTATTTACTCCTTGTTCTCTGACTAACCTAAACTGCCAAGTCTTTGAAGTTTCCTTTTTTCCAAATGTGCTTTGACTTTATTCTAAGAAATACCAACTGGTAATTTATATACTCATTGTAAATTTTGCCAAACCTAATGCCAGCTTACTCCTTCATACCTTACTAAAGGAACAAGTGACTGTGATATTTTGCATCACTGTAGCTGTTAAACAGAGGTGCCAATTAGTGAAATGTTTGCTTAGGAATGACAGTGAGCTATGATATTATCTGGTATTGAGAAAAAAATCCAACTCTTAGAAGGTTAAACTGAGAAATAGAGAGGAGTTGGGTATCAGCATGACTAGAATCTGAAAAGTTGCTAGGGAAAAGAAGATGAGGGTACTTGTGACAGACTATTTGAAATTGATTTCTATTCATAGAAGACATAAGAGTAAGTGACTGTAACCTGCAAGAGTCCCTGAAATTTCTTTGATTCATTCTATATTCCTTTTTTAAAACTGAGTGTCAATCTGATATTATTGTTCAAGATTTCTGGCACAATTCTTTCTTGTAAGTTTTTTTATTCATTTTCATACCAACCACAGATCTCCCTCCAACCCCTCCTGCCATTCCATGTTCCATGCCACCTCCCCAACCCCCTCTCCACTCCCTAGAAATGGTAAGGCCTCCCATGGAGAGTCAACAAAGCCGAGCATATTAAGTTGAGGCAGGAACAAGCCTCTCCCCACTACATTGAGGTTGAGCAAGGCATCCCACCATACGGAGTGGACTTCAAAAAGCCAACTCATGACCTGGTCCCACACTGCCAGAGGTCCCACAAACAGACCAAGCTACAGGTCTAAAGTCCTTGAGCTCCCACGAGCTCAGGTCAGCTGTCTCTGTGGGTTTTCCATCATGCTCTTGACACCCCTTGCTCATATAATCCCTCTGCCCTCACTTTGACAAGACTCCTGGAGCTGGACTTGGTGCATGTCTATGCATTTCTGTATCTGCTTCCATCAATTACTGGATAAAGATTCTATGATTACAGTTAGGGTAGTCACCAATTTGATTATAGGGGAAAGCCAGTTCAGGCACCCTCTCCACTGTTGCTAGAGGTCTTAGCTGGGGTCATCATAGTGGATTCCTGGGAATTTCCATAGTGCCAGGCTTTTCCTTAAATGCATAAAGGCTCCCTCTATCAAGATTTCTCTTTCACTGGTTCCCATTCCATCCCTCCCCCAACTCTACATCTCTTCTCCTCATGTTCTCTTCTCCTACCCTCTTCCCTTACCAACCCACCAACAGTTTACCCAGGAGATCTCATCTTTTTCCCCTTTCCAGGGTTATCCATATGTCCTTGTTACCTAACTTCTGTGAAGTATAGATTGTAGTCTGGTTTTCCTTTGCTTTATATCGAGTATCCACTTAAGAGTGAACACATACCATAGTTTTTGTCTTTCTGGATCTGAGTTGTCTCAGTCAGGGTGATTTTTTTCTAGTTCCATCTAGTTGCCTGCAAATTTCATGATGTCATTGTTTTTTTTTTAATTGAGTAATACTCCATTGTGTAAATGTATCACATTTTCTTTATCCATTTGTTGGAGAAGGGCTGCTTGTTGGTTTGCTAGCCACCTGGCTAGCTTAGAACTGAAAAAATCACACAGAAACTGTATTAATTAAATCACTGCTTGGATCATTAGCTCTAGCTTCTTATTGGCTAACTCTTAACTTAATCCATTTCTATTAATCTGTATATTGCCGCGTGGCTGTGGCTTACCAGGTAAAGTTCCCAGAATCTGTTTCTGGTGGCAGCTCCAAGGCTTCCCTCTGACCCAGCCCTTCTTTCTCCCAACATTCAATTTAGTTTTCCCTCACCTAGCTCTGTTCCCCTATAGCTAGCTGTCTTAGGCCCAAAGCAGTTCCTTTATTAACCAATGACATTCACAACATACAGAGGGGAATCTCACATCATCCATTCTTCAGTTGAGGGACATCTAGGTTGTTTCCAGGTTCTGACTATTACAAATAACACTGCTATGAATAAATGTCTCTGTGATATGATAGTGCATTCTTTGGGTATATGCCCAGGGATAGGTATAGCTGGGTCTTGTAGATTGATTCCTAATTTTCAGAGAAACTGCCATACTGATTTCCAAAGTGGCTGTGCAAGTTTATACTCCAGCATAGGCTGTCACTTGTGTTTTAGATCTTAGCCATTCTGACCGGTGTAAGTTTGTATCTCAGAGTCATTTAGATTTGCATTTCCCTGATGACTAAGGATGTTGAACAATTCCTTAAATGTCTATCTGCCATTTGAGATTCTCCTGTTGAGAATTCTCTGTTTAGATTTATACCCCATTTTTTATTTGAATTTGGTATTTTGATGTCTAGTTTCTTGAGTTCTTTATATATTTTGGATATCAGCCCTCTGTCAGATGTGGGGTTGGTGACAATCATTTCCAATTCTGTCGGCTGCTATTTTGTTTTATTTACCATGTTTTTTGCCTTTTCAGTTTTAGGAGGTTCCATTTATTGATTGTTGCTCTCAGTGTCTGTGTTCCTAGTGTTATATTTAGGAAGTGGTCTCCTGTGCCATTGTATTCAAGGATACTTCCCAATTTCTCTTCTATGAAGTTCAGTGTACCTGGATTTATGTTGAGGCTTTTGATACACTGGGACTTGAGTTTTGTACATGGTGATCAAAATGGATCTATTTGCAATATTCTACATGTTGACATCAGTTATATCTGGCACAATTCTTTAAATAAATTTCCACACTAGAGGAAATGAGTGAATTTCTCCTAATCAAGGTTGATATGTTCATAAATAGAAACTCTTTGTTTCTTCATCTTCTGCAAATTTCTTGAGAATACAATCATTCTACAATGAAAACTGCTCCATCTTTTCTACTCCTGTCTATTTTGTTTTAAAACAATAATTTTATGTGTACCCCACAATGATCTTCTTGCCAGGATTACAATAATGTACAATCAAGGCTAACTTCTATTTATGCACTTGTAAATTAACAAAAGCCTGGTGTGTTTACTTCCATTACATTTCCATGGGCTTTTAAGCAAATACCTGAAGTGGCCTGCTTTGCTGTCATATATCTTCTAATATTAATACAGAATTTTCATACTCATTTTAAAATTTTGATTACTTGCACTGAGAAGTAATTATGGTAACCTTTACTACCTCAGTCTTTGAGGTGAAGTAACAAAGATTCAGGAAAAGGAATCATAGGTCCAATGCCACATAGTAATCTAGTTAGGACTACACACATTCTTCCTTAATTGTAAACCTGATTTTCTATTTTGTTTTTTTTTTTCAAATGCTGAAAGTGTCACTCTGTAGACCTACCCCAGGGAATGTACAAGAAATATTTTGTGACAAGTGAAGAAAACATTTTAAATTCTCTGTGGTTTCTGCTCCTGGGAAGATGGATCAATTTTCCTATTTCGTGTATTAATGAAAACTAATAGCCCTAATTGCTTTGCTGTTGTTGCTGCTGTTTGCTTGGTTAGTTGGTTTTGATCTTTGCGAATGATGTAGGTCAGCATTCTACGACTAAGTGCCCTTTCAAGTACAATCCATAGAGTTTCATATAAACAAACAAGAAAGATTAAACATACAGTGAAGAAGGTAGTCTGTCAGGGGACATTGAAATCTGAGGAGCAATACAGTGATGAGTCCCCCAGGTTTCCTTTATATTCATTGATTTAAAACACCATGTTGAAGATGAATCCTTTAATCCAACAAAACTAATGGGAACGAACAGAAAATATGTTGCAACAAAACTTTGTTGTATCTAGGAAGAAAAATTAAACAAGAAGACTATTCTATCAAGACATCAAATTTTAGATGGTAATTCTACTACAATCAGACAATCCAATAAAATCAGTCTACATTGGCAAATGTAAGGGTTCTTTAGAAAAAAATAAGTTGTGATAACTGGTGTAGATGGATGGGTAGATAAGTAGACAGACTAGATTGATAAATAAGAGAGAATTGTAACTTTTCATAATACTTATATTATTTGGGAATTTCAGATAATGCACCCCAATCACCACTCCTCCCAGTCCTCCCAGGTCCACCCTCACTTTTATGGCCTCGCCCTAAAAAAAAAAAAAAAAAAAAAAAAAAAAAAAAAAAAGAGCCCAATTTGTATTGTTCACATAGTCGCTAGAGCATGGTCACACTCCTGGAGGCCAACGCCTCAAGGAAAAGTGAGCCCTTCCTCCACTCCATCCCCACCAGTAGCTATCTATTGAGGAGGGCTACACTTCAGCCTCCCCACTGGCTTTTCAAGAGTTCTCTTTGATGGTTTCCTGTCTAGGTTGTTACATTTGGCGGGAGGAGGGAGTTGTCACAGAGCCTTTTATGTCTCCTTTGTCAACTTTGAGTCTGCAGTCACCGACGTCACTGCAGAAATTGCTTCACTTCCCTTTATAGTCGGCAAAAGCACAGATCGTGGACCTCCACATAGTATCTGGCAACAGCAGGGACCATGGATATCTACCTGGACCCTGGAATCAGCATATGCCATGGACCTCAGCATGGTCTTCTGTGGCAGCACAGGCCACAGACACCAGCAAGGTCCCTGTCGTCATCACGACCCATGGACATCAGCATAGCTTCAGGCAGCAACACGAACCATGGACATCTGAATGCCCTATGGTGATAACACAGGCCACAGACATCCAGATGGCCCCCAGCTGCAGCAGGAACTTGGACACAGCCAGATCTGGTCTCAGGCCATGCATAGCAACATGGCCTTCTGTGGTAGCTCAGCTTCAGATATCAAAGCCGTTCTGCCTCTCTCCACCGCACATGTAGTACTCTGCTCCTCCATCTCTCCCACCTCTCCATTTCTCCCCTTCTCCACCTCTCCACCGCAAATTCCTTCCTCACAACGGCATTGGAAACTGCAGTATATCACCCCATATATTCTTTTTTTCCCAAACAGTTTTACGGAGTTATTAGTCTGATACAGGGTTTGTGGTCTCTGAAACACCATAAATACTGGAACACTGCTGAGATTCGCCTCAGATATCCTGTTCTTGACCAGAGTCAAGGCAATGTTGTGGCTAGGCAGGGCATCCTGCAGCAGGATCTGAGCAAGCTGCAGACTACCCCATTCCTCCCCACTATCGATCGCAACTACCCAGAGAGACATCAGGCACAACCATAGTTCTTGCAGCATGTGAGCAAGGCTCCAGCCCTTTGCTCTGCTTCTCCTAGGATGGTGAGCAGTAGGTGCAGCTGCATGCTGTGACCAAGCCCGCAGGCCGAGGACCAGCCCTAGTCAGTAATTTCATGTTCTTTGCTTCAGCTGTTCAGTAATTTCATGTTCTTTGTTGCAGCTGTGCTCCCATGTTGCTCCCATACCCTCCTTTGCCATATCTGTAGTTTCACCATTCTCTCCCCCCACTCTGCCTGTGTGGCTCTGTTCTGGCATCTTTCTTTCCAGTTTCATAAGCACACCTTTCAAAAGCATCTTCCATAGGGCCTGCTTTTTCCGGTTGTTCCAGTGATACCACGGGCTCTGAAGGGTCTCCATAGGCTGCTTCGAGATAATCCTTGGTCCTGTGTTGGGTGTTGGTGGCCGCCACCATCTTTGACCACAATCATGTTTTATGTTTTCACCTTCAGTGGTAATGAAGTGTTCCTGGATCTAGTAGTGCAGCACTGGACCCTCCCTGAGGTCCAGCACCCCCACAAGATGGAACAGGTGCTGGGATTCACTGACCCAAAAGGTTGGACTGGAGCCTGGAAGGGAAGGCAGCCAAGTTGACCAGGCTACCCACTATGGTGGGCTCTTCAAGAATTTAATTTTTTATAACAAAGAAATAGCTTGTGAGTTCATGTGGGATGTCAAGTATAACACTTGAAAATAAGCTGGTTGTCTAGAAATGGCAAATTCTTGGAAGAGTTGATATTGCATGTGAAATCTGAATTCTTTGGGCAGAATCTCCCCTTCTCAGAAGAGTATTTGACTTCTCTTTTAAGGCCTTCAGTCAATTAGATGAGACTCATACATCCATACTATAGGACGTAATCTGCTTTACTAATAATGAATTTATTTAAATGTTAATCACATCTTTTGAATGCCTTCATATCCATATCTAGACACGTTTGACAGAACAACTAGGTTCCGTTGACTATGTTGACTTATAGAAAAGCTGTCATAGTCAGCCTCATATGAACTGGGAACCCATACACGTGTACCTAATTTCCATTTAGTATTTCAGAAATAACAATAACTAGACTGTTTTTTACTTAACATGGTACAAAAATACATACATGATATATCTTGCATACAATAAAAACGCACTATGCCTTTTGCAAAAACAAAGAGCCAAAGTCCTTAAGTGATGTTCATTATTCATCAAATTCTGTAATTTAAATACTATGGTATAAAATTAATTCATATTATATCACGCAACAAATGAGACAGACTAAAAATACTGAGAACTCAGTGTTGGTATCTGTGTTTGACAGGTTTAGTTTTTAGCACTGGTTTTAGCCAAATCAGTCTTGGTAAATAGAAGGCCATATTGCTATGCCCATGCCTAGGTACCTACCATTCCTGCTACCACATGTACTTGATTTATGAAAGTAGTGGCATGACTGAAGAAAGAAGCTCCATAATATACACAAAATAAGTCATCCCAGCCACTTAAGTATTCAAATTCTGCCCAGCTATGTTGAATCTTTAGAATTATATATACAAGACACAAATATCTTGACTCTTAATCTCTCAAAGATGTCTGTCCACATTATTCTTTTCCAGGCTGCCTTGTTATAAATTTTTCATCTTTATGATCATTCAGACAAACAATTGGCTGAATCCCATAAACAGTATGTAATCATGCGCCTGGCAATTTCTCTCTTAGTACAAAATGAATAAACATGGGTATTTCTAAAATGTTTTCTCAGTGAGAAAATTTTCCTCGTCCACATCCTACAAGTATGGCAGAAATGATGTCGTACTTCTCTTGCCTCCTTCAGACTTCTCTTGTTCTGACACCCATTTGAGTAATATAGTGCTTCTAAAATTCAAAGAAGTCCATTAGTTATAAGAGAAGTAAGATGTAATAGCTCATCCTAAGGGGTATCTGATGAATTACACATTTTCTAATTTTAAAATTTATTTCTCACTATCTGATATGCAAATCTCTTATCATTAAGTCTGGAAGAGCTGCTACATCTTGTTCATTAGACCCATAATTATAATGTCTCAATGTAATGGACCAGTGTGATGCATCATGGCAACAAAATGGATGAAACTTTTATATTCTGGCTTAGAGAACTGGAGAATCAGTAAATTCTCCATAGGAGGGAAAACTGGTATATTGTTGGCTAGACAATGGACAGCAATATTCATTCAACAGTAATTACCAGTAAAAATGAATAAAAATCACTGGCCAGATAAATAGCTGTATACCAGACAGCAGAGGATGTGCTAATTTATTCAAGCAAAGAAACTACATCTCATACAACAATTGTAATTGGAATCACCACCTGGATATCTTTATGATAATCCAATAAAACATTAAATGACTCATTTATTTCCTGATCATAACAAATGCAAGAGTTAAATTTAAACTATTTGTGAAACCTAATCTTTACCAATGTTATGAGACTATAATGAGGTACTCCAACATAGAGCACTGTATAAAAGCTAAATGCAATGTCAAGTCTTTCACATACCTGGCTAGTACCATGTCTCTTGTCATACAACTAGCAGTAGAAACTGGGATCCTAGACTTCCTCTGTCACTTATGAGCAATAAGGTGCCCAGTGATTTTCCAGTAGCAATGGTGTCAATGTTGGACAAGTGGAAATTTGGACTTGTACCTTCATCAAGGTAGAAAATGGTTTCCTCAAGCTCAGTTTCATGAATAAGTTAATGGAGTTAAAACTCTAACCCCAACCCAGCAGTAATTAAGAGTCCCATGACTTCTATCAACATAGGCTGCAAACACAATCTAGACGTCAACCTATATCTGACAGTGATAAGGTTGCAACCTTACTTTATCTGATGGAATAATAATTTTCAATATATCTTTTTAATTGTATAAGGCTTATTTAATTTATTTCATGTATATGGGTGTTTTGTCTGAATGTATGAATTTGTGCCATATTAATGTCTGGTTGCCCTAGGCATCAGAAGAAGATATCAGACCCCCTTGAACTAAAGTTCTAAGCCACAATGTGGGTGCTTGGAATCAAACCAGAGTCCTTTGAATAAGCAACAAGTGCTCTTAAACACTGATCTAGCCTTCAGATTGTGCTGCCAGGTTCGCTGTGTGGTATTCCACCCCGCCCTGCCCCCACCTTGGCCCTTTTGTCTGGGCTGCGACCCTGGGCTGCCTGGAATCCCTGATCCTGTGCCCTGACATTCCATCTGAACTGGTGAGTGAATGCGGACCCTGGGGCAACCTGCCCTGGAAGAGAGCACAGACCCCCTACCCCCACTTCCCTCTGCAGGCTTGTGTCGGTTTCTCCCTTCCCTGTGTGTCTCCCAAGCTTTCCCTAGTGTTCTCAGGTGTCCTGCTCCTGTTCTAAGGCCATCCACCCAGAGGAGTCAGACTCTGGCCTCCAGGCAGGTCTGAGGATCCCTGCGGAGGGGTGCGGGCTCCTTCAGATTGTGACATAAGGAATAGGTCCTCCTCTGGCACTGGGGAGATCCAACCAGTTTCAGTCACAGCAAAGATTGGTCTAGGACAACAAACGCCTCCGGGCTCCTTTTGAAGGAAGAGATGGGCAGGCGCCAATGCAGGAGCTCCTCCAACAACATGAAAGGCAACATGACATCACCACAAGCCAGACATCCCGAAACAACAAGAATTGAACACCCTACCCCAGAAGATATAGAAGAAACCGACCTTAAACAGTACTTTATGAAAATAATAGAGGACCTTAAACAGGAGGTAAAAAACTGCCATAAAGAAATGGAGATGACAAACAAAAAGGTAGACGAAATAAATAAATCTCTCAAAGATACCCAAGAAAAACAAGAAAAAGAAGAAAAAGCAATCAAACAGGTAAGGGAAACAGTACAAGACCTGATAAATGAAATGGAGGTATTGAAGAAAACACAATCTGAGGGATGACTGGAAATGGAAACTCTGAGTAAACGAACAGAAACTTCAGAGACAAGTATTTCCAACCGAATACAAGAGATGGAAGAAAGAATCTCGGACTCTGAAGATACTATAGAGGAAATAAACTCACAGATTAAAGAACTAAACAAATCTAACAAATTCTTAACACAAAACATTCAGGAAATCTGGGACACCATGAAAAGACCAAACCTAAGAATAATTGGGGTAGAAGAAGGAGAAGAATTACAACTCAAAGGCCCAGAAAACATATTCAACAAAATTATAGAAGAAAACTTCCCCAACCTAAAGAAGGATGTTCCTATGAAGGTACAAGAAGCCTACAGAACACCAAATAGACTGGATCAAAAGAAAGTATTCCCACGCCATATAATAATCAAAACACAAAACATACAGAATAAAGAACAGATATTAAGAGCTGCAAAGGAAAAAGGTCAAGTAACATATAAAGGGAAACCTATCAGAATTACACCTGATTTCTCAATGGAAACCATGAAAGCCAGAAGAGCTTGGATAGATGTGCTACAGACACGAAGGGAACATGGATGCAAGCCTAGACTATTATACCCAGCAAAGCTTGCATTTACCATTGATGGAGAAAACAAGATATTCCAGGACAAAAACAGATTTAAACAATACGCAGCCACAAATCCAGCCTTGCAGAAAGTAATAGAAGGAAAATCAAAAACCAAGGAGTCCAACAATGCCCACAATAACTCAGGCATCTAGCGACCCTTCACCAGCACAACTAGAAGAAGGGAAACACACAAACTCTACTACTAAAAATGATTGAAGTTAACAACCACTGGTCATTAATATCACTTAATATCAATGGACTCAATTCACCTATTAAAAAGGCACAGGCTTAGAGACTGGATACGAAAACAGAATCCAACATTTTGCTGTTTACAAGAAACACACATCAACCACAAAGACAGACACCTACTCAGAGTAAAGGGTTGGGAAAAGGTTTATCAAGCAAATGGCCCTAAGAAACAAGCGGGTGTGGCCATACTAATTTCCAACAAAGTTGACTTCAAACTAAAATCAATCAGAAGAGATGGAAAGGGACACTTTATATTCATAACAGGAAAAATCCATCAGAATGAAGTCTCAATCCTGAATATCTATGCCCCTAATATAAAAGCTCCCACTTATGTAAAAGAAACACTTCTAGAACTCAAGGCAGCCATCAAACCACACACACTAATAGTTGGAGACTTCAACACTCCTCTCTCACCAATGGACAGGTCAATCAGACAGAAACCTAACAGAGAATTGAAAGACTTAATGGAGGTAATGAACCAAATGGACTTAACAGACATCTATAGAACATTCCACCCAAATAGGAAAGAATATACCTTATTCTCTGCAGCTCATGGAACCTTTTCGAAAATTGACCATATACTTGGTAACAAAGCAAACTTCCACAGTTACAAAAAAATATTAGTAACCACCTGTGTCTTATCGGATCACCATGGATTAAAATTAGAATTCAACAACAATGCTACCCCCAGAAAGCCCACAAACTCATGGAAACTGAACAGTCAACTACTGACCCACACCTGGGTCAAGGAAGAAATAAAGAAAGAAATTAAAGACTTTCTTGAATTTAATGAAAACAAAGACACAACATACTCAAACCTATGGGACACAATGAAAGCAGTGCTAAGAGGAAAGTTCATAGCACTAAGTGCCCACTTAAAGAAAACAGAGAAAGCGCTCATTGGTGACTTAACAGCACACCTGAAAGCTCTGGAAAAAAAAGAAGCAGACTCACCTAGGAGAAGTAGAAGACTGGAAATAATCAAATTGAGGGCAGAAATCAACAAAATAGAAACACAGAAAACAATCCAAAGAATCAATGAAACAAGAAGCTGGTTCTTGGAGAAAATCAACAAGATTGACAAACCCTTAGCCAAACTAATCAAACGGCAGAGGGAGAACACGCAAATTAATAAGATCAGAAATGAAAAGGGGGACATAACCACAGACACAGAGGAAATTCAGAGACTCATTAGATCTTACTACAAAAGCCTGTATGCCACAAAATTGGAAAATGTAAAAGAAATGGACAGTTTTGTAGATAAATACCATATACCAAAGTTAAACCAGGACCAGGTAAATGCTCTAAATCGTCCTGTTAGTCACGAAGAATTAGAAACTGTTATCAGAAACCTCCCTACCAAAAAGAGCCCAGGACCAGATGGTTTCAATGCAGAATTCTACCAGAACTTCCAAGAAGACCTAATACCTATACTCCTTAAGGTATTTCATAATATAGAAACACAAGAGTCACTGCCAAATTCCTTCTATGAAGCTACAGTTACCCTGATACCTAAACCACACAAAGACTCAACCAAGAAAGAGAATTACAGGCCAATCTCACTCATGAACATTGACGCAAAAATTCTCAATAAAATACTGGCAAACCGAATCCAAGAACACATTAGAAAAATTATCCACTATGATCAAGTAGGCTTCATCCCAGAGATGCAGGGCTGGTTCAACATACGAAAATCTATCAATGTAATCCATCATATAAATAAACTGAAGGAAAAAAACCATATGGTCATCTCATTAGATGCTGAAAAAGCATTTGACAAAATTCAGCACCCTTTTATGATAAAGGTCTTGGAGAGATTAGGGATACAAGGGTCATTCCTAAATATAATAAAAGCTATTTACAGCAAGCCATCAGCTAAAATCAAATTAAATGGAGAGAAACTCAAGGCTATCCCACTAAATTCAGGAACACGACAAGGCTGTCCACTCTCTCCTTATCTCTTCAATATAGTGTTTGAAGTTCTAGCAATAGCAATAAGACAACATAAGGGAATCAAGGGGATTCAATTTGGAAAGGAAGAAGTTAAACTT
The DNA here is from genome assembly GCF_903992535.2 of Arvicola amphibius. NCBI lineage: Eukaryota > Metazoa > Chordata > Mammalia > Rodentia > Cricetidae > Arvicola > Arvicola amphibius. Next base: position 56,580,520 of record NC_052065.1, read on the forward strand.
TCATTATTTGCAGATGATATGATAGTATACATAAGCGACCCCAAAAACTCCACGAAAGAACTCCTACAGCTGATAAACTCCTTCAGTAACGTGGCAGGTTACAAGATCAACTCCAAAAAATCAGTTGCCCTTTTATACACAAAGGAGAAGGAAGCAGAGAGGGAAATCAGAGAAGTATCACCTTTCACAATAGCCACAAATAGCATAAGATATCTGGGAGTATCTCTAACCAAGGAAGTGAAGGATTTATTTGACAAGAACTTTAAGTCTTTGAAGAAAGAAATTGAAGAGGATACCAGAAAATGGAAGGATCTCCCCTGCTCGTGGATTGGGAGGATCAACATAGTAAAAATGGCAATTCTACCCAAAGCAATCTATAGATTCAATGCAATCCCAATCAAGGTCCCATTAAAATTCTTCACAGAGATTGAGAGGACAATAATCAACTTTATATGGAAAAACAAGAAACCCAGGATAGCCAAAAAAATCTTATACAATAAAGGTTCTTCTGGAGGCATTACCATCCCTGACTTCAAACTCTATTACAAAGCTACAGTATTGAAAACAGCTTGGTATTGGCATAAAAACAGAGAAGTTGACCAATGGAATCGTATAGAAGACCCGGATCTTAAACCACAAACCTATGAACACCTGATTTTTTGATAAAGGAGCCAAAAGTACACAATGGAAGAAAGAGGGCATCTTCAACAAATGGTGCTGGCATAACTGGATGTCAACCTGTAGAAGAATGAAAGTAGATCCATATCTATCACCATGCACAAAACTCAAGTCCAAATGGATTAAATACCTCAATATTAATTTGAACACATTGAGCTTGATAGAGGAGAAAGTGGGAAATACTCTACAACAAATGGGCACAGGGAACCGTTTCCTATGCATAACCCCAGCTGCACAGACTTTAAGGGCAACATTGAATAAATGGGACCTCCTGAAGTTGAGCAGCTTCTGTAAAGCAAAGGACATTGTCACTAAGACACAAAGGCAGCCTACTGACTGGGAAAAGATCTTCACCAACCCTGCAACTGACAAAGGTCTGATCTCTAAAATATATAAGGAACTCAAGAGACTAGATGGTAAAATGCCAATTAACCCAATTAAAAAATGGGGTGCTGAACTGAACAGAGAATTCTCAACAGAAGAAGTTCGAATGGCCAAAAGACACTTAAGGTCATGCTCAACCTCCCTAGCTATCAGGGAAATGCAAATCAAAACAACTTTGAGATATCATCTTACACCTGTCAGATTGGCTAAAATCCAAAACACCAATAATAACCTTTGCTGGAGAGGATGTGGGGTAAGGGGTACACTCATCCATTGCTGGTGGGAATGCAAACTTGTGCAACCACTTTGGAAAGCAGTGTGGCGGTTTCTCAGGATATTCGGGATCAACCTACCCCAAGACCCAGCAATTCCACTATTGGGAATCTACCCAAGAGATGCCCAATCATACAACAAAAGCATATGCTCATCTATCTTCATAGCAGCATTATTTGTAATAGCCAGATCCTGGAAACAACCTAGATGCCCTTCAGTGGAAGAATGGATGAAGAAAGTGTGGAATATATACATGCTAGAATACTACTCAGCGGTAAAAAACAATGACATCTTGAATTTTGCAGGCAAATGGATGGAAATAGAAAACACTATTCTGAGTGAGGAACCCAGACCCAAAAAGATGAACATGGGATGTACTCACTCATAATCGGTTTCTAGCCATAATTAAAGGACATCGAGCCTATAAATTTGGGATCCTTGAGAAGATAATAAGAAGGTGAACTCCCCAAAAAAAGATATAGTAATCCTCCTGGATATTGGAAGTAGACACGATCGCCAGGCAAAATTGGGAACTTGAGGGTTGGGCAAGACTGGGCCAAGGGAAGATGGGGAGAGAAAAGTGTGAAGGGGAGAACGGGGGGAGCTCGGAGGAATGGGGTGCTTGGGATATAGGAAGGGTGGATATGGGAGCAGGGAAGCATATATCTTAATTTAAGGAGCTACCTGAGGGTTGTCAAGAGACTTGACCCTAGAGGGGTTCCCAGGTTTCCAGGGAGACGCCCCCAGTTAGTTCCTTGGGCAGCTGAGGAGAGGGAGCCTGAAAAGGTCAGTTCCTATAGCCATACTGATGAATTTCTTGCATATCACCATAGAACCTCCACCTGGCGATAGATGAAGAAAATGACAGAGCCCCACATTGGAGCACCGGACTGAGCTCCCAAGGTCCTGATGAGGAGCAGAAGGAGAGAGAACATGAGAAAGAAAGTCAGGACCGTGAGGGAACCTCCAGCTGGCGACAGATGGGGAAGGTGACTGAGCCCCACATTGGAGCACTGGACTGAGCTCCCAAGGTCCTGATGAGGAGCAGAAGGAGCGAGAACATGAGGGAGAAAGTCAGGAACGAGAGGGGTGCGTTCACTCATGGAGACGGTTGGGACAGAACTAATGGGAGATCACCAACTCCAGTTGGAATGGGACTGATGGATCATGCGACCAAACCCGTCTCTCTGAATGTGGCCAACAGCGGGGGCTGACTGAGAAGCAAAGGACAATGGCTCTGGGCTCTGATTCTTCTGCATGGACAGGCTCTGTGGGAGCCTTCTCAGCTTGGTCGATCACCTTCCTGGACCTGGGGGGAGTTGGGAGGACCTTGGTCTTAGCATAGAGTGGGGAACCCTGATGGCGCCTTGGCCTTGAGAGGGAGGGAGGGGAGGTATGGGTGGAGGGGAGGGGAGGGAAGGGGGAGAAGGAGGGGAGGGAAGGGGGAGGAGGAGGGGAGGGAGGGGGAGGAGGAGTGAAGGAGATGGAAATTTTTAAATATAAAAAAAATAAACCATGAGAAAAAAAATTATAAAAATTAAAAAAAAAGAAACACTGATCTATTTCTTCAGCCTCAACATCTGATAGAGCATTTAGTATCTAGCATATACTTAGAGCTTATATATCTAAATATAAAGAAAAAATTGACCCAATTAAAAATTATGGCATGGAACTAAACAGAGATTTCCCTCAAATAAATACAAATGCCTGAAAATATTTTTAAAAAATATCCAACATCCCTAATTATCAGAGAAATATTTTTGTAAATTAAAATGTCTAAGTTCCAAAAAACAAATGATGATAAATGTGAAGAAGGAGGAACATTTATTAACTTTTGATAGAAGTATAAATGGAAATTAGTATGGAGGTTACTTGAAAACCAAAAAAAAAAACTCTGCCACATGATTCCAGTATACCATTTTTGTGTATATATTCAAAAGACTATATCTTACTAAAGAGATACCCACTTTTTTATATTTATTGTTGCTCTATTCACAATGATCAGGAAATAGAAATAGTCTAAATGTCTATCAACTGAATGGATGATAAAAATATTTTATAATAAAATATTTTGGTGTTAAGGAAAATAAAATTATGAACATTTCAGATAAATGGATAGAGTTGGAAACAATAAATCTGAGAGAGATAACTCGGATCCAGAAAGACAAATGTCATTTTTCCCACTTGAGAATATTAGTCTTGAATTTTCACATATTTGTGTTCCCTTTGGAATATCCATATAGGTCATGAAATTAGTTAAAGTTCATTGGGTAAGAGGTTTCAAAGGATAGGAGATAGAAAAAAAGAAATAGAAAGAATTAAAAGAGAATCTGGGAAGTGGTGGTACATAACTTTAATCCCAGCACTCATGAGGCAGAATGATGTGGGATTCCCCTTTGTATGCTAAGTATATTTTATTACTATTGGTTAATGAAGAAGATTCTTTGGCTTGTGGCATGGCAGAATAAAGCCAGGTGGGAAATCTGAACAGAGATATAGAGAAAGAATAGGCAGAGTCAAGGAGATGTCATGTATCTGCTGAAGGAAAAAGACACCAGAACCTTAGCAGTAAGTCACAACCTCGTGGTTATACATAGATTAATAGAAATGGGTTAATTTAAGATACAAGAGCTAGCTAAAAATACGCCTGAGCCATCGGCCAAACAGTGTAGTAATTAATATAGTTTCTATGTGATTATTCGAGTCTGAGAAGCTGGGAAAACAAGGCAAGTCTCCTTTTACAGCAGAGGCAAACACATATCTGATTGAGAGGCCAATATGATCTACAGAGTGAGTTCCAGGACAGCCAAAGATACACAGAGAAACCCTGTCTTGGAAAAAAAAAACAAGTAAACCAAATAATTAAAGGAGAATAATGGGACAGGAAGAGTTTAATAGGGAGGATAAGGGGAGGAAGAGTAGATGACAGAATATAATGGGGGACAACTAACATTAAAAACATTTCAAAGCCGGGCGGTGGTGGCACACGCCTTTAATCCCAGCACTCGGGAGGCAGAGGCAGGCAGATCTCTTTGAGTTCGAGACCAGCCTGGTCTACAAGAGCTAGTTCCAGGACAGGCTCCAAAGCTACAGAGAAGCCCTGTCTCGAAAAACCAAAAAAAAAAAAAAAAATTTCAAAATCACATGGAAACCTACTACTGTAGAAATTTCTTAAAATATATACATGCACTTGTATAATGGCTGCAGATTTCTCAGTACTAAATGAAACATCTATATCACACCTCTTCTCTAAGGGTCAGGACCGTGGCAGAAGAGGAGACAGGAAGGATGTAAGAGCCAGAGGTGGTAGATTACTATAAGGAAATAAGTTTTCTGAACATAATCCTCAAGAAATTGCACATATGAATTCACATAAGTTGAGACATCATGTATAATAACTTCACAGGCTCAGGCCAGAAAAAATACAAAGGAGGGGAAAGAAAAGAGAAATAAGTAAACTGAAAATAAAACAATAAAAATTATGCAAGCAGGAACATATGCTGAAAAAAACACAATATGCTACATATAAGACTATAACATATTTAAAATTTGTGTCATCTGAAGTTAAAATGGAAAAGACAAAGAAGGTAATACAGAAAAATTAATTCAAAAAATATTGGATTTTAACCAATCATGATGACAAACCAATAGAAATGGACCAGATCATTTAATATAATCCTTTTCAAGACTATTCTTCAAAGGGTTAAAAAATCCTAGAAATTATATAGAAACACAGAAGACTTAAAATATCTGAAGCAACTTTTTGGACAAGAAGAACTTATCTGGAGGCATTGCAGTACCTGCTTTCAAAATATAATGCAGAGCCATAGTAACAAAAACAGTACAATGTTGTTATTAAAACAGACACAGAGGTCAATAGTATAGAAAGGAGAATAAAAAACTCAATCCATACATCTAGTGCCATCTGATTCTTGACAAAGGTGACAAAATACTTTGGAGGAAAATCAATATTTCTAACAAATGGTCCTGAGAAAACTGGATATCCACATGTAGAAGACTCAAATGATATCCCTAACTATCTATAATCCAATAAAAAAAATCAACTGAACATGGATCAAAGGCCTTAGTGTAAAAAGTAAAAATCTAAAACTAGAGAAAAATATAATTCTGGCTCCTGGGATCTGATACCCTTTTTTGGCCTCCAACAAGACCATGCACATGTGTGGTAGATAGATTTACATTCAGGCAAAATACCCATATGTATAAAAATATAAAATAAATATTTCTCAATGAAACCCCTTTTTAAAAAAGAAGTGAATAGATAAAGAAAATATAGTATATATACATAATGGAGTTGTATTGTCTCCTAAAGAAGAGTGAAAAAATTCCAGGAAAATGAAAAAATGCATAAAGGTGAAGGGGAATGTGTTGAGGGGGTATATATAGATGGAGTTGAACATGGGAAGTAGAGGTGGATATAATCATATGAAAATCTCAAAGATAAAAGTATTTTAATCTGTAATGGGAAATAAGAAAACAAAAATAATTATTGAACATTTCCTGTCATTTATAGGAACAACCAAAACAAGATGACCCGAAAGTAGAGCAACTGGGTCAATATTAAGGAACAGGGCAGATGGGGGAGGAATGGGAGTCTAGAAGAGAGGGTAAACATAACCAAAACTTGGCAAACATTTTCACAGAAATATCACAGTGAAATCCATTAATTTTTATTGATAATTATAGATTTTTTAAAGAATTTAATGTAATACCTCCCAGTAAAACAATAAAGAGGAAACTAAACTTTTATTTCAATGAGTTCTTAAAATATTTAATAAAATTCAAGATCCTTTAATGATAAAAACACTAACCACACAAGGGATAGGACAATACCTCAAAATGATAATTCTTACCTATGAAAAACGAATAGTTAACAATAACAACAGATTCATGGGTCAAAGACTGAATGTTCTTTCTTGAAGACAAGAACAAATTCAAGTGTTCCCCACTCTGCCATTTCTTTTTAACATAATAGTGAAAGTCTTAAGGAGAGCAATTAGGCAATGAGAGGGTGCCATTAAAATTATAAAGACTTAAATTATCTTCGTTTGAAAATTGTATGTTTTATATAGAAAGAAATAAAGTGTCCTTTACGATCTATTCAAATTAGCAAGTAATCTAAGGCTCAGAATTTATCTATTCCACTCACAGCCTGGTTTCTCAATATCTAGCAAACACAGCTGGTCCAGGCAAGAGAACTATTCCCCTCAGGTCCACTCCTTCAGGATCCCCTCAAAAAGCCTAACACTCTATCCCAACTCACTGCCTTAAGTCTTTCTCTGGCTGCCTATACAAACCCAGTAATCGACCTAATCCTAAACTCAACCTTTCGGGAGTACCCCCAAGCTATCCAGCTCACCACTTTGCTTTGAGACTCTCTTTAGTCACCCACAATACCCTGGTAGAAAAGATCATCTTCCTTAATCATTCATACAAATGATCTAGCTGATCACTCCATCTCAGAACTATGGTCCAGTGGGCTAGCAACTCATATGAAAAGACACAACTAATAACTCCAAATGCCCAAGTCTTATTACCCAAAGTACAAGCAATATCGAAAATCAAGATACAGTATCTCTCCCAAAGTTCATCCGTCCCACAAAATTGGGTCCAGAGAGGACAACTAAGATGAAATTCAAGACAGAGGATTCAAACCAGCATGAATAAACATATTCAAAGAGTTCATGGAATTCAATGAGCATGCAAATGAACCTCTCAGCAAAATTAAAGAGGACTCCTGCTTGAAGTACAAGAAAACACAAATGACTGAATAAAATAATGAAGGAAGACAATTAATTCAGCATATATAAATTTAACTCAATTAAAACATAGCAATTCTGAAGAAACATTCAAATATAAATAAAACTTGTTATAAAAAGTAGGTAAGTCTAATTTTAAAAACTCATTTAAAAAAACATATAGTTATCCTCCTGGATACTGGAAGTAGACAAGATTGCCGGACAAAAAATGGGAACATGGGGGTGGGGTGGGATGGGGGGAGGGGGGAATGGGGAGAGAAAAGTGTGAAGTGGAGGATGGGAAGAGCTTGGGGGAATAGGATGGTTGGGATATAGGAAAAGTGGATATGGGAACAAAGAATTATATATCTTAATTAAGGGAGCCATTCTAGGGTTGGCAGAGACTTGACTCTAGAGGGGTTCCCAGGTGTCCAGGAAGACGCCCCCAGCTAGGTCCTTGGGCAGCTGAGGAGAGGGTGCCAGAAATGTACAGATCCTATTGCCATACTCATGAATATCTTGCATATCACCATAGAACCTTCACCTGGCATTGGATGGAGAAAATGACAGAGCCCCACACTGGAGCACCGGACTGAGCTCCCAAGGTCCCGATGAGGAGCAAAAGGAGGGAGATCATGAGCAAGGAAGTCAGGACCGTGAGGAGTGCGTTTACCCGTTGAGACGGTGGGACAGATCTATCGGGAGACCACCAAGTCCAGTTGGAATGGGACTGATGGAACAGGGGACCAAACCGAACTCTCTGAATGTGGCTGACGGTGGAGGAGGACTGAGAAACCAAGGACAACGGCAATGAACATGACCTCTACAGCATGGACGGGCTCACTGTGAGCCTTGTCAGTTTGGTTGCTCACCTTCCTGGACTTAGGGGGAGCTGGGAGGACCTTGGACTTAACATAGTGAAGGGAACCCTGATGGCTCTTTGTCTTGGAGAGGGGTGGAGTGGGGGTATGCGTGGAAGGGAGGGGAGGGAAGGGGGAGGAGATGGAAATCTTTAATAAAAAAAAAATAAATAAAACCCTCACCAACAGAATGGGTCATGTAGAAGGAAGAATATTGCGCTATATGACAACATGGAGAAATTAAAGCATTTCTATTAAAATGACAATTTTTAAATGCAGAAATAGAATATAAAGAAACTCTAGAATACCAGGAAAAATATCAAATCTATAAATTCCTTTTTTTGGTTTTTGGTATTAGGTGTTTGTTTTGTTTTGTTTTGTTTTGTTTTTTTGAGACATGGTGTCTCTGTAGCTTTGGAGCCTGTCCTGGAACTAGCTCTTGTAGACCAGGCTGGTCTTGAGCTCAGAGATCCACCTGTCTCTGCCTCCTGAGTGCTGAGATTATAGGCATGCACCACTATCGCCCAGCCAAATCTATAAATTCTTAACACAGGAGGAGAAGATTGAAGTTATAGAATATACCTTTAATAACCAAAGAAGAAAAATCCTAAACCCTAGGGAAATAGATGCCCATTCAGATAACAGCTAATTGATTTAAATAAGAAGTTTAAGCACTGAAGGGCATGGAGTGACATGCTTGAAGTTCTGAAAGAATGCATATAAAAACCCAGGCTACATTACCTGACAAAACTATCTGTTATAGTTGAAAGAGAGAATAAATAATTTCTATTATAAAAACAGACTAAGGTAATTTTTATAATTTAAAATTTAAGCACACACACCCACCACACACCCACCACACATACACACACACACACACATATATATGCATATGTATACACACCAAATGTTTATTATTCATTCATTTGTTGATGGACAACTAGGATAATTCCTGTTTTTTGGCATAGTGAATAAAGCAGCAATAAACTTGGAGATGCAAATATCTTATGGTAGAGGGTGGAGCTCTCTGAGCATATCCTCAGGCGTGAGATAGCTGGGTTATATGGTAGGTAGTTCTAGTTTACGTTTCTTGAGAAATATTCAAACTCTTGTTTGCAAATGCTATGTAAATCTAAAGCCCCACCAACAGTGAATAAGGGTTCATTTGTTTCCACACCATCTCCAACATTTGTTGTCAAATTTGTTGATGATGGCCATCTGGCTGGGGTCAGGCAATATATATTTTGTAGTAGGTTTTTTGTTTTTTGTTTTTGTGGGTTTTTTTTTTTTTTTTTTTTGGTTTTTCAAGACAGCGTTTCACTATAGTTATCGAGCCTGTCCTGGAATTAGCTATTGTAGACCAAATTGGCCTCGAACTCACAGGGATTTGCCTGCCTCTGCCTCCTGAGTGCTGGGATTAAAGGTGTGTGCCACCACCACCTGGCTCATGGTAGTTTCAATTTGCACTTCCATCATCCTAAGGTATATTGAACACTTTTTAAAAGTAGTTATTGGCCATTTTTTTATTTTTTGAAAGTTGTCTATTCGGTTCATTTGCCCATTTGTTAATTGACTGTGCAGTTTTATTCCCTTAGTATTTAATTTCTGCGGTTCTTTGTAAATTCTGGCTATTATCCCTTTGTATTAAATGCAGCTGATAAAGATTTTCTCCCATTCTGTAGGCTATTAACTCTGCTGATTACTACAGACTTTTTATTTTCATGTAGTACTGTTTGTTGATACTTGGGGTTAGTTTCTGTGTGGCTGGTGTTCTATTTAAAAAATCATTGCCTATCCCAGTATCTTGAAGATTTCCTCTGTTTTTTCCTAAAAGTCTCAGTATTTCAAGTTTTAAATTAAGATCTTTCATTCATTTGGAATTTATTTTTGTGTGAGGTGAAATATATAAATCTATTTTAGTTATTATGAGGGAAGAAATCCACTTTTCACCGTCATTTACTGAATAGGCATGAGAAGTCCTCTTTTGGGTCTTTGGTCATGATTGTCTAAGAGATTCTAACACATTACAGGATGCTGATATCGCCCTGGTTACCCTGGTTGCCCTGATTACCTTTGTTACCTTAGACTCCCAGATGTGGAAGATAAGTTACTATTGTTGAAGACACCATACTCTTCTGATGCAGTGTCCAGAGGCCCCTGAGCTGGAACTGACCTGGAAGCCTCCTCCCTGAAGACTGACTTTCATGGTACCAGAAAGGTACCTTGTAAGTTTCTAAAGGATGGAAGCAATCAACAGTCCTACTCAGCTATGACACCTGTAAGCCACAATAATCACCCACATGGCATGACAGCCTTAAGCGTGCACTAGTAGTACACATACCTTATTGGTAACCAACAGCTTTCTAATTGGACTTACGACACACTTAACTAGAGAGAAATCATGTCTGGTATTGGAAACCTAGACAACTCCCTAGGACCAGTGAAGTCAGAGCCATTGGAGGAGAACCCACACCACTTTACTAAAACAGCATAATCTCTAAATATATTCTAAATATTTGTACTTATACCCAAGGATAAGAGAAGCTCTCACTCCTCATCAAGAAAATGTATGCTTGAAGTAGATGGAGACCATTACAGAAAACGACAACCAATCAAAATGCATAGTTATGGCATCCAGCCCCAATGGATATATGTACAAAGCAACCCTCAAACCTACAATTCAGGGAGCATTGAAGAAGAAGGGGCAGAATAATTATAAGAGCCAGAGGATTAGAAAGTTTGCCGTGAGATTCTGTCCACTAGTAACGTCATAAGCTATACCCACAAAGTTTCGCCAATTGCCTACACATAAGCTGATCAAGGACAATAGACATGCTAAAGTGAATCAGGAAAGCCCAACAAGCCCTCTGCCCAACATAAAGAACTGTAGTTAACTAAGGAATGCTGAAAGAGGGGACAATAATCTTCTCCAGAGAAGGGCATGGCAATTACTTATCCCAAATCAGATGGTCAGCACTGGAAACATACATACAAGTAGCATTACACAGACTAAACAGGCTTCATTTATATATTTAGGAATATATATGTATATACATGTATACATACGTATAGAACAGCAATTAATGAAAAAAGAGGTTTTGAATTTGAAAGAGACCAAGAAGAGGTATATTGAAGGGTATTGATGGAGGAAAAAATTGGGAAAATGATTTAATTATATTATGAACTCAAAATATAAAGGAATATTTTTAAATAACTTGTATCCTAGTATGTGGTTGACTTCAGAGAAAGTCTCATGGTTTGATGAGAATAATGTGCACTCTGAGAAGAATGTGTCTGGGTGGAATGTTTTATAGCTATCTGGTCATCCTGTTTGGTCTACATCATTACTTCCATGCTTCCTCTGTTTATTTTCTGAATGAACTGCTGTATTATTTACTTTTGTACTGCTGTGATGAAGCATCATGACCAAGGCAACTTAAAGAAGGAAGGATTTATTAGTTCGGATAGGCTTAAAGTCCCAGAGGACTAATAGTTACCTTGTTGTGATCAGCAAGGAAGCATGGCAGCAACAAAGTATGGCAATTCAAACAGCATGCTGGGAGCTCACATCTTTTTTTTTGTTTAACTCAAAAAGCATATTTTTAAAGAAAAAGATATTGAGATCTTAGCTCCATTTGGACTTAAGTTTTTGTGCATGGGGATAGATATGGATCTACTGGCTTTTTTTTAACATTTTGTTAGTTTTTTTAAAAAAACTACCTTTTTTCATTTTACATACCAATTCCAGTTTCCACTCCCTCCCCTCCTCCCGTTCCATCTTCTCCCCTACTCCACCCTCGCCCACTCTCTCAGAAAGTAAGTCAACAAAGTCCAGCACATCATTTTGAGGCTGACCAAGGCCCTCCCCTACTGTATCTAGGTTGAGCAAGGAATCCCTTCAAAGAGAATGGGTTCAAAAAGCCAGTACAAGCAGTAGGGATAAGTTCTGGGCCCACTGCCAGTGACCCCTCAGTCTGCCCCAGCCAAACAGCTGTCATCCACATTCAGAGGGACTAGTTTAGTCCAGTTTAGTGCTGGTTCCTTCACTGTCAGGCCAGGGTTATCCCTATGAAGGTACAAGAAGCTTACAGAATACCAAATAGACTGGACCAAAAAAAGTCTCCTCACCATACAATAATCACAATGGAGAAGATGAGAATAAAGAAAGAATAGTAAAAACTTAAATAAAAGGCCAAGTAACATATAAAGGCAGACCTATCAGAATTACACCTGACTTCTTAATGGAAACCCTGAAAGCCAAAAGGTCCTGGACAGATGTTCTGCAGACACTAAGAGACCACAGATAGAAGCCCAGACTACTATATCCAGCAAAGATTTCAATCACCATCGATGGTGAAAACCAGATATTCCATGACAAAACCAGATTTAAACAATACCTATCCACAAATCCAGCCCTACAGACAGTACTAGAAGGGAGCTCACATCCTAAACACCAAGCAGGAAGCAGAAAGCAAAAGGTCAAAGTGGGAATTGTTCATGGCTTTTGAAACCTCAAAGCCTATCCTCAATTGTATTCTTGCTCCAGTACAACCACCTCCTAAGCCTTTCCAAACAGTACTGCCGACTGAGAACCAAGTCTTCAAATGCCTGAGAATATGGGGAACATCTCGTTTAACTACCACAACTGGTTTTGGCAAGAGTGGGGTATTCAAATCACTAATTATCACTGTGTTGGCGTCAACCAGTGGGTTTAGAAATTTTAGTTTTATGAAATTAGGTACACTTGTATTTGGTGTGTATTTTGTTTAAGATTCTTCTATCCCGTTGGTGATCTTTTCATTTAATGTGTATAAACTGTCTCTGCTTGTCTCTTATGACTAATTTTGGTTTTAACCCTATTTTGTCAGATATTAGAATAGTTATGCATGCTTTTTTCTTACTTTCATTTGCATGTAAAACCATTTTGGGGAGAATATAATTTCCCATCATTTTGTACTGATGAGGTGTCAATCTTTATGGTGAGATGTTTCCTGGAGGCAGGAAACAAATAGATCCTATTTTCTAATACAATCTACTAGATATGTCCTTTCATTAACTTAAGACAATTAGTATTCAGAGTTATCATTGAAATATGTACATTAATTACTTCCATTTTTGACTTTGTTATGCTCTTTTAGATCTCTTTTGATTACTTGTTCTGGCATTGATTATTTTTCCCTGTGATCTGTTTGGTGTGTTTATCCCTCTCTTCCATTTCCAGTATTCCATCTAGTGTTCTCCGTAAAGCTGGCTTTGTAGTTGTAAGTTTTATAAATCTATTTTTATCATAGAAATTTTTATTTGTCTTTCCCTTTTAAGAGTTAGATTTGCTGACTATCATAATCCATTTTAAAGTTGTCGTCTTTCTAGAACCTTCTGGGTTGCGATAATTCTGTCACATAACCTGGCATCATACTCATCGACCTGCATTTGCAAGTGGTCTGGACTTTTCCCCTTGCAGCTTTCAGTAACCTCTCTTTGTTCTGATTTGTGATGTTTTAACTATAGTATGTATCGGAAAACTTTTTCATGCCTCTGGTCTATTTGGTGTTCTGTAGATCTCTTGTACCTGAATGAGCTTCTCTGTCTCCCATTTGGGAAATTTACTTCTATGATTTATTTCCTGGAAGTACTTTTTATGGCTTTCTGTGGTTTTTCTCCTTCTACTGCTCATTAATTTTGAAGTTAGGTCTTTTTATGGTGTCCTCTAAAATTCTCCTACATTCTGTCCACTGAATGGTCTAATTTTTCTATTTTATCTTCTATTCTCAATAATTCTGTGTTATTGTTTAAACCATACATTTTGTTGATGAGCCTTTCACTGTGGTTTTTAATTGATTTATTGAATTTTTTTTTATTCCAGAATCATTTCAGCGTTGGTTTTCTTTTAAAAATCAAACTCTCATATTTCATGTCTTAGATTGAATTCATTTCATTATATCTTTGTCTTTGTCTTCTTGAGTTGCTTGACCACAGTTATAATCATTCTTTCCAACTGTGTGTGAAGTTGCTGTGAGATTCATATTTTGAAGGTGACATATTAGTTTGATTTTCCATGTTCCTTTTATTTCTGCATTGGCATTTTCACAGCTGGAGTTATTTGAATTTGTCTTTTTAGTTCAGGTCACCTTTCTTTTTTCAGCATAGGCATTTACAATGCTCAGGAGGGGAATAATTCATAGCATGGTTGAGTTCTCTATTTCCTCTGCTTGTCTGACATTGGAGGGTAAAGCTTTTGTTCTTATCTTTTGCTTATCTGCTATAAAACAGTACCTTAAGCCCTTTTGTCAAGGAGGCTGGAACAAGTTTCCCCTGCTAGTGTGGACTAGCCTTGGTCCTCAAGGCTAATGGTGCAACTGGAGAGTCCCAGTCAGTCAGTAGTTGGCAGGACTCTAGGTTTCTAGGTTACCCGTTGTAGCTGATGGATTCCTGGGGAGGGGGAAGTCAGGCTGAGATCTGGCTAGTTACAGAGAGAGAGAGAGAGAGAGAGAGAGAGAGGAGAGAGAGAGAGAGAGAGAGAGATGAGAGAGAGAGAGAGAGAGAGAGAATCAAATACAAGACGTTAATTCAGTTTTAGTACACTGTTGAGACTTATTTGCTTTATATCTTAGTGTGATCTATATGGAAGTCACTGAACTTCTAAGACAGATACACATTCTCTAGTGTTTGGTGAGAAATGTTCTTAATATGTCTGCTGAATAAACCTAATCTGTTATATCATTTAAGTTCAAGGTTTCTATTTTAGGCTACTTTATTGGGAAGGGTGATCTAGAAGTCACACATTACAGCTGTTTTGGGGTCAATCTGTAATATTTCATGTATACTAGTACTTGTTTTATGAAATTGGGAGAATCTGAATTGGGTGCATATATGTTTACAATAATAAATATTTATTGATGGAGTGTTTCTTTTATAAGTATGAAGTGGCCTTCTTTAGAACCTCAAGTACTTTTAATTTGTAGTCCATTTGGACAGATATTAGGATAACAACAACCTCTTGTTTTGTTTTTTACTGTTTTTATTGAGCAGTGTATTTTTTCTCCACTCCCCTCCCTTCTTTTGCCCCTTCTCTTCTACCCTCTCCCATGATCCTCATGCACCCCAATTTACTCAAGAGATATTGTCTTTTTCTACTTTTCCATGTAAATTAGATCTATATATGTCTCTCTTACAATCCTCTTTGTTGTCTAGGTTTCTGGATTGTGAATTGTAGACTGGTTTCTTTACTTTATGTCTTAAAAGCCACTTAGTTATGAGTATATATTACACTTGTATTTTGGGTCTGAATTACCTCACTCAATATGATGCTCTCTGACCCTCAATTTGCCTGCAAAATTTCAAGATGTCATTTTTTTTTTTTATGTGTTCTACTCCGTTTGTGTAAATGTACCACATTTTCCTATCCATTCTTCGGATGAGGGGCATTTAGGTTGTTTCCAGGTTTCTAGCTAAGACAAACAAGCTGCTATGAACATAGTTGGAGCACATGTCCTTGTCGCGCACAATTGAGCATCCTTTGAGTATATGCCCCAAAGTGATATTGTTGGGTCTGAAGTAGGTGTTTCCCTCAATTTTCTGAGAAATCATAATACTGATTTCCAAAGCAGCTGTACTAGTTTGCACCCACACCGGCAATGGAGGAGTGTCCCTTTATCCCATAATCTCTCCCAGAATAAGCTGTCATCAGTGTTTATGATCTTGGCCATTCTGACAGGAGTAAGATGGAATCTCAGACTTACTTTGATTTGCATTTCTCTGATGGCAAGCATTTCCTAAAGTGTCTTTCAGCCATTTTAGATTCATTTGTTGAGAGTTTTCTGTTTAGGACTGTGCACCATTTTTTATGGATTATTTGTTCTCTTGATGGACAATTTTTTTGAGTTCTTTTTTGTATTTTGGATACAGCCTCCTTTGACTGATGGGGGGTTGGTGAGGATCTTTTTCCCATTCTGTAGCCTACTGTTTTTGTCTTGCTGACCTTTGCTTTTCAGAAGTTTCTAGGTTGAAGAGATTCTTTTTTTTTTAAAATATTTATTTATTATGTATACAATGTTTTGATCTGTGTGTATGCCTGCAGGCAGAAGAGGGCACCAGACCTCTACAGATGGTTGTGAGCCACCAGTGGTTGCTGGGAATTGAACTCAGGACCTTTGGAAGAGCAGGCAATGCTCTTAAACCTCTGAGCCACATCTCCAGCCCCGCTTAAAGAGATTCTATTTATTAATCTGCCTGCTCTCACTTTGCTATGGGGTTATATTTAGAAAGTGGTCTCTTCTGCACCAATGCATCCAAGTGGTACTTCACACTTTCTCCTTATTAGGTTCAGTGGTGTTTGGTTTTATGTTGAGCTTTTTGATGTCATTTGGACTAGCATTTTATGGATGGTGATAGATATATATCTATTTTCATTCTTCAACATTTTGATATCCAGTAATTCAAGCACCATTTGTTGAATATGTTTTCTTTTTCCATTTGATATTTTTTTTGGTTCTTTGTCAAAAATCAGGTGCTTGTAGGTGTGTATATTTATATCCGGGTCTTCAATTCTGTTCCATTGGTCCTGCTGTCTGTTCTTATGCCAATAGCAATGTGTTTTCAGCACTGTGGCTCTGTAGTACAGTTTGAAGTCAGGGACTGTGATGCCTCCAGAAGTTTCTTTGTTGTACAGGACTGTTTTGGCTATTCTGAGTTTTTGTTTTCCCCTATGAAGTTGAGTATTCTTTCAAGGTCTATGAAGAATTTTGCTGGGTATTGCACTGAGTTTGTAGATTGCATTTGGTAATATTACCATTTTTACTGTGTTAATTCGACCTATTCTAGAGCATGGGAGATCTTTCCACTTTCTGGTGTCTTCTTCAATTTCTTTTCAAAGATTTAAAGTTCTTGTCATAGAAGTCTTCCACTTGTTTGGTTAGAGTTACTCTGAGATATTTTATGCTATTTGTGGCTATTGTGAAAAGTGATGTTTCTCTGATTTCTTTCTTAGCCCTTTTATCATCTGTATAAAGGAGGACTACTGAATTTTTCTGAGTTAATCTTGTATCTTGCTACTTTACTGAAGATGTTTATGACTTGTAGAAAGTCTTTTATAGAATTTTTGAGGTCACTTATGTATACTAAGATATCTTCAGCAAATAGTGAGAGTTGGACTTCTTGTGTTCTGATTTGTATCCCCTTGACCTCAAGTAATATAGTAAATAAATATGGAGTCAATTTAATTTGCTTATCTGGTCTTAATTTAATATTGGTAAGTGATATTTATCCAGACAACTGTCCATTTCCTTTAAGTTTTCCAATTTTGTGGAGTATAGGTTTTTGAAGTATGACCTGATGATTCTCTGGATATCCTCTGTGTCTAGTATTATATATCCCTTTTCATTTTTGATTTTGATAATTTGGCTATTCTCTCTCTGCCCTTTGGTTAGCTTGGATATAGGTTTGTTTATTTTGTTGATTTTCTCGAAGAACCAACTCTTTGTCTCAATGACTCTTTGTATTGTTTTCTTAGTTTCTATTTTGTTGATCTCAGCTCTTAATTTGATTATATTCTCCTTCTAGTACTTCTGTGTGAGTTTGTTTCTTTTTGTTCTAGAATTTCCAGGTGTTCTGTTAACTCACTAGTGTGGGGTTTTTCTAGCTTTTTTATGTAGGCAGTTAGTGCTATGAACTTTACTCTTAACACTGCTTTCATTGTGTCCCATAAATCTGGGTATGTTGTATGGTCAATTCCTTTAAATTTTAGGAATTCTTTAATTTCTTCCTTTATTTATTACTTGACCTATTTATTATTCACATGAGCACTGTTTGATTTCCATGTGTTTGTGGGCTTTCTGAAATTAGTGTTGTTGTTGAATTCTAATATTTTATTGATTTTTATTGATCTCTACATTTTACTCTGCTCTCCTCCCTGCTTCTCTCCTAACCTTCAACCTGTTCCAAGGTCCCCATGGTCCAAATTTACTGAGGAGATCTTTTTTTCTACTTCCCATGTAGATTAGATTTATGTATGTCTCTCTCAGGGTCATCATTGTTGTCTAGGTTCTCTGGGATTGTGACTTGTGGCCTGGTTTTCGATGCTTTATACTTTAAAACCAGTTATGAGTGAGTACATGTAATAGTTATCTTTCTGGGTCTAGGCTACCTCACTCAAAATGATGTTTTCTAGCTTCATCTATTTGCCTGCTAAATTCAAGATGTATTTTTTTCTGCTGTGTAGTACTCCATTGAGTAAATGTACCACATTTTCCTTATCCATTCTTTGGTAGAGGGGCATTTAGGTTGTTTCCAGGTTCTGACTATTAAAAACAATGCTACTATGAACATAGTTAAGCACATTTCCTTGTGACATTATTGAGCATCGTTTGGCTATAAACCCAAAAGTAGTATTACTAGGTCTTGATGAAGGTTGTTTCCCAATTTTCTGAGAAATCACCACACTGGCATCCAAAGGGGCTGTACCAGTTTGCATTCCCACCAGAAATGCAAGAGTGCTTCCCTTACCCAACAACCTCTCCAGCATAAGTTGCCATCAGTGTTTTTGATCTTGACCATTCTTACAGGTGTAAGATGGAATCTCAGAGTTTTTTGATTTGCCTTTCTCTGATGACTAAGGATGTTGAACACTTCCTTAAGTGTCTTTCAGCCTTTTTAGATTCCTCTGTTGAGAGTTCTCTGTTTAGGGCTATACTCCATTTTTATATTGGATTATTTGTTCTTTTGATGACCAGTTTTTTTTTTTTTGAGTTCTTTGTATATTTTGAAGATCAGACCTCTGTTTGATTTAAGGTTAGTGAATATATTTCCCATTCTGTAGGCTGTCATTTTATCTTGTTGACCATGTCCTTTGCTTTACAGAAGTTTTTCAGTTTCAGGAGATTCCATTTATTAATCGTTCTCTCAGTGTCTGTGCTATTAGGGTTATATTTAGAAGTAGTCTCCTGTGCAATGAGTTCAAATACTTCCACTATCTCTTCTATGTAGTTTAGTGTGGTTGGCTTTATGTTGAGGTCTTTGATCCATTGGGACTTGAGTTTTTTGCATGGTAATAGATATGGATATATTTTTATTCTTCTACATGTTGATATCCAGTTATGCCAGCATTTTTTTGTTAAATATGTTTTTATTGTGTCCCATAAATTTGGGTATGTTGTGTGATCATTTTCATTGAATTTTAGGAAGTCTAATTTCTCCCTTTATTTCTTACTTGACCCATTGATGATTCAGATGAGCATTGTTTAATTTCCATGTGTTTGTGGGATTTCTGGAATTAGTATTGCTGTTGAATTCTAGTTTTAAGCCATGGTGATCTGATAAGATACATGGGGTTATTCTGATTTTTTTGTATTTGTTGAGGTTTGTTTTGTTGCTGAGTATGTGGTCAATTTTTGAGAAGGTTCCATGAGGTGCTGAGACGAATATTTCTTTTAGTGTTTGGATGGAATATTCTATAGATTGTCTGTTAATTCCATTTGAGTCCTTAACATCTGTTAGTTCCCCTCATTTCTTTGTCATTTTTCATCTGACTGACCTTTCCAATAGTGAGAGTAAGTGTTGTAGTCTCCCGCTATTAGTATTTGGATTTTAATGTATGATTTAAGGTTTAGAAGTGTTTCTTTTACATATGAAGGTGCCATTGTATTTGGGGCATAGATATTAAGTATTAAGATTTCCTCTTGTTGGATTTTTCCTGTGACTACTATGAAATGTCCTTCTTTGTCTCTTTTGATTGATTTTAGTTTGAAGTCTATTTTGTTAGATATCAGGATAGCTACACCAGCTACTTTCTAGTTCATTTGATTGGAAATTTTTTTCCCAACCCTTTACTCTGAGGCAATGTCTGTCTTGGAAGTTGAGGTGTGTTTCTTGTATGTAGAAGAAGGATGGATTCTGTTTTTAAATCCAGTCTGTTAGTTTATGTCTTTTTATAGGTGAGTTGAGTCCATTTATATTAAGGGATATTAATGATCAGTGATTGCTATCTCCTGTTAATTTAGTTTTTATTGTTGGTGTTGTTAATTTGTGTGTTTTTCCATTCTTTGATATTTGCTGCTTTGAGACCATCAATTGTCTGTGGTATTTTTTTGTTGATGTAGCCAACTTCCTTGTATAAAAGTTTTCTTTCTTGTATTTTCTGTAGTGCAGGATTTGTGACTAGGTATTGGTTAAATCTGGTTTTGTCATGGAATATTTTCTTTTGTCCTTTTATGGTGACTGAAAATTTTGTTGGATATAGTAAACTGGGCTGGTATTTGTGGTCTCTTAGTGTCTGCATAAAGCTTGACCATGACCTTCTGGCTTTCATTGTCTTCAGTGAAAAGTCAGCTGTAATTCTGATAAGTCTGCCTTTATATGTTACTTGGCCTTTTTCCTTTGCAGATCTTAATACTCTTTCTTTATTCTGTATGTTTAGTGTTTTGATGATTATGTGGCAAGGGGACTTTTCTTTTGTTCTAATCTATTGTTCTGTAAGCTTCTTGTATCTTCATAGGCATATCTTTCTTTAGGTTGGGAAAGTTTCTGTCTATGATTTTGTTAAATATATTTTCTGTGCTTTTGAGTTGAAATTCTTTTCCTTCTTCTTCTTCTTTTTTTTTTTTTTTTTTTTTTTTTGGTTTTTCGAGACAGGGTTTCTCTGTGGCTTTGGAGCCTGTCCTGGAACTAGCTCTTGTAGACCAGGCTGGTCTCGAACTCACAGAGATCCACCTGCCTCTGCCTCCCGAGTGCTGGAATTAAAGGCGTGCGCCACCATTGCCCGGCTCTTTTCCTTCTTCTATACCTGTTATTCTTAGGTTTTGGTCTTTTCATGGTGTCTCATATTTCCTGGATATTTTGTGTCGTTGGCCCATTCCTGTTTCTGCAAATGACCCTGGTCTGGATCCATTCCTGCTCTTGTCTTGAATTCTAATTTTAAGCCATGCTGATCAGATAAAATACATGGAGTTATTCCAATTTTTTGTATCTGTTCAAGTTTGTTTAGTTACCTAGTATGTGATCAATTTTTGAGAAGGTTCCATTAGGTGCGGAGAAGAACGTGTATTCTTTTTTGTTTGGAAAGAATGTTCTATTGATGTCTGTTAAGTCAATTTGAGTCATAACAACTGTAAGTTCCCTTATTTCTCTGTTAAATTTTTGTCTTGTAGTCCTGTCCAATGGTGAGAATGGGGTATTGAAGTCTCCCACTATTAGAGTATGTGGTTTAAGTTTTAGTTGTGTTTCTTTTATATATGAGGGTGCCCTTGTATTTGGGACAAAGATACTCCATATTGAGATTTTTCTCTTGATGGATTTTTTCCTGTGACAAATATGAAATGTCCTTCTTTGTCTCTTTTGATTTATTTTAGTTTGAAGTCTGTGTGGTTAGATATTAGAATAACTGCACCAGCTTGTTTCTTAGGTCCATTTGATTAAAGAAATTTTTCTGAATACTTTACTCTGAAGCGATATCTCTCTTTGAGGTTGAGGTATGTTTCTTGTATGCAGCAGAGACATGGATTCTGTTTTCATATCCAATCTGTTAGTCTGTATCTTTTTATAGGTGAGTTGAGTACATTTATATTAAGGGATATTTATGACCAGTTGTAGTGAGGTGCTGCGGGCAGGCCTGCTTTTCATCCCACCCAGTTCCCGATAGCTAGCTTAGCCTCAGAAATAACAACACACAAACTGTATTCATTTAAACACTGCCTGGCCCATTAGTTCCAGCCTCTTATTGTCTAATTCTCACATCTTGATTAACAAAATTTTAATAATCTGTGTAGCACCACGAGGGGTGGCTACCGGGAAGATTCTAGCCTGCATCCATCTCGGAGAGGAGAGTCATGGCCACTGCCTGGGGCATCTGACTAACTTCCCTCCTTCCCAGCATTCTGTTCTGTCTGCTCCACCTATTTAACTCCTGCCCTATCAAAAAGCCAAGGCAGTTTCTTTATTAACCAATGAGAGTCCTCCATTAACCAGTGACTGCTAGTTCCTGATATTTTAGTTTTCGTTGTTGGTGATGCTGTGTGTGTGTGTGTGTGTGTGTGTGTGTGTGTGTGTGTGTGTGTGTGTTTCCCTTCTTTAGGATTTGCTGTTGTGAGATAATCAATTGCCTGTGGTTTTGTGGATGTAGCCAACTTCCTTGGGTTAGAGTTTTCCTTCTAGTACTTTGTGTAGGGCTGGGTTTGTGGTTAGATATTGGTTGAATCTGGTTCGGTCATGGGATATTTTGTTTTGTCCATCTATGGTGATTGAAAGTTTTGGTAGGTATAGTTGTCTGGGCTGGCATCCTTGGTTTCTTAATGTCTGTATAACACTTGATCAGGATCTTTTAGCTTTTATTGTTTCCATTGAGAAGTCAGGTCTAATTCTGATAGGTTTGACTTTATATGTTGCTTGGACTTTTTCCATTGTAACTCCTAATAATCTTTCTTTATTCTGAATGTTTAGTGTTTTCATTATTATGTGGTGAGGGAACTTCTTGGTGGGGCTAGTCTATTTGATGTTCTGTAAGCTTTTTGTATCTTATGCATATCTTTCTTTAGGTTAGGAAAGTTTTCTTCTATGATTTTGTTAAATATATTTTCTATGCTTTTCAGTTAGACTACTTTTCCTTCTATCCCTATTATTCATAGGTTTGGTCTTTTAATGGTGTGTCATATTTCCTATTTATTTTGTTAGATTTAACGTTTTATTTGACTAGTGATTCTATTTTCTCTATTGTATCTTCACTGCTTCAGATTCTTTCTTCCATATCTTGCATTCTACTGTCTATGCTTGCATTTATGGTTCCTGATCATTTTCCCATATTTTCCATTTCCAGAATTCCCTTGGTTTGTGTTTTTCTTATTGTCTCTTTTCTGGTTTTCTAGTTTTGAATTTTTTTGACCTGTTGATTGCTTTTTCTTGGTTTTCCTTAAGGGGTTTGTTGATTTCTTCCATTTTTTGTCTTTTTCTCTATCTCTTTGAGAGAATTTTTTATTTCCTCTTTAAAGGCTTCAAACATTGTCTTAAAGTTATTTTTAGGTCATTTCCTTCTGCTTCATCTGTATTGGAGTGTTCAAATCTTGCTGTTTCACAGTCACTAACTTTTGTTGGTGTTGTGTTGCTCTTTATGGTGTTGAGTATGTTCTTACCTTGTCTACCCATCTTTTCTTCTGATTGATATAAGTAGGGCCATGTCTCTGGTGATCAACTTTCCAGGTGTCAGTGGATCTAAGGCTCATATGGTTGTTCCTCATGGTTGAGTTGGGGGCTACAGTTCCAGTCACCTTGGAGATCACTCTGCAATTCCAGAGGTTGTTTGTTCCTACTCCCATGGAGGTGACTGGCTTGGGACTGCTTCCATGGAGGTCCTTGGCTCAGGCCTGGTGCTGTAGAAGTGGTTGGCTCAGGCCTGATCCTGTGGAGGTGCTGACTGGGGTCTACAGTCCTGCTCCAGCAGAGGTTGCTAGCTTGTGCATGGTCCCATGGAATTCACTTGCTTGAATCTGCTCCAGCGGATGTCCCTGACTTGGGTCTGCTCACTCAGAGGTTTCTAGTTCAGTCCTGCTCCTGTAGAAGTTGCTGTCTTGAGCTTGGTCCTACAGAGGTGGCTGGCTCAGGCCTGCTCCCTCAGAGGTCGTTCCCTTGTACTGGCTCCTACAGAGGTTGCTGGCTCAGGCCTCCTCCCATGGGTGTCTCTGTCTTGGGCCTGCTCCTGCAGAGGTCACTGGCCTGGGCCTGGTCTCGCAGAGGTCAATCCGGTGGAAGTGCTGGCTTGGGCCTGTGGGCCTGCTTCTGAAATAAACTTTTAGCATTCCTATATTAAGTAAGTGTTTGGCTCAGTGTTTATTGTTCATTTGGTTTAACTTGCCTGGCTTGGCTATGTACTACATGAAGTTCAGCTCTGGGGACAGTAGGTACTGAGTAGAGGGGATGAAAGGTTCCTGGCTTGGCTAGGTGACTTACATAAGAATGTCTTGCAAGTTGTGGTGGGAGGATGAGTGTGGGCTATAGCAGATCTAGGCTCACAAAAGACTGGGGCTTTGTCAAATTCGCCAAAAGGTAGTTCTTTTTTTTTTCTTTTTTTTTCATTGTTTTTTACATCTCCTTCCCTCCTTCTCCCCCTTCCCTCCCCTCCCCTCCACCCATACCTCCCCTCCCTCCCTCTCCAGGCCAAGGAGCCATCAGGGTTCCCCACTCTATGCTAAGACCAAGGTCCTCCCAGCTCCCCCCAGGTCCAGGAAGGTGATCGACCAAGCTGAGAAGGCTCCCACAGAGCCCGTCCATGCAGAAAAATCAGAGCCCAGAGCCATTGTCCTTTGCTTCTCAGTCAGCCCCCGCTGTTGGCCACATTCAGAGAGACGGGTTTGGTCGCATGATCCATCAGTCCCATTCCAACTGGAGTTGGTGATCTCCCATTAGTTCTGTCCCACCGTCTCCATGAGAGAACTCACCCCTCTCGTTCCTGACTTTCTCCCTCATGTTCTCGCTCCTTCTGCTCCTCATCAGGACCTTGGGAGCTCAGTCCAGTGCTCCAATGTGGGGCTCAGTCACCTTCCCCATCTGTCGCCTGATGGAGGTTCCCTCACGGTCCTGACTTTCTTTCTCATGTTCTCTCTCCTTCTGCTCCTCATCAGGACCTTGGGAGCTCATTCCGGTGCTCCAATGTGGGGCTCTGTTATTTTCTTCATCTATCGTCAGGTGGAGGTTCTATGGTGATATGCAAGAAATTCATCAGTATGGCTATAGGAACTGGCCTTTTCAGGCTCCCTCTCCTCAGCTGCCCAAGGAACTAACTGGGGGCGTCTCCCTGGAAACCTGGGAACCCCTCTAGGGTCAAGTCTCTTGACAACCCTCAGGTAGCTCCTTAAATTAAGATATATGCTTCCCTGCTCCCATATCCACCCTTCCTATATCCCAAGCACCCCATTCCTCCGAGCTCCCCCCGTTCTCCCCTTCACACTTTTCTCTCTCCATCTTCCCTTGGCCCAGTCTTGCCCAACCCTCAAGTTCCCAATTTTGCCTGGCGATCGTGTCTACTTCCAATATCCAGGAGGATTACTATATCTTTTTTTGGGAGTTCTCCTTCTTATTATCTTCTCAAGGATCCCAAATTTATAGGCTCGATGTCCTTTAATTATGGCTAGAAACCGATTATGAGTGAGTACATCCCATGTTCATCTTTTTGGGTCTGGGTTACCTCACTCAGAATAGTGTTTTCTATTTCCATCCATTTGCCTGCAAAATTCAAGATGTCATTGTTTTTTACCGCTGAGTAGTATTCTAGCATGTATATATTCCACAGTTTCTTCATCCATTCTTCCACTGAAGGGCATCTAGGTTGTTTCCAGGATCTGGCTATTACAAATAATGCTGCTATGAACATAGATGAGCATATGCTTTTGTTGTATGATTGGGCATCTCTTGGGTAGATTCCCAATAGTGGAATTGCTGGGTCCTGGGGTAGGTTGATCCCGAATTTCCTGAGAAACCGCCACACTGCTTTCCAAAGTGGTTGCACAAGTTTGCATTCCCACCAGCAATGGATGAGTGTACCCCTTACCCCACAACCTCTCCAGCAAAGGTTATTATTGGTGTTTTGGATTTTAGCCACTCTGACAGGTGTAAGATGATATCTCAAAGTTGTTTTGATTTGCATTTCCCTGATAGCTAGGGAGGTTGAGCATGACCTTAAGTGTCTTTTGGCCATTCGAACTTCTTCTGTTGAGAATTCTCTGTTCAGTTCAGCGCCCCATTTTTTAATTGGGTTAATTGGCATTTTACCGTCTAGTCTCTTGAGTTCCTTATATATTTTAGAGATCAGACCTTTGTCAGTTGCAGGGTTGGTGAAGATCTTTTTCCCAGTCAGTAGGCTGCCTTTGTGTCTTAGTGACAATGTCCTTTGCTTTACAGAAGCTGCTCAACTTCAGGAGGTCCCATTTATTCAATGTTGCCCTTAAAGTCTGTGCAGCTGGGGTTATGCATAGGAAACGGTTCCCTGTGCCCATTTGTTGTAGAGTATTTCCCACTTTCTCCTCTATCAAGCTCAATGTGTTCAAATTAATATTGAGGTCTTTAATCCATTTGGACTTGAGTTTTGTGCATGGTGATAGATATGGATCTACTTTCATTCTTCTACAGGTTGACATCCAGTTATGCCAGCACCATTTGTTGAAGATGCCCTCTTTCTTCCATTGTGTACTTTTGGCTCCTTTATCAAAAATCAGGTGTTCATAGGTTTGTGGTTTAAGATCCGGGTCTTCTATACGATTCCATTGGTCAACTTCTCTGTTTTTATGCCAATACCAAGCTGTTTTCAATACTGTAGCTTTGTAATAGAGTTTGAAGTCAGGGATGGTAATGCCTCCAGAAGAACCTTTATTGTATAAGATTTTTTTTGGCTATCCTGGGTTTCTTGTTTTTCCATATAAAGTTGATTATTGTCCTCTCAATCTCTGTGAAGAATTTTAATGGGACCTTGATTGGGATTGCATTGAATCTATAGATTGCTTTTGGTAGAATTGCCATTTTTACTATGTTGATCCTCCCAATCCATGAGCAGGGGAGATCCTTCCATTTTCTGGTATCCTCTTCAATTTCTTTCTTCAAAGACTTAAAGTTCTTGTCAAATAGATCCTTCACTTCCTTGGTTAGAGATACTCCCAGATATCTTATGCTATTTGTGGCTATTGTGAAAGGTGATACTTCTCTGATTTCCCTCTCTGCTTCCTTCTCCTTTGTGTATAAAAGGGCGACTGATTTTTTGGAGTTGATCTTGTAACCTGCCACGTTACTGAAGGAGTTTATCAGCTGTAGGAGTTCTTTCGTGGAGTTTTTGGGGTCGCTTATGTATACTATCATATCATCTGCAAATAATGAAAGTTTAACTTCTTCCTTTCCAAATTGAATCCCCTTGATTCCCTTATGTTGTCTTATTGCTATTGCTAGAACTTCAAGCACTATATTGAAGAGATAAGGAGAGAGTGGACAGCCTTGTCGTGTTCCTGAATTTAGTGGGATAGCCTTGAGTTTCTCTCCGTTTAATTTGATGTTAGCTGTCGGCTTGCTGTAAATAGCTTTTATTATATTTAGGAATGACCCTTGTATCCCTAATCTCTCCAAGACCTTTATCATAAAAGGGTGCTGAATTTTGTCAAATACTTTTTCAGCATCTAATGAGATGACCATATGGTTTTTTTCCTTCAGTTTATTTATATGATGGATTACATTGATAGATTTTCGTATGTTGAACCAGCCCTGCATCTCTGGGATGAAGCCTACTTGATCGTAATGGATAATTTTTCTAATGTGTTCTTGGATTCGGTTTGCCAGTATTTTATTAAGAATTTTTGCGTCAATGTTCATGAGTGAGATTGGCCTGTAATTCTCTTTCTTGGTTGAGTCTTTGTGTGTTTAGGTATCAGGGTAACTGTAGCTTCATAGAAGGAATTTGGCAGTGACTCTTGTGTTTCTATATTATGAAATACCTTAAGGAGTATAGGAATTAGGTCTTCTTGGAAGTTCTGGTAGAACTCCGCATTGAAACCATCTGGTCCTGGGCTCTTTTTGGTAGGGAGGTTTCTGATAACAGTTTCTAATTCTTCGCGACTAACAGGACGATTTAGAGCATTTACCTGGTCCTGGTTTAACTTTGGTATATGGTATTTATCTAAAAAACTGTCCATTTCTTTTACATTTTCCAATTTTGTGGCATACAGGCTTTTGTAGTAAGATCTAATGATTCTCTGAATTTCCTCTGTGTCTGTGGTTATGTCCCCCTTTTCATTTCTGATCTTATTAATTTGCGTGTTCTCCCTCTGCCGTTGATTAGTTTGGCTAAGGGTTTGTCAATCTTGTTGATTTTCTCCAAGAACCAGCTTCTTGTTTCATTGATTCTTTGGATTGTTTTCTGTGTTTCTATTTTGTTGATTTCTGCCCTCAATTTGATTATTTCCAGTCTTCTACTTCTCCTAGGTGAGTCTGCTTCTTTTTTTTCCAGAGCTTTCAGGTGTGCTATTAAGTCACCAATGAGTGCTTTCTCCGTTTTCTTTAAGTGGGCACTTAGTGCTATGAACTTTCCTCTTAGCACTGCTTTCAATGTGTCCCATAGGTTTGAGTATGTTGTGTCTTTGTTTTCATTAAATTCAAGAAAGACTTTAATTTCTTTATTTCTTCCTTGACCCAGGTGTGGGTCAGTAGTTGACTGTTCAGTTTCCATGAGTTTGTGGGCTTTCTGGGGGTAGCATTGTTGTTGAATTCTAATTTTAATCCATGGTGATCCGATAAGACACAGGTGGTTACTAATATTTTTTTGTAACTGTGGAAGTTTGCTTTGTTACCAAGTATATGGTCAATTTTCGAAAAGGTTCCATGAGCCGCAGAGAAGAAGGTATATTCTTTCCTATTTGGGTGGAATGTTCTATAGATGTCTGTTAAGTCCATTTGGTTCATTACCTCCATTAAGTCTTTCAATTCTCTGTTAGGTTTCTGTCTGATTGACCTGTCCATTGGTGAGAGAGGAGTGTTGAAGTCTCCAACTATTAGTGTGTGTGGTTTGATGGCTGCCTTGAATTCTAGAAGTGTTTCTTTTACATAAGTGGGAGCTTTTATATTAGGGGCATAGATATTCAGGATTGAGACTTCATTCTGATGGATTTTTCCTGTTATGAGTATAAAGTGTCCCTTTCCATCTCTTCTGATTGATTTTAGTTTGAAGTCAACTTTGTTGGAAATTAGTATGGCCACACCCACTTGTTTCTTAGGGCCATTTGCTTGATAAACCTTTTCCCAACCCTTTACTCTGAGTAGGTGTCTGTCTTTGTGGTTGAGGTGTGTTTCTTGTAAACAGCAAAATGTTGGATTCTGTTTTCGTATCCAGTCTCTTAGCCTGTGCCTTTTTATAGGTGAATTGAGTCCATTGATATTAAGTGATATTAATGACCAGTGGTTGTTAACTTCAGTCATTTTTAGTAGTAGAGTTTGTGTGTTTCCCTTCTTCTAGTTGTGCTGGTGAAGGGTCGCTAGATGCCTGAGTTATTGTGGGCATTGTTGGACTCCTTGGTTTGTGATTTTCCTTCTATTACTTTCTGCAAGGCTGGATTTGTGGCTGCGTATTGTTTAAATCTGTTTTTGTCCTGGAATATCTTGTTTTCTCCATCAATGGTAAATGCAAGCTTTGCTGGGTATAATAGTCTAGGCTTGCATCCATGTTCCCTTAGTGTCCGTAGCACATCTATCCAAGCTCTTCTGGCTTTCATGGTTTCCATTGAGAAATCAGGTGTAATTCTGATAGGTTTCCCTTTATATGTTACTTGACCTTTTTCCTTTGCAGCTCTTAATATCTGTTCTTTATTCTGTATGTTTTGTGTTTTGATTATTATATGGCGTGGGGATACTTTCTTTTGATCCAGTCTATTTGGTGTTCTGTAGGCTTCTTGTACCTTCATAGGAACATCCTTCTTTAGGTTGGGGAAGTTTTCTTCTATAATTTTGTTGAATATGTTTTCTGGGCCTTTGAGTTGTAATTCTTCTCCTTCTTCTACCCCAATTATTCTTAGGTTTGGTCTTTTCATGGTGTCCCAGATTTCCTGAATGTTTTGTGTTAAGAATTTGTTAGATTTGTTTAGTTCTTTAATCTGTGAGTTTATTTCCTCTATAGTATCTTCAGAGTCCGAGATTCTTTCTTCCATCTCTTGTATTCGGTTGGAAATACTTGTCTCTGAAGTTTCTGTTCGTTTACTCAGAGTTTCCATTTCCAGTCGTCCCTCAGATTGTGTTTTCTTCAATACCTCCATTTCATTTATCAGGTCTTGTACTGTTTCCCTTACCTGTTTGATTGCTTTTTCTTGTTTTTCTTGTTTTTCTTGGGTATCTTTGAGAGATTTATTTATTTTGTCTACCTTTTTGTTTGTCATCTCCATTTCTTTATGGCAGTTTTTTACCTCCTGTTTAAGGTCCTCTATTATTTTCATAAAGTACTGTTTAATGTCGGTTTCTTCTATATCTTCTGGGGTAGGGTGTTCAATTCTTGTTGTTTCGGGATGTCTGGCTTGTGGTGATGTCATGTTGCCTTTCATGTTGTTGGAGGAGCTCCTGCATTGGCGCCTGCCCATCTCTTCCTTCAAAAGGAGCCCTGAGGCGTTTGTTGTCCTAGACCAATCTTTGCTGTGACTGAAACTGGTTGGATCTCCCCATTGCCAGAGGAGGACCTATTCCTTGAGTCACAATCTGAAGAAGCCCGCACTCCCTTGCAGGAATCCTCAGACCTGCCTGGAGGCCAGAGTCTGACTCCTCTTGGTGGATGGCCTTAGAACAGGAGCAGGACTCCTGAGAACACTAGGGAAAACTTGGGAGACACAGGGATGGGAGAAAGGGACACAAGCCTGCAGAGGGAAGTGGGGGTAGGGGGTCTGTGCTCTCTTCCAGGGCAGGTTGCCCCAGGGTCCGCATTTACTCACCAGTTCAGATGGAATGTCAGGGCACAGGATCAGGGATTCCAGGAAGCCCAGGGTCGCAGCCCAGACCAAAGGGCCAAGGTGGGGGCAGGGCGGGATGGAATACCACACAGTGAACCTGGCAGCACAATCTGAAGGAGCCCGCACCCCTCCGCAGGAATCCCCAAAAGGTAGTTCTTTAAGCTAAAATTAATGGACACAAATTCCTAATATTAAAACATACAAAACAGAATAGAGAGATGATTTAGTGTTTAAGTCTCTACATTGCTTTTGCAAAGAATCTGCCTGCACCTGATCAGAGGACATCCTGCTTTCTCATTCTTTAGACATATTTTTTCACATTCCTTCTTCTTTTTATGTCTTTTTAATAATTTGTTATTTTTATGTTAATAGTCTTTATTCTTCTCTCTTAACCTTTTGTGTATATGTATGTATTATTGTCTTGTTCTGTTCTAGATTTCCCTATATGCTTTCCAGAGAGCTTAAGTAGAACATTTAGAGCATTTCATTTAAAGTAGATAACAACTTAAATTTGGCCACCTAATGGAGAATCAGTTTTCTTAGGGTTGTAAGAACAGTCTTTTTTACATAGCTTTTTACCATTTATTTATACTAAAAATATACTTTCCCCATCCCTGGAAGATTTCTACTGCTAAGATGAAGCCCACAGCAATCAGAAAAGGTAGAAGCCACACCATTCAGAAGAACAAAGACCCCCCAGCTACACCAAAGGCCAAGTTGGCCCCAAGAAGCACAGAGACTTCTTACTAGATAAAAGGTCATACTGGTCTCCAGAAATCCAGGCCACAAAGTTCAGAGAGCAAAAAGGAACAGAATCCAGGGAACAAAACACTCATCCAACAAAGACAAACTCAGGAATTAGCACCTAGACTTATAATCATCCCAAACCCAGGTACCTACATGCCAATGTAAGAATACAATCAACAACAACCAGGTTAATATGGCAACACCAGAGCCTAACAATTCTACAACAGCAAAACCTGAATATTCTAGCACAACTAAAGCACAAGAAAGCAGCCTTAAAAACAAAGCAATGAAGATGATAGAGGTCCTTAAAGAGGGAATGAAAAACTGACTTGGGGCAACAGTGAGAGAGGAGTTTCTTTTTTCTTTTTCATTCTTTCTCTTTATTGTTTTTAAAAAAAGAAAACAAACTATATTTTCATTATACATGCCAATCCAAGTTCCCACTCCCTCCCCTCCTCCCATTCTATCCACATACCCCCACCCCACCCCCATCCACTCTTCTGAGAGGGCAAGGCACATTGCCTTGTGGAAGGTCCAAGGCCTTCCCTACTATATCTAGGCAGAAAAAGGTATCCATCCAAAGAAAACAGGTTCCCAAAAAGCCAGAACATGAAGTAGGGATAAATCCTGGTGCCACTGCCAGTGGCCCCTCATTCTCTTATCTTGTTCCTTCCCAGTCCAGCTGGAGTTGGTGAGGTCCCATTAGCTCAGGTAGACTGTTTCAGTGAGTGTAGCCAGCATGGTCTTGACCTCTCTGCTCATACTCTCACTTCTCCCACTCTTCAACTGGACACTGAGAGCTCATTCCAGTATTCCAATGCGGGTCTCTGCCTCTATCTCCATCAGTTGCTGGATGAATGTTCTATAGTTATATTTTAGATATTCATCAGTCTGACTACAGGGCAAGGTCAGTTCAAGCACCCTCTCCTCTACTGCTTAGGGTCTTAGCTGGAGTCATCCTTGTGGATTCCTGGGAATTTCTCTAGAGCCAGATTTTTTGCTAACCTCATAATGGCTCCTCAATAAATTTATCTCTTTCCTTGCTCTGAGAGGAGTTTGAGTGAGGGTTCAGTATTGATGGTGTACCAGAAGCCAAATTATTTTAACCTGACCAACAACATATTACACAATGAACACTTGCAAGTAAAATTTTTTGAACAAAAGGGTATACTGCATGACACACCACAGCCCTCAATGCCAGTTAGATGAATAAAGAGTTTATGTACAGGTGGGAAAGACAGAGGACAGAAATGGTTTTTTGTTGTTGTTTTCTTCTTGTTTGTTTTGTTTTTTTGTTTTTTTAATTAGTATTCTTGTTTGCATTTTTAATTTTTATTTTATTTTTACTATTTCTTTTTAACTTTTCTTTTTGGGAGAACACTACAATGGTGCAGGAAGATATGGAGGGACTGGTAAACAAGTGGGTTTGGGGTGCATGATGTGAAGTTACCAAAGAATCAATAAAAATTTATGTTTTAAAAAATAAATTTAGAAAAAGTCAAAAAAATCAGAGGAAATCAATAAATTCATTAAAGAATGCTAAGAAAGCCAATAGCAAACAAACAAGTTAAGGAAGCTATTCAAGAGCTGAAGATTAAAATAGAGGCAATAATAAAACCACATTGATGTTTTTGATTTTAGCCAATCTGACAGGTGTAAGATGGTATCTCAAAGTTGTTTTGATTTGCATTTCCCTGATCGCTAAGGAGGTTGAGCATGACCTTAAGTGTCTTTTGGCCATTTGAACTTCTTCTGTTGAGAATTCTCTGTTCAGTTCAGCACCCCATTTTTTAATTGGGTTAATTAGCATTTTAAAGTCTAGTCTCTTGAGTTCCTTATATATTTTGGAGATCAGACCTTTGTCTGTTGCGGGGTTGGTGAAGATCTTTTCCCAGTCAGTAGGCTGCCTTTTTGTCTTAGTGACAGTGTCCTTTGCTTTACAGAAGCTGCTCAGCTTCAGGAGGTCCCATTTATTCAATGTTGCCCTTAATGTCTGTGTTGCTGGGGTTATACATAGGAAACGGTCTCCTGTGCCCATATGTTGTAGAGTACTTCTCACTTTCAACTATTTTCAAAGCAGCATTATTTGTAATAGCCAGAACCTGGAAACAACCTAGATGCCCTTCAGTGGAAGAATGGATGAAGAAACTGTGGAATATATACATATTAGAGTACTACTCAGCGGTAAAAAACAATGACATCTTGAATTTTGCATGCAAATGGATGGAAATAGAAAACACTATCCTGAGTGAGGTAACCCAGACCCCCAAAAATAAACATGGGATGTACTCACTCCTAATTGGTTTCTAGCCATAAATAAAGGACATCGAGCCTATAATTCGTGATCCTAGAGAAGATAATAAGAAGGTGAACCCAAAGCAAAACAGATAGTCATCCTCCTGGATCATGGAAGTAGTCAAGATTACCGGGCAAAAATTGGGAACTTGAGGGTGGGGTGGGATGGGGGTAAGGGGAGATGGGGAGAGAAAAGTGTGAAGGAGAGGATGGGGAGAGCTTGAGTGAATGGGATGGTTGGGATATAGGAAGGGTGGATATGGGAGCAGGGAAGTATATATCTTAATTAAGGGAGCCATTTTAGGGTTGGCAAGAGACTTGACTCTAGAGGGGTTCCCAGGTATCCAGGAAATGCCCCCAGCTAGTTCCTTGGGCAGCTGAGGAGAGGGAGCCGGAAAAGGCCAGATCCTATAGT
Source organism: Arvicola amphibius (assembly GCF_903992535.2). Classification (NCBI taxonomy): domain Eukaryota; kingdom Metazoa; phylum Chordata; class Mammalia; order Rodentia; family Cricetidae; genus Arvicola; species Arvicola amphibius. The sequence continues at coordinate 56,614,367 of NC_052065.1, forward strand.
CATACTGATGAATATCTTGCATATCACCATAGAACCTTCATCTGGCGATGGATGAAAATAGAGACAGAGCCACACATTGATGCACCAGACAGAGCACCCAAGATCCAAATGAGAAGCAGAAGGAGGGAGACCATGAGCAAGGAAGTCAGGACTGCAAGGGGTGCTCCCACCCACCGAGATGGACTGGGACTGTAAAAGCATGGGATAAAACTGGACTCCCTGAACATGGTGGACAATGAGGGCTGCTGAGAAGCCAAGGACAATGGCACTGAATTTGGATCCTACTACACATACTGGCTTTGGGGGCCTAGCCTGTTTGGATGCTCACCTTCCTAGACCTGGATGGAGGGGGGAGGAACTTGGACTTCCCTCAGGGCAGGGAACCCTTACTGCTCTTCGGACAGGAGAGGGAGGAGGAATGGAGGGGGGAGGGGAAGGTAAATGGGAGGCGGGGAGGAGGCGGAAATTTTTAATAATATAAAAAAATGCTATCAAACATGAAAAAAAAGAAACCACAAACAGAGGGAATGGTCAGGAAAAAAAGCTAAACAAAAGAGATTAGATTCAGATTTTTTGTTTTGAAAAAAGGAGGGGGGAAGTGCTGTGGGACAATGATCTTTTACCCTGTAAAGATTTGTCTGTTATATTGATTTAATAAAACGCTGTTAGGCAAGTAGCCAGGCAGGGAGAATAGGTGGGGTAACCAGGCAAGAAGCAGAGGTGGGGAAACCAGAACAAGAGACTTCTGGTAAGAGAAAAGGTGCAGTCTGCAGTCATCACCCAGACACAGAAGAAGCAAGATGAGAACACCTCACTGCTAAAAGGTACCAAGCCACATGGCTAACAGATAAGAATTATAAGCTAATTTAAGATGTAAGGATTAGCTAATAAGAAAAGCCTGAGCTACTAGGCCAACTAGTATATAATTTTTTTTAAAAAATGTATGATGTCAGAACACAGTCCATGAACAAAGCTGTATGAGGAGATTTCTGAGAGCTTGTGAGAAAATTTCAGGTAAGCAAGACCAGTAACCTCTGCTCCTTCATAACATGGGTTGTTCTTGGAATGCACTTTCATGCCTCTCCCAGCAGTAAACAGGAGTAGGTTTTACTTTAGGTTGCCCATCAACTTACCCATCAATATTCAGAATGGTATTTCCAAGTGTGAGTTGTACTGTGACTGTCTATTGCATGAGTTAAGGAGGCCTTGCCCTCCAGACTGTACAAGCCTAAACTTATGTGACCTTGCCCTTGTGATTATATACAACTCAGACGCCATTGATCTTTGATCTCATGACCTTGCTTAACCCTGAGAATATAAAAAATTGTCTGACACCCTGAATAAAGTTAGCTATTGCATGAAAAAAGAAGTTAATCTTAATCTAAACAATTCCTCATAGGTGTGACTACTTACCCATGTTCTATGTAGCAAATTGACAATTGATGCTGAGAATCATATTTTTCCTGTCACAATGTTTCTGCCAAAGCTTCTACGAAAGGATTTACAAAATGCCTTATCCAATGCCATACTATTCCACACAACGTTGTTTCTGATCACACTTCACAGCCAAAGAAATTCAGCAGCAGCCCTCATGTTTATGGAATTCACTGTTATTAACATGTTCCTAACCATCCTGAAGTATCTGGCTGAATAAAACTGAGGAATGGCCCTGTAACAACACAGTTTTCATGCCAACTAATTAACACTGTCTTGTATGCTTAGCATATAATAAGCTATTTGAAACATTTTAAATGATTAACTCCTATGATAATTGTGATTGTGAATGACTGACTCATGACTATTGTAAAAAGTTTTTATCATTTATTCTTCCCCACTAAAAGAAGTCTGATTTTTGTGTAAAAAAATCCTAGCATATAAATAAAATACATTCCCCAGTTTTATATGCAATTAAAAGAGGACCTGAGATACAGTTTGGATCAATGAAGTAGAAGTTGAAATATCCGGAGCGGGACTTCTATAAAAGCTCTTTGAGTCAGAGATTCACCTTGTATGTGTACTTTGCTCTATTACCTTTTTCTTCTTAACTACTATCTGGACATAATAGTAAAAGTAGTGGGGCATCTTACTATTTTGAGAATGCATGATTAACTACTGCTAAGCCAGATAGTGCCTGGTTAGAAAGAGAAGACATTATCTCCAATCAAAAGGGACAATTTTGGATTTCATTTACCTTCAAATGGGTACTGATGGGCAGTCAAAATTGGCACAGCCACACATGGTGGTTGCTGTGGAGTGGCTGTTCAGAAGCGTAGGTATCTTAGGGAGTCAAGGAATCTACATTGGGCTGTTCTGTTTTGTAAAAAAAATATGCAAAAGTTTCCAATGCAATTATTGTTTTGTTTTCTGTCAATCATAAGAAATATAATGCTTCATTAGTACAACTGTGGTCAGGATTATTTGTAGGTATCACTGTCATGACAAGTAGTCCATTACTCATTCCCTTCGCACTTAGAAAGGTTTTGCTGAGAAATGTGAAGTGACTAGTTAAAAACTAAAAAGGACCATTTGTCAGGCATAAATGCAGAAAAATAAAATAAAATTCTTTTTCTCCGGAGTTTACATCTCTTAAGAATGACTAGCAAGAATTAAAAAAAAAAACCAGTATTTCCAGAATGAGTTATTATAATAGACCAACAGCCATTTGAGTCTAGGCATGTAAACTGAGAGTTTGCATGGGGCAGAAACTTTGTGTTCTTTTTATCTACCAGTCCTTTCCTGACACTAGGCTGGGCATATGCAAAGCAGAGAAAACACACTGGTTGTAGCCTGCCTGAACTGAGAATCCTGCACCTTCTCCCTATTCTCCCAACGTCAGCCTTCTAGACATAAGCACAAGGACATGGGTCATAGAATCTTAACAGCCTATTATGTATTCAAGAAGTGCTTCCTAAAAAGCTGTCTGCATGGAAATACATGAAGATGAGAACTAGGATTAATACAAAAATTAATATTACAAATACACTAAAATCAAAGGCAGAAGTAATCTCAACCCACTCATCTAAAGGAGCTGGTCCATGTCAACAAATATGCAGGCCATATACTGCCACTCACATCCCTTCCACCCTCATTCTCATGGAATGGAGTCATGAAGAGTGGTATGCAATGATAGTATTCTCTTTGAATAACATCTGATAGAGCCACATATTCCAACATGTAACACCAGATAATCACCGGCAATTAATTTGTCAGGACATGAAGTGCATATATATGACTCTGAGGCCTGGTAGAAAGGGAGAATCTAGGAATCTGGGTATAAACACTGAGGAGAAATAAAGAAGAGGAAAAAAGCAAAAGGGGGTGATTTAATGAGATCCTGGAAATAAAGATGAAGACTATTAAATAGCTTCATGGGGAAGAAAATAAGTAAGATTTAACAGCTGATTGGATATTGGGGGAATCATTAAAGGGAAAAGAAGTCATAAATGCTGCATGGAATAATTATTCACAATTAACTCCTTCTATGGTCACCATTTAATTAGCTAAATTTGTGGTAACTCATTTGCAATAATACAGTCTTCTAGAGGCAAAAATGGGGTAAAGAGATCCATGGTTGTGAATCAGGGAAGCAGATTCCTTCCCCGCTTTGTCACAGACTCTCTGGCTACTGTGGAAGCAGATTTTGTTCCCTTCAAGAGCTCTCCTAAAAATATAAGCCTCCTTTAAGAGAAAAATTAAAATGAGAGGACTAAAAGTGAAATTCAAAGGTGACTTCTGCAGATACTGAATGAAGCTGGGAAAATCCAGAAAGAAGCTTGGTGGAAGTTGAGCTTAGAGATGACGGCAAAGTACTATTTCACACGTACCACTTTCATTTTACAGTACCATTCTGTAGACATGATCCCTGGAAAATGTAAGAAGAAAAGGTCAAAGCAAGGACCTTCGATGTTGGGACAATGAAGAGAAGAGATTTTAAATTTGCAACTTCTGTCCTGTATAGTTTCTCAGGGCTCAAGCATCTCGAACCGTTGCTTCTAGCTTACAGAAACTGGACTCTGACATGTGCCATATTTTATTTTCTCAAGTCTCTATCAACCGAAGCCCCCAGTCTTTACTATAAGGCTCTTCTTTTAATATTTTCCCCTCTCACCTTAGAGACCACTGGTGTTGATTTCCCCTTCTGTTTGCAAGTTCATAGACCTACTTTACAAAAGGGTTTTACTCAGCTCAGCCATTCTGACTAGAGAAAGATCTCTCATGAAAATGATTTCAGTTCTCAAGTCAATCCTTTGAGCAGCCCCTCTTTATGACGCTGCAGCTATTTGTAGCTCCCCAAGAGCAGTCAAGTTAATTTCATATCGAAGAAGCTCCTGACAGATAGAGCACAGTTCTTTATGTCGGACATCTCCCACAGATGAATAAGGCACAGCTCTAAGATTTGGTCCTTGTTTTTTTTAAATTTCTACTTCCTTAGGATGAGCACTCTATTCTCCTGGAGCAATTATCGCCCTCTTGCCTAAATTGACTCATTTGTTGTATTGCTTTTAGTTCCAGAGCCTGACATTTACCATTAGTTACAAAGTTGCCTTCACTGTGTTACCCAAAAGGGTTGGACCCTACTTTAACAAATTGTCATGGTCTTAGGCTCTAACTTTAGAATTGGATATGCATATTAATCCCACTGCAATAATAATAACACACTTGTAAACAGAGCAGTGAAGCTTATAAGGCACACATGCTCATGATTTATTTTAATCCTGCCCTGTAAAGTACATGGATCAAAAGTTATTAGCCCCCCTTTAAAAGGAAAAACCTGTGTTCCAGAAAGGAGATGTGTCTTGTGCAAGGCTCCATTGCACAACTATGTAATTCCTTGTCTAATGCTTTTTCTGCTCTCCCATGGACCTCTAGTTCAGTGTAGCTTATGCCCACAGTAAGACCAGCCTTCTGGCAAGTCCCGTTTTCCAGGGCCAAGGATCTGGCAGCCTTAGATCCCATCTGTTCTCCAGTAGAGGAAGCTTTCAGTGACTGGCAGTAAGCCCCACCCTCTAGTCCACTCCATTAAGAGTGTTCTGTCTGAACTGCTGGAGGCACGCAAAGCACTAGGATATGTAAGTATGCAGCAGAAATCTGTTTCGCATTTGCAGTTTGTAGACTGCAAACCACAAAGCATTGGTTTGGGGCTCAAAAGGCCTGAGGATGTTCAAGTTAACCTACAGTCCAATAAAATGGAAGCGTCTCTACAGCAAGATTCCTGGAAAAAGACAGAGAAATATATATTAAATAGAAGCTTCAGAGGGGAAAGAAGCAGGGAAGTGTTTCATTGAACCCTATTTTATACCACTTTCCAGATGAGGGAGCACTGACGTTTATGAAGATGAGAACTTGTTGAGATTGAACTATTAATACTGGCTAGTGGAGAGATTCGGTCTCGCCTCCAAAGCTGGTCCACTCAGCACTGTATCACATCACCATGTTAAGAACCCTCAAAGAAAAAGTTATCCTAGTTAACTGCCTGCCTTCCTTTTACTCAAAGCTAATGCTGCTCAGTTTTCATGTTCACCAAAGACATGTGGTAGAGAGAAACAGAAACAGTGGTAACATTATTGGTTTGTCTGGATGTATACTGAGAGAAGATAAGGACTCATGCCAGAATGCTCAGTAGGAAAACAATTCCTGCTGTTTTGCAACTTGGCTTCCTTTATATCACTTTTAAATCATTTAACAAATCATAGCAGGTGATTGATCATGTGTCTGACTCAGATATACAAAAGATGTGCTTTCCAGTGACTTACCTTTTAAATGAAATAAAGAACTTAGTCTTCGCAACTCCATCACCTGAGGCCTAAGCTAGAGATTCTCATTAGTGTTTGCAGCCCAGTGTCTGGAGAAGGGCTTCTTGGCTGCATGCTGACCTGAATGAGCTATCCATTTGCTTCATTTATTTTTTAAGCTTTGTTGAATTTTTATTTGGGGGAACTTTCATACATGAGTGCTGTATTTGCATCATCTCCCACACTTCCTTCTCCAATTCCTCCCATGACCTCAACCTCACTCCTTCTCAACTTCATGTCTTATATTGAATTGTTTTATATATAATATATATATACACATGTGTGTATATATGTATGTATGTATATGCAAATATAATTTGCAGTGTCCATTTACTGTTGCTCATATGTATGTGTGTCTAAGGATGACCATTTGTGATTGGATAACCTAACTGGGCTCTCGTCTCTGTAGAAAACTGTTTCTTCCTCTCTCAGCAGCCATTGATTGCCAGTGGTTCTTCATCTACAGGTGGGACATTTTGAGATTCCCCTATTCATGTTGGTATATCAACTGGTGTTGCCATTGTGCACATTTGGTTTAGGCAACCCTATTTTAAGATGCCATCAGTGCAACTTCTCACATACAGTAAATACTATTTTGTAGCAGATATCCATTTACTCTATAAATTAGACCATCACTGAAGTCTCTATGGCTCTTCAAAGAGAGTTAATTTATTCTTTTGAGAAAAGTTTTACTATTTTTAAATTGTGAGTGTGTGTCTCTGTGTGTGTTCATATGGCATATGTGTTTAGGTATCTGAGGTCAGAAGAGGATCCCATGGAGCTGGAGTTACAGCCAGTTGTGAACCACTGTATTGGGGAATAATCTTTTTGTACACTATGAATATATGTGCCACTCTGATTGGTTTAATAAAAAAACTGAATGAACAATAGAAAGTCAGGATTTTGGGGGAAGAGAGAATACTAGGAAGAAGAAGGCAGAGTGGCCAGCCAGACTTGGAGGAAACATGACAAGTAGAAGATGAAGTAACAAGCCATGAGCCACGAGGCAACATGTAAATTGATAGGAATGGGTTAATTTAAGTTATAAGAGCTAGTTAGAAACAAGCCTAGGCTATTGGCTGAGCTTTCATAATTAGTAAGAAGTCTCTGTGTGGTTTTTTGTTAGCTGGCAGGTGGGACAGAAAAAGTTCAACAGCACCACAATACATGGGTACTAAGAGTGAACGCAAGTCCTCTGGAAGAGCATCAACAAGCACTCTTAACCACTGAGACACCTCTCCAGCCGCAAATTAATACATTCTACAAAGCAGTACTATATCAAGGATTTACATTGTTTTACATTGGACTTGCACTGAGCTTTGCAAAGTAACATAAATATCTCATTCATTGGATTTAATATGGGCAACATACCAGACTTTTATCCCTTTCAGACTAGGTTTATGTTTGGTTATTAGATTAAATGTGGAGTAAGAAAAATTACTGGAGAAGAATTCAGAACATAAAACTCAAATCTTAGCTGAGTCTCTTGGCTTTGGTTTCCAAACTATAGTGTGAATAAGTGAATTAACTAATACCCATGCAACAGACTTCTTTGGAGTCCTGATATAACTTTGCCGAAAAGTTTTAGTTTAATTTTATAAAGGGTAACAAGTATTACCTTCTTACTGCATAACAATGAAGAAAACTAGATTCTTGGCCAGATATGTAGAAAGGGATTTAAATCCAATCAGAGAGTGATTAGTTATTCTCATGACATTTGTACTTCTATTGCACCCATAGGCATGTCATGCCAAGCCAGTCATTATTGCAGCTCTCAGAGTACATAGCTGGGTATAGTTTGATGATTACTTTTCTCCTCTGGTAGCTCACATAGCATTTTATAACATTGTGAAAGCTATCTTGAATGAAGCTTACTTGATTTACCATGTTCACCATATCATTTCATTCAAGTATGTGATGTTTCCAGCAATAGGATTTTACCTTCAACACCTGAAGTGTAACCAAAATCAATGACAATATGCTGTAATATATGTGGGTATATTGGACCTCACTGGTCAACAACTCCAAAAGACATAATTCATTCCTGGTACTGAGATTTTTATTGGTTAATATCTGATATATAGTAAAGTCATTGTACTGTTACAGAATAAGTGGCAGGTGTGTTTGTTTCTATTATTGTAGGTTTCCATGATTTTTTCTGATTTTTTTCTTTCATTTTTGAGATTAGAAGGTAATTTTAATTTTTCACCATTCCCATTTTTCCTTCCTCCAAACCCTTCCATGGCCCCTCCTTGCTTCCTTTCAAAGTCTAAGTCTTTTAAAAAGCTGTTGTTGCATGTTTTTTTTTCAGAAAAGTCCTCAGTATTATTTATCCCTCCCCATGCACCCTCTTCTACCCTATCCTACCCTCACACCCAAGTTTAACCCTTTCTGTTCCATAATTCCCTTTCAATCATTCAATTCAGTGTATTCTATCTCCCCTCTCTTGAAAGTCCATTTCTACAGACTCTTAGTAATTTTCTGATATCTATGGGTATTCTAAATAAAAAGCACATAGCTGAAGATTCAACGATAACATCCCGCACAGATGAAAGAAAGCATTTGACATTTGTGTTTCTGGGTATGGGTTACCTTATTTAGAATGACAGTTTTCACCTATATCCATTTACCTGCAAACTTTATAGTTATGTGGATGAGCAGGGATAGACAGGTCCTAGGTCCTAGGAGAGAACCTGCTACAATAATGTTGTTAAATGCACATAGTATTAAACTGATTTCTAAGGGATTATTTTTATAATCCATAGATCAATGATTCTTGCAACTCTCATATGAAATTATATTTATATAATATGTGATCATGTGATTTAATATCAAGATCTGCAACTGGCCAACATGCAGAGAAATATATATATATATATATATATATATATATATATATATATATATCAGCCTCACCTCCCAAGACTCATGAGTGATTGCAGAAGAAAGGACAGAAAGACTAGATTAGTAAAAGGCAATAGATTATGACAAGGAAAGGTCTTCTGGACACATCAGGAAAGTTATACATATGAACTCAACAGTAGTTGTGACAGTGTATATAAAACCTGTACAAGCTTAAATCATATCTTATCCCATAATGGAAAGAGGAGTTTGCACATTTGGGCATATAATCACACCCTTAGGAGTAGAGCTATTAGCTGCTGGGAAATGGAGACACATTTTTCTCTAAGTGTTGATCCTGGGAAGTCAGCCACTCTCCAGTGGAGGATCAAACATCCAAGAAAATTTTGGCAGCACAAATTGTTATTGGAAGATTAAAAACAAAGTAGGACATAAAATTGGGAGGATAAGGAAATGGAGGTGGATCTGGGAAGAGTTTGGGAAGGTAGTTGAGTGTTATAAAAACACATTTGAAAATCTCAAAGAACTAATAAGAGAGAGAGAGAGAGAGAGAGATCAAAAAAGAACAGAAAACAGGGACTGGTATTGTAGGTTAGAATGCTTTCCAAGGAAGAAACAAAGGACAAGAGAAAGGAGTGAAGAAAAGAAAGATTATACATAATAAATCATTCTATGAATAATGTTTTGAAAAAATAGCAAAAGAAACTTTTTCTATTGATAATTGTTGTTAAATGTGAGCTATATACAGCTCTGAATTTTTCCTACCACATTTCTTTAAGATAGTATGTTACATCTGAGCTTCTTTTTCAAAAGAAAAATATATTTATACTTACTAAACCTGGTATTTTATAAGCAGGTTTTTACAGTGCCCCGTGAATATTGTACCCAGGTGGGACATTTGCATCATTCTCTTTGTGTTGTGGGTTTGGCAGACATGGAGATTTCATTTTCCTTTTCCCATTCTAACTTTGTTTTTGCTCCTTCCAATGAATGAATTTGCAATTCAGAGAAAAGGCAGCCTTTCTGTGTATGACAATGGCACCATATGCCCATCATCCCAGCACTCTGGAGACTGAAGCAGGAGGATTGTAATCAAGACCAACCTGTTCTACAAAGAAAGACCCTGTTTCAATAAAAACAAAAGACAAAACAATTTCTTTTCCATTTTCATTCTCCTCTCTGTACCTAGACATACCAGCCTTCCTCTACATCTAAACAAATATTCTACATTTACTTGTACATCCTCTACAAAAAAACCCAAACAAGCAAACAAATAAAAACCTCAAACTCAGAAGGAAATTATTAGCTTCTAATATAAGAGCATGAGAAGCTTTGCTGACCTACACTTTCAAGTGAATTGGCTTTTTTAAAATCACTTAAAGATTCTGCAAACCTAAAGTCAACTCAGAAAATTCTATGAAAACTTAAAAAGAAAAACAAATGTTTGCAGCACTTTTTATTTTTAAAAACTAAAAAAAATGTATATTTCTGTGTTTCTGTATGTGTGCTTGTAAATGTGAGTACAAGCATACCGTTGGCTAGAATAGATTCTAAGCTTCCCAGGAGCTGGAGTTACAGGTTGCTGTGAGTCACATAAAATGGTTGCTAGGATTGAAACTTGGGTCTTCTGTAGGAACAGTAAGTGCTCTTAGTCACTGAGTTATCTTTATAGTCTCTATTTATTTTAAATTTACTTTATTTAGTAATTCCTTTAAAATGTCATAAATGAATATGATGAATTTTGATGTTTTTCCCACACTTATCAGGTTAACCCCTCCCAGATCCACCCCTACCCCTCTCTTAACTTAATGTCTGCATTTTAAGAAATAACCCACTGAGTTCAATTATGCTACCCATACACTCACAAATGTGGGGCCAGTCACTGGAGCACTATCTGCTGTGGAATATTAGTTGAAGATGTGCTACGTTTGTGTATGCTGTGGAAGATTTGTTTAATGATACAAAGATGTGTTGCATTCTTTTATGTTGCATTTGTTTAACTCCGTGAAGCTCTTTTACTTTGCCTGCCTAAAACAAGTGATTAGTCTACTAAAGAGCTGAAGGGCCAATAGCGAGGCAGGGGAGAGGAATAGGTGGGGCTGCCAGGAACAGAGAATAAATAGCTGGAGACATGTAGGCTCAAGAGAAGAGGGGAGAGCAAGAAAAATGGAGAGAACACCAGGGGCCAGCCACACAACAAGTCATGGAGTAAGAAGGAAAGAGGGGGGGAGAGGAGGTGGGGGGAGGAGAGAGAGAGAGAATAAAGAAAGGGAAAAAGCCCAGAAGCAAAGTATAATTAAAGGGAAATGGAATATTTTATGTCAGAAGAGGTGACTAGAAACAAGCCAAGCTAAGGCCAGACATTCATAATTAAGAATAAGTCTCCTTGTGTTTATTTGGAAGCTGGGTAGTGGGCCCCAAAGAGTAAAAAAGAAAAAGCTATAGTTATCAAACCCAAAGGAGCCACACTCATAAGGAAAAGTGGCTCACCCTCTTCCAGCAGTCACCACCTGTAAACAGCTCTTTAGCTCTGGGTAAGGATTCATGGGCTCTCCAGACTCTTTGCTAAAATGTGGAGTGACTTGTGCTTGAACAGGGAACCAAAGTTGCTGTGAGTTCATGAGTGTAATGTTTTTTTTGTCATGTTAGAAGACACTGTCTAAGCTCAATCCTTCCTGGATTTTGCTCTTACAATTTTGTGTCCCTCTTATGCAACATTCCCTAGCAGAAGCAGGTATGATGTAGATTTCCTATTCATGGCTGAGCACTCCACAAACACTTATTCTCAGCACATTTACCAGTTGTACATTTCTCTGTTTACTGCTATCCATGGGACAATTACATTTCTCTGATGAAGTCTGAGAACTGCACTAATCTACAGGTATAGAAATATATACTTAGACACTAGTTCCATCCTATGTTCATTTGGTAAAATAAAAATAGCAAGGGCTCTGGGCCAGATTTAAAGTACTAAGCATGTTCTTCTTCCTATGGAACAAGTCTTAAATACAACCAGAAATCAGTTAGTTACCCCATAGCATTTGTGCAACTATTGCACCTAAAGGATTATCTTGCCAGATTGGTCATTACTGTAGCTTGTATTCAGAGATAGGTAACACAGTTGAGTTTTCTTCCCCAGCAACCTGCACAACATCTTCTGGTACTATGAAAGCCTGGAGGAAGCTTTCTGGCCAGTGCCAACTTGATTTCTCGGTATGGGGTATACTCAGCAAAAGGGACTTACTATCAACATCTAGTGAAAAAACCAAGAGAAACACAACAGTGTGTATTGATTAGGAGATCTCTGGAATGCCCTATAAAACATTCAAAGGTGCTATCATAAACCTCTCAATGACATTTTTATTTGACAATCTACTATTCTAAGAATAACTTCCCCCTGTGTAGAGTAACTCCAATTATTATTACACACAGGTGTGTGTGTGTGTGTGTGTGTGTGTGTGTGTGTGCGTACGTGCGTGCGTGCATGTGTGCATACACACGTGCTACATCCTTTTGAAACATCCTTACTCTTAGCTATCTTTTCCATTTCTTCTACCCTACTCTACCATTGCCCTAGCCCTATTTAAGCCTCTGTACCCATTGTTCCCTTCCACCCTTCATATCTACTATGTTTTACTATAACTTTTCCTTAAAAATCTTTCTTCCCCTAGCCACTAATGACCACTTTCTAGACTATTGAATTTTTCCATGGTTTATTTTTTAATTTAAAAATTTCCATCTCTTCCCCTCCTCCTCCCCCTTCCCTCCCCTCCCCTCCACCCATACCCCCTTCTCTCCCTCTCCAGGCCAAGGAGGCATCAGGGTTCCCTACTCTATGTTAAGTTCAAGGTTCTCCCAACTCTCCCCAAGTCCAGGAAGGTGATCAACCAAGCTGACAAGGCTCCCACAGAGCCCGTCCATGCAGAAGAATCAAAGCCCAGCGCCATTGTTCTTGGCTTCTCAGTCAGCCTCCACCATCGACCACATTCAGAGAGTCCGGTTTGGTCTCATGTTCCATCAGTCCCATTCCAACTGGAGTTGGTGATCTCCTGTTAGTTCTGTCCCACCGTCTCCATGGGTGAATGCACCCCTCATGGTCCTGACTTTCTTTCTCATGTTCTCCCTCCTTCTGCTCCTCATCAGGACCTTGGGAGCTCAGTCTGGTGCTCCAATGTGGGGCTCAGTCATTTTCTTCATCCATCGCCAGGTGGAGGTTCTTCTTATTATCTTCTCAAGGATCCCGAATTATAGGCTTGATGTCCTTTAGCACTCAAATCTAAAGATTTGACGCAAGGATTCACCTATGTGTCCCTTGTCTTTCTCGGTCTTGATTACCTCAACAAGTATGTTTTTTAAGGCTTCTCCCATTCACTTGTGAATTTCATTTTTCTTTGCAGCTTGTAGGTCAAGTTTACTATTGTTGTGATGAAACACTATGATCAAAGCAACTTGGGAAAAAAGGGGTTTATTTTGCTTACACTTCCATGATGTGGGATTCCCCTCTGCATGCTGTGAATACCATTAGTTAATAAAGAAGCTGCTTTGGGCCTATTGCAGTGCAGAATAGGATGCTGGACAGAACCTTACCCACAGGCCATAACCACATGGTGATACACAGATTAATAGAAATGGGTTAATTTAATATGTAAGAGCTAGATAGAAATATACATAAGGTAATAGGCCAAGCAGTGTTTTAATTAATACAGTTTTTGTGTGATTATTTTGGGTCTGAGCGGCCGAGAAATGAACAAGCAGTCTCTGCCTGCACTTCCACATCAACGTTCATATCAAAGGAAGTCAGGGCAGGAACTTAAACAGGGAAGGGACCTGGAGGAAGGAGCCGATGCAAAACCCATGAAGGAGTACCTTACATTGGTTTGCTCCTTATTGTTCAGTCTGCTTTCAAATAGAATCCAGGACCACCAGTCCAGGGGCGGCACCACCCACAATGGGCTGAGCCCCTCTCCACCAGTAATGAGTTATGATAATGACATACAGGCTTGTCTCCCTGCTTCCCAATCTTGTGGAGACACTTTCTCAATTGAGGTTCCTTCCCTTTAGATGACTCTAGTTTATGTCAAACTGATGTAAAACTAGTGTACAGTTAAACAAATTCCACGATCAATAAGTTCTACATTTTCATTGCCATTCTTCAGTTGATGTGCACATGGGTTGTTTCCATTTCCTGGATATGGTAAATAGAGTGGCAAACATGGGTGAGCACGGGATGTTTATAGTAAGATAAACGGTCAATTGGATATATGCCTGGAAGTGGTATAGCTAGACCTCATGGTAAATCCATTTCTAAACTTTTTGAGGAACTAGTGCAATGATTTCCAAAGTGTTTGCATAATTTTGCACTCCTACTTCCAGTGACTGAGAGTTCCCCTTCCCCCAAATCACTGACAGCAGTTGTTGTCCTTTGTTGTCCTCATCTTAGTCATTCTAACTGGTATAAAATCAAATCTTAATGGAGTTCTTGTTTCATTTGCCAGATAACTAACGATATCAAACATTTTAAAAAATATGTCTTAGCCATACTTATTTCTTTTGGGAACACTGTTCTGTTGGGGGAAGCTGCTCCTTTGTTCCCTCATTCCTGGCTGCCCAGACTCAAAATAACCACACAAAAAACTGTATTAATTAAATCGCTGCTTGGCCTCTTATCTCTAGCTTCTTATTGGCTAGCTCTTATATCTTAATTTAACCCATTTCTATTAATCTGTGTATTACCATGTGGCTGTGGCTTCCCAGCTCATCTGTCCGCAGTGGAGACTACATGGTGTCTTGCAACTCTGCCTTCTTTCTCCTAGCATTCACTTTAGTTTTCCCCGCCTAGCCCTACTATGCCCTATCACAGGCCAAGCCAGCTTCTTTATTCACATATACAGAAGGACTTCCCACATCACTGTTCATTTCTACAGTACATTTAAAGTAAGGTATTTTTTCTTAGTATTGAGGTTCTGAGTCCGTTGTACATGTTAGACACTCTATCAGATATATAGGTGGCCGGGTTTTTTTGTTTTTTCATTCTTTTTTCTGCCTCTTCAGTTGATTAACAAATTCCTTTGCAGTACAGAAGCCTTTCTAACTTCGTGAGGTCCCATTTGTTGATTGTTTATCTTAGGTTTTGTTAAACTGGGGTCCTATTTGAAAACCCTGATCTGAGCATATATCCTGAAATCTACTCCCTTGTCTTTCCTCTAGAAGTTTCAGAGTTTCAGATCTCAATGTTTTTCTCAATAATGTAATTTGCTGAAGATGCTGTATTTTCTCTACTGTGTGTTTTTGGCATCTTTATATATGTATAGACTTACATCTGGGTCATTCATACTATTCCATTGATCAATGTGTATCTTTTTGTGCCAGTAACATGCCATTTTTTTAAACTAGGTAACATTATTTTAATTTTATTTTTTAAATAATTTTTAAATTTTATATACCAATACCAGTTCCCTCTCCCTCCCCTTCTCCTGCTCTCAAGACCTTTCCCTGCACCCAACTCCACATCCATTTCTCAGGGAGGGTAAGGCCTCCTATAGGAAATCAACAAAGTCTGTCATATAACTTGAGGCAGGACCAAGGCCCTCCTCCCTGTATCTAGGCAGAGCAAGGTGTCCCTCCACAGGGAATGGTTTCCAAAAAGCCATTTCATGCACTAGGGATAAATAATGGTTCCATGACCAGTGACTCCACAAACTACAGAAGCCACACAATTTTCACCCACATTCAGAGGGCCTAGTTTGGTCCTATACAAATTACCCAGCTGTAAAGAGTCAGTGATCTCCCACTAGTTCAGATCAGCTGTTTCTATAGATTTCCCCATCGTGGTCTTGGCCCCTTTGCTCATATTATCACTCCTCCCTCTCTATGACTGGACTCCAGGAGTTTGGCACAATGCTTTGCTATGGATCTCTGAATCTGTTTCCATCAGTTACTGGATGAAGGTTCTACGATGACAATTGAGTTAGTCATCAATCCACTTACCTGGGTAGAACAGTAAGGCACCCTTTCCACTATAGCTTAGATTCTTAGCTGGGGTCATCCTTGTGGATTCCTGAGAATTGCCCTAGTGCCAGGTTTCTCGCTAACCCCATAAAGGCTCCTTATATCAAGATATCTCTTTCCTTGCTCTCCCTCTCAATCCTTCTCCCAACTCAACCTTCCAAATCCCTCATGCTCTACTTTTACCTACCCTACTTCCCTCCCCAACTCCTCTTCTACCTTCCACATCCCTCTCCAACACTCACACTTTTCTTAGGAGGTTTTCTGTATTTCCCTGTTCCAGGGGGATACATGGATGTCTCTCTTAGGGTCCTCCTTGTTTCCTGGCTTTTCTGGGGTTGTGGGCTCTTGGCTGGTTATATTTTCTTTATGTCTAATATCAACTTATATGTGAATACATACCATGTTTCTCTTTCTAGGTCTGGTTTACCTCACTCAGGATGGTCTTTTCTAGTTCCATCCTTTTGCCTGCAAATTTCAAGATGTCATTGTTTTTTACCACTGAGTAGTACTCCATTATGTAAATGTGCAACATTTTATTTACCCATTCTTCAGTTGAGGAGCATCTAGGTTGTTTTCCAGTTCTGCTATTATAAATAATGTTGCTATGAACGTAGGTGAGAAAATATCCTTGTGGTACAATTGTTCATCCTTAGGGTATATGCCCAAGAGTGATATTGCTGTGATATTGTCAGGTCTTGAGGTAGATTGTTCCCCAAATTTCTGAGAAACTGCCTTACTGATTTGCAAAGTGGCTGCACATGTTTGCCCTCCCACCAGCAATGGAAAGGTGTTCCCTTTACATCTTCTCCAGAATAAGCTGTCATTAGCATCTTTTATCTTAGCCATTCTGACATGTGTAAGATGGTATCTTAGAGTTGTTTTGATTTTCATTTCCATGATGGCTAAGAATGTTGAGTAATTCCTTAAGTGCTATTTTGTCATTTGAGATTTTCCTGTTGAGTATTTCTGTTGAAATATGTACCCCATTTTTTAATTAGATTATTTGGTATTTTGATGTCTAGTTTTTTTGAGTTCTTTGTATATTTTGGAAATCAGCCCTCTGTCAGATGTGGGGTTGTGTGGAGATCTTTTCCCATTCTGTAGGTTGCAGTCTTGTCTTGTTGGCCTTATCCTTACAGAAGCTTCTCAGTGTCAGGAGGTCCCATTTATTAATTGTTGATCTCGGTGTCTGTGCTGCTGGTGTTGTTATATTCAGGAATTGAGCTACAGTGCCAATGCATTCAAGGTTACTGCCAACTTTCTCTTCTATGAGGTTAGTGTGGCTGGATTTATGCTAAGGTTATTGATCCATTTGAACTTGAGTTTTGTGTATGGGGATAGATGTGAATCTATTTTCATTCTTCTACATGTCAATAACCACTTATTTGTTGAAGATGCTTTCTTTTTTCCACTGTATAATTTTAGCTTCTTTGTCAAAAATCAGGTGTTTATAGGTGTGTGGATAAATATCCGGGTCTTCAATTTGATTCCGTTGGTCAACATCTCTGTTTTTATGCCAATAGCAGGCTGTTTTCATTACTGTAGCTCTGTAGTAGCGCTTGATGTCAGGGATGGTAATTTCTCCAACAGTTCCTTTATTGTACAGGATTGTTTTGGCTATCCTGGTTTTTTTGTTTTTCCATATGAAGTTGAGTATTGCTCTTTCAAGGTCTGTGAAGAATTGTGTTGGGATTTTGATGGGGATTGCATTGAATCTATAGATTGCCTTCAGTAAGATTGCAATTTTTACTATGTTGATCCTTCCTATTGAAGAGCATGGGAGACATTTCCATTTTCTGGTATCTTCAATTTCTTTCTTCAAAGACTTAAGTTTTTGTCAAATAGGTCTTTTACATCCTTTGTTAGTTTCTCCCAGATATTATATGTGATTTGTGGCTATTGTGAAAGGTGATGTTTCTCTGATTTCCCTCTCAGCTTCTTTATCCTTTGTGTATAGGAAGGCTACTGATTTTTTTTGAGATGATCTTGTGTCCTGCCACTTCACTGAAGGTATTTATCAGCTGTAGGATTTCTCTGGTAGAGTTTTGGAGTCACTTATATACACTATCATATCATCTGCAAATAATGAAAGTTTAACTTCTTCCTTTTTAATTAGAATCCCCTTGATCTCCTTATGTTGTCTTATTGCTATTGCTAAAACTTCAAGAACTATGTTGAAGATATATGAAGAGAGTGGACAGCCTTGTCTTGTTCCTGATTTTAGTGGAATTGCTTTAAGTTTCTCTCCATTTGATTTGATGTTAGCTGTTGGCTTGCTGAATATTGCTTTTATTATATTTAGATATGTTCCTTGTATCCCTAATCTCTCCAAGACATTTATCATGAAGGGGTGGTGAATTTTGTCAAATGCTTTTTCTGCATCTAGTGAAATGATCATATTGTGTTTTTCTTTCAGTTTATTTATATGATGGATTACATTGATAGATTTTCATATGTTGAACCAGCTCTGTATCTCTGGGATGAAACCTACTTTGTCATGATGGATGATTTTTTTGATGTGTTCTTGGATTTGGTTTGAATCCAAGAGTTTTATTGAGAATTTTTTTTATCCATGTTCATGAGTGAGACCTGTCTGTAATTTTCTTTCTTGGTTGAGTCTTTGTGCGGTTTTGGTATCAGGGTAACTGTAGTTTCATAAAAAGAGTTTGTCAGTGAGCCTTCTGTTTCTATTGTGTGGAACACTTTGAGGCATATAGGCATTAGGTCTTCTTGGAAGTTCTAGTAGAATTCTGCACTAAAACCATCCAGCCCTGGGCTCTTTTGGTTGGGAGGTTTTTGATGACAGCTTCTATTTCCTTGCAGCTAGGGCGTGTCCACTAATAAGGAGAGCACTATATAAGCTGCCCTGGAACACAATAAAATTGGTGTTCTTGCTTCAAGAGTGACCCATGTCTCTGTGTGTTCTTTAATCCCCAGACCCTTGCCTGATTGTGGCTCGAGGTGGTGCAGGCACCACAATGTTTTTTTTCATTTTGGTTGAATTCTGGAAAGTCTTCAATTTCTTTTTTTTTTTTTAATTTCTTCTCTGAACCAGTGGTGATTCAGATGAAAACGTCTCAATTTCCATGAGTCTGTGGAACTTCTGGTCTTGTTGTTGAGTTCTAACTTAAAGCCATTGTGATCCAATTAGAAACCAGGGGTTATTCCAATTTTTTGTATCCATTGAGGTTTGTTTTGTTCTTCATTTCCAGAATTCCCTCAAATTGTGTTTTTTATTTCCTCTATTTCAGTTTTCAAGTCTTGGACCCTTTCCTTCATCTTTTTGATTGTTTTATCTTTGATTTTATTAAGGAATTTGTTGATTTCTTCTAATTTTTGTTTGTCTTTTCCTTCATTTCTTTAAGGGAATTTTTCTATTCTTTATTTTTTTCTTTCTTTATTAAAAAAAGAAAAGAAACTTTTTTAATTAAATATACCAATCCAAGTTTCCACTCCCTTCCCTCCTCCACATACCCACCACCCCACCCCCATCCACTCTTCTGAGAAGGCAAAGCACTTTGCTTTGGGGAAGGTCCAAGCCCCCCCCCCCTACTGTATCCAGGCTGAGCAGGGTATCCACCCAAAGAGAATAGGCTCCTCCAAAGCCAGTACATGCTGTACGGATAAATACTAGTGCCACTGCCAGTAGCCCCTCAGTCTGCCCTAGACATGCAACTGTCAACCACATTTAGAGGGACTAGCTTGGTCCTATGATTGCTCCTTCCCAGTCTGGCTGGTGTTGGTGAGCTCCCAATAGCTCAGGTAGACTGCTTCAGTGTGTGTACCCATCATGGTCTTGACCTCTTCACTCATATTCTCATTCCTCCCACTCTTCAGCTGGACCTTGGAAGCTCAGTCCAAAGCTCTGATGTGGGTCTCTGCCTCTGTCTCCACAGTTGTTGGATGAAGGTTCTATGGTGATGTTTAATATAATCATCAGTCTGACTACAGCACAAGGCCAGTTCAGACCCCCTCTCCTCTATTGCTTAGGGTCTTAGCTGGAGTCAACCTTGTGAATTCCTGGAAATTTCTCTAATGTCAGATTTCTTGCTAACCTCATAATGGCTCCCCCAGTCAAGATATCTCTCTCCTTGCTCTCATCTCTGTCCTTCCTCCACCTCAATGATCTCATTCCCTCAAGTTCTCCTTGTCCCTCCCCCTCTCCCCTCTTTTTCCCCTCTACCCTCCCTTATCCCCCCACCCTTATATTCCCAATTTTGTCAGGTGATCTTGTCTATTTCGCCTTTTTAAGAGAATTTTTCAATTCTTCTTTAAGGACATCTATCATCTTTGTGAAGTTATTTTAAAGATTGTTTCTTATGCTTCATCTGTGTTGTGATGTTCAGGTTTTATTGACATAGGAGAACTAGTTTCTGTTGGTATCACAGTGCTCTTTATGTTGTTGGCTTTATTCTTATACTGTCAACTACCTATCTCTTCTTCCAATGGATGCAGGTGGGGCCTGTGCTTCAGGTGGTTCCTCTTCCTCCAATTGGTGCAGGTGGGGTCTGTGGCTTAGGTGGTGACTCTCCTCCAGGTGCAGGCAGGCTGTGCTTCTGATGCTCACTGATGCAGCTCTGGTGCCTCTTCTCCAGGTGCAGTCATGGCCAAGGCTCTGGTGGTTGCAGATGTGGTGAGGATAGTTTCAGGTGTGGGTAGTCTGCTCCAGAGCCTCTGGGTCTCTCTACGTGCAGTCAGAGTCAAGGCTCTGATGGTTACAGATGCAGTAGGGGAATAGTTGCATGTGTGGGTAGGGTACTCCTGAGTCTCTGGGCCTTTGGTGGATGGGGATGCCATGCAGTAAGTGCCTCTGGGAGCTAGGACCTAGAGAGTAGGGCCCTCCTACTGGGAACCTAGACACTCACTTCTCCAGGAGCAATCAGGGCCAAGGGCTCTGGTGGTCACAGATGCAGTAGGGGATGGGTATAGGCATGTTGCTCTGGGGTTTAGTGGGTGGCTGTGGGGTGCAGGATATGCCTCCAGGGGCTAGGGCCTAGAAAGCAGGGTCGTCCAACTGGGAATCCAGATACTCACCTCTAAGGGAGCAGAGGGGGGATGACTTATTTTTTAAATTATTAAGAGATGCTAATTTCGTTGAATGCTTTCCTGGTTAGAGTATTTTTGTTTGATTGTTGCTTGTTTGTTTTCTGTCTGTGTTGTAAGTATTATGGATTTGTTAGTTTCCTACATGAGAAAAGTTGGTTCCTTTCTTTCCTTTTTGTTTAGCAATTCCTCTAACAAGACTTACTTTTTCATATACTTGCATGAATGGTAATATTTTTTCCTCTTTTGTATATAATATTTCCTTAGGTATCTTCTGCAGTGTTGATGTGACTGTGGACTACCTCTTTTGAAATGTTATGTTTCTCCATGAAGTCTAAAAGATTACAATCTTGGCTGTTGGTGATTTATTTTCAGAGCTTAAAATATATCGTTCTCCTGACTTTTAGAGATACCCATGAGATATCTGGTGTTATCCAACTTATTTACATTTGTAAGCCAGTTGATGCTTTCTTTTAGATACTTAATGCTGTTTCTTTTCACTGTATTGTTTTTACATCTTTCCTATGATATGGCAGGAAGAGGTCCTTCTCTGGTTATATCTATTTGGTATTCTACATATCTCTTGTGTTTAATTATCCACTTCTTTCTGTAGATTTGGGGGATTTTGTGGAATAATTTTATTGAATAGTTTTTCTGGGTCTTTGCTTTTATTTCAGGTCCTTCTTTTGGCCTGTGATTTCTTAGAGTTTTCCCTTGACAGAATCTCAGAGCTGTAACATGCTGTGGCCATACTCCTGTCAGTATTTCCATATAGATACTTTAATGTAGCACTTGCTTGACCTTGTTCTTCATCATTGATAAGCTTTCCTTTGCTTGATGATGACGTCCACTATGGCTTTTATTGAATTAATTTAATTGAGTCAATGCAATGTCTCTCCCCCCAAAAAAAACAACTCTTCTTTTCTTTTAAAATTTTCTTCCATGTTGCTGACATTAAGTTAACTTCTCTCTGTATGTTGCTGACTTTCATCTCTAATCCCTGGATTTAATTAGTCTGCTTGTTTGTATCCTCTTTGAGGTCATTGCTGACTTTTTCTAGCAGCCTTTTAAGATGTTCACCCAGCATTTTATCTATGGCAGTGTTTGATTTTAATAATGGAGGAGTTGGGATCTTTTGGAGAAGTGATTTTCATTGATTCTTCACACCTCTTGTTTTGAAGATCTATGGTTTGTATATCTCTTAGTTTGGATATATCGTCAGATTCTCTATAGGGATAGTCTGAGTGACTGGCTCAATCCCTAGTATCACATAGATAGGAAAGATAAACTGTTACAATATTAACAAAAATCACCATAGCAGATGTAGCACTACATTGAAAAGCTATCAATGTAGTGCTGAAGAGACAGATTTAAGGTTAAAGCATATACTACTCTTACAGAGGATCTGGATTCAGTTGACAGCACCCACAAAGAAGCTTACAACTGTTTGTGAAGTATTGGGGATCCAATACTTTGCTCTGGCCTCTTCAGGTTTTACACAGCATGGTACATACATGCAAGCAAAAACATTTACACACATAAAATATAAATAAACCTTTAAAAATTCCATCAATGTGCACTAATACATCACCAATGACTGTAAAAAATAAAAAGTATTGTCTGAAGTTAAAGGATTTTTTAGATAAATAGAAATGCTTAATAAATTAGACAAAGGATCTAAATTAACTAGATAAAGGAAAGAGGCATGGACTGAAGAAAATAGTGGAGAATCATGGTTCTATAAATTAAAAGAAAAGAGGAAGTAGAGTGAATTAAAATGTTAGGTAAATAAAGAGAAAAGAACAAGTGGCTCTGTTTTTCATTGTTAACTTAATTTTTATATGTTTTCATTAAAATAAAATTATACCCAGGCATGTGAGATTTGGGGTCATGAGAGTGAGAGAAATAGCCCTGTCCCTCATCAGCTGCAGCACACAGGAGAACAGACCCTGCACACTAGTGGACAACACACTAGAGCTGACACTGTCAGCAGGGTCACAAGTGAGCCGACCCTGAGGGCATGAGAGCAGAAGAGATGATCCCTCCCCTCATGTGGCCCCTACAGTAATCAGGTGATCGGTAAGGCAAAGGGCTTATTCCAAATATTTTGTATTTGTTGAGGTTTTTTTTTGTTACCAAGTATGTGTTCAATTTTGAGAAGATTCCATGAGGTTCTGAGAAGAAGGTATATTCTTTTATGTTTGGATGGAATGTTCTATATGTGTCTTTTAAGTCTATTTAAGTCATAATATCTGTTAGTTCCCTTATCTCTTTGTTAAGTTTCTGTCTGGCAGTCCTGTCCGGTGGTGAGTGAGGAGAGTTGAAGTCTCCCACTATTAATGTGTGGGGTTTGATGTGTGATTTAAGTTTTATTGTTGTTTATTTTACAAATGTGAATGCCCTTGTATTTGGAGCATAGATGTTCATAACTGAGACTTCATCTTGCTGGATTTTTCCTGTGATGAATATGAAATGTCCTTTTCTATCTCTTTTGATTAATTTCAGTTTGGGAATTCTATTTTGTTAGATATTAGGATGCTATACCAACTTGTTTCTTAGGTCCATTTAATTGGAGAACCATTTC
The DNA here is from genome assembly GCF_903992535.2 of Arvicola amphibius. Taxonomy (NCBI): domain Eukaryota; kingdom Metazoa; phylum Chordata; class Mammalia; order Rodentia; family Cricetidae; genus Arvicola; species Arvicola amphibius. Next base: position 56,637,656 of record NC_052065.1, read on the forward strand.
CTAACACTTTACTCTAAGTTAATGTCTGTCTTTGGATACAACAAGAGCTTGTAGATACATCAACAGCCTTTGTCGTCTTGGGAGTCCCTTGAACTACCCTAATCAGTCATTTGAAAGGAAGCTTCTCATGCCTGATACTGAAATTTTTGATAATTTATGATCTTTTTGTGGGGAGCATTGTCAGCCTGAGTGACATAGTGTCTTTTAACCTATGTGTATGTAGTATGTAGGCATATGTATATGTGTATATATATATATGTATATATATATACATATGTATATGTGTGTGTGTATGGATTGCATATAATTTTAGGTAAATATAGGATAATATTATTCATAGAAGCTTTATCAAACAACCATGATGTTATTTGTCCCTTTCCTCCCTGTCCTTCTGTATTTACCTCCTTCCTTTGGTAGAGGTTTTTATTTTTTCCATTAATTAGATAATAACCAAAGCTGTATAGATAAGAACTTATGTATTTAATACAACGTGTTACCCCTGAGGCTTTGTTTTTTTTAAAGAGAAAGTTATTCAAGGAAAAAAAAACAGAAAAAATATTTTCCAAATAATGTACAAGTTAAAAACCACTATGTAGAGATGAAGCCACCACTAGCTTTACACCCGAAATAATTACACGGAAACTGTATTCTTTTAAATACTGCCTGGCCCATAGTTTCAGCCTCTTATTGGCTAATTCTCACATCTTCCTTTAACCCATATTTAGTAATCTGTGTAGCACCACGAGGTGTGGCTTACCAGGAGAGATCTTAACCTGCGTCCATCTCGGAGAGGAGAAGCATGGAGACTCACTATGGCGACTCCCTGAAGTGTCTCGCCACTCCTGCTACCCAGCATTCTGTTCTGTCTACTCCACCTACCTAATTTTCTGTCTCTTAAAGGGCCAAGGCAGTTTTCTTTATTAATTAACCAATGAAAGAACATAGACAGATAACTCTCCTCCATCACCACTAGATAAATTTAAATGGGAGAGATGAGAAGATAGCTTTAAAGGGTAAAAACATTCTCATTGCAAGCCTGAGTACTTGAGTTAGGATCCCTGGTACCAACATAAGAAGCCAGTCATAGCTACATTGACTGTAACTCTAGAACTGGAGTGCAGATACAGGCAAGTCAATAGAATAGTCAGCCACTGTACATAAAACAGCAAGTTTCTATTATTATTATTATTATTATTATTATTATTATTATTATTATTATTATATTACTTTAAAAATACCAATCCAAATTCCCCCTCCCTCTATACTCCCTCCCACTTCTCCCCTCCAATCCTAAGAGAGGACAAGGCACCCTGCCCTGTGGAAAGTCCAAGGCCCTCCCCACTACATCTAGGTGAGCAAGGTATACATCCAAAGAGAATAGGATCCCCAAAAAGGCAGTACATGCAGTAGAGACAAATCCCAGTCACTGTCAGTGGCCCCTCAGTCTTTCCCAACTGTCAACCACATTCAGAGGGAATAGTCTGATCCCATGCTCGTTCACTCCCGGTCCACTTGGAGTTGGTAAGCTCCCATTCACTCAGGCAAGCTGTTAGAGTGGGTGCACCCCTCATGGTCTTGACCTCATTGCTCATATTCTCATTCCTTCCACTCTTTAACTGGACCTTGGGAGCTAAGTTCAATGCTCCAATGTGGGTCTCTGCTTCTGTTTCCATTTGTTGTTGGACAAAGGTTCTATGGTGATATTTAAAATAATCATTAGTCTGACTACAAGGCAAGGCCAGTTCAGACACCATCTCCTCTATTGCTTAGGGTCTTAACTGGGGTTATCCTTGTGGATTCAAAGAAAACAGCAAGTTTCTGATTTACAAAAAGACTGTGTTTCAAGGGAATAAAGAAAGAGCAACAAAGAAAAACATCCAGCATCCCCTTCTAGCCTTTGTATTTGATACTCATATATTCAAATGCATGCAACACACACATTGTAAGTTAGAGAATGAAAATAGGATTAAAGGAGATAAAAAGTCAAAATGATAGTAAAATTATAGAATAAAGAATAGAGTCATAATAGAAGGTAAAGAAAAAAATCAATAATGAAAAATTTGAAATCAAAATTTGTAAGCAAAAAGATAAAATCTGTAACGTGAACTAAAAATAGCATAATCTTGAACTCACCAAGGCCATCTGGACTGGGATTGATGGAGCATGTGATCAAACCAGACTCTCTGAACATGGCTGACAAGGAGGGCTGACTGAGAAGCCAAGGACAATGGCACTGGGTTTTGATTCTACTCCATGTACTGGCTTTGTGGGAACCTAGTCTGTTTGGATCCTCACCTTCCTAGACCTGGATGGAGGAGGGAGGTCCTTGAACTTCCCACAGGGCAGGGAACCCTGACTGCTCTTTGGACTGGAGAGGGAGGGGGAGGGGGAATGGGAGGAGGGGGAGGAAAATGGGAGGAGGGGAGGAGGTGAAAATTTGTAATAATAATAATATAATATAATATAATATAATATAATATAATATAATATAATATAATAAAAAACGGCAGAGACAAAGTGGCAATAATGGGGGCAAGAGGTGAAAGAAAGTCGAAATGATGGTAAGTGTTTTGAGCAACTTGTTCCTCAGTCCTCAAAAATTTGTGAATGCCAATTATACACATGAGAGCAGACAATGAGTATAAAGTTGGGATTCTTCATTTCTTATCATTTATGTTGCTGGTATTGAGCCTGTATTAAACAAGTGCCCAATATCTACAAATTTGTCAGCACTTTAGCGTCTTCCCTCCTTTGTATACAAGGGACTTCCACTGGGCACACTTGAATTCACAGTCTTTATGACATGAGCAAATTTTCCTTCCCTTTCTGTGAGTCACACGATTATACGCCTTTGAGAAACATGTTATAGCAAGAGAGGGGCTATTTCCCAAGTATACTAGCAGTGTGGAAGCTCTCTTAGCCCTGAAATAAGCACAGACACGGATAGGTCTTTGTATTTAAACACGCTGTGACTACTAATCACTATGCTCAGAAGGATGCAATAGTGGATTTCAAGTATCCAGATAGCTTCCAAGATCTTTGGCTCTACAGCAGTAAATTAAAGAAGATGGGTGGCTTTGGAGATTGGCCTAACAGCTCTTCAAGCACAAGACAATCATGCTGCAGGGTTATTCTCAGTTGTTGAGGTGTGCTTTACTGCCTAGTACGAGTGTCTAGTCTCCAGCCTCAGCACTCTGCTTTAAGCCTTCTTCCGTCTGTCTTTCATCCTGGGCTTGTGGCTGTACCTTCTTCTCAGTTCCCTTAGGTAGCTCAGTTTCAAACAAGAGTTTTCTTGTCAAGATGGAGCTCATCCACTACCTGTTCTGAGAGTCATGCAGGGTGAAAAATAATTCACCATCACTGCTGATACATACGCTGAAGGAAACTGTTTCAACCAAAACCTACTAGACCGAGGTTTGCCAGGTCTATGCACTTGTCCTGAGAATATGACTACCGGTCCTTTTTCACCAGGGTCCATCTAAAAAACCTTTGTCAACAGAGTTATGCTTCCTTCCCCCAACAAGGAAGCTTTGTGGTTGGAACCATGTTTGCTATGGCTTATTCTTTTCTGTATGCTACCTGCCCTTTTCCTTTGCACATTTTAAGTATTTTATCATTAATTTGCTTATGTCCAAAGTACTTCCTCTCTTTATTTCTTTGGAGTACAAACTACGTTTTTCATATTCTGACTCTTCTTCATTAGGAGGGAGATCCCAATATTCTTTGCTACCCAGATCTTCAATTTTTCTTGAAATGTTTTGCATAATCAATGAATTTTTATTGTATTTTGTTAATTTATAAATGCTTGGATACTTCTTGTTGTCTATTCATTTTTATTACATTTATTGTGTGTATGCCCACACATGTACATATGCCATACCATGCCTGTGAGGACAACTTATGGGATATAGTTGTTTCCTTTCATCATGTGGGTACCAGAGATCAAACTGGGGTTGCCCAGCCTTGGTGGCATCTACCTTTACCTGCTGAGCTATACTGTCAGGCCTCTTTGTCTGTTTTGTTGTTATCTTTTTTGTTGATTTATCATTTAATTTCATTATGATATAAGAACTCCATCGATTTTTTTTTACTTCTTTCATAATTAAGTAATGTGAATGGTTTTTATATCAATCAGTCATCTGGATAATCTCTTTTCTAAAGGCTCTTATGATACTTGTCTACTTTTTATGGGACTGTCATATATTTTCTTTACTGATTTGTAAGAAATTTAAAAATATATACACTAAAATTATCCTTATCATTTGTGTTTATTCCAAAGTCCAAATATTTTCATCCCTTTGTCTTATTTTTATCCAATTGCTGGTGTCACAATCACAGTATTGTTCAATTTACCAATTTCTATCTCTTATAAAAAATTATTTTCTGCATTTTCTTCTTAAAACACAATTTCCTTACTAGTTATGTAATATATTCACACTTTTACATTTTATAAAATATGATTAAACCTCATTCTTATGTGCATGCCCAATTTACCTAAAATTACTAATGAAAAAGTATTTCTCTGCAATTCTCTATGCTCTTTGTCATAAATTATGGATATATATATGAATATACATATCTACTTCTAGACTCTTAATAAGCATGTTTAATTTGTCTATTTTTAATCCATATGTAAAACGTACATTGTCTTGACTTCAACTTTCAGCTAAATGGAATGGATATACTTGTTTGCATTTCTTAAATAAGTAAACCCTTTTTATTCCAAGAAAGGAGGCAGTCATTAAAGATCAAGAATTTGTAGGTAATAGCTCCCTGATCTAGGAAAACAGTATGAAGAAAAAACATAATCTCACACTATCCCTACAAATGAAAGTGAAATTGTTAAATTAGACTTTCTTACCAAGAAGCACAGCACACCACACAAGGGTGATGTCAGAGAACATTAAATAATGATATGAAACATTTCCAATGTTTCATGTTTAATTTGTTTTGATTTCATATTTGTATATTATATTGAAATCATTTACAACTCCCTCCAATTATTCCTGTGAACCCCCACTTCTCAAATCTATGCTCTCCCTTGGTCCCTTTTTGATTTACTGGTTTCTATGGTTACTCCAGGTGATAAATTCACATCTAATGATTCAGAGCTAGTATGCACAAACAAGAGAGAACTGACGGTATTTGTCTTTCTGGCTCTAGGCTACTCATCTCACTCAGTATAATACTCTGTAGTTCCATATATTTACATGTAAATTACATGATTTTGTTTTTGTTTTTCTTTATAGATTCTATTGTCTATATGTACATTTTCATTATCCATTAATCAGTTAAACATTTAGTTTGCTTCTATTTCTTATTTATTGTGAACAGAGTATTAATAAACATGGCTGAGCAAGTCTCTGTGGAGTTAACATTTTTGAGATTCCATTTTTATTGGGGGAGGCAATTTTTTGTTCAGATCCATAGCTCATATAGACTATTTTTAAATAGGTCATTTGTTTGGTTTTTTTTACTCTATTTTTTTAGTTCTTTATATAGTCTGAATATCTATCCACTGTATAGCTGATATCTTTTTGAAAATTGTTCATGCTGATTTCCAAAGAATGCAGACCAGTTTGCATTCCCACCAACAGTACATGAGGGTTCCCTTTCACACACATCCTCATGAGCATTTTTGTCATGTGTTTTATTGATCTTAGCCATCATGACTAGAGTAAATGAAATCTCAAAATAGTTTTAATTTGTGTTTTTCAAATGATGAAGAGCAATGAATTTTTTTGAGATAGCTGTTTTTAAATTCTTTTGAGAACTCTCTGTTCAGACCCATAGGCCATTTTTAATTGAGTCATTTGTTTTCTTTGTGCTTTTTATAAATTATGGATATTAATACTCTGATAGTCATGTATCTGACAAAGATTATCTCTCAGTCTGTGGGCTTCCTCTTCACTTGGTTGTTTCCTCAGCTGTATAGAAGGGTTTTAGTTTTATAAGGTCTCACTTGCCAACTATTGTCCTTCATTTCTAGGGAAAAGATTCTTATTTGGAAACTCTTTTCCTACATCTATATCTTGTAAGGTATTGGCTATGTTTTCTTCTAGAAGTTTTAGTATTTTGCACTGAGATCTTTGATCACTTTGGAGTTGGTTTTTGTGCAGAGTGATAGTTTTAGGTTTAATTTTATTCTTTTGCATGTGGACATCCAGTTTTCCCAGCATTATTTGTTGAAGATGTAGTCTTGCCTCCAATGTGTGTTTTTGGCATCTTTGTCAAATATCAGATGTCAGTAGTGATGTGTATTCATGGTTGTGTCTTTTAGTTTGTTCCATTGGTTTTGTATGATCCTTTTTGTGTCAGTATCATATTTGTTTTATTACTATATTTCTGTAATATATTTTGGAATCCATAAAGGGAATCATTTTTAGCATTGTTTTTCCCTCCTCAGGATTTTTTGGCTATCTGGGGTCTTTTGTGGTTCCATACGATATTTGGATTTTTTCTGTTTTTTGTAAAGAATTTTGTGAAGCTTTTGCTTTTGGGATTACATTGATTCAGTAAATTGCCTTTGGTAGAATAATCATTTCCACAATATTAGTTCTACTAGCCCATGAGTGTGGGGGTACTTTCCATTTTCTAATCTCTTCTTTGAATTCTTTCTTGCAAATTTCCTGAATTTCTTGATATTTCTAGACCTTTTGTTGTGGAATTCTTGGGATCTCTTATTGTAATATTGTATTATCTGCAGGCTTCAAACTAAAACTAACCAAAAGACATAAAATGGGGCACTTCATCCTAATCAAGAGAACAGTCAACCAAGATATTGCAATCCTAAACATAAATATATAAAACTCTGATGAATCCAATTTCATGAAATGTATGTTACTGATATTAAAAGTATAGATTAAATCTTAAATACAACTCAATACTCCACTCTCCTCAATATATAGGTCACTTGGACCAAAAGTAAACAGAGAAATTTCAAGATTAAATGGCATTATACATTAAATTGACCTATAGATAACTACAGAGCATTTTATTCCAACACCAAAGACCATACATTCTTCTCAACAGCCCATGGAAACTTCTCTAAAATAGACTGCATATAAGAACACAAAGCAAACCATTAGAAATTCATAAAAACTTAAATGACTCTTTTCATTCCATCTTACCCCCAGTGCAATAAACTTAAAACAACAGCAAATTAATTTCCTGTCATTCTGCAAACTTATGGAGATAAATGACATATTACCAAATGATGAATGTGTCAAGGAAAAAAATCAAGAACACAAAGAAAGCAGTGTTAAGAGGAAAGAAAAAAATTCAAAAATTTCAGGAACTAAATGAAAATTAAAACACAACACAATACTTCTGGGGCACATTAAAAACAGTTCCCAGAGAAAGGTTTGTAGCTCTAAGTTCTTATATTTAAAAAATTCAGAAAGAGCACAAATAAATAAATTTATTTTGAATATTCAAATTTCATTAACAGCAATTAATTTAAAAAGAGGCCATAAATTTGAAAGAGAACAAAGAAGGCTATATGGGAGGATTTGGAGGGAGGAAGTGGAAGGGAGAAATAATGTAATCATATTTAATCTTAAAAAAGAAAAGAAAAAATGAAAAATAAAACCAAATGATAATCCTAACAAAAGCAACATATAGACTCAAGGCATTCTCCATCAAAATTCCAATGTAATTCTTCATGCAGATTGTAAAAAAAAAATCTTAAATTTCATATGTACACACCAAATACCCAGGATATTCGAAATATTTTTCAACAAGAACAAAAATATACTGCTGTAGATTTGAAATCCCAGATTTCAAATTATACTTTAGAGTTACAGTAATGGAAACATCATGGTACTGACATAAAACTAGACTCATTGATGAGTATAACAGAATTGAAGCCCAACATATGATTCAACACTATTACAACAACCTGGTTATTTACAAAAAGACGAAAAATATATATTGTAGAAAACCCGGCATCTTAAACACATTGATTTGATCAAATTGGACAACTACATGTGAAGAGTGAAAATATATATTTTTATCTCTCAGCCCACACAGACTTCAATTCCACATGGATCAAAGATCTCATGCACTAAATGTACGAGAAGAGAACGTAGGGAATATGCTTAAATGCATTGACACAGGAAAGGACTTTCTGAGAAAGACCTCCCATAGTGTAGTCATTAAGACTAGAAATTAATAAATGAGAACTGATGAAACAAAAGTCATCATCACTAGAGTGAAGAAGTAGGAAAGAGGATTAATGCATCTCTCATAATCCCTGGAGAAGCGTCTGTTTGCATTAGGTGATTATTAACACAGTGACCCACAACTAGCCAAGGTGGAGAGAATAAGAGACTGCAGAATGCCATCTTAATGGAACACACACACTGAAACCCCCCAACTGAGGCTCAGATGCCATTTCAGAAAAGGGTTATAAAGAGTGTAAATGACACCTTGAGAGACAAGAAATGATTCTTCATGGCTTACAGCGATGTGTTTGTGATCAAATTGACAAGTGATGGAGTACCTTAGTTAGCAATTGATGATGACTTGAATAAACCTAGAAGTCACTTGAGGAAAAAAATGTTAATTGCAAAATTCCCTAAATCAAATTGAGCTGTTGCATGTTTATGGAGGAATGTCTTAATTATTAGTTAAGAGGGCCCAGCCCACTATGGGCAGTCCATACCCTGGGAAGGTGGTCCTGGGCTGTCTATGGAAGAAGCTAGCATAATCCTGCATTCTCCATGCAACAGCATTCTCCCACGATTTCTGTTGTACTTCTATTGCTGTGGGTGAGTTTCCTGGTTAGAAATAATGCTGTGTAGAACATGGATGCATGGAGAATTACAGTTATGGACACAGAATCATAATGCAGGTAGCTGGCAACTTTGTTTAAGAATTTATATAGAAGTCTGACATCCAAAGAATAGGTGGTCACATCCATCAGGAAGGAAGGTATAGATTTCCAGAAGAGGCCAGCTAGACTTTTCCTATGAGTCATAAACTATATTTGAAGGAGACTGTGTGCCACTCAGAAGTTGCTAGCCATCTTCCACATATGTGAAAGCCCATGGTGATTCTCCCATCTACGTGTGCTCAGAAGACTCCATCAATCAAGTCCACAATGCCAAGAAGGCATAAACTTCAAAAAATTGGGAAAACAATACAATCTTTGAATGAGCTGGTGTTTTCAACAAATGTCTCTTCAAAGAAGATGTACACATGGCAACAAAGAAAATAAGCACATGGAAAGACATTCATTATTAGTCAGTAGAAAATGCAAATGAAACAAGAAAAAAACAGCACTTTACACACAATAGAATTCTTATAATCAAAGAAGAGGGGGGAACTGATTTTGGAAATAATGTTGAAAAACTGCAACTCCCATACATTGTCTTTCTGAGTATAAAATTGGGTAGCCACTTTGGATGACAGCCTGGTATTTACTTAAAATAATGGGGTTAGCAGGTCCATATAAGTTGGCAATTTCATTAAAAAAAACATATACTTAAAACAACTTAATTGAAAGCAAACAATTAATTAAAATTGGTGACACTGGACCCACTAAACACCACAGGCTAACAAATAAAAAATGCTCTGTACCAGGAATAGCTTTTGGGAAAAAAAAAAAAAGTGACTGAGGTCACATCAACCTTTAAACATTGCCAGTGTTACTGGTTACCCTATACAACCTGCTTAAAACCCTGTTGCTGAACATATTCACCATTCTTCCTCCTCCAGGCTCAGATATCATTGAGAAATAAATACAAGGCTAAAAAATGACAATATCAGTGGTCTTATGTGAATCCAAGTAAACCTGTGTCTTCAGGATATAGTCGTCAAACAGCTGTACATATGAATTCACAGCAGTTTGATACCATGTACAAAACTTTGCAAGTCCAGTCCAGACTGAATTCCACCATACAGAGAGGAGCTGGGCATGAAATCAACCCTGTAACTAACATCATTAGCAATTGTTAGCTTCTAGGAGAACAAGGATTGCTTTTCCTTAAGAGTTAAGGTCTTGATAAATTGATCACACTCCATTGGATGCCCACACATTGAAGAACACTTAGGCAACACAAATTTACCTTAATGGGAAATGAGAAACATAAATTTGGGTGGGTAGGGAAGGGTGGGGCGGATCTAGGGAGAGCTGCAACACATATCAGACAAGTGATTGAAACATATATGAAATTCTTAAAAGAACTCCCACTCCCCAAGTCTTCAGTCTTCATACAGCCTTTTCTTCCCTCTGACGCCACACAAACCACGCCTCCACTGTCTCTGTTTCTCTCTGTGTTCTTATCTTCCAAACTCCCACAAAAATGGCCACTAAGGGCCAAAGAAACAGATCGGCGTTTAAGAGCACTTGCTTATTGGCTAACTCTCACAGCTGTTCATCCAGAGGACCAGGATTCAATTACCAACACCCACACTGTGAAGAGAACTCTGATGGTCTCTTCTGGCCTCTGCCCTCACTTGTATGCTTGTAGAGTATATGCATACACTCAGGCACACACATAGTAGACTAGACACTTCTATTCAATTATAATAAAGACAACCATCCAAAGACATGCTCACAAGCCATCTAGACCTTGACAATTTCTCAATTGAGACCTTCCTCTTAGATGATATCAAGTTTGTGTCAAATAGGGAGAAAAAGCTCTCGAGGACAGCCAGTAACAAGTTGTTTGAAAGACCATTGGGTTCCTATTTACCATTTCACTCAATTTCAGCTTCCTTGGAGTTATGACTCATTCCAGACTGAAGAGAAAGGGTAGCAGACATATTAGAACTGTCCTCTGCCTTCTGAGTCTCCGAGCTTCACAGTGTCTCTGGCTTTTTGTGCTTTGCTCTATTGCTCTGTCTCAGACAATGTAGTCCGAATATAATTCCTGATTCATTATTTCTGTCCTTTTGGGGCAGAAAAGGAACATGAATAGCATATTCAATTATCTTTTGATGCTATTTCTGAAAAGTAAATTAACATTTTGTTTTAAGAACTAATGTATCATTTTAATACCAGTACATATTGTATGTTAGAGCCTACTCTCCTCATGCAGCCATGTTCTTTCTTTTCTTGCCCAGCATTCTTTCAGTAGTCCCATTTGTCCCTCTACTTCCATGTCACATAATTTACATATATATAATTGTATGTATCTATATAAAATCTATGTCTCACAAATAATATAAAACATTTTATTTATCTTTCTGAGGCACACTTAATGCATTTAATATGACTATCTTCAATTTCATACATTTTCCTGCAAGTGATATTATTTCACTCTTATTTATGCCCAAAAGTAATTTGCTTGTTAATACACACACACACACACACACACATATATATATATATATATATATATATATATATATATATTATTTTTAAATTGTCTTTTAAATTTTATTTATTTTATATATGTGAGTATTTTGCTTGCATGTATGTAATAATCATGTGTATTTTGGAAGTGCACTTATAGATGATTGTGAGTCATGGTGTAGAAACTGGGAAAAGAACCTGGGTCCTCTGCAAAAACAAGTGCTCTTAACAGCTTAACAAACTCTGTTGTTACACATTCAGGTTACTTCCATAGTTTAGTTATTGCAAATAAAGTTACAATAAGCATCAGTTGAAATATGATACAATACAATGATACAATAGCTTGAATAGTTTTGAGTGCACATCTAGGAGTCATATGGAGGCCCTATTTTTAATTTTTTGAGAAATCTCCATGCTGACTCCCATAGTGGCTGAATTTATTTACATGCCCACTAGCAGGTAATAAAGATTTTCTTTGATATGTATCCTTGGAAACACTTATTGTTATTTGAATTCTTAATTCTTAATCATTGCCATTCTCACTGTAGATAGAATCTCAGTGTAGCTATATTAGTTATGTCAGAGCTTTTGAAATATGTGCTTTGGTCGTATTCTTCTCCCTCACGACCTCTTTCTAAATCCACTTTGACTTCCCTACCCAACCAACGTTGTGTCCTGTAGCTAGGCTAACTTTGTGCACCTCAAATATTCTTGAATGTGTGGTCTACCACCTGAGCATGGCTGACTCCCAGGGAGGTACACTTTTAGAGAAAACTATCTCCCCCTCTCCCAACAACTAACACCTGGCAATAATTCCATGGCTAAAGATGGGATCTCATGCCCAATTTTCATCTCCATTCTAGGATTTGTTTCACTCTGGCCTTGCATAGGTTTTGTACATGGTACTGCATCACCCCCCTCATATCCAGAAGGCACAACTCTTTTGTAGAAATCCAATATCTCTGATACTTACACTCTTTTAGACCAGTCTTCCACAATGTAGTTTTGACTTGAATTTCAGACGTCAAAGCTGAGTGCTAGAAAAAGCCTTAGTTCCAATATCCAGGAGGATAACTATATGGTTTTTTTGGGGGGGAGGGAGTTCACCTTCCTATTTAGCTTCTCTAGGATCATGAATTATAGGCTCAATGTCCTTCATTTATAGCTAGAATCCACTAATGAGTGAGTACATACCATATTCATCTTTTTGGGTCTGGGTTACCTCACTCAGGATAGTGTTCGCTATTTCCATCCATTTGCATGCAAAATTCAAGATGTCATTGTTTTTTACCGCTGAGTAGTACTCTAATGCGTATATATTCCACACTTTCTTTATCCATTCTTCCATCGAGGGACATCTAGGTTGTTTCCAGGTTCTGGCTATTACAAATAATGCTGCTATGAACATAGTTGGACAAATGCTTTTGTAGTATGATAGGGCATCTCTTGGGTATACTTCCAGGAGTGGTATTGCTGGATCCTGAGGTAGGGTAATCCCAAATTTCCCGAGAAACCACCACACTGATTTCCAAAGTGGTTGCACAAGTTTGCATTCCCACCAGCAATGGATGAGTGTTCCCTTTACTCCACATCCTCTCCAGCAAGGTTATCATTAGTGTTTTTGATTTTAGCCATTCTGACAGGTGTAAGATGGTATCTCAAAGTTGTTTTGATTTGCATTTCCCTGATGGCTAAGGAGGTTGAGCATGACCTTAAATGTCTTTTGGCCATATGAACTTCTTCTGTTGAGAATTCTCTGTTCAGATCAGTACCCGATTTTTTAATTGGGTTAATTAGCATTTTAAAGTCTAGTTTCTTGAGTTCTTTATATATTTTGGAGATCAGACCTTTGTCTGTTGCGGGGTTGGTGAAGATCTTCTCCCATTCAGTAGGTTGCCTTTTTATCTTAATGACAGTGTCCTGTGCTTTACAGAAGCTTCTCAGTTTTAGGAGGTCCCATTTCCAGGCAAAAATGGAGAGCTTGTGGGTGGGGGTGGGATGGAGGTAAGGGGAGATGGGGAGAGAGAAGTGAGAAGGAGAGGATGGGACAGTTGGGATGGAGGAGGAGTGGATATGGGAGCAGGGAAGTAATATCTTAATTAAGGGAGCCGTTTGAGGGTTGGCAAGAGACTGGACTCTAGAAGGGTTCCCAGGTGTCCAAGGAGATGTCCCCAGCTTGTTCCTTGAGCAGCTGAGGAGAGGGCACCTGAACTGACCCTATCCTATAGCCACTCTGACGAATATCTTGCCTATCATCATAGAACCTTTGTCTGGCGATGGATGGAGATAGAGACAGACACCCACATTGGAGCACTTGACTGAGCTCCCAAGGTCCAAATGAGGAGCAGAAGGAGAGAGAACATGAGCAAGGAAGTCAGGGCCGCGAGGGGTGTGCCCACCCACTGTGATGGTGGGGCCGATCTAATGGGAACTCACCAAGGCCAGCTGGACTGGGTCTGATGGAGCATGTGATCAAACCGGACTCTCTGAACGTGGCTTACATGGAGGGCTGACTGAGAAGCCAAGGACAATGGCACTAGGTTTTGATTCTACTCCATGTACTGGCTTTGTGGGATCCTAGTATGTTTGGATGCTCACCTTCCTAGACCTGGATGAAGGGGGGAGGACCTTGGACTTCCTACAGGGCAGGGAACCCTGACTGCTCTTTGGACTGAAGAGGGAGGGGAAGGGGAGATGGAGGGAGGGGGAGGGAAATGGGAGGAGGGGAGGAGGTGAAAATTTTTAATAATAATAATAATAATAATAATTTAAAAATAGAAAGAAGTTTTAGCAGTTAAGAGCACTTACTGCTCTTGCAGAGAACTGGGGTACAGTTCCAAACATCTACATGGAAACCCACAACCTTCTGTAACTCCTATTCCAAAGGAAACATTGCTCATTTCTGACATTCTTGGGCACCAGGCACATACAAGGTACATATACATACATGCAGGCAAATACTCAAAAACATAAGATAAATCTTTACTAAAAATAGATCAAAAGGGGCTGAACAAACATGACCTCTGGAAAAAAGTTACCAAAATCCCACATGCATGCACACAAAGTTCTCCACATAACCAGAAGATCCTTGCAGAATATGTCTTTATTGAGAATTACATAAATACATGTGTATTTTGAACAAGTCTACCAAAATTCTATACCTTCCGATCTCTCCATCTCTCCACTAACATTATTCCCTCCCAATCCCATGTGTTCTCTTCTTTAAAAAAATGGAATCCATTAGGTGATGTCAGTATGTGCATGTGTAGCAGGTTACCTGCTAGAACAATAGCAGCCTCTTGGGGGCCTGATCCCCAAAGAAAATTGCATTCCCACTCCCAGAACCATTAACTGCCAATAGCTCCTCAGCTAGTAATAGGACTTCTTGACCTCATCTGCCTCCATGCTGGGATTTTCCAGGATCGATCTTGTGTAAATTACCATAGTTGCTGTCATTTCATATATGTAACTGCCTTGCTGTGTCCAGAAAGCACTGTTTTGCTATAGTCAGTCATTCATCACCCAGTCATCCGATACCCAGGAAATCTTAGCTATTTCGCCTTCCTGGGGCCCTCCATGTGTGTCCATTTTAGAGTCCTCCCTTTTAAATAACTTCTCTGGGGTTGTAGACTGTAGCCTGGTTATCATTTATGTTATGTCTAATATCCACTTATGAGTGAGTACATACCACATTTGTCTTTCTGGGCTTGGTTTTCTCACTCAGGACGGTTTTTTTCTAGTTCCATCCATTTGCCCGCCACTTTCATGATGTCATTTTACCCCATTTAATAATACTCCATTGTGTAAATCGACAACATTTCCTTTGTCAGTTCTTCAGTTTACAGGTATCTAGATTGTTTCCTGGTTCTGAATATTATGAATAATGCTGCTATGAACATAGTTGAGTCCTTGTGGCATGATTATGCTTCCTTCAGGTATTATTCCCAAGAGTGGTATCTTGAGGTAGATTGATCCCCAATATTCTGAGAAACCACCATAGTGATTTCCAAAGTGGCTGTACAAGTTTGCACTCACACCAGCAATGGAGGAGTGCTACCCTTACTCCATATCCTCTAGAGCATAAGCTACCATCAATGCTTTTGATCTTGGTCATTCTGACAGGTGTAAAATGGTTCCTTGGAGATGTTTTAGTTTGCATTTCCCTGATGGTTAAGGGTGTTTTGAATTTCTTAAATGTCTTTCAGTCAATTGAATTTCTTCTCTTGAGAACTGTCTTTTGTACCCCATTTTTTAACTGGATTACTTGGTACTTTGATGTCTAGTTTTTTGAGTTCTTTACATATTTTGGAGATCAGCCCTCTGACAGATGATGTGGGATTGGTGAAGATCTTTTCCCATTCTGTGGGCTGCCATTTTGTCTTACTCACAGTGTCTTTTGCCTTACAGTCACTTCTCAGTTTCAGGAGGTCTCATTTTTTTAATTGTTGCTCTCACTGTCTGTGCTATTGGTGTTAAATTTATTTAGGAAGTGGTCTCCTGTGCCAATGTGTTCAAGGCTATTTTCCACTTTCTCTTCTATCAGCTTCAGTGTAACAGGGTTTCTGTTTAGGTCTTTGATCCATTTGGACTTGAGTTTTGTATAGAAAAATAGATATGAATCTATTTGCATTCTTCTACATGTCGATAGCCAGTTACACCAGTACCAATTGTTGAATATGCTTTCCTTTTTCCATTGTACAATTTTAACTTCTTTCTCAAAAATCAGGTGCTCATGGCTGTATGGATTAATATCAGGGGCTTCAATTCAATTTCATTGATCCATGTGTCTGTTTTTACCAAGCTGTTTTTGTTACTATAACAGTGTAGTATATCAAGTCAGAGATGGTGATAACCCTGGAAGTTCCTTTATTGTACAGGATTTCTTTGGCTATCCTGGATTTTTTGTTTTTCCATATAAAGTTGAGTATATTTCTTTCCATGTCTGTGAAGAATTTGCTGGTATTTTGATGGGGATTGCATTGAATCTGTAGACTGCTATTGGTAAGATTACCCTTATTACTATGTTGATCCTACCTGTCTAAGAGCATGGGTAGTCTACCATTTTCTGACATCTTCTTTGATTTCTTCCTTCAAAGACTTAAACTTATTGTCATATAGGTCTTTCATTTGTTTGGTTAGAGTTACCCCAAGATATTTTATGTTCTTTGTTGCAATTGTAAAGGGTGATGTTTCTCTAATTTCTTTCTCAGCCTGTTTATCGTTTGTATATAAGGGGGATATTTTTTAAATTAATCTTGTATCCTGCCACATTGCTGAAGATGTTTTTGTCAATTGTAGCAGTTTCATGGTAGAATTTTTTAGGTGACTTATATATACTATCATATCATCAGCAAATAGCAAAAGTATGACTTCTTCCTTTCCAATTTGTATCCTTTTGTCCTCATTTAGTTGTCTAATTTCTCTAGTTAGACTTCATGTACTGTATTCAATAGGTGTGGGAGAGAGTGGATAACCTTGATTTGTTCCTGAGTTTAGTGAAATCGCTTTGAGTTTCTCTCCATTTAATTTGATGTTGGCGTTTGGCTTGCTGTAAATTGCTTTTATGATGTTTGAATATGTCCCTTGTATACCTGACCTCTCCAAGACCTTTATCATGAGTGGGTGTTGTATTTTGTAGAAGGCTTTTTCAGCTTTTACTGAGATGATAATTTAGTTTTTTTCTTAAGTTCATTTATATGGTGAATTTCACTGACAGATTTTCATATGCTGGACCATCCCTGCATTTCTAGGCTGAAGCCTACTTGAACATGGTAGATAATTTTTTATGTGTCTCTTGGTTTCAGTTTTACTGTATGTTATTGAGTATTTTTTGCATTAGTGTTCATGAGAAGACACTGGCCTGAAATTCCCTTTCTTAGTAGCATCTTTGTGTGGCTTGGGTTTCAGGGTAACTATAGCTCCATAAAATGACTTTGGCAATGTTTCTTCTACTTCTGCTGTGTGGAACAATTTGAGAAATATTGGTATTAGCTCTTCTTTGATATTCTGGTAGAATTCTGCACTGAAACTGTCTGTTTCTTTTACATATGAGGGTGCCCTTGTATTGAGTGCATAAATGTTCAGAAGTGAGGCTTCATCTTGATGGATTTTTCCTGTGATGAATATGAAATGTCATTCTCCATCTCTTTTTATTAATTTTAGTTTGAAGTTTATTTTGTTAGATATTAGGGTAGCTATACCTCCTTGTTTCTTCACAGTATTTATAAATTTTTGGATATATGTGGTTTCAAGACTGACTATTGGGCATTGGATAACCAGTTGCTGTGTTCTTCCCTGTAGTTACCAATAATTCTTTATTGAGGGTTTGTGGTCCCATGGAATTACCACTTTCAGTATTAGGATTCTGTTGGTGCTGTTCTTGTTCAGGTCTTGTTTAGGCAGTCATTTTTAATGAGATTTCATAAGTGTAGATTTTCTAAAATTTCTTTGAGACAAAAATCTCATAGCAAACTTCCTATTCCCCTATTTTCTACAAACTTCTACTCCTTCTTACATTATGATCCCTGATCTTTAGATGCAGGAATTTTATGGTATATATTTCAGTTGGAGCTGGACACTGTCATTTGTTGACTGCATTTTTGATTAGTTGTGGTTTTCTGTAACTGTCTCCATGTGTTGCAAGTAGACATTTCTCTGTTGAGTGGTAAAACTCATACTTATCTGTGTGTATAAGCATGAATGTTTATAATATAGTTAGGAATTACATTGGTTTAGAAAAACAGCAGTTGTAAGTTCTCCACCAAGATCCATAATTTTACTAGTCTTAGATAGTTAGGCAGGTTCCTAGTATCAGGGATAAATTGCCTCTTGTTAAGCAGACCTTAAGTCAATTGAGGAACTGCTGACTACCATGAAGGAGTGTGGGCCATTTTTGCACCTTTAGGTATATCTTGTACTGCTAGTTATCATTTTATTTCATATACATCATAGTTAGGTAGGATTTTAGTTGCTACCCTCCCTTAGAAGTTTCAGCTAGGTACCCCAGAAAAGCAAATGACATATGTTCTCTCTCATTTGTAGTTCTGAGATACAAATCCTCAGATCTGACTATACTTTTCTATTTCTGTTAGGTTTTCATCTGCTTTGCTTATTTGAGTGATCCTGGATTCATAAAAAAAATTTAGCAGTGTTTCCTAAATTCCTGTTTTATGAAATTATCTAAGGAGTGTTGGTATTAGTTTTCTTTGAAGGTCTAGTAGAATTTTGGAATGAAACAATATAGCCCTTAACATATTTTAGTTGGGAAATTTTAAATTAGTGCTTCTGCCTGACTGGTGTTCTGGGTCTGTTTAAATTATTTACTTTAGCTTCATTTAACTTTTTTCCTTCTTGTTTTAGTTATTTTTATTTAGCTATATATTTTTCTCCATTAACTTGCCTTCCTCTCCCATCCCATTCTACCCTCTCCTAAGGTCTCCATGCTCCCAATTTACTCAGGAGATCTTGCTTTTTTCTGGTGCAGGAGAATTGTCTGTATTCTGTCAATCATGTTTTAAATAAACACTGATTGGCCAGGCAGGAAGTATAGGTGGTACAACCAGACAGGAAATAAAGGTGGGGCAATGCTAACAGGAGAATGCTGGGAAGGAGGAATCCCATTCCTCCCTAGTCCTGCCCAGACAACGGAAGAAGCAGGATGTGTCCTACCCTGCTGAAAAAGGTACAGAGCCATGTGGCTAACATAGATAAGAATAATGGGTTAATATAAGTTATAAGAGCTAATACAAAGCCTGAGCTAATGGGCCAATCAGTTTATCATTAATATAGACCTCTCTGTGTGATTTTCTTTGGGACTTGCTGGCTGTGGGAACTGGGCAGGACAGAAACTCCAACAAGCAGGCCTTCATGTTACATTTTTCTATTTCTGATGTAGATTAGATCCATTTATGTCTCTCTTAGTTATCTAGTTACTCTGGAATTGCAGGCTGGTTTTTCTTTGCTTTAAGTATAAAAGTCACTTATGAGTGAATACATATGATATTTGTCTTTCTGGGTCTGGCTCACCTCACTCAATATTGCATTTTCTAGATCTATCCAATTGTCTGCACATTTCAAGATGTCATTATTTTTCTGCTATGTAGTACACTATTGTGTAAATGTACCACATTTTCTTTATCCATTCTTGAGGAATATTTGTTTCCAGATTCTGGCTATTACAGATAATGATGCTATAAATACAGTTGAGCACATGGTCTTGTGGTATGATTGTGTATCCTTTGGGTATATACCCAAAAGTGGTATTGCTGGACCTTGAGGTAGGTTGTTTCCTAATTTTCTGAGAAATCGCCATACTGATATCCAAAGCAGTTCTACCAGTTTGCACTCCCACCAGCAATGGAGGAGGGGTCTCTTTACCCTACATCCTCCCCAGCATAAGCTGTCATCAGTGTTTTCTTGGTCATTCTGACAGGTGTAAGATGGAATCTGAGTTGTTTTGATTTGCATTTCTCTGGTGGCTAAGGATGTTGAGCATTTCCTTAAGTGTTTTTCAGCCATTTTAGGATGGTCTGTTGAGAGTTCTTTGTTTAGGTCTGTACCTCTTTTTTTATTTGATCTTTTGCTCTTTTGATGACCAGTTTCTTGAGTTCTTTGTATATTTTGGAGATCAACCCTCTGTCCACTGTGGGGTTGGTGAAGACCTTTTCCCTTTGTGTAGGCTGCTGTTTTGTCATGTTGACCAGGTCCTTTGCTTTACAGAAACTTCTCAGGTTCAGGAAGTCCCATTTATTAATTGCTGATATCAGTCTCTGTGCTGCTGAGGTTATATTTAGGAAATGCTCTCCTGTGCCAACACATCTAAATATACATCCCACTTTCTCTTCTATGAAATTCAGTGTGGTTGGTCTTATCTTGAGATATTTGAACCATTTGAACTTGAGTTTTGTGCATTATAATAGAAATGGATCTATTTTCATTTTTCTACATATTGATATCCAGTTATGCCAGCACCATTTGTTGAATATGCTTTTTTCATTTTATTTTTTTTTGCTTCTTTGTTAAAAATCAGGCATTTGTAGGTGTGTGGATTGATATCCAGATCTTCAATTCAGTTCCATGGGTCTTCCTGTCTATTTTTATGCAGATACCAGGCAGTTTTCAGCACCTTAGCTCTGTAGTAGAGTTTGAAGTCAGGGATTGTGATGCCTCCAGAAGTTCCTTTATTGTACAATATTGTACAATAAAGGCAAGCCTATGATTTTGCATTTTCATATAAAGTTGAGTACTCTTTCAAGGTCTGTGAAGAATTTTGCAGGGATTTTGATGGTCATTGCATTGAACCTGTAGATTGCATTTAGTAAGATTGCCATTTTTACTATGTTAATTCTACCTGTCCAAGAGCATGGGAGATCTTTCCATTTCCTTGTGTCTTCTTCAGTTTCTTTCTTCAAAGATTTAAAGTTCTTGTCATACAGGTCTTCCACTTGTTTGTTTAGAGTTACTCCAAGATATTGTGGATATTTTGAAAGGTGATGTTTCTCTTATTTCTCTCTCAGCTCATTTATCGTCTGTCTAATGGAGGGATACTGATTAGTTTGAGTAAATCTTGTATCCTGATACTATACTGAAGGTGTTTATGAGTTGTAAAAGCTCCTTGGTAGAATATTTTGGGTCACTTATGTATACTATCATATCATCAGCAAATAGTAAAAGTTTGACTTTTTCTTTTCTGCTTTGTATCCTTTTGATCTCCCTTTGTTGTCTCATTGCTCTATCTAGAGCCTCAAGTACTATAGTGAATAGATATGGAGGAAGTTAACAACCTTGTCTTGTTCCTGATTCAGTGGAATAATTTTGGGTTTCTCTCCATTTAGTCTGATATTGGCTGTTGGCTTGCTGTATATTGTCTTTATTATGTTTAGGTACGTTCTTTGTAGCCCTGATCTCTCCAAGCCCTTTATCATGAACGGGTATTGTATTTTGTCAAAGACTTTTTCAACATCTAATGAGATGATTATATGGTAGGTTTTTTAGTTTGTTTATATGATATAGATTATATTCATATGACAGATTTTCATATGTTGAATGCATAGAGCCAGAAAGACAGAAAGCAAGGTTGAGGCTATATGTAGCTAATATTGCAGTGAATTTATGTGGTTGTGACCTATTGCAGTAATGGAAAACCCAGATTAACATTCCTGCAGCCCACAAATCTCGTGTTTCTCAGAAGGATATTATAAGAATTATAAACAAAGTTCACCAGCCATTCAGGTTGTACACGAACACAAAGCAACTAGCAAATAGTCAGAGGTACTAATGGTCCTGCCTTTAAAATGGTTAACTGAGAAAACCATATGGGTTAAACAATGGTCTTTAACAGAAGAGAAACTGCAGAATTTAGAACAGCTGGTACAGGAGCAACTAGATGCTTGCCATATTGAAGACACTACAAGCCCTTGGCATTCTCCTGTATGTGTTAATAAAAAGAAGTCTGAAAAATGGAGAATGGTGACAGATTTAAGAACCATCAACAAGGTTATTCAGCCTATGGGTCCTCTACAATCTGGAATTCCTCTGCCTTCTCTATCACCAAAAGGATGGCCTCATATAGATATTGATTTAAAAGATTGTTTCTTCACTATACCTTTACAAGAAAATGATAGAGAAAAAATTGCTTTCACAGTGATTACTTATAATAATTCTGAGCCTAGTAGGAGATACCAGTGGACTGTCCTCCCACAGGGAATACTCAATAGACTCAACCTGTGCCAATACTTTGTAAGTCAGCCATTGGAAATAATATGCAAGCAATTTCCTAAGTCAATAATTTACTATTACATGGATGACAATTTGTTTTCTGACTCAAATACAGATACTTTAGGAAGAATGTTTAAAGAAAAAAGTTTTGCCTAAATGGGGGTTACAAATTGCTCCTGAAAAAATGCAAAGAGGAGATTCTGTCAATTACCTAGTTTACAAAATAGGTTTACAAAAAATTAGAACACAAAAGGCACATTAGGAGAGATTAATTGAGGATTCTTAATGACTTTCAAAGATTATTAGGAGACATTTCCAGTCTATGACCAGCTATTGGGATAACACCTGATCTAATAATTTATTTAAACAAAACCTTAGGTAGTGACAAAGACTTATATAGTCCCAGAAATTAACAGCTGAAGCGGGAAAAAATGATGGTCATTAAAAAGAAATTACAGGAGGCACATGCAGATAGAGTGAATGCAAATCTTAATTGTAGTCTGGCCATACTGCCTTCCAGAATTTCCTCTACAGGAATTTTATTGCAGATATTATCTTAGAATGGATTTTTTACCATATAAACCAAGTAAAAAATTTAAAACTTATTTGAAAAAGTCTCTGAACTAATAATAAAAGGAAAATTGAGACTTCCTCTACTAACAGGTATAGACCCAGCAGAGATTAAAGTGCCTTTTACTACTGATGAAATTTTTTAAAAAAATGGGAAGACAATGAACCATGGCAAAGAGCTTGTGCTAATTTTTTTGAAGAAATTTATAGTAATTATCCCAAAAGTGATAGAACTAACCTTACAAAGAGAATTACTTGGATTATTCCCTGAATTGTACATGATGAACCAATGACTGGAGCCTGTACATTTTATACTGATGAAAATAACTCAGTAAAAAAAGGTTACGAATTAGAAGAATTAAGTAAGGCAGAACAAAGCCCTTATAATTCTGTCCAAAAGGCAGAGTTATATGCTATTCTCATGGTAGTAAGGGATTTTAAAGAACCTCTCAATATAGTTATTGATTCACAATATGCAGAAAGAGTTGTCTTGCATATTGAAACTGCTGAATTTATACCAGATGATACAGAATTGACTTAATTATTCATTCTGGTTCAAGACATAATCAGGAATAGACTTTGTCTCATATACATAACACACATCCAATCCTATACAGGTCTGCCAGGTCCTCTAGAACAAGGTAATACAAAAATTGATCAGTTGGAAGTGTGCTGAAGGCCTCAGAATTTCATAAGAAGCATCATGTCAATAGCAAAAGTTTAAAGAGTTTTCTATTACATGGCAACAAGCTAAGGAGATTATAAAAGGATGTCCTACTTGTTCTTTCTATAACCAAATATCATTACCTTCAGGGAGTACACAAAGGGTACTCAAAGGAATGAAATCTGGCAGATAGATGTGTTCCACTTACAAAATTTGGAAAATTAAAATATTTACACCACACCATTGATGCTTATTCTGAGCCTTGGGCTCAGAAAAGGATGATTCAGTAATCACATATTTATTAGAAGTTATGGCCATCATGGTTATACCTGCACAAATAAAGACAGACAATTGATGTGGGATCCCCTCTGTATGTTGTGAATATCATTGGCTAATAAAGGAACTGCTTTGGACCAATAGCAGAGCTATAGAGGAACAGAGCTAGGTGTAGAAGGAGCTGTGGGCTGCCTTCCGCCCAGCTCCTGCATGGCTAGCTTTACACCTGAAATAACAACACACAAATTGTATTCATTTAAACACTGCCTGGCCCATTAGTTTCAGCCTCTTATTGGCTAACTCTCACATCTTGACTAACCCATATTTAGTAATCTGTGTAGCACCACAAACTGGTGGCTTACCAGGAGAGATCTTAACCTGCATCTGACCCAGAGAGGAGAGGCATGGCGACTGCCTGAGGTGTCTGCCTCACTCTGCTTTCTTTCTCCCACAATTCTGTTCTGTCTACCCTGCCTACCTAATTTTCTGTCCTATTAAAGGGCCAAGGCAGTTTCTTTATTAACCAATGAAAGTAACACATAGACAGATGACCCTCCTCCTTCAGCTAGGCAGGAAAAAAACTAAACTGAACACTGGGAGAAAGGTGGGCAGAGTCAGAGAGATGCCATGTAGCCCCACCAGAGACGGATACCAGAACTTTAGCCAGTAAGCCACAGCCATGT
This sequence comes from Arvicola amphibius, assembly GCF_903992535.2. Lineage (NCBI taxonomy): Eukaryota > Metazoa > Chordata > Mammalia > Rodentia > Cricetidae > Arvicola > Arvicola amphibius. The sequence goes on from NC_052065.1 coordinate 56,661,867, forward strand.
GACAATACACAGATTAATAGAAATTGGTTAAATTAATATATAAGAGTTAGCCAATAAGAAGCTAGAGCTAATGGGCCAAGCAGTGATTTGAATAAAATAGTTTTGTGTGTTTATTTTGGGGCTGAGTGGCTGGGAACCAACAAGCAGCTCCTTCCTACAGACAATGGTCCAGCATGTATGTCTAAGAAAATTAAACAGTTTTTTGTTTATTATAATATAACACATATTACAGGTATACCAAATAGTCCTACAGGTCAGACAGTTATAGAAAGATCAATTTGAACTATAAAGGATATGTTAAACAAACAGAAGGCTATGGAAAATACCCCCCAGAAATAGATTGCATAATGCTTTACTAAGCTTGAATATTCTTAACACTAATGAGAAAGGAACAACAGCAGTAGAGAGACATTGGATAATAGAAAAAAATTTGGAATTAAATCAGCCAGTGCAGTTCAAGAATGTGGTGAACTCACAATGGAAACCAGGAGATGTGCTACATTGGGGAAAGGGTTTTGCTCTTAATTCCACAGGAGATGAAAAGTTATGGATACCATCAAGATTGATAAAGATTCAGTTTGAAAAAGAGAAACCTCTTGAGAAAGAGAAATGACAGCTCATCCACAGAGATGACAATCATACAGGTGGTAAGAAAACCTCATAAGGGTTGGGGCAGGGTTCTGCTCTTGTCTTTGAGAAAAATACTCATCTTCAAAGAGTTGAGACACCTTGGACATCCAGATGCCTAAAGATGAAAAGATAGCTATCCAGAATGAATCAACAAGCAAAGAGGAATCTGACTTATGATGCTGCATCATCTGCATGGTAAAATTTTAATATCTGGACATGGATACATCTCTAATTAAAAATCAGAGCTGGCTTTGGATTTAGATAATGGCTATCCTTCTCTAAATTCAAACATGTTGTTAAAAATCAGAATTTCTGTCTCGTGTCAGGAGCCATCTGGTATGGGACATAAAGAAGATAGATTTTAAGGAAATATTTTTTCTTTATTACCATTTTATCTATATAATATATTTCATTGAATATATGTCCATATGAGTAATGTTTAAGTTTTCCACATTGAACATTAGATTTTCCTGCAGTAATCTTTGAAGCTTCCAGGAAGAAGATGGGGCCCCACAACAATGACTCCACCTGGTCGATATGATGTCATGATGCTGATAGCATTACTATGAGACCAGTTTTTAGGTACCAGTTGAAGAAATGGTGACCTTCTTGCAACGTTCTGGCCAGAACTCCAAATAAGAACTTCAAAAAAAAAAAAAGAAAGAAAGAAAGAAAAACACCCTATCAACTACTCAGAGATCATTTGCAATTATACAAAATAGCAATCTTGAAACTTAACCATCATTTTACTTTTACAGGATCCTATAGAAAGAATATCACCTGCAAGACAGCTGGAAGCAATTCTAGAAGATGACATTCCCTCTCACAACAAAGTTTGTCCTCAGGGTTATGGATACCATTTAGAGGTTGATTATTACTCATATAGAGTTGGGGATTGGGATGGAAATTATGTAGGTCCAGAGATCTCAAAAAAAAGAGGGAAAACAAAATGAGATAATGGGTAGATTAGTGTAAACTTACTACTACTACTACTACTACTACTACTAATAATAATAATAATAATAATAATAATAAGTAATAGAGTGAATACTTGTGAGCTATTATTTGTGAGCAATTACATTGGTATAAATTTTTGTATATTGATGCAAGTTTAAATTATATTTGTTATGCTAAATATGATCCTATTTCTATTTATAATAGTTGTATGCTTATACAATATTATTTTGTCAGATTATATGCATGCATGTTTCTACCTCTCTTTGAGACATTTTGTATATTGTTACAATTTTAAGATATATTTATCATATTGCATTATACATGTCTACCTCTGATCAGGATACTTATACATTGTTTACATTTTGAGCACATCTTCTTCCTTTACTGCACGTTGTTTAAAGATTGTTCAATATTCTGATATGACATTTTATATAGGTATTAAGTATTATGGGTCAATAGTCATTCATGATTTTTATACTTTTAGTCAGACTAATTAGGTTTGTTAGATACATAGAGATTGTATGTTGTATGGAGGCTGCTAGTTAGTTCACAGCTGCTTAGCCCCAAAATAATCACACAGAAACCATATTAATTAAATCACTGCTTGGTCCATTTGGTGTGGGACAATTTTCTATATTCTGTCAATTATGTTTTAAATAAACACTGGTTGGCCAGTAGCCAGGCAGGATGTATAAGAAGGGCAACCAGACAGGAAGTAGAGGTGGGTCAATGAAAAAAGGATTACAGTTAGAATATTTCTATATACTTTATCTTTTATCATAACTAAGGAAAACTATAATTATAACTATAAATTCTTCAACTCCATGAAAGACTCCAGAAGGATATAATATTACCTAAGTAAACAATAAGTTCATTGTAAACAACTTCCAAAACTCTAGAATTGACAGAGACATCTCACTGCCTGGACAGTTACCCAAAGTTCTTCTGTACTGTTGGGGTATCCATCTTCAGCCCACAGGCCCATAGTATCCATCAGACTTTTCCATGGTGCAGGAAATTTCAAAGATAGGTTTGCCTATATTGGCAGTTTGTCAGTCATTTTTTTCTGTGTCCTGTGGAATGTCTGGAAGACTTTTTCATGAAACAGGAACCCCAAAGAATCATCTCATCTTTAGGCAAGTTCAGCCATCATTTCTCTGTGTGTCCTGCATGTCCAGCTAAGCAGTCCAGGCAAAAGCAGTTTCTTGCCCAAATAGCTAGCAAACTCCATAAGGAGCCTCTTCATTGCCTATCTTCCTCTTGAAGTAGATTGGTGCTGCCAGGAGCAGATGTGTCTCATTGTCATGAAATTTCTAAGTTCTTAAACATCTTAAATGCCATATTCTGAAGGCATTTGAAGGTCTCTGAAAGATTTGAAGAATATCTATCTAACTGAAATATATTTCTATATATCTAGAAAACCTAACTATCATGACTACAAGCTTGACTATTATAGATTATTATCTATTTACCTATATTTCTTAATTATACATTACATTTTTAAACAAACAGCATAATCACAATACCTTAATCAAAAGCAGGAAATATATATATATATATATATATAGTATAACAAAATTGACCTTAAATTTGTATCAATAAACCAAGATCCATACCAATGCAAATCTCTGTAGCAATTGTATTCTGCATAGATAGGTAATCTTCAACCACTTCAAGGATCTGTAGAATATGGCATTTAAATAACTTAGGATTCTGTTGACGTGAGACATGAATACTTCTGGCAGCACCAATCTATTCCTGAAAGATGAGCACCAAAGACATTCTACTTAGAGTTTGTTTTCTTCTTGGCACAACTGGCCTTTGGGCAAGGAACTGCTAAAGCCTCAACCACTGACAAGGTGCATGGTATCTGGATTGGACAGGAAGGATGCAAGAAAAAGACTGCCAAACTTTGCCAAGACAGGGTAAGTCGGTTCTGAAATTTTTTCTGCCTCTGAAAATGGTATATCAGTTACTCTAGGCCTTAGCCAAAGTTGGTTGCTCCAACAATGCAAATGATTTTTTTGGGTGATTTCTCAGGTTGAAAGTTGTCTCTGTCATCTACTGCACATTTTGGAAGCTGCTTGATTTTACTTCCTGCCTACTCAAGTAATATTATCTCCCTTCTCAGGCCTTCGATGAGGTTAAAGATTAGATAGTCACAGTTACCTTCATCTTATGATCTAGCCAAGCTATTTCCAATGTAAAATTAGACTCCTTAAGATAGAATGTTTATTAAAACATTTAGCATAGTGCATAAAATTTTGTATTGGGTTTGGAACTCTCTTATTTAAACAAAAGGGGGAAGTGCTGTGGGAGCTCCTTCAGCCATAGCCTTTAAGATACTAGCCCACTTGGGCATGGTCTCTTATACTATAATTGCTGAGGTAAAGTACATACTTGCTCTCTCAGTTCCAGCTGCTGGATTTGGTTCCTGTTTCCTGTTTGTGCAGAGGACTGTGATCTATGGGACTATCCCTAAATAAATAACCATTTATTATCCATAATTATAAATTAGAGTGGGATTATTTTGTAACTTCTGTCATTATTTCAGGACACAGATAGACTTCTAGCATATATTATTATTAGCTGATTTTAGTTTTTTGTTTTTGTCTTTCTCACACTAACACATATGCTATTTAAAAGCATGATTCTTTTTCTGCTTGTTCACTGATCTTTCTTGAGCTATAATAGTGACTACCTTGTCCTATATCAGTGACTCACATACACTAGATACTTTGCAAATCTTTGTTGAGTTCACTAATGAAGTAGACTCTATCTAATCTATGAGAAAAGAAAATGTATTTGAATACTATAAAGAAAATATTCAAGAAAATAAGCATGTGGAAAAAAATGTAGGGATCAGTCTTGCTGTACAAACAATCCATGAACAGTTACTATTCCAATCAGACAAGAATTGGCCCAAATTATTCACAATCCTACAAGAAAGACAACTAAATTTATTGATCTAATGAGCTCTTGAAAGCTCATCATACAACACTGAAAATCAAATTCCAACATTAACTGAGGAAGGACATGGGTCAAAGAATTCCAAGCTAACTCCAAGATATACCAATTTCCCATTAATTAACTTTGGACACAATAAGGCATACTCACACCATTGTAAAGCACAAATTCTTTGTAAGAGACTATTTACTTTCTTATTCAATACCTCTACTTTAGTATTTGTAAATATTTTTTCCTTCATTTAATTTTTAAAAAATTATGTGTATGTATGCACATCTGTGCAAAGGTATGTGCATGTGAATAAAGGAACCCTCAGAGGCCAGAAGAAGGCAACAGATCCCCCAGGAGAGCTAAATTACAGGTAGTTGTGAACTGTATGATGTAGGTTCTGGGAACAAACTCAAGTCCTCTTGAAAAGCACCAAACACAACTAGCTCAAGTATTGAGACATCTCTATAGTTCCTCTTGTAAATGTCTTAATATTACTATATTCATAACTGAAATCTTGATTACTGATATGAATAGCTCCTTAAAATTTTAATTATCTTTTGAGTCTTTATAAATAATACCATTGCTTGTCAATTGCTGAAAACAAAAGTCTGCAGTCCACTTCCTATTCATATTTTCTCCCTGCCCCTTACAGCTTATTCTAAGATTATGTTCTCTTGCATGGAACTTTTTCTTCTGTTGCGCTCTCTCTCTCTCTCTCTCTCTCTCTCTCTCTCTCTCTCTCTCTCTCTCTCTCTCTCTCTCTCTCTGTGTGTGTGTGTGTGTGTGTGTGTGTGTGTGTGTGTGTGTGCACATGCACGCATGTGTGTATACATGAATATGTATATGTCCTCTGGAGTATAATTGAGGTGGCTCATGTGACCATGGGTAGAAGATTATCTACTAAAACGTAGGCAAATTACCAGTGCCTATGCCACTGAAGAACACAAACAGTGAACTGCCAATAATCCCTAAGATAAGGATGAAATGTTATGAGTCTGTCTCTCATTTACAATGAAATGTTGAGAGATCCATTCTTATAGGTTTCCTGTAACAAACCACACCTTCAGTGATTTCAAGATTGCAATGGCCATGTCATGTCCAGAATACAGCGTTTCGTTGCTCTTTTCTCCGAACCTCTTTTCTTATATTCTTTCAAACCTGTTTCTATGATTTCCCATGAGCCTTGGATGGAGCGATTTAGATTTCATGTTTAGAGTTAATAAGTCCAAAAAACAGATACTCTCAAAATTTTAGTCAGTTATGAGTATGTGCGGTAACCACCGTGCACTACTAAAAGAAGCTTCTCCTAACAAGGATGAGAATAGCACCAGCCTATGAGTAAATTATAAATATTTAAAAAGCAGTTTGGCAGCAAAAAAAATAGGACAGGTTTCTCCCTAACTCATGTTCATCATCCATGACATCAGTTGCCTACAATGGAACAGGCCTCGAATTCATTCAAATGTCAGTTACTCACTCCCATAACCTCATTACTCTACTGCAACAGTGGACATATCTTACCTGATAGGGAACACAGCTGAGTAAGATCATTAATGTTTTTTATTTCACAGAAGCCTCCATATCACTTTCCAGTACCATGAAAGTTGGTCAGCAGTGAGAAAACTGCAGTTCAATATAAATCTGATTTCTCTATATCCAAAGATTACACTTGTTTTTAACTTGCTGAACTTCTCAGAGCACTAAGAATTTTGAGCACATTCTTATCTTTTATTGGAATCCTGCCTCCCAAGATCTTTGCTCTTTTATTATTTGAGTCTCAATTATAAAATTAATTACATTTGGGGGAGGAAATGGTGATATGACTCAGAGAGTAAAGGAGTTATCCACCAAGCCTGATGGCCTGAATTTGATCAATGGGACCCACATGATAGAAGATCACCAACTCTAAGGAGCTATGCTATTAAAGAAAACTGAATATCCTGCTCCAAACAACTGTCAATTGTCAGTAGTTAAGAGTTCATGTCTGCATTGTCTCTCAATGCTCAGATTTTGTCTGTCTTGAAATTGAATGGGTCTTATGCATGCTGTCACAACCCCAACTCCTGCCCACTCATATATACACCTGCCTTGTGATGAAAACAATGTTTCATTGCAGACCTCCACCATCACTGACTATTACAATACATCTTCCAGCCTTTCAAAATGAGCCTTAAGAAGAAAGGATATGATGCAGATAGGCCATTTAAGGCTGAGTTGAGTAGTCTATCATTCTCTGCACCTTGACCAGTTGTGGGACTATGTTAATCACCATATATTACAAAAGAAGCTTTACTGATGAAGGTTGAGAGATTTATTAATATATGGGTATAAAGATAAGTCATCAAAAGGCAGTTTAATGCTGTCCATTAAGTAGAACAGTAGAAACAACATAAAGAACATTACCTACTTTTTAAAACAAGGCCCCATTTATTCTGATACCTAAATCACATAAAGACCAAAAAGGGAAAGATAATTACAAACTAATTCTCCCTTTGAACATAGATTCAAAAATTCTCAATAAAATACTTTCAAACAGAATTCAATAATACATTAAAAAGATCATCTACCATGATCCAGTAAGCTTCATCCCAGAAAGGCAGGGATGATCCAACATTGGTAAATTAATAAATGTAACCCACCATATAAATAGACTGAAAGACAAAAAACAAAAGATCATCTCATTAAATGCAAAAAAAGATCTTTGACAAGATCCAACATCCCTTCATTGTAAAACTCCTGGAGAGATTTGGTATACAGGAGACATACCTCAATATAATAAAAAGCCATTTACAGCCAGCCCATAGCCAATATCAATGGAGAGAAACTCAAAGAATTTTCACTATAATCAGGAACAAAACAAGGTCATCTATGTTTTCTATACCTATTCTAATTAGTAGTTAAAGTCTTCGCTAGAGCAATCAGAAAACTGGAAGAGACCAAGGGACTACAAATTAGAAAAGAAGTAAAAATATCTTTATTTGCAGATGATGTGATAGTATACATTAGTGAGTAAAAAAGACCCAGCAGGAAACTACTACTGGTGATAAACACTTTCAGCAAAGTAGCAGGCTACAGAAATTATACACGAAAACCAGTAGTCTTACCATATAAAAATGACAGACTAAGAAAGATATCCGGATAACAATACCCTTTTTGCAACAACGTCAAAAAAAAAAACTTTGGAGTTACTCCAAATAACCAAATGAAAATCTTGTAATTTTTTAAATTAAGACATTGGAGAAAGAAATTGAAGAGAAGATATCAGAAGATGGAACGATATCTCCCATACTCTTGGATTGATGTGATTAATATAGTAAAAATGGTCACCCAACAAAAAGCAATTCTTACAACTATCTTCAACATCATAGAGATACAAATGATAGAGGTTAGCTACAGATAATGTTGAATACTAAAAAGAAAAAAGCTAGAGATATTACAATCCCAGATTTCTAGTTGTATTCCAAAGCTATAGTCATACAAACAGCATGATATTAGCATAAAAAGATACATTGATCAATGAAATTGAATTGAAATCCAGACATATGTTTACACACCTGATTCTTACAACGAAGCCAAAAACAATGGAGAAAAAAAATCCACATCTTCAACAAATGGTGCTAGTCAAACCAGGTGACTCCATGTAGAAGAATGAAAATAGATCAGTATTTATCACCCTGGACCTGACTAAAGATAAAGTAGGGAATACACTAAAAATGTTTGGTGCAGGAAATGAAGTTCTGAACAGAATACCAGCACAGGCACTAAGACCAACAGCTAATGGGAACTCATGCAGCCAAAAAGCTTTTGGTGCAAAAAGGATACCACCATCATTCAGGCAAAGCAAGGAAGGGCCTAGAGAATGGAAACACTTAATTACCAATTTTACATCTAATAGGGGCTTAGTATCTAAAATATGTAAAGTACTAATAATAAGCCTGAACACTAAGAAAACCAATAACCAAATTTAAAAATAGGGTACAGAACTAAACAGAGAGTTCTCCAAAGAGAAAACTCAAATGGCTGGGAAGCACTTAAAGCAGTGTTCAACATCCTTAACTTATCAGGAAAATGCAAAGCAAAACTACTTTGAGATTTCATCTTACATAAGACAGAATGACCAAGATAAAGGAAATTATAGCTCATGCTGGCAAGGATGTAGAGTAAGGAGAACACTTATACAATACTAGTGGGAATGCAAACTTATGCAGCCACTATGGAAATCAGTGTGACAGTTCTTCAGGAAGCTGGAAACTGATCTACCACAAGATCCATCTATCTCACTCTTGTGTATATACCCAAAGGTCTATATACCTTAATACAAAGATACTTGTTTCTCCATGTTCATTGCTACCAGTATTCATAACAACCAGAAATTGGAAAGAGCCTACTTGTCCATCAACTGATAGGTAATAAAAATGTGATACATTTATGTAATAGAATATTATCCAGCTATTAAAAATGAAATTCTCAGGTAAATGGACAGAGCAAGAAAAAAATAGTACTGAGCAAGGTTACCCTGACCCCAAAAGACAAATATTGTATTTTTCTCTTATATGTGGATGTTAGCTTCTAAACCTTTAATATGTATGCTATAATCTGAAATAAATAGAACATATTTTTATGTGAATCTAGAATAAAATGATTAAATAAGGTAAAGATGGGAGAGAAAGTAAAGGAAGGCATATAGACAGGGATAACTAACACTAAAGGTCATTTGAAAAGCCACGTGGAAATTTCTACTGTAGAAGTTTCTTAATATACATATAAGTAGACATATATATACATATATGTATGTATGTGTGTGTATGTATGTATGTATGCATGCATGCATGTATGTATGTATGAAAGGAATCTAAGTGAAGTCACCAAATAATTGAGGAGATAATACCCCAACTTGACATCTTGTGCCACCAAGTAAAGCCTCCAATGCCAGGAATGGGTGGCATCTTGTTCAGTTGTTGCCAAAAGGGACCCATGGAAACCCATGGAAACCCCATGAGCTATTGCCAAGGCTGTTGGTTACTCTCCCCACAATCTAACAGTAGATAGTGCTGAAGACAACACTTACTTACATCATCAAATACAAAAGAATTGAATAGGTGCCTAACTACAAGCTTTACCCTTCCTGACTGCATTCTCGGTAGTAGAATGCACTCTGTGGACTACTGAAGGAGAAAGGTGATCATTAATATCACTTAGCTACAAACCCTGCAACTCACAACAATGATCTTTCTGCAAGATATTCATGTGCAATAATGGCAGGAATAACCCAACATTTTAATTGAACTTAAGGCCCACTCCATGAGATAGACCCCATACCTAAAACTGTTAAAGAATCTAAGAGTAGACAGGGCATAGTCCTGGGTAAAAACTTACTACTATTAGGTAAAGGGACATAGCAATAAAATGATTCTCCAAACAAAACAAACCCAATGTATTTTTGTGGGTTTTGTGTTTCATTGTACTTTGTTTTAGAGTTTGTACCTTGCTGGTTTTGATTTTTGTTGTGTTGTATTAAGAGATTTTATGTTTCTTTTGTTTTTTATTTTTGTTTCATGTGTGTGTTTTGTTTGTTGAAAGAAAGAGAAAAGGAGAACATAAAGTTGGATTGTTAATTAGGTTCGGAGGAACAGAGAGGATTGGGGGAGTGAAAAATTGAACAAAATATATAAACATTTTTCAATAAAAAAGAAACATCTAAATATCAACAATAGAAACTACCATATAGTGAAAAAATAGAAAAAGGTAAACAAATGAAAAACATCAGTGAACAAGTAGTCATTTCTATTCTAATAGCTAATAAAATAAGCTTCAAACAAAATCTAGTCCGCAGAGGATAGAGGATCACTTCCAACTGAACAAAGGAACAATGAGTTAAGAGTAGAGGACCATTCTAAAATATACACATACAGAATACTGGCACATCCTATTTCACAAAGCAAATACCATTAGGTATAAATTCACAGTTCGATACAATCACAGTAATAGTGAATAACTTCAGTACCCCACTCTCACCATTATACAGGTCAACTGAACCAAATTAAAAGTACCAAAAATTAACACAGAAACACTGAAACTAATTGACATCATAGATCAAATAGAGTCAACAAAAATTTACAGAACATTCTATCCAAACTTTACAGAGTACACATACTATTCATAAACCCATTGCATTTGCTCAAAACAGGTCACATAATAAGATACAAAGAAATGTTCACTGTGATACAGTGCCATAAAGCTACAAATTAAGAGCAAGAGAAATGTCAGAAGATACACAAGGTTGTGGAGATGAAATAGTGAACTTTTAAATGATGGAGACATCAATGAAGAAATAAAAAGAAGATCAAAGGTTTCTAAAATTGGTTATAAGACAGTACTAAAGTAGAAGTTTATAGCTCTGATTACCTACATTAAATATCAGATAAATCTTAAATAAATAAGATACTGAAGCATTTTTCAACATTGAAATAACAAGCACCAACCAAACCCAAAATACTAGATGGTAATAATTAAGTCTAGGGAAGATATAAATACAATAAAAATGAAATAAAGATACAAAAATCAATGAATTGAAGGGATGATTCTTTGAAAAGACAAACTAGATTGGGAAATCCTTTATTTAGTCAACCCAAAACAATACAGAGAAATGCAAATTTGTCAAATCAAAGATGAGAAGGTAGACATTAAAACATATAATGATGAAATTTACAACATCATGAAGGCACATCTGAAGAATATATACTCATGTAGTACATGCCTTTAATCCCAGCACTCGGGAGGCAGAGGCGGGTGGATCTTGGTGAGTTTGAGGCCAGCCTGGTCTACAATAGCTAGTTCCAAGACAGCTAGGACTGTTACACAGAAAAACCTTGTCTTGAAAAATAAAATTAAAAAAGGAATGTATACTCTTGAGTGAGTACATAACATGTTTGTCTTTCTTTGTCTGGTTTCCTCACTCAGGATGTTTTTTTCTAGCTCCATCCATTTGCCTGCAAATACTGGTTTTTTTGTTTTTTGTTTTTTTCTGAGTAATACTCCATTGTATAAATGTACCTCATTTTCTCTATCAGTTCTTCAGTTGAGGACATCTAGGTTATTTTCAGGTTCTGGCTATTACAAATAATACTGCTATGAACATAATTGAACAAATGTAGTATTATTGAACATTCTTTGGGTATATGCCTAAGAGTGGTATTTCTGAGTCTTGAGGTAGATTGATTCCCAATTTTCTGAGGAACTGCCAAACTGATTCCCAAAGTGGCTGTACAAGTTTGCACTCACACCAGCAATGGAGGGGTGTTCCCCTTACTCCACATCTTCTCCAATCTAACCTGTCATCAGTGTTTTTGATCTTAGCCATTCTGATAGGTGTAAGGTGGTTCCTCACAGTTGTTTTGATTTGCATTTCCCTGATGACTAATGATGTTGAGCAATTCCTTAACTGTTTATCAGCCATTTGACTTTCTTCTGTTGAGAACTCTCTGTTTAGATCTATACCCCATTTTTAACTGGATTATTTCATATTTTGATATCTAGTTTTTAAATTCTTTTTATATTTTGGAGATCAGCCCCCTGTCAGATGTGGGTTGGTAAAGATCTTTCCCATTCTGTGGGCTGCCATTTTGTCTTATTGATCATGTCCATTGCCTTACAGAATCTTCTCAGCTTCAGGAGGTCCCATTTATTTATTATTGTTCTCAGTGTTTATGCTACTAGTGTCTATTCCCTATGGAAGGATAACTTGCTCAGTAAGGGGGAGGAGTTGGTCCTGCCTCAACTTGATATTCCAGACTTTGTTGACTTCACATGGGAAGCTTTACCTTTTCTGAGAAGTAGATGAGGGGTTGGGTGAGGGGAAGTGGAGGAAGTGGGAGGAGGGAGGGGGAGGGGAAGCTGTGGCTGATATGTAAAATGAAAAACAACTTTTAAATAAAAAAGAATTCATATCCCACCAAATTGGAAAATCTAAGAAATTTCTGCATGCATCCAACCTGCCATGGTGAAACTAATGTAATATAAATTTTAAACAGATCTATAACAAGTATTAAGATTAACACAGTACAAAAAAGAAATCTCCCAACTAATAACAACCAATATACATATGTAATTCACTACAGAATTCTATCAAATCTTCAAAGAATAACTAACACTAATCCTTCTTAAATTATTTCATAAAACAGGAAATAACAGAATTATTCCAAATGATTTTTGTGAAGCCACTAACATTCTAATAACAAAGTCAGATAAAGACAAAAATTATCAATGAATCTCTCTAATAAGTATTAAAACAAAATACCATCCCTGTGTACCAAAAACAAACACACACAGAAAGAAATCAGAGAAATAATCTTAATCACAATATTTTTAAAAATAAAACACCTTAGAATAAACCTAATCAAGGAAATACAAGATCTCTACAATAAAAACTTTAAAACATGAAAAAATAAACTGAAGAAAACATTAGAAAATGGAAATACTGCCAATACTCATAGATTCATAGGATAATGTAAAATGACCATCTGACAAAAAAAGTTGTTTCCATATGTCTTTTCTGTACAATCTATATAAATATATATGTATACACACACACACACACACACACACACATATATATATATATATATATATATATATATATATATATATATATCACCTTTAAAGTTGAATGGGAATACAAAAGCATCAAATACTAAAAACAATAAAAGAATGATGCTGGATATATCATTATGCCTTATTTCAGGTTACTTTACAAAGCTCTATTGATAAAAAAAAAACAGTATGGTATTAGCACAAAGTCAGACATATAGTTCAGATGAACATAACGGAGAAGCCAGATATAAGCTTATAAAACTATGGCCACATGTTTTTTGTTGTTTTACTTTGTTTTTAAAAGACTCTAAAAATACACCCTAGGATAAAAAAACATTTTCAAAAACCTGTTGGGATAAACTAAATGTAGAAAATGAAACTAGACCCTTATTTCTCACCACAAATGGGTTAACAATGTCATCCAAGATTAAAGTGAGTAGAAAAAAAAGTAAAAAATACACTACTAGACGTAGGAATAGGAAAACAATTTAAGGGCTCTGGTTCCTTGGGAAATAAGGAAATTGACAGATGTGAGTACATGAAGTTTTTTTTAGAAAAATATTTGTTCATCAAAGGAAATGGGCAATAAAGTGAAGAGCAGCCAACAGAATGAGAGACCATAGTCATCAGTTGTATTTATGACCAAGGATTAATATCTAGAATATACAAAGAATTAAAAATCTAAACACCAAGAAAACCAACAACTTAAAAATGTAATTTGGCTAGGAAATTGAACAAGGAGTTCATAAAAGAAGACATACAAATAATAAACATTGTTTAAAATGTTCAATATATTTAGCCACCAGGGAAATGCAAATCAAAACTACTCAGAAATTTCATATCACTCCAGCTAGAATGGCCATAGTCAAGAAAACAAATTATATTAATCAATGCTGGAAATGATATAAGGAAAGGGGAATCTTTACCTATTGATGGTGCGAGTAAAAACTGGTACAACCACTGTAGATACCATTGTGGATGGCTCTCAAAATGCTAAAAACATATCCTCTACATAACCTAGTTACATCCCTCCTGGACATCTTAAAGAACTCTATGTCTTTCACAAAGATACGTGTATACCCGTGTTTATCACAACAGCCTGGAAATGGAACAGGGTTAGATATCCATTCACTGATGAAATTAATGGATAATGAAATTGTGGTACATATACAACATAATTTTATTCAGTCATAAGCAATAAAGTTCATAGATCAGAAAAATAGTACACAGAGAGAGGTAACAAATGCCCACAATGAAAAATTTACATGACTTCTCATAAGTGAATGATATTTCCAAACTCTCAGATTAGTTTGTTAACACAGAGTTCCTGTAAGCCCAAAATTTAGAAAGAAGCCACTAGAAGAAAAGAAAATTTAGGCCTTAAAGGGGGATATTTTGTAGAATCCATGTGATGTGAAAATAGAGAAAGAGAATATTTGGTATGTAAAAATTGAACTGCAGTTAGAGAGACGATGGGAGGTAGCTCAAAAAAGCTAAGAATGTATTAAAAATTCATAAAGAAGTCTAATATTTATAAGATTATTAAAAATGCAATTTTAAAAATAGTTTAAAAGGAGGTATCCTGAATGGTGGACAATGTTCCTCCCAGAAGGCCTGAGGTACTAACCAAAAATAGCAGTGCCAGGCATTGTATACTTTCCCTAGATTGGTTAGAGAGACTCCAGGCCTTCCCTTATAACACAGACTTCTCATTTCTTGGTTGCCTACCATAACTAGGTAGTAAGGCCTCAGTGTTCAATACATCACATAGTTTGGCTGCAGAACATGGAGAAATAAAGCTGGAACTGTCCTGAAAACTTTTCTACTCACCAGCTTTCACGGAGCCAGAAGGTGTCCTATGCAAACTTCTGGGGAGGTGGGGAGTCATTAATAATCTTATCCAGTTGTGGATCCTGCATGGTACAATCATCTCACCAGACAAGAAATGTCCACTAGTTTAATAGTGGTATAACTGTCATTGGAATAATCAAACACTTTTTGTTTGGGCTGATGCCTGCTCATTGATATGAGATATATGCCTAGCATTGAAATTTGACCAAGATCCTGCCTGCAGCTAGGAGGTTTTTGGCTCTCGAGGGGACCCTACTGGTGTTGTGTTTTTGTTCTTTGTTTTTGTTTTTGTTTTTTTACTAAGTGGATAGAGTGTCAAACTGACTCCTAAATATCTATGTTTCTATCAACACATTAGTGCTGCTCTTATATTGGTCAGAGAAGCTTCTTTTTGCAGTTGACACCAATTAATTCAGATACTCATAATTGGTCAGAGTGTCAAGAATAAGTGACGGGTTGAGTGCTTGACCCCAGTAAGATATGCATATTACTATCTCAAGGTTCGTGGAATATCACAGAATAAGAATGGGAAGAATGTTCATAGTAAAGGATAGATACATTTACTATGAAAAAAATTCCTAAAGATATGGCATGGCTGTTACATTTATAATTTCACTACAACTCTTCAGAAAACCTAAAAAAGATTGGTCTCCAATAAGAGATGGGGGGCGGTCTCTCAAAAGGTACCAATGCTCCCTGAAGGACCACTGATAATTAGTGGTTACTAGGGGAGAATGTGTCATTTTCTTAAGCCATTGCTAAGTTGTTCATGGTTCTATAAATAGCCATAACCACCCATGCTCGTGCAAGCAATCTAATTAAACTTGGCAGATTAAAAACAAACCAAACTATTTCTGACAGTTTCTTGCATACATCATCTATAAACAATCTTAATAATTTTTCTTATTATTATTTTCTAATTAGATTATTCTATACATCAATATGTTTATTTGCATAGCACTTCATTTGATGTTCATATGTTTTATTTATTGATTTCTTTGCTAATCTATTATCTCTCCCCATACCAGATTATAGGCTTGATGTAGGAAGGACTATTTTGCTACTCAGATATGCTCAGCTTCTTATATATCTTTCAAATTGTAAGCACACAATGCTTCCTTGGCTAATACCTTATGATTTTGTAATTCTATAACTATATTTTGCTAAATTGACTAGTTATTTTGATGGGAATGATGGACTTAACTCTCTACAAAAAAGAAATATTTCAGGAAGTGTTTTGCAGAAAATTAAGTAACTAGGCATTCAGCCAGAGGCTCGCCGAAGTAAGATGTCATCTTCCAAGCTGGATGAACTGATACTATGTATATCTTTTATAGAATCAAAGGAGACAAAGAAGAAAAAGATCATAACTTAATATTTTTTCAGGCATGTGCTGGCCATACTTGCATGCAAAATTTCACTCAGTTCCTCCAAACACATTTTTATTCTTCAGTAGATGAGAGATTTATCTGTAACTTTCTCAATTGATTAACATCGCCTGCTTAGAGCCACATTCAGACATGCTTGGATGCTGTTTTCCACAGAAAGACATGGAGAAGAAAATTCTTTGTATATTGGTTCTTTGTGGAAACAGATGGAAGAATGTTGACTTATCTCAGCAATCTGACTCTATCTGCTTAAAGTGAAGCTACGGCAGACCATCAGAGCTGGTGAAGTGCTTTTATCTTTGCTTCATCCCCTCCCATAGACAAGCAGTCTGGGCTTTATCATCTGGAGTCTTATGCTGAAGGAACTGAGATCTAGGAATCACAGGAGACTCCAACAACGAAAAACATTAATAATAAGTTCCATTTACTTAACTAAACCATGCACTTTGCCAGGCACTGCGTGTATATTACGTCAGTGGACTTGACAACAATCCTAGAATCTGAGTCTTATTCAAATATCCATTTTTCATACAATAAAACAGGATCTGAGACATGAAGTTACTTGCCTAATTTTAAATCTCATGCTCTTAAAACACATTCTGCTGCCGGGCAGTGGTAGCATACTCCTTTAATCCCAGCACTTGGAAGGCAAAGCAGGCAGATCTCTGAGTTCCAGAACAACCTGGTTTACAGAGTGAGTTCAAGGGCACTCGGGGCTACACAGAGAAACCCTGTCTCAGAAAAAAAAAAACAACAACTTTCTGCTATAAGAGAGAATAACATTGACTTTCCATCCTGCTAAATCCAATGTTCAGCCCTCTTTGGATACTGTATGGACACCCTATTCTCAGGAAATCTAAGGCCAACATGTGCCATCGCTGCTCTCTGACTCATCTATTGTCTTCTACTCCCAGTTAGAGGGAAATTGGTTCCTCTTTACAACGTTGATATTGGTTTATTTTATTGCTGGGAAGCTAAAATTTCAAGTATGTCTATGATGATAAGCTTCTAAGGCTGTAGTGTCAGAGGATCTACATATCATAGGAAAGATAAGACTCTTCAGGACCATTCCTTGAAATACGTGGCAGCGGCCTTCAGAAATGAGAGGCAACAGCTTCCCAGCTGTGGCGCGGAGGCGGGAAATGTGAAGAGACTTTAATACCAATCAGTTGAGATGCTGTACTTTAAAAATAAGGTCATTCAACCAAGAAAAAAAATAAAAAAAAAAAACAAGGCCGATTCATTCACAAAGCAGTCAATAAAGTGAGTCCTATGTGCCTCTTGAATTTCTTTCAAGGTAATTCTTTTGTTCTTTTGTTTCAGTCCTGTTTTCTTTCTTTCTTACAGGCAGCCTAACTTTTGATATTTGCTTTTGCTTCTTGTCTCGGGCTACTATGGTTTGACTGGGGACTTTCCTCCCACAGAGGCCTATGTGTTGATTTCCTGGTGTCTGAGATGAGAGTGTTGGGAGGTGACGCCTAGTGGGAAATATTTAGGTCACTGGAAGCATGGCCTTAGAAAGGATTAAGGAATTTCTCTCAGGCCACTGAGGTAGTTCATATAAGAACAAATATCTGTGCAGGTTCTCCGGCTGTCAGTTCAGAATCAGTGAGCTCCCATTAGGTCAGATAAGCTGTTTCAGTGAATACCCCCATCATGGTCTTGACCACTTTGCTCATATTATGGCTCCTTCTCTCTTCAGCTGGACTTAGAGAGCTTGGCCCAGTGCTTGGTGCATCTGCATCTGCTTTAATCAGTTGCTGGATGAAGGTTCTATGATGACTATGAATGTGGGTTACTGTTGTGTGCCTGGGACAGTCTGTGGGGTCACTAGCCCTGGGATCAGGATTTATCCCTAGTGCTTGAACTGGCTTTTAGGACTCCATTCTCTTTGGAGGGATACTTTGTTCAGCCTAAATATAGTGGGGATGGCCTTGGTCCTGCCACAAAGTGACATGCCAGACTTTGTTGACTCCCCATGGGAAGTCTTAACTTCTCTGAGAAGTGGATATGGTGGGGTTGGTAGAACGTGGTGGGGGAAGTGGGAGAAGGAGAGGGAGAGGGAACTGGGATTAGTATGTAAAATGAGAAAAGATTGTTTTTTAAAAATAAGTTAATTTAAAAAAAATTTAAAAAAAGAAAGAAAAAAAAAGCCGGGCGGTGGTGGCGCAAGCCTTTAATCCCAGCACTCGGGAGGCAGAGGCAGGCGGATCTCTGTGAGTTCAAGGCCAGCCTGGTCTACAAGAGCTAGTTCCAGGCCAGGCTCTAAAAAAGCTGCAGAGAAACCCTGTCTCGAAAAACCAAAAAAAAGAAAAAAAAAAGAAAAAAAGTTAATTAATTTTAAAAAAGAACAAGCATCTGTAAAAATCTTTGCCTAGTTTCTAAATTACCACCTTGCTACTACTGATGTAATGGTTAATTTTACATATGCTCCTAACATTCTGATGCCATGATAAGCTAATGTAGGTCTGGATGACTGGATTTCCAGCCTCCAAAATGGAGCTAAACCCCCTTTTATCTTTGTTATAATTATTATTGTGTATATGTGGCCTTGTGTATGCCATGGTGAACAAATTAAACAGAACAACTTCGGGGAGCTGGTTCTCTCCTTTCTTTACTTGGGTTCCAGGGATGAAACACTAGTCATCAGGTTTCACAGTACACCCTTTAACCTGTTGGCATGCTTCTCTTTTTAAGTACCCATGTTCAGGTATTTTTTATAATACTGAAAAAAAAACTAATACACTGGCCTGTGCTCATTTTCAGAATTTGCTGACAAAATGCATATTTCTAGCTTTACTTTTGGTATTTCTATATATTTACTTTTTTCCTTGCTTTTCTTTTAACATTCTTTTTCTCAATACTGAGAACCACTCTAGACAAGACAATTTTTTCTCTGGATGATCCAAATAAGTATCTGGAGCATTCCATGCAAAACTGTCTTGGTTACAAGCTTAGAAAGACAAGATTCATCTGCTGTGATCAATAAGTTGCAAAGTCGCAAAGAGAGATAGCAGAGTCTTAATCCAAGGAAATCAATGTTAATAAGACTCCCTAAAAAGTCTGACCACAAGACAAAGTCAGATTCTTAAAAAATGGAGTTCTTAAGGATTCCTTAAAGAAGGGTAGTAGGAGATGAATCAGTGAGGAGAGAAACCTCTCCACGGGAAGGGAATAGTCTTGGGATCTAGGTAGCAACAGGAGCCAAGGGGTAACATAAACCTTAGACAAAGGAGACTGCCTTGTAATTAAAGCAAATAACTGAACACTTGGCTCAGTACCTTGTTTTAATTCACTCTGTGTCAAATTCTGGATATTGTGTGCTATAACAAAATCTAATTCCAATTTTAAGGCAACAAATAAGAACTGGGGCCCAGTATCTTATAAGCTGTAATTCAGCTAGGCCATGCATCACCTAAATTTAAATTGAAAGCTATATTCTCTATAAATACCACAACTTCTCTTCTTTTTTTATCATTTGTTTTCTTTGACTTTTTAAAATTATTTCAATACTGCCATTGTTGAGTGAAGAGGAAAAGGATTTAAACTCATTTCATCTGACCGAAGGAAAAGACAAGATCAAAGATGGCCAAAGCTTCCCATGTTCAGCATCTTAGGAGTTATTGATAGGCACATAAAGTGCTTACCATCCATGAGAGAGAAGAGGTGAACATCAATCTCATCCTATCCAGAGCTTTCTCTCCCACCAGTCCTTGTTAGCCGGCTCTTCCACATTCTCTGTGAGCCCCATGATCCACATACACCTTGAATGTCCAATTTTGAGAAAGAGATGTCATAACCACTCAAAAAGATGAGCTCAATGTCAGGATTTGATCTTTCAAACAATGAATGATAGGGCCTCAAATATCAGAATTGAAACATTCCATAGAAATGAAAGACAGTTTCCTAAGATAAGGCTAGTCAGCTTTCACAAAAATACCAGTCCCCTTGTCCCTATCCCCCAAAGATCCATACTGATATTCTCATAGATAAAGTCCAAATGTCAGCATTTTTCTGAGCTCCTTGTATATTTTGAACATACAGTTAAAGTGATGAAGAGTCGATATAGTTCAAACTTCTCCGTGCTAAGTATAGGGAGATGAGGTTCACATACAGGAAAAAAATAATATATAAAGTGTCATGGCAGGTTAATCAAGAAAGCTAGAATATAAGTATCGGGTTTCCCTATCCTCTACTTTCTTTCTCTACACTGCTTCTAAATGTAAAGTACCATTGCAGTCCAGAGTTCCTTCTAAGCCTTACAGGGCTTCTATATAGCAGAAAAATCATCACAACCTCTCCCTTCAATTGTCTTCACATACATTTCACACAGCTGCAGACTAGGAGGATTTCTTGGAAATTGTACAGTGATTGCTACGTGTGTGAGATGAAATACTCAGACAAGGAACTCTTAATATCTTAATGCTGAAAAATTTTCATCTGACTTTGAAAAGAGCCTGTCTCTAAATACTTGAATATGCCCAGAGTCTACATAATGATAATTCCGATTTACATTATTATACACTTAACATCATTGCAAATCATTTTGTGATTACAACAAAACAGAAAAGCCGTATTTTTAAATTGGGCACAGCTTCTAAGATAATTCCTTCTGGGAGTAGCAAAGCAAACTAAGAGAATATGAAAGACAAGGATTAAGTTACAAAATGTCCTTCAAAACGGGTATAGAGATATAACCTGAATAACTTGACAAGGACAGCATGTAGAAAGTATGTAGAAATGATCGGTTCTCTGCATTCTGCCCAATATTATGCTATCAAATTTTAATTCATCTATTTCATAAAGATAAAAAATGTTGTATTTACTTTCTGATATACTTTTTAATATACTAATGCATATTTGTATTACTTGTTCTTTTGCCAGTTGTGACAAACAGAATTCTAAAACGACCCCAAGTTCCCTCTTGCAGACATGTTTTCCCCTAGAATGTAAGCAGTGCCTGTGAATAGCACTTAATAGGTAATCTCTGTGTGAGGTGTGTGTGTTCTGAGTCAAAGATCATGCAATTTTTATATATGTATGCACGCAACCTTTAATAGAACAGTGCAAAGGGATTCACCATGTTACGTCAGAGCTCTACAGCTAGAAACTTATGCTGACATCTAAGGACAGTGATTTCTGTTCTCCAGTTGACAACCAGGAAGTAAATTGTAACTTCATTCTTCCAACAGTCTCTATGTACTTGGAAGAAGATATTGAACCCAAGAAATAGTGATGTTTTGCTATATCAAAACCCTGAGTTTGAAGAAGTCTTCTAGCATCTGTTTTTTCTTCTTCTAGCACTTCCCTTTGCGACTCTTCATAAAAATCTAACCTCCAGGTCATGGAAACCCATGACACATAAATAGACACCCCATGTAACGGCTTCAGTTATCCTAACACCAACTGTCAGTCATACCAGTGAGCCACCTCAGATATTCCAGACCCTCTGGACTCCTCGAGTGACTGCCACCTCAACTAATAGAATATGTAGGAAGAGAACTAACTTCTCAGCCACATCCACATAATTACACGCTATTGTAAAACTGATTTTTGTTTTAAACCAGTAAATGTTGTAGTGTACTATGCTAAACTAGAAATTGATTTGGCATGTGCTATGTAAACCATTGTAGACATATGCTCAATGCATTTGTTATGTAGCAACAGATAACCAAAGCACATATGAACGCATGCAACCCTCTCATGGAACAACTAGTATTATCACCTCTGTTTGACAAATGAGGGAAAGACATTCTTAATTAATTAATTGTCCCAAGATCATAATGCTTACGCATGAATGAATTACAATATAAGCTCAGAGTTCCTATTCCTAGTCAAGATTCTGTGATTCTGCTTGTGAATACAAAAATTCTAAAACTCTTAACAAATACAGCATATATAGAGGAGCACATCTTAATTTGTGGTGGAACCACTCCTTCAGCAAGAGATCCTCGTCAAGCACTGCAATACATAGCATAATTCTCTACTCTCAGCTCTTTTATTATTTTTTGGAGGTGGTGTACTGGTAGATTTTAATAATATTGGTAAAGAGCCCAATTCTAAAATGCCCCAGAATACAGAATACAAAACACAAAAAAAAATCTCAGAGACAAAATAAAAACCCATGAAAAAAATAAGAGCATCCTAAGAAAGGTAATAATCTTGAAGCTAAAGAAACCGTTTTATCAAAGGTATTGAGCATGTTTATTAGAAGTTAAGTGAAGCCGGGCGGTGGTGGCGCACGCCTTTAATCCCAGCACTCGGGAGGCAGAGGCAGGCGGATCTCTGTGAGTTCGAGACCAGCCTGGTCTACAAGAGCTAGTTCCAGGACAGGCTCCAAAGCTACAGAGAAACCCTGTCTCGAAAAACAAAAAAAAAAAAGAAAAAAAAAGAAAGAAAGTTAAGTGAAATTAAAAACAAGGAACATAGTGGAGCACCCCCACACACATTGATCAGGAAGATGTTGTCTGTGTGTGGCTGAAGGCACAGCACCAGATACACAAATCAACCTCAGTCTTCAGTGGATCTGGAATGGACCACCTGCAGGTAGACACAAGTCTCTTAACGGGCAGAAATTAATGTACTCTCTGGTTGTAAGATACCCTTGGGGAGTAACTTTATTGGCAAATGGGTCAGGGGTGACATGTTTCCATGCAGCAAGAGAAACAGGATTGGGGGGTGCCCCACACTGCACAGTTCACCACACAGAGGGCTAGGGCTAGGTGGAGTGATAAGCTGCCTCCTCTAAGAATGTTATTACTCGGATAAGGTTAACAGTACTGTGTGACCAACAAACCAATGATAAGAAGCTGGAACCCCAGGGACTCCTACTCTCCAGAGGAATAAGTGTGCCACTGCCCTGTGTGTGGCAGGAAAGCAGAAACCGAGAGGCTAGTCCTGCTTCAGTTGCACTGATTATCTGCCAGGATGCCTTCTCTGGGTAGGTGAGCAAGAGTTGCCCTCAACTCTGCAGCACTTTCCAGCTGCCATCATTGGGTCCTCTGTTTTCCCTAAAGGCATCCTTCTTTCATACCTGTCTGGATGCTGAGTTTGGTGCACTCCTTCCATGGGAACAGTGCAGTGCATACTATAGCCCTTCACATCAGCTGCATCTAGCTCTTTCCAGGTCAGACATTCACATCACTGTATGCCTGCGCAGCCCTAGTAAGAATGCAAAACAAGGATGTAGCACCCATGTGTGGCTGTTGGGATTCTGAGCATGACAGAGAGCTGACACTCGGCTGTAGAGTCACCCTCATCCCGGACAGAAAGGCTATGAAGGTGGAGAGACCTTCACTCCAACCTTGTGGACAGGCCCTCCATTTTCAAATCCAAGTCAACAGCTTAAACAGATGCAGATCCATTTGACAGTAGGGACAGTAAAGAAGATTCAAGGTTTTCTATTCTTTAGATGTCTACGTGCGCTGTGCTGGCTATTGAAAAATTATGTGCAACCTGGAGATGAAAGGCACCAGCAGCTTCTTAGAGGAAGGGAGTCCTATTCTTCTTGGGGATCAACGATAGAACTCACTGAGGCATTGCATCAAAGTCAGTGATGATCTTGCTGTACTTCTTTGTGAATTTCCTGAACGTGACCCCAGCCAGTTTTAACATTAGCCTAGCAGTCATTGTCTCTTCCCTGTCATGGTATTTATCTGACACGAAAATAACTTCTTTCAACCTTCCTGGATGATGAGCTTAGCACATTCATTACATGGGAACAAAGCAAGGCACACACGACAGCCCTTCACATCAATGCTTCGGTTCATGATGGCATTTAACTCGCCATGGCACTCATAAGGATATTTCTGCTGTTCTCCAGGCAACGGGTTATCACTGCATCTATTTGTTCTTCCATTGTACCCCATCCCAACAGCCCTGTCCTCTGTATTCACAATGCAGGCTCTGCCCTCGGAACTCACAGATCCTTGCTTCTTTGTGCTGATAGAAAGACCACTGCCATGAAATCTGCCACGAAATACTCAGGCCATTCCAGACAATCATTCAGGATTTTTGTAAGGAATGTCATGCTGGGCCTAGGAGTCATAGGACTCAGCTTGGAAAGGGCACGCAGTCCTCACAAGTAGCTCAACTGTTCTCTGGGTTCTCAAGCCTCCATCCTACCCACTATGTGGGTGCCAGAAGAGACTCAGGAAACACTGGGGAACACCCTTCCTCCTCGGAGGCAGACGGACGCCCACATGCAGACTGAGCGCAGCAGGAGCTGAGTCCTCTGCTGGAGCCCACTGGCTCTGGCTCTCTGCTCTGCTGAGCTGCAGGCCAAGCTCACCAGTCTGCCTGCCCCTCCCCCAACACACACACCCCTCTCCCCAGGCGCAGCCAGAGGGCTCAAGAGGAAAGTCAGAAGTGAAACTTTTCTCTTGACTATAGACGTAATGCGATCATTTCTTTCAAACACCTATTGCTGTGACTTCCCTGCCACGATGAACTTTAACCTGGAATTGAGAGCAAAGTAAACACTTTCTCCCAACATTGCTTTGGTCAAGATATTTTACCACAGCAACAGGAAAAAAAAACACTAAGAGAAAATATTAAAATAATAAAAATGATAGGAAATCATACATAATAAATTAATTATTGTAGCTGGCTGTTAGAAAAGAAATAAAATAGGAATGAGCACATGCACAAAGGAAATATCAGTGCTACCTGTAAAAGTATACTTTAAGTGCATTAAGAAGTATTTGCAAAGAATCCAACAGTTAGCTAGTGGACTTAGAGAACACACTAATGGAGACAAACAGAGTAGGATGTATCCAGAGATTCAGACAGCATCTTCGAGATGTGTCCACTGGCAGAAAGGAGCTACAGATGTGAGTGGGTGTGAGGACCAGGGAGCCTATTAGGATGGTGGTCTGGGATCTGAAGAGCTATGCATTCAAATATCTGTTACACTTTCCAAATTATAGTAAACACAGTTCACATTTCAGAACTTCAAGTTAGTCACTAAAAATAAAATGGATGTCTGGTCACATCTGCCAACAATTAGAAGAGATATTGGCCCTGACTATAGTTTTGCCTCTGATGAGAAAAGATCTTGGCTCAAACCCCACAGTTCTGCTTCTTTGGCCAGCTGTAGACCATCATGCTATGTCCTCAAAAAAAAAAAAATACTGCTCAGAGAATAGACACCCCAGGCCAACATACACGTTCTATTCCACTTCAGTGGTCTTGATGTAAGCCTCTGTTCCTTCTTACCCCCAAGTTCAGGCTGGACAGGGTTGGGGATGTCAGAGAACAGAGTTGTGACTAAGAAGCTTACCCTTTCACCTGCTCCAACACAGGTTCCTCCGAATCTTATCGAGATTGAGTCTCTTGATATCCAGTTTTCAATAGATCACTCTGAAAACCATGCCTAAGAAAAAAGCCTATCTTTAAAGTGCTTGCCCTGAACCTAGTGATATCTATTTTGTATCTTTCTCCCATCACTTTCATGTTTTCTATATGATGAAAAGAGGGAAAGGTGAAGGGAGCCCAGTGTCCCGTGAGCTGAGAGTGCCACTACTACTCTATACAATGGCATGCCTGTAGTAAACAGAGCTCTGGGCCTACTTTGAGTGTTTGAACACTTGTTTCAATTTTATTTGAGCTCTGCCCATCCTCAGCATTCTTTCAGTGCTGGCAAACTCGGGGCCTTATACATTCTCAGTTAGTGTTCTGCTACCGAACGTGTGCCTCAGACTTGCCCCAGCTGTATTTTATTTTATAATTTTACCACAGAAGAAGTTGAAGTCAATGAGTCGATATTTTCGTAGCACCTACTGTGTACCAAAAACGTCAGCAGTATAACATTGTGAAACTGACCTGGAAGTTGTCCAGAAATCATGAAACTCAAATGCATAAAACAGTAGCAACAAAAGCATCTCTTACTATTTAGTAGAAGGCTAAACAAAAAGCTGAAGACTGTGATCTTTAGTGTGTAACCCAGTGTGTTTCAGTATGTAAGGGGCTTTGTGGAGCACATGATGAATAAAACAAGGGAGTTCTTAGATAGTAATCATCTTTAGAATCAACTAAAGTCTGATTTCCTTTCTACTGGAAAGAGAATTGGATCCATAGAACAGTGCTCAACAGAGCTGAGTCACTATTTTCACTCATTAGATATAAGAACTTCACTTGCCCTATAGGTTTTGGCTAGTATATGAGGGCTTAAAAAACTGACAACATGGGCCAGTGAGCAGGTTGTCCTGGCTAGTTTTATGTCAACTTGATGCAAGCTAGAGTCATCAGAGAGAAGGGAGCCTCAATTGAGAAAATGCCTCCATAGAAATCAGGTTGTAGGCTAGCCTATAAGGAATTTTCTTACTTACTGATTGATGAGAGAGGGACTAGCCCAATGTGGGTGGTGCCATCTGGGGCCAGTGGTCCTGGGTTCTTTAAGAAAGCAGGCTGAGCAAGCCACAGGGAGCAAGCCAGTAAGTAGCACTCCATCATGACCTCTGCATCAGCTCCTGCCTCAGGATCTTGCCCTACTTAGTTCCTGTATTTCCTTCCTTCAGTGATAAACTGTGATATGAAAATGTAAGCCTAATAAACCTTTTTCTCCCCAACTTCCCTTTGTTCATAGTGTTTCATGACAGTAAGAATAACCCTAACGAAGACAGGGACTTAGGGGAAAATTGCTTCCTGTTGGGACCAGTGTTATTCCCCAAGACCAAAATGGTAGAAGGAGAGAAGTGACTGCCCAAAGCTTTCCTCCATCGCCACAATATGCAAAAGCACGTGTGGACCCCCAACATATATAAATACAATTTTAAAAGAATATTTTTTTATAAAGTAGTTCACAGTATAGGCCTTGTCACCCAGTGCATAAAATAGTTCAGATACCAGATCAATATACATTGGTAATTTCCAATTAGAAAATACTCTAGAAAGATATTATTTATAATGTCAACTAAGTCTAAAATAAAAGGTCTAGACACAGTCCTAACAATATATGGTGCACTAATATGGAACAAACACTTGTAAAATTATTTAAGGGTATTTTAATATTTGAATAAGTATAGAGATATTCATTGACATGGAAAGACCAACTCAGTATTAACATAATGGCTGTGCTGTCCAAATTGCTCTTTAAACTTTAAGGGTTTATTTACATAAAATTAATAGGATCATTTTAACTTATTTTAAAGAGAAAATGCATAAATATGGCCAAGAAATTTGGAAATAAAAGTAGCAAAGAAAGATATGTCCTACCAGATATCAAGACTTAAACTGTAATAATTGAAATTTTATAATTGATGCTAAAAATGTTTAATTAATAAACTAAATTAAGAGGATACCTGGAATAGACATTAGAAATAAAGATATAAATAGATGTTAAGTACAAATGCTAATATGAATTGATATATGGCAGAAAAAGTGATATTTCATATTGATATGGAAAGAGTAGTTGAGATTAATTCATAAATTAGAAATACTTAATCATCATTTAAAAAGTATTCTTGAAGGATAGTGATTGTGCATGCCTTTAATCTCAGCACTCAGGAGGCAGAAACAAGCGGATCTCTGAGTTTGAGGACAGCCTAGTCTACAGAGTGAGTTCCAGGACAGGAAGGGCTACACAGAGAAACCCTGTCTCAAAAAACAAAAAAGAAGGAAAGAAAGAGAAATTCTTATCCAATACTATTTGCAAAAGTAATTCCACATTGACTATAAATCCTAATGTAAAAAATATTTATAAATAATTTTATAGGTAAATGCATATAAATTTGGAGAATGAAAGTTCTTAGATAAGATACAAAATGTAGAAATATAAAGATATTTGTGAGCTTAACAGCATTAAAATGGAAAGCTTTTTACAGTAAAAAGTCCAACATAAGCAAAGTAAAACTACTGGCATAGTAAGAGAAAACATTTTCCAAAAATTAATGTGTGGACTAAAACGTAAGCTAACTATACATATTTATACATATTTATGTAAATCAAAAAATTAAAAAATAAACTTAGTCCACTAAGTGTTATGATATATGCATCATTTGTTGAGTTTCTGCTTCTAAGTAATAAAGAGAAACATTCTCACATAGGCATAAAGGAGTATGCATATGGCAGTTAGTTGCATTACTGGAAACAGTCAAAGGGAAATGACAAGACATACCATGGCATGTCTGCTGTATGGCTCAGCAAGTAGCAATTTAAACTGAAGAGTACTAATTTTGTAAAAATCAAAGTCATTCTTCAATTTTTTATTAGAATGTGTTAATTATACCTAATAATGTGCATATTGCCATCTTTTCACATCTACAAATTATACTCTGATCATATTCAGCCCCATTACCTTTTCTTGGCCCCCCTTCTACTCTCACCTTTCCCCTTCTCTTCTTTATATCTTCTACTTATTTATTGGTGACCAAGTGATCGCATCACAGTTACTGACAGGAGCATAGGTGAGGAATTATTTAAAGAAGCACGAGCACTTTCCCAGTGTCTACACAGTGTTAAGCAGAGCTGCTGTGAGTTCCGAAACACCACAGCTTGAAAGGCAGAATTGCCCAGCTCTGCCTCTTCCTCGGGCTCTTGTGTTCTTGCCACTAAAAATAAATTACATTTTTGGCTAACAACTAGTTGTGGAACAGTATTCGTGTTCTGAAATAATTTAAATTTTGAACACTATAAAATAAAGCAATGTATTTGCACACCGTGATTTCATATCATTATAAAAGCAGGTGTCAAAACAGGACTAAAGGAATAAGAGAGTCATTGAAACGCTTAGGCATGATAAAGAGGACGGAAGCAATACTCAAAGCCATACTCAAAACAGTCTTCAGTCTTTATGTAGGTTTGATCCATGGAAGAGAAGAGAGGTACTGAAAATCTGAGAATTCTTCAATCTATCCAATTCAGAGACCACGAGCAAAAGTCCATTGGAGAAATCATCTCTAACACTTCCGGCTTGCTCAGTGTTGGGCTCTGAACATTCTGTAGGAAGCAGGATTTCTATATGTATGATGTCCTGAGCCTATACATACTGCATCTTGGGTTGTCAGTAAACTCTTTTCCCTGATGCAAGTTCTCTTAAAGGGGAAGCTAAATGATTCATCTCCCTATAAACCACTTATCTATAAACATTTATGTCTATCAATGAATGGGGAAAATATGGAAGGATAGTAGTATCTAACAGTTACTGATAAACAATGGTATATCCATACAATAACGTAACACTTAATAAAAAGAAGTGTACAAAGATACACGCAACTTGAACACATCTCACAGAGATAATGCTGATCGTAAGAAGCTTGCCTGAAATGATTGTATTCTGCCCTGTTACACTTGTTTTAAAGTACTCTAAATGGCAAAAATACAATTCCAAAGAAAATGTCAGTAATTTCTACTGTTCTCAGCAAAGCAATGAGGGGGGTGGGAAATAGAAAAAATTACAAATATAATGTAAGGTGAGGGTTAAAGTTCACTTTCTGTACAGATATTCAGTTGTTCTAGAACCACAGAATCATTTGTTGGAAAGGCTTTCTCAACTGAATGGCATCAAAAGTAAATTGTCTGTTAGGTTACTTTGCTCTATATACCTACCCTTCACACCATTAGCAAATTAGCTTTGTTTTTCTAATTTTATTATGTCTTGGAAAACATAGCAAACTGTTTGCATTATTTAAAATCCTGCTGATTGCTTTCTTTGCTGAATACAAACTTTTTCAATTCCGTACAATCCCGTTTGGCCATTCTGCTCTCATTTACTGAGCTATTAGAGGCATATTCCAAAATCCCTGGCCTGTGCCTATGTTGTGAAGTATTTCCCAAAGGTTCTCAGCTCATTTAGAATTGATTTCTGTACAGGAAAGGGGTAGGAGTCAAGTTTCATCTTTTCCATGTGGATATTCAGGTTTTTCATTGGCATTGGTTGAAGATACTGTCTGTCCTCTAAAATGTATATTTTTGGAACTTTGGTTGACAATAAGATGGGTAGAGATGACTGCATTTATTTCTGTGTCCCGTATTATGGTCTATTGTGCTACATGCTTGGTCTGTGACCGTTATTCTCTTCTCTTTCTATGAAATTAACGTTTGTAGCTTTCACATACAAATGAAAACATGCATGCTTTGTATTTCTCTATCTTACTTTGCCAAATATTGTGACTTCCAATTTCCCCCATGTCATAAAATAAATGACAAGATTTCTATTTTTAGGATTATACAATATACCTGTATATGTGTGTATGCATGTATTATCTTTGTTCATTTACCTGTCAGTTAACACCTCAGCTTATTCCATATCTTAGCTGCAGTGAATAGCACTGGGATAAGGACTTTCTCCTTTAGGGGGTTCTTCCTCACTTTGTGACAGACACTTGCATAAGCAAAAAACACAAAAGGATTTAAGCCATAATTTTTCTGTATCATAATGCTATTCCACAAAAGTGGTTTCTCCAGTAGTAAAGTAATAAAAGTGGAACATCCATTCCATGTTGGTCACTCCCTCAAAGTTTAGATTCCTGCCCTACACATAAATGATTTTCTTTGCTACTCAGAAACCTTGGTCTATTGTATTATTTTTCTATGGTTTACTATTATTACTAAAGTAACTGATTTCTTAAAAATCTATTTTTCTATTTAGGAAGCAGTATTAGAATTATGTATCCAAGATTACATAGTTATTATGTGATACAATATGCCCTCAAAAGTAATTGTTTAGCCCTGTCAGAGCAATATTTAAGTATGACTAGTAGTAATACTATATCTCAAAAAGAAAAAAGAAAACTGTCCTTCACACTATACAATAATTTTCCTCCAAGTCAATTCTTTTTTTTAAAGGGGGTATATCAGATATTTATTGTGGAACACTCACAAACAACAAGATAGAGAACTGCCATGATCCTCTGCTCTGTAAGTGCTGGGAGCTGCATTCAGATCTCTGACCACCACCCAAGAGAGAGAGAGCAAGCTTCATATCTGTCCTTATAGTACCTCAGACCATGCCCAAATGGGCCAGGATTCAAAAGGCTATTGGCTGAATGAATTTCCACAACACTCAGTGTCTCCTCCCCTGCTGCCATAATCTGGAGGTTTGGATTAGAGGCAGGGAGCGGGTTTGTGAAGCTGGTGCTGGTTCACCGTTTTTAAATTCTTAAATACAAGACATTGCTACTAAAATTAAGTTTTATCAGGAACTGTCATATTTCTGTAGCAGGCTTTCTTTTCAGTCACCAACAAACTTCCAAATCATGACACTGAGACTTATTAGTTGTGAATGCTCAGCCTTAGCTTATGCTTGCCCCACTGGCTCTTATAACTTACTTTAACTTGTTTCTCTTCATTTACATTTTGCCTTGGGGCTTATACCTTTCTTTCACTCTTTATGTCTTACTCTGTGTCTGGCTGGCTGCCAGCTGCCTGGCTGAGTGCCCACAGACATCTTCTCCTTCTCCTGGTTCTCTCTTCTCTCTCCTTCATCTAATCTAGATTTCTTCTCCTACCTATTCTGTCTACACACCAGCCCCAACTATCCCTCTACTGCCTAGCTATTGGCCATTCACCTTTTTATTAGGCTAATCAGGTGTCTTAGGCAGACAAAGCAGCAAATAGCTACATTGTTTTTGTTTGTTTGTTTTTAATTGATTTTATTGACCTCTACATTTTTCCCTGCTCGCCTCCCTGCCACTCCCCTCCCCTTCAGTCCTTTCCCATGCACCAAATTTACTCAGGTGATCTTGTCTTTTTCTACTTCCCATGTAGATTAGATCCATGTATGTCTCTCTTAGGGTCCTCATTTTTGTCTAGGTTCTCTGGGGTTGTGAATTGTAGGCTGGTTTTCTTTGCTTTATGTTTAAAAACCACTTGTGAGTGAGTACATATGATAATTGTCTTTCATGTCTTGGTTATTTCACTCAAAATGATCTTTTCTAGCTCTATCCATTTTCCTGAAAAATTCAAGATGTTATTTTTTTTCTGCTGTGTAGTACTCCATTGTGTAAATGTACCACATTTTCCTAATCCATTCTTCGGTCGAGGGGCATTTAGGTTGTTTCCAGGTTCTGGCTATGACAAACGATATTGCTATGAACATAGTTGAGCACATGTCCTTGTGGCATGGTTTAGCATCCTTTGGATATATACCCAAAAGTGGTATTACTGGGTCTTGAGGAAGGTTGTTTCCTAATTTTCTGAGAAATCGCCACATTGACATCCAAAGGGGCTGTACCAGCTTGCATTCCCACCAACAATGCAGAAGTGTTCCGTTTTCCCCACAGCCTCTCCAGCATAAGTTGTCATCAGTGTTTTTGATCTTGGTCATTCTTACAGGTGTAAGATGGAATCTCAGAGTTATTTTAATTTGCATTTCTTTGATGGCTAAGGATGTTGAGCATTTCCTTAAGTGTCTTTCAGCCTTTTTAGATTCCTCTATTGAGAATTCTCTATTTAGGTCTGTACTCCATGTTTTTGTTGGATTATTTGTTCTTTTGATGACCAATTTCTTGAGTTCTTTGTATATTTTGGAGATCAGACCTCTGTCTGATGTGGGGGTTGGTGAAGACCGTTTCCCATTCTGTAGGCTGTCGTTTTGTCTTGTTGACCATGTCCTTTGCTTTACAGAAGCGTTTCAGTTTCAGGAGGTCCCATTTATTAATTGTTTCTCTCAGCGTCTGTGCTGCTGGTGTTATATTTAGGACGTGGTCTCTTGTGATCTGCCCTTATTTTAAATACTATTGTAAGAGCAACTATTGTGCTTCATTTATTTTAAGTGACTTTCAAGCCTCGCTTTTTTCAGGTTTACAGCTTTCTCTTTAAGGAAACATATACTTACCTTCCTTGGGAACCAGTTCCTCCACTTTCTCTGTTAGAAAACCAAGTAGAAACAAGCAAAGAAACCGTAAGAGTCCACATATACTGGGAAAGCTGAAGTTTCCTTTTCTCTGTGAGATCTAACCTAATTCAACAGAAAGATTTGATCCCAAGTCTCACTTTTCTTCGCACAGCTCCCTTGGCACAGATTCCTTTCTGATACCTTATAGGGCAAACAAATACTTAATAAGGTTTTGTGTCTTTCTTCCTTCTCTAATTCATTTATTCTAAAATCAAAATCAATAAGGACATTTAAAAGCAACTGTTTCTTCCTGAGATCATTTCCAAGGGTGAGGACACACCCACTTCTCTCCCTTAGACGAAACCATTGATAGCATACGCTTACATATTTCTGAATCACTAAAGATAAAATTCCCAGTAGCAAGTCCCTGCTCTCGGAACCTTAAAAGGCCATCTTCCTCAAATGAGTACCATGCTAGGTGTCTTAGTTTCATTTCCATGAAAATGAAATGATAAAGGAGAAAACATTTATTTCTTTTATCTCACAGTCCCACGTTATAGTCTCTTGCTGTGGGGAAGGGACAGTGGCAAAAGCTTGAAAAACACTAATCGTATCACATCCATAGCCATGAAGAGGAAGGAATTCGTGCATGTGTGCTAGTACTCAGCTGGATTTCTATATTTGTATACGTTTCAGGGTATCTTGCCTATGGAATACTAAACACAATGGGCAGATTTTTTCACTTCAATGAACCATAATCAAGCTAATACATCCAAATATGCCCATTGGCCAACATGGGTAGAAGTATTTTTTGTCTAGATTATATGTCATTATATAAAGTGGGAATAATGAAACTGCCCACCATTACTGAGTTGGAGTATATCTGTGTCTTTAAGTCCAGGTTTATAAAATTGAGTGTACTGGTGATTGGTACATGTATGTTCAGGATTGTAACATGTTCTTGGTTCATCTTTTCCCTGAATATAATGAAGTATCATTTCTTTATCTTTTTTGATTACTTTTCCTTTGAAGTACATTTTTGCCAGACTGCAGCACACACTTTGATGTGGTACCTATCTTTGAAGATGAACTTCTTGTAGACACAGAAAAAAGGATTGTTTCTTAACTTATTCAGCCATCCTGTGTCTTTTGATTGGATAATTGAGGCCATTAATATTCAAATATACTATTGAAATTACTGTGTATCACTGCTTGGTTTTATGTCAATTTGACCCAAGCTATAGTCATTTTGGAAGTGGGAACTTCAATCGATAAAATGATCCCACCAGATTAGCCTGTGAACAAGTCTGTGGTGTAGTTTCTTAACTGATGATTGATGTAGAAGAGTCAAGATCACTGTGTGTGTGGTACCATTTCTGGGCAGGGGGACTTGGACAGTAAAAGAAAAGAAGCTAGGTAAGGCATGAGGAGCAAGCCAGTAAGCAGCACTCCTCCATGGCCTTTGAAAGAGTTGCTGCCTCAGGTTCCTGTCCTGCTTGGGTTCTTGTCCTGATTTCCCTCCAAATGGACTGTTTCCTAGAGGTGTGAACTGAAAAAAAAAAACTCTTTTCCAATGTTGCTTTTGGTTATGGTGCTTCATCACAACAGTAAAAACCCAAGCTAAGTGCATGTGAATTGCTGTCATGATGCTCTTGGTTTTTCCTTGCTATTTGTGTTTTTAGTCCTACCTTGTGCTTCACTAATTACAAGTCATTTTCCCTACCATTCCTTAGATTTGATTATTTTTCTCTTCAGTCCAAAGTATTGTTTCCAGTATTCTCTGTAGGGCTTGAGGTTCTGGTGAGTGTGAATTATTTTAGCTTTTTTATGTGATATAAAAGTTTCCTTTCTCCTTCAATTATGATGGAAAAATTTGCTAGATATCATTGTCCAGATTGCCATCCATGATCTTTTAGACAGTAAAGTATATTTTTTCAGACTCTACTCGCTTTTAAAGTTTCCTTTGACAAATCAGCTGTTACTCTGATAGGCTTCCCTTTATATGTGACTTAAGATTTTTCCCTTGAAGCTTTCAGTAACCCCATGTGAAATTAGTAAGAAAATAGCTGAAGCTAGAAGGTATTATACTGACTGAAATAACTCAGGCACCCCAAATGACAACCAGAATATTTGCTCTTATTTGTGCACCTCTATTCTATATCTTTAGATGTGAGTATATAACCTAGAGTAACCATGGAAACAAGGAAAGTAAAAAGGACCATGGTTGGGGGGGCTCTGAAGAAAGGACAGTAAGACACAAGTACAATGAATGGAAAAATAGAAGGACTTGTATAGGAAGGGGAGAGGGAAGACAATAGAGAGAGAGAGGTAAGGAAGAAGAGGGATAAATAATACTAATGATTCTGAAAAAGTCATACAGCAACATTATCTTTTCTTAAAAACACATATATAATATACATGCT
Source organism: Arvicola amphibius (assembly GCF_903992535.2). Taxonomy (NCBI): domain Eukaryota; kingdom Metazoa; phylum Chordata; class Mammalia; order Rodentia; family Cricetidae; genus Arvicola; species Arvicola amphibius. The sequence continues at coordinate 56,697,437 of NC_052065.1, forward strand.
TTGTATATGTTATGCCTAAACATACTCACACACCCATACACATACACAGAGAGTGGTAAAGGAGTTTGAGTGAAGTTATGTCACTTGTATTGACAATGCTGCCTCAAAGAGTCATAGACTAAAAAATTCCTGATGCTAAGCTTGGAAAACCTCTCTTCTAGTTGTTTGCCAGAAGATTTGAAAAATCTCTCAAAATAATATAGGCTATTGCTATTGCCTTTGATTTCCTCCTATTTGTTTATAAAGATAACACACTTCAGACACAGGTCTTGGAAGAATTAAGCTAGACGTAACTGGGAAGCCTCTTCCCTATGGACTAGCTAGCTCTCATAGTATCTGAAGTTTCTTTGCAAGCTGCCAAGAGGAAAAAGCCTTCAGTATCCTACCAGTTGTATAGCTTATGAACCCCAACAATGACCAGGATGACAAAATATATTCAAGGTTGCAATAGTTGCACTTCTGTCTTGAGGGTAATCAACAGCTGTCTAATTGGACTTAAGGTCTGTTCAACAGGAAGGAATTCTTGCCTGGTACTGTAAACCTAGCTCACTATCCCTGGCCAGTGAAATCATGTATCCTAGAGGAAAACCTACTACTGCCACTTTCCTTCTATACGTTCTAGCTGCATTCTAAATACTTAGCCTTATACCCACAGGTAAATGTAGTGCCCATCCCTCACCAAATAGGATTATTTTTAGGGAGTAGGAGACCTTTATAGAAATCCACAACTGGTCAAATTGCAGAAAAAAAAAACTGATCATTGGCCACACAGCCCTAATTAATGAATACATTCTCAACACCTTGTAGTGAGCAGCAGCGGGCAGGCCTGCTTTTCGTCCTGCCCGGATCCCACATGGCTAGCTTTACACGTGAAATAACAACACACAAATTGTATTCTTTTAAACACTGCTTGGCCCATTAGTTCCAGCCTCTTATTAGCTAGTTCTCACATCTCTTGCTTTAACCCATATCTAATAATCTATGTAACACCACGAGTGGTGTCTTACCCGGAGAGATTCAGCATGTCTGATCTGGTGGCTGGCTTCATGGCAACCAGTTGCAGAGGCAGGGCAATTGTCTGAGCCATCTACCTCACTTCCTTCTTCCTGTTCTGTCTACTCCACCCACCTATGTTCTAACCTATTAGGCCAAGCAGTTTTCTTTATTAATTAACCAATGAAATCAACAGATTGATAGAAGACCTGCCTCAATCATTTCCCCTTTTTCTGTTAAAAAAAAGGCTTTAACTTTAACATAGTAAAATTACTTTATCTTTTATCATAACTAAGGAAATCTATAGCTATCTATCAATTCTTCAACTCCATCAAAGATTCCAGAAGGATATAATATTACCTAAGTAAATAAGAAGTAAGCAACTTACAAAACTCTAGACAGCCCGCCGTTCCATCTACAACACCTGCACCTAAGGCTCTGGGAACATCTCAGAACAGGGGTAAGAAAAACTGTCATAGCCAAAAGACAGGGATGGTCTGCTAGCAGAGTGAGTCTTCTATATCTTCGATATATGACAAGGCAACTGAACCCGTGAAATCTCAACAATATAGTCACTAAAGAAGACATGCAGAGTGGTAGCACCAGTTGATATGTCGAGGGTGGGAGAAATCTCACAAGTTCCTACTCCTAGATGAAGCACTACAGTCAATGACTGCTAAGACAGGAAGAATCATCTCTGAATACGAGCCATCTGCTAGGTTATTCATCACAAATGGTAAAGCCTAAACACATACACCTATGAGCAACAGCAAATAGAAATATATACATATTTATATAAATAATATATATGCATATATACAAAGAGATGGGGGTATCATGAATTTGGGAAGGGGGGAAAGATATGGGTGTAGTTGGAGGGGACCAGGAGGAGTTGAAATGATATAAATCAGTATTCATATATGAAATTCTCAAAAATACTTTAAAGTTTAAAAAATACTCTCCTTTGATTAAAATTCCTATGTTTCTACTTGCTGAATTATCCATTTGGTCCATTCCTTCCTATTCCCATAGACTTCTATCTAGACTATTCTATTGTCTTGTTGTTGAAACCAAAGGTGAAGCCTTCAATTCTTATAGGTCATTTTCCCAATCTGTCCTTGACATAGTTCCAGTAGTTTTTATATAACACAGATCTATTACATGCCTCTTCTTAAGGATCTCAAAAATTCACCCACTGCCATTATAAAGAAGTCCAAACACAGAGAGAACTATGGGGAACTTCATATACCAGCTACTAACTTACACAGAAAGCCTTAGACTTGGAGTCATCTTTGCCTGTTTTCTTTTCTTTATTCACCAAAATAATGAATAAGATAGACTTCTTTACGGTGGCATTCTGTAACATATACTAAAATTGTGTACTTTAACACACATTTACAGTTGCTGCCTTTTGTGTATTCACCAAGATCCCTGTCACTTAGATTATTTCAATGCCTTCCCAATGGGTCTCTCTAATTTACTCTTCCCCTTGATAGACTGTTCTACACAAAAAATCATAGTAGTCTCTAAATTTTTACTTTAAAACCCTGTCTCGAAAAACCAAAAAAAAAAATTATTTATTTACTTAAGGTGACATATATGTCTCATATACACAAGGAGGTGACTGGATAATATGAAGGAGTCACTTCTTTTCTGCCACCATGTGGGTCCCAGTAAACAAGCTCAGGGTATCAGACTTGACAGCAGGTGACTATCTGTTGAGTCATCTTACTCGTCCATTGGTCTTTTTTTAAAACTGCAAACCAGGTAATTCTCTCTATCTAGTGCCTAAAATCCCTATAAATATTTTCTATTTCATTTATATAGAAAAGCATGAAAGACCCCAAATAATTTATCATTTTATCACTTCATCATCATAATTTTTCAATTTACACCTTCATCCTCTTCCTCATCATCTCTCTCTATGCACATATATAATCTCTCTGCTGCCACACAAATATTCTGCAAATACACCAAGTTTCATATTATTTCAGGACTTTCCTAATCAGGTCCCTCTATTCAGAATGTTTTTCAATAACTTCAATCTTCTTAATAACTAAGGACTGATTTCTTATTATTAAATCCCAGCTGAAATGCCAATTACTCTGACATATCTTTTTCAACAACCCAACCACTCAGTTTATTTTATTTTATCAAGTTCTAATTTCCCACCTTAGAATTTGCCCTAGGTAGTTAAACCATTCTCCTATAAGTACAAGAGTACTTTGTGTGGTTTTGTTTTGTGTTTCTGCCCTGGGCCTTTTAAATTGAGCTACACTGTTTACCTATCATGTACTCCTACAAAAGCATAAAGCAAATAATGAGCCCAATGTCTGCTAGAACCACTCTAGTAATTCTCAGCATTAGCAATCAATTTCTATAACCTCAGAGATCACGCTGCCTTCCAAACAAGCTTCTTTTTCTTTTTTCAGGCGGGTTACTTACAAAGGTTTAACTTTAGATAGATTATCTCAGGACATGGCAACATCAAAGTGATTAATAATGTATATAATAAGCTGGGATCTTGAAATATTTCTATCTTTTGCATTTAATTTTATGATCAGACTAACTGAGTTCAAATCTTGGCTCTGTCACTAAGTAGCTGTATACCTTTGGCGAAGTGATTTAAACTCCCTTGGCCTCTATATACTCATCTATAATATGTAATTTCTATAGAAAAACAAAGTTGAATTCACATTAATATGGACATCTATTATAAGTGTTTTCTCCTCTCAAATTAACCACTGTGTGAAAGGTTCTCTATATTTAGTATCTGTACCTGGTTACAGTTATTGCAACTCTTGCTCTTCTCCAAGGGGCTGTTTTCTTTTTTCAGTTATTTTAAATTTATTTAAAATGATATATAAAACATAGAAGTTGTATATGTGATGTTTTGATGCACGTATAGGCCATGTAATATTTAAATTGGAATATTGTTGTGTTACACTGTTCCTGGGGCACACATGAACAAAGTTCTACCCACCCAGATATGGAACCAACAATAGACCAAAGTAAGGATACCACCAAAGTCTGACTTGGTGAAACAATAAGTTTTATTAAGGTTACTTACAGGACTATGAATGAAGGGGTTACTTATAGAAGCAGATATTTCTCAAAGACAGCTGCATCACAAAAACCAAGCCCAGCATGGGCACAGCTCATGAAAGCTGAAAACCTGAAGTGCACTACAATAGCTAATGGCCATTCAACAGATTGGAGAGTGTCTTTTCTGGGTATCTCAATTGGTCTGAGCTTCTTCCAGGCAACTTGTGTGATCTGAGAGGCCCTTCAGTAGTCCTTACTGCTTATATAAGCTTATGGATGGAGGGTCCTTGTAAACTTTGTCAGTTTCAAGGACTTCCTGGAACTTTTGAGTTGTTTACTTCCCGAGTTTAATTAGTTTCCCTGTAGCATGAAAATTTCACCTTCCTTTAGAACATATTGTTTCTTAAGAGAGCTTACATCCAAGATGAAATATTTTATCTGGAAAGAAACTGCTACATGATAGTTAACCATATCTATCCTATCAAATATTCATCATATTTTTACAGTGAGAACTCTGAAAATATTTTCTTCTACTTGCTTTGAAAGTGTACATTGTTGATTTATTGAGCCCTAACCCCTACTCTTCTAATCACATTTTTGAACGATAGGTTGGAACAATAATTATCCTATATTACATATAGAAACCAGTGGGTTGCCCTCATAATCTCTCAATAAGACCAGACAATTATACTGTCAGCTCGCATGCAATATGAAGAATGCCTACAGGTGATTCTGTCTACCTTTCTTTGTACTGATTCTTCAGGCTTATATATGTTTATATAGTTACATGATAGATAGATCACGTAGACCTACAAATACTACAGGTTATTAGCATTGCTTTTTGTTTACCTCCAGAACTGGATAGCAAGACCCTACCTAAATGGAAAACGTTGTACACACGAGTCCAAGAATATGAAAATCAAGCTGGTACTCATCTAGAAGATTCATCCACACTGGCTAGCTTTCATCGTGCTTGAAGGTGCTATACATGCATTCTAATGAAGGAGAAAAGTAATAATCAATCTTACCCAGCTGTGAGCCTAAGATCTACAATAATGACTGGCCTGGGAAGACAAGCCCACTAGTACATGAGTGGCATGAAAGCCATGGGAGTAACCAATCATTTTCTGATTGGATTTAAGGCCCAATCCATCAAATGTAACTCATACTAGACACCATTATCAGTGCCAAGAACCCGTGGTAAAAACAAGTCATAGGCTGTAGGGGATACCCTATTATTATTATTCTGCTAAATAGATATAGTATCAAACTGACTTCTAATAACTGACTCATAGAATAGAGCATCTCTCAACACTCAACAGAGAGGCTTCTTTATGCAATAGATGCTGATGAGCACAAAGACTCATAACTGAGGAATACTCACCCTTAAACAGAATATCTGAATGACATCCCTCTTCCCAGGGCCCATTGATCATTACATAAGAGAGACTAGAAAGATTTCAAGAGCCAGAGGTAGTGGATGTCCATAAAGAAACTGTTTTCTAGACATAGCCAGACAGTTTCTCATATGAACTAGCAGAAGATATGACTGCATATATAAAGAGTTGTGTAAGCTCAAGACAGATAAAAATCCCACCATGGAGAGGTGAGGTGATCATGAAGTTTCAACTCTAGCTGAGGAGCTATTGGCAACTAATAGATGCAAAGAGGAGGAAAATCAGTTTACTTTAAGGGTGTAAACCTTGATAAGTTGACCATTCTCCAGTGGAAGGCCACACTGAGTGTGTAAGTAACACAAATTATGCTTCACAGTTAAGAGAGAGAGAGAGAGAGAGAGAGAGAGAGAGAGAGAGAGAGAGAGAGAGAGGACAAAGCTGGGTTAGTAAGGAAGGATGGATGGATCTGGGAAACATGGGGGGGTAATACATTGTATGAAATTCTCAAAGAACTAATAAAAAAGAGAGACAATGTCTTAAATACCGAGAGGCTTCTAGCATTGCAGAGCAATTCAAGTATGGTAAAATAGGGTGCTTGTCTTGAAGAAGACACTCATGTTGTTTAAGAAGTAACCTTCTTGCAGGCTTTCCTGATTTCTGTGTGCTCACAATATCAAATAAAAGTTTATCAAAACAACAAATTCATTCTTGCTATGGTTTGGATATTGTTTAGATGTTCCTCAAAGATCCACATTAAAGTTTAGATCCCAGGGATGACTAAAAATTCAAGAGGTTGGGCCTGAACCAGTGACCTCTGTTGGAGCAGGCCTGAGGGAGCAAACTTCACTGGAGCAGGTACAAGTGAGCAACCGCTGAGGGAGTAGGCCAGAGCCTGAGATTTCTGTGGGTCCGGATTTGAGTCTAGGAGCTCCAAGGGAGTAGGCCTGAGCCAGAGAATTCTGTGGGATCTAGCCCAAGCCAGGAACCTCCATAGGAGCCGGCCCAAGCCAGGAAGAAAACACTGAGGGAGCAGGCCCAGGCCAGGGGTATCTATGGAAACAGGCCTGAGCCAGTGACCTCCACCAGAGCAGGCTTGAGGCAGCACACTCCACAGGAGTAGGTACAGGGGAGTGACTTAAGAGGGAGCAGGCGTGAGTCAGAGACCTCTGCAGGACTAGAAGCCCGTACAAGGGAGACAATGCTGAGGGAGCAGGCCCAAACCAGAGACCTCTGCCAGACCAGGAATGAATCAGTGACCTCTAAAATAGCAAGCATGAGACAGTGACATCCCACAGAGCACGCACAATCCAACAACTTCCACCTGAGCAGACCTGAGCCAGCAACCTCTGCCAAAGCAGGCCTAAGTCAGCAACCTCAGCAGAAAGAGCCTCAAGCAAGTAATCTCTATAGGAGAAGGTCCAAATGACCCCTGGTATTGCAGATTGACCCCTGGGAGCACTGAGCGACCTGCAGGAATATGGAGTGACCAACAGGTTGACTAGAACTATGGCCCTGACTGCATCACGAGGAGAAACAATCTGAGCCTTGGAAGATTAATTGCCAGAGACACAGACAACCCCAACTATACCAATCAGAGGAAAAGATGAGTAGACAAGGTAAAAAAGACACATAACACCAAAAAGAGCAACATGACACTAGTATAAACTAGTGGCCCTACAACACCAAGACTTGAACAACCAAATATAGAGAAAGCAGAAGAAAATGACCTAAAAAATAACTTCAGGAGAATGTTTGAGGCCCTTAAAGAGGAAATGAAAAATTCCCTCAAAGAGATAGAAGAAATGACAAATAAAAAATGGAAGGTATCAACAAATCCCTTAAGAAAGCCAAGAAAAAGCAATCAAACATATGAAAGAAACAATTCAAGACTAGAAAATTGAAATAGAGACAATAAAGAATATATAAGCCAAGGGAAGTATAGAAATGGAAATCATGAGAAAATGATCAGGAACCAAAAATGCAAGCTTAAACAGCAGAATACAAGAGATGGAAGAGAGTATCTCAAGCGCTGAAGACACAATAGAGGAAATAGACTCATCAGCCAAAGAAAACATTAAATCTAACAAAAGCTTAACACAAAATATCCAGTAAATATGGGACACCACGAAAAGACCAAACCTAAGAATAATAGGAGAAGGAGGAGAAGGTCAACTTAAAAGCACAGAAAATGTAATTAACTAAATCATAGAAGAAAACTTTCCCAACCTAAAGAAAGATATGCCTATGAATGTACAAGAAGCTTACAGAACACCAAATAAACTGGATCAAAAAGTCCCTTCACCATATAATAATCAACAAACTAAACATACAGAATAAAGAAAAAATATTAAAAGCTATAAAGGAAAAGAGCCAAGTAACATATAAAGGCAGACCTATCCAAATTACATCTGACTTCTCAATGGAAACAATAAAAGTCAGAAGGTCCTGGTCAAGTGTTATACAGACATTAAGAGACTACAGATGCCAGCCCAGACTACAATAGCCAGTAGAACTTTTAATCGCTATAGATAGACAAAACAAGATATTTCATGACTGAACCAGATTCAACCAATACCTAACCACAAATCCAGCCCTACACAAAGTACTAGAAGGAAAACTCCAACCACAGGAAGTTGGCTACACCAACAAAAGCACAGAAAATTGATGATCTCACCACAGCAAATACTAAAGAAGGGGAAAACACACATGATAATATCACCAACAATTAAAACTAAAATAACAAAACCAGGCAATCACTGGTCATTAATATCCTTTAGTATAAATGGACTCAATTCACCTATAAAAAGACACAGGCTAACAGATTGGATACGAAAACAGAATCCATCCTTCTGCTGCATACAAGAAATGCACCTTAACCTCAAAGATAAACATTGCCTCAGAGTAAAGGGTTGGGAAATTTTTTTTAAAATCAAATAGACCTAAGAAACAAGGTGGTGTAGCTATCTAACAAAATAGGCTTCAAACTAAAATCAACCAAAAGCAGACAAAGAAGGACATTTTCTATTAGTCAAAGGAAAAATCCATCAAGAGGAAAGCTCAATAATGAATATCTATGCCCCAAATACAAGGGCACCCTCATATGTAAAAGAAGCACTTCTAAAGCTTAAACCACATATTAAACCACACACAATAATAGTGGGAGACTTCAATACCCCACTCTCACCACTGACCAGGACTGCAAGACAGAAATTTAACAGAGAAACAAGGGATCTAACAGATGTTATGACACAAATGGACGTAACAGACATCTATAGAACATTCCATCCAAACAGAAAAGAATATACATTCTTCTCAGCAGCTTATGGAACCTTCTCAAAAACTGACCACATACTAGGTAACAAAGCAAACCTTAACAGATACAGAAAAATTGAAATAACCACATGTATCTTATTGGATCACCTTGGCTTAAAATTAAAATTCAACAGCAACACTAATTTCAGAAAGCCCACAAACACATGGAAATTAAACAATGCTCACCTGAATCATCAGTGGTTCAAGGAAGAAATAAAGGGTGAAATTAAAGACTTCTTAAAATTCAATGAAAATGATCTCACAGGGGGCTGGAGAGATGGCTCAGAGGTTAAGAGCATTGCCTGCTCTTCCAAAGGTCCTGAGTTTAATTCCCAGCAACCACATGGTAGCTCTCAACCATCTATAATGGGGTCTGGTGCCCTCTTCTGGCCTGCAGGCATACACACAGACAGAATATTGTATACATAATAAATAAATAAATATTTTAAAAAATGATCTCACAACATACCCAAATTTATGGGCCACAATGAAAGCACTGCTAAGAGGCAAGTTCATAGCACTAAATACCTACATAAAGAAGCAGGAAAAAACCCACATTAGTTATTTAACAGAACATTTGAAAACTTTAGAACAAAAAGAAGCAAACTAACCCGAGGACTACATGAAAGGAAATAATCAAATTGAGAGCTGAAATCAACAAAATAGAAACAAAGAAAACAATATAAAGAATCAATGAGACAAAAGAGTTTGTTCTTCAGGAAGATCAACAAAATCAACAAACCTTTATCCAAATGAACCAAAAGGCAGAGAGAGAATATACAAATTAACAAAATCTGAAATGAAAAGGGGGACATAACAACAGACACGGATTAAATCCTGAGAATCATTAGGTAATATTTCTAAAACCTATACTTCACAAAATTGGAACAATTAAAGGAAATGGACAACTTTCTGGATAAATATCACTTACCAAAATAAAATCAAGACCAGATAAGCAAATTAAATAGACCTATAACTGCTAAAGAAATAGAAACAGTCATCAAAAGTCTCCCAACCAAAAAAAGCTTAGTAACAGTTGGTTTTAGCTCAACGTTTTATAATATTTTTAAAGAAAAACTAATACCAATACTCCTCAAATTATTCTACACAATAGAAATAGGAGGAGTATTGCTAAACTCTTTTTATGAAGCTACAATTACCCTGATATCCAAACCACATAAAGACATTACTAAGAAAGGGAATTGCAGACCAGTCTCACTCATGAACGTTGATGCTGAAATACTGGCACATCAGAACCATCATCCATCACGATCAAGTCAACTTTATCCCAGAGATGCAGGGATGATTCAATTTACATTAATCTATTAATGTAATAATCCACCATATAAACAAACTGAAAAATAAAAACCACATGATCCTCTCATTAGATGTTAAAAAAGACTTCAACAAAATACAACATCCCTTCATGATAAAGGTCTTGGAGAAAGCAAGGATACAAGGGACATACCTAAACATAATAAAGGCAATATACAGCAAGCCAACAGCCAACATCAAACTAAATGGAGACAAAGTCACAGTGCTCCCACTGAAATCAGGAACAAGACAGGTTGTCCACTCTCTTCAGAGTTATTCAATATAGTTCTTGAGGTCCTAACTAGAGCAATAAGACAACAAAAGGAGATCAAGGAAATACGAATTGGAAAAGAAGAAGTCAAACTCTCACTATTTGCTGATGATACGTTAGTTTACATAAGTGACTCCATAAATTCTACCAAGGAATGTCTACAACTCATAAACACTTTCCGTATTGTAGCAGGATACAAGATTAACTCAAAAAAAAGTAGCCCTCCTTTACACAGATGATAAATGACTGAGAAAGAAATCAGAGAAACATCACTCTTTACAATAGCCACAAATAACATAAAATATCTTGGAGTAACTCTACCCAAACAAGAAAAAACCTGTACGACAAGAACTTTAAATCTTTGAAGAAAGAAATTGAAGGAGACACCAAAAAATGGAAGGATCTCCCATGCTCTTGGGTAGGCAAAATTAACACAGTAAAAATGGCATTCTTACCAAAAGCATTCTACAGATTCAAAGCAATGCTCAGCAAAATCCCAGCAAAAGTCTTCAAAGACCTCGAAAGAACAATACGCAATGTCATTTAGAAGGGCAAAGAACCCAGGATAGCCAAAACAATCCTGTACAATAAAAGAACTTCTGGAGGCATTACAATCTCTGACTTCAAACTATACTACAGAGCTACAATACTGAGAACAGCCTGGTATTGGCATAAAAACAGACAGGAGGACCAATGGAACAGAACTGAAAACCCAGATATTAAACCACATACCTTCAAACACCTAATTTTTGACAAAGGAGCTAAAAATATAAAATGGAAAAAGAAAGCATATTCAACAAATGATGCTGGTATAACTGGATATCAACGTGTAGAAGAATGAAATAGACCCATATCTATAACCATCCACAAAACTCAAGTCCAAATGGATCAAAGACCTCAACATAAAATCAACCATACTGAACATCATAGAAAAGAAAGTGGGAAGTACACTTGACTACATTGGCATGGTAGACCACTTCCTAAATATAACCCCAGTAACACAGACACTGAGAGAAACAATTAATAATTGGGATTTCCTTAAGCTGAGAAGCTTCTGTAAAGCGAAGGACACTGTCAACAAGACAATATGGCAGCCTACACAATGGGAAAAGATCTTCACTAACCCCACATCAGACAGAGGTCCGATCTTCAAAATATATAAAGAACTAAAGAAATTGGTCATCAAAGAAACAAATAATCCAATAAAAGCATGGAGTACAGACCTAAACAGAGAACTCTCAACAGAGGAATCTAAAATGGCTGAAAGACACTTACGAAAATGCTCAACATCCTTAGCCATCAGAGAAATGCAAATCAAAACAACTCTGAGATTCCATGTTACACCTAGAAGAATAACCAAGAAAACACTGATGACAACTTATGCTGGAGAGGATGTGGAGTAAAGGGAACACTCCTCCATTGCTGGTGGGAGTGCAAACTGGTACAACTGCTTTGGTTATCAGTATGGCAATTTCTCAGAAAATTAGTAAACAATCTACCTCAAGGCCCAGCAATACCACTTTGGGGTATATATCCAAAGGATGCTCAATCGTGCCACAAGGACATGTGCTCAACTATTTTCATAGCAGCTTTGTTTGTCATTGCCAGAACCTGGAAACAACCTAAATGCCCCTTGACCAAAGAATGGATAGGGAAAATGTGGCATATTTACACATGGAGTACTATGCAGCAGAAAAAAAATAATGACATCTTGAGATTTGCATCATATTGAGTGAGGTAACCCAGACCCAGAAAGACAAATATCATATGTACTCACTCATAAGAGGCTTTTAGACATAAAGCAAAGAAAACCAGCCTACAATTCACAGTCCCAGAGATCCTAGACAATAATGAGGACCCTAAGAGAGACATACATGGATCTAATCTACATGGGAAGTAGAAAAAGACAAGATATCCTGAGTAAATTGGGAACATGGGAACCATCGGGGAGGTTAGAAGGGGAGAGTGGAGAAGGGATGGGAGCAGAAAAAAATAAGATATCTCAAGAAGCTGAACCTAGTCAGAAATTGGTAGTAGGACATCATTCCCCAGCAACCTCAAGGTAGTTCTCAGGATTGGTTTGTTATAGAAGCAAGCCTAGAGAATACGAAAAAATAAATTCTTATTTTCTCAGAATTTGTTGTGAAAATATCTACCTGCTATCTCCTATGGCCCTAATGACAAACCAAGTTACAACTTATGAACAGGTTACCTCAGGGATCAATAAGTGTATTGTGGTTACTTCCAGAGCATAAGTGAGGAAATTCTGACAAGAATTTGGATGACCCAAAAGTAGCCACTCTAGAAAGCCCCCACCCAACTTGGATGATGGCTTCTCACCTGGATATGTAGATGTAATTCCCTTCCCCTAGTCTTCTCAAGCCTATATACTCTAGCTTCTCATAGAGTCCCTGAGGCCATGAACAATTAGGGTAGAATGCATGCATATGGCTGGGAGGAATGGCAGGAAATTCAATTGAGGATCCAATGACCCTAGCATGTCAACAGTATATAGACAGACTTGCAAGTAGGCACATTTAATCTAATGAAGATGATGACAGTTTGGCTCAGATAATAGTGCCTTACAACAGACTTTCTTCTGGCTGTGTGGCCACTGGCTTCTGCACAGGCATCTATCCAAATGTGATGCCATCCACTGACCTCACCAGGCACTAAATCAGTGAAGCTAAGTCATCTTGAACTTTAAACCTCCCAAAATTCTGACTTAAATAAATCTCATTCTTGTTTACCCAGCCTGCCTTAGGTATTTCAGTAAGGGAGCAAAAAGTAAGTAATGGGATACTGAATTGTCTTCTCTCCAGTTCAGTGAAATCTTTTGTGTTTGTGATTATTTTTTGCTTTCTTAGGAATAAATCTTTCTTTATGATTTTGGTTATTTGCACAAAAAGTGTGTTATTTCTTGGTGAATTGTTTCTACTTTCTAATACTTGGCTGTCTATTGATTTGTCCCTCTGCCTGCATTACTAAGGTCTTGAATGTTATCTGTCTTTAAGAGCAAATTTCTATAGGAACTGAATGGACCCTGGCAAGCTGGCCTCCAGCTAGCCTTGAGTCTGGGATGTTCTGCAAGCTCCTTCTCAGACCAAACTTTGTCCCAGGTCACAATTTTGAAACCTTATAAGGAGGATTTCAGTCTTGTTTTTGTATCCTTGAGAACTTCTGGTATTTTAGTTTCCAACCTCCCAGAATCAGGAGGTTTTTAATCAGCCTCTAATCAGTAATTACTGGCATACAACAAAGTTCCAGGAGATACAGGTCATTCAAGTGCCATTTTTATAGATGTAGTGCAGCTCTCATGGGATTTTACACACACATTGTGTGTGTGTGTGTGTATGTGTGTGCGCGCACGCGTGTGTGTGTGATGTATATCGTGTATATTATATACGGTCATGTATATTATATGTATATATGTATATATATATATATATATATATATATATATTATACATGCGCGCACACACACTGTGCACACCTTTAGAACAGACACAATTTTACCTAGAAAAAATGGCATTATAGAGGCCACACTGGGGAAAAACTGATATGTATAAGTTGTTCTTTGAAAGATGACTTTAAACAAAAATAAAACTGACCTATAGTCTGTTTTTGTTAATGGATAATAAAAACCTTTTAATTGCTTTCCTAAAATATATTTGAGCCAAGGCTAATTTAAAACATGAAAACTGTTTCCTTAATTAGCACTTTTAGACTACATTGAGGATTAGCTTCCAAGTTTTTATTTATGTATATGTGTGTATATTTCTGTGTAAGCTCTGTGTGTGTGTACATGTGTGTGTGTGTGTGTGCGTGTGTGTGTTCACAGAGACCACAAAAATGTTAGACTTCCTAAAGATGGAGTAACAAGCAGTTGTGTGACACCCAGTATGAATTCAAGGAACTAAACTGAGGGCTTCTGGAGGATTGGGAAAAGCTGTTCGGCCCTGGGATTAGCTGTGATATTAATGTATTTGATGTATTCTCACATCTTTTATTTGATTAAAGCTTGAAACTGAAAAAATCATATGGAAATGATGAGCAAAATTATAGATCTGACATTTAGATGACCACTTTAATAAGAACTTACCAGATATGAATAAGAAAATGGAGAAGGAGGAGGAAAGGGGGAGTGGGGAATCTGGAGCAGAGGGGGAGGGGAGAACCTCAAGAAAGATGTTGTATAAAAAAGACACTTTTATTAACAACCACAAAAGCCCTCTTCTTCTATTATGCTGAGGTTTAATAAGTACAGAGTCTTTAAATTATCATGTTAATAAAATGGCCAAGAATATAAATGATGTCAAAATTCCTATGATACATGCTCTTTTATGCATATATATGTTACAATATATTTTTCTGCGTAAAACTAGCTAGCATTACTAGCCAGCTAGCTGTCTCTCTCTTATCTTCCTGTACTGCTTTCTGGTTCCATCAACTGGAAAGACTAACTGATTAAATTTGACTTGTTATTATGAATATAGTCTACAATGTAGTCAAAAATCCTAAAAAAATGAAAAGTTACTGAGCTTTGCCTCTATGGATAATAAAAAGTATATTTTTGCAATAATGTTTATAATTGCAGCTATAAAATGATAAAACCCTTCAATTTTAAATGAAAGTTTTTATGTGTTTCCATCAAATACTAGTTTACTAAAAATAGTTATATTTTGCTTTATTTATGACCAAGATTAAATTTCTAATGATTCAAATTTCTTAAATTGCTTCATATTTAATTTTATGAATAGAATATGTTTTCATTATTTTTACAGCTTCTTCAAAGTTAAAAATATGCATATATAAAATTGTATTTAACTAAATAAAATAAATATAATGGTTTTTTATTGACATGTGATTTTTTTAAGTTTTTGAAGTTATTTTTTATTAAAATGTTAAATATATTTTAAAGTAATTTTCAAAGTTAAAGTCTTACATTATGAACAAATTGCATATTTTGTAACAATGTATGTCTACGTGTAATAAGTATATATTTACTGTATTTTTAATAAACACTCTACCAACAGAAGAAAATTTAAATTTGGATTTTTTCTATAAAAAAAATCTCTAAATTAAGCTTTACTGAGATTGCTTGGTGTTTTTCTTTATTGCAGAATTGTGTTAACTTCCAGTGCTATTATCACAATCTTAAATCATTTTATTAGGGATTCTGTTGGATAGCCCGGAGTTAGTTTTATTTGTTCATTTAAAGAAATGGTATCATAGGCCTTAATGCCCTCTTAAAATATAAAGTAATCTTAGAAATTAAATCACCTCAGATAACTGAAATAATTTCCCTTACCCTGCTATTCCAACTGTAGAAAGGAAAAGAAAACATTTATATTGACAGCTGGTATATTTTGGGGTTACCCCACCAATTTAGATATTTGAAATGTTTTGAAGACCAAGGAAAACTGATGCTTAAGTCTTGACTAAGCCAAAGCAAAACAATACATTGAAGAAGTTTTAGACACTTTGCTCTTTCCTAAGGAAAAAAAGTCAAACTATAATAAAAAATATGCTCACACAAAGCACAATGATCCAAAATCTCAAAGTAAGGCTTCAACTGACCACAGTGCTAAGCAAGGAGCAGTAATCCAGATAACACACAGAAAGGAATCCTTGGGGAAAGTCAAAGAGCTATTATAAACTATTTGCCTTTGAAAATAAACGGGAAAAGTTAGGATATTTGATGCATAATACAATATTTGGAGCCCTGGGGTAGCCCACACCTATACTCCCAACACTAGGGCATAAGAGAAGGTGCTAAGGCAGGAGGATCTCAAGGTGAAGACTTTCTGAGCTACAAAATGAAATCCTGCCCACCTTCCCCCAAAAGAAAAACAATGCCACTCTCAGAGTGACTAATTGATTGCACTAAATAAGTCTAAATAAAATTTAGCAAACAAAAGATTTTGTAGTTTTCCTATAAGGTAAAAGATATCATTAAATCACTTGTTGTACAGTTTAGAGATGATATTGAGTATATTCCAAAATGCTTTCTTTTTGTCAACAACAATATCCTGTATTCAAGAATCAAAATCTTGAAGATCCTTTGAACACAAACGTCCAAATGGACATTATTCAAATATCTCTTACAATATTGTCTTAGTTACTGTTGTATTGTTATGAAGAGACATCATTACTAAGGCAACATACAGAAGAAAGCATTTAACTGGGAATTTGCTTACAGTTTCAGAGGGCTCGACCACGATCATCATGGCTTGAAGTTTGACATAGGCAGACAAGCATGGAGCTGGAGAAGTTAAGAGGGTAGAGATAACTAGTGACTAGGCCTGTGGACTTTTGAAACCTCAAAGTGCCCCTTTTCCCCAGTGACATACCTCCTCCAACAAACAGATCACATCTCCTAAGCCTTCCCCAAAACAGTTCTATCAGCTATAGACCAAGCACTCAGATAGAAGAATTTATGGGGACAATTTATTCAAACAAGCATACATGCTATAAATATTTTCTGGTTATTATTTATTTATTATTGGGGTAGATTAAATGTTTTCCTTAATTAGAAAGCCATCACTTTATGACTACCCCATTTCTGCCCCCAGTCTCCACCCCTGTCCCTATCCCATTCCATTGCCTCCTTCCCTTCTAAAACTTATTACTTTCTCCAAACTGAAGAGCTTCATTTATCTTGTTACAAAAAAAATACAATTTTACTAGTACTGTTATGAAGGAACTTTACACTTTTATTTTCTCAGAAAAATTTTTGGAAATTTTCATATATAGTACTCAGAAAAAATAGAGAAGGCTAATAAAATTTTAAAACTAAACCTAAAAACATTGTCAGAAAGTATTGGACTTTCAGGTCTTAAATTATTACTATTTGCTTTGATGTTCTCTGGGGTCCACAGGTTACTTCCTTATAAAAAAATCAGAGGTCATTATATTTATGTGATATAGCAAATAGATTTAATTGTGATTTATTACTAGTAGAGAGTCAAACTTTGTCAAGAAGAACTACATGAATTTTCAAAACACCCACCTAAATATCTAAAAGCCTCTACAGAATCTATACCTTCTAGATTTACTCTTTTCTAAAGGATGGAGGAAAAAAATTCCTGAGTCCTTGATTTAAAAGATCTTATCTATAAGGCATGGTAATACACATCTGTAATATCAACATTCTGGAGGTTGAGGCAGGGGGACCTCAAGTTGGAAGGCAGTTCAGGCTGTGTAGCAAGACAATGTCTCAGAAAAACAAACAACAAATGAAACTTTAATCAGGTATTGTTAATGACTGACATATCAATAAAATGTCAAAGTATTGTTGCTTATATTCATATTTCCCATAACAAAACAAGTATGTCATTTGTGTATGTGTATATGTGTGTGTGAGTGTGTGAGTTTGTGTGTGTGTGTGTGTGTGTGTGTGTGTGAGAGAGAGAGAGAGAGAGAGAGAGAGAGAGAGAGAAGAATGCTGAACTCTACCACTGAGCTCCATACTCAGCCATCAACCTCAAACACCAATATCTTTATTCGTGACCACTGAATATTCATCCTAAATAGAAATCCCACACAGGAGTCCTGAGAATTCCTCAGAATCCACTGATGTCAGAAATAAACAAATTTTGTGCAAGCCAGTGGAACAATATTATTTGTGTTGTTGTTTCTTCGATGGTCTCCTCTCCTTACTTTCTAAAGCAAAGTTCTCTGTGTTTTCAGAGACCATAACTGTTGCTGTGAATCTAGCAGGCTTTTGGACCTACCACCACTCATCTCAATCTCCTGACAGAATTTGCATGGCTGTTCTTACCAATTCACAGGTTTGGTTTGGTTTTCTGGTACTTATGTTTCCCACAGGTCATCAGTCTTCAATATTCAACCCTGTAAAAATTAGGCTTTCACCTCCCATGTACCAAATGTTGAGGTCATTAAAATCCTATAAGCAAAACCAAATCAAAAATAGCTCCGGTTAGATCTGTCCCACCGTCTCAATGGGTAAACGCACTCCTCACGGTCCTGACTTCCTTGCTCATGATCTCCCTCCTTTTGCTCCTCATCGGGACCTTGGGAGCTCAGTCCGGTGCTCCTATGTGGGGCTCTGTCATTTTCTCCATCCAATGCCAGGTGAAGGTTCTATGGTGATATGCAAGATATTCATGAGTATGGTTGGAATGGAACTGATGGAACAGGGGACCAAACCGGGCTCTCTGAATGTGGCTGACGGTGGAGGAGGACTGAGAAACCAAGGACAACGGCAATGAATGTGAACTCTACAGCATGGACGGGCTCACTGTGAGCCTTAACCTTCACCTGGCGATGGATGGAGATAGAGACAGAGCCCCACATTGGAGCACCGGACTGAGCTCCCAAAGTTCTGATGAGGAGCGGATGGAGAGAGATCATGAGAAAGAAAGTCAGAACCATGAGGGATGCGTTCACCCACTGAGACGGCAGGACAGAACTAATGGGAGACCACCAAGTCCACTTGGAATGGGACTGATGGAACATGCGACCAAATCGGACTCTCTGAGGGTGGCTGATGGTGGAGGCTGACCGAGGAACCAAGGACAATGGCGATGGGCTTGGTCTCTACGACATGGACGGGCTCTGTGTGAGCCTTGTCAGTTTGGTTGCTCACCTTCCTGGACCTGGGGGGAGTTGGGAGGACCTTGGACTCAACATAGTGTAGAGAACCCTGATGGCTGTTTGGCCTCAAGAGGGAGGGAGTGGGGGTGTGGGTGGAGGGGAGGGGAGGGAAGGGGGAGGAGAAGGGGAGGAGATGGCAATTTTTAATAAAAAATAAATAAACTGGGAAAAAAAATAGCTCCATTTATTGGGATCAGCCTAGCCATGATAGTTTTCTCTTTTGGAAACATGTAACCTTTGATTATACAAACTGTTTGATTCCAATGAAGAAATCCATTCACAAAGGACAGACATTATTTCACTTCTACTATATTGAATTATATATATATATATATATATATATATATATATATATATATAATCTCAATACAAGCTGTGCTCCAACAGGATATTATTCCTTATGTGAACATTAGGTTTCTACCTATACAGTAAACTACTTTTTCTATTAAGAGTAATTAGAGATTTCTAAGTATCTAATATTACCACCCATCTAGTAAATGATGTTTCTATTTAAAAATGGCTAGATGCCTCCAAAATAAAATAAGATCTAATTATTCTGCAAAACATGGAAGAGTAATATTTTTACTCACATGAGCTATAATTTCCAAAATGGGCATAATACAACTAGAGAAGCTGAGTGAATGGATTCTACATCAGCTCGTGCCTCCAGGCTCCTGCCCTGTTGGATCTCCTGTCCTGGCTTCCTTCACCGATGGAGTAAGATGTGAAAGAGTCAGTCTAATAAACCCTCCCCTCCAAAAAAAAGGTTGAGTCACTCAAACCTTGTCTCTGAATATAGCTGAAAATATAAAATAATAATACTCTTTTCTAGGACCTAAGAAACTAATCTAAATTCACTAAATAGAATTATCATAGATAACTATATAGCCTATTATTTCCTCTTAACCAACAAAGAGAAAAATAGTACTCCAGTAAACCATTTTGTTGCATCTATATAAATACTAAGAACAAGGAGAACAGTCTGTAACTAAGCTAAAAGAAAAAAAAATCTGAATGTCTAAAACAGGCCCTGCTGAATTCTGGAAAGTACTTCCACTGCCTGAATTACATAGTCTAGGACCTTCGATGCTTGCTAGGGACTAGTAGATGTTTTTGATAACTTACTATGTTACAGTTGTCTGATATAACTTGTTCAGACTCTTAAATAATCATTAACAGCCAAAGTCATGTCTGATGGTTCAAAAGTTTGTCCTACAAGCAAGCTTAATGGTAGCTCACCTATAGAAGACAATCAAAGGAAACTTTTCTGAGCTTAGTAAACATGCTGTTGATAATGGTGAAAATCTGGATACCATGCATTAAACTCTTGCAGCTTAGATTTCTTTATCTTTACTCATAAAGAAAAACTGAGAAAAATAATCTTTTTCTGACATCCAGAACTCATCTGGCATTCAGATAGATCTCAACAATATTTAAAACGGGTCTGACATCATAACTAGGCCATTTTGTTCTCCTATTGGGCATAAACAATGTCAAAGAAAACAACTTCACACAAGGCTACTCTGCGATCACAATAAAATGAAACAAAGCAAGAGCACTTCATAATTTAATCTAAGTACAGAATGAAACAGGGTCATAAAATTGTCCCCACTTTCTGGCAACATCCAATCGCAAAGGAACCCCTACTTCCTTCAGTCCTTGCCAAAATCACCCCCAAACGCCCAAATCTTAGGGTGGCTTCTTTGTAGCACATGTTTTCATCACACCCTGCCTCCCTGTGCTGTATTCCTCTGAACTCCAAAAGGGATAATAAAGGCAATTTATTTATGCCAAGATTTGTCCCTAGTGAGTTTTTGGATAAAATTGCTTCAAGTCCCATAGAATGTATTGAATGAATATTTGCTGGAAACCAATGACCTACAATTTGCTTTTGTTTCTCATATGTACCACTCAAAATGAGGGCTGGATCACCCAGTCCAGCGTTTTTTTTTTTCTCATGCTAAACTCCCTTTAATCTATCATATCCTACCACGCTGTGAATGTTCTCATCTAAGCTTCACACTATCTATGCTCCTACCCTTTCCTTGTCTTTGTCAGTCAATTCTACACCATTCATAAGTGTTGAGCCTCATGAGGCCTGAACATGAGGCCTAGTGTAATTTCCTGATCCTAAATTGAGTTGGAGTGAGGCCTAGTGTAACTTTCTGAGCCCAGCTAGTTTGGAAACCTGTCTCTGGTTACCTGACCTAGAGCGGCCTCCACCCACCCAGCCACCTCTAGCGAGGCAGAATATTATTGGCCCTTGTTTCTTGCTCCACCTTGGCCCATCCCAGGCTTCTCCACCCCCATCACAACCTATATAAGTCCCTGCTTGATACCATTAAAAGAGTTCCTGTTTCTCCCTGGTGCCCTGGAGGAGGGCTGAGAGGGCTAAGTTGCTATACTCGCAATCCTGTCAGCCCCAGGGAGAATCTGCGGTTCTGGATCTGCACCCCCAACACCAGAGAACCTGGCAGATTGGTGCCCTGTGTGAGGACGCTTCATAGTGTGAGGAACTTAGTTTAGAGTGAGACACAGAAGAATTGTTGTGGGGCCAATCAATCTGCGGTTGGCTCCATTGTGTGAAGAACGGAAGAAATGGAAGAATCTCTGACCCCGGATGGGTCGATCAGTCTGTGGGTGAGTGTAACCCCATTAAAAATGGGGCAGTTCTTTACTAAACAAAATCCTGCTTTGGAACGTAACTCAGTGTACCAGCCCCTAGACCCCTTTTACAGGGCCCCTTGGCCCTCGAGGGGTCCTTCACCTCTAGATCCCCCACAACCCCTTTTGAGTACTCGCTGCCCCACCGCTTTGCTGCAGGAGGCATCTGCCTATAGGGGAGTCCCCTCTGCGCCCCAGCTTCATATCGGGGAGGAGCGATAGGAGGTAGCTTCTTTCAGAGCAACAGAGGAAGAAACGGCACACCTGTCCTGTAAATGTTAACCCAGGTGGTACCTGGCCTAATGCCTGGTACTGTTGGGAAGCCCAAGATCTTAAGGATCTAAAGAAATCTGTAGCTGAAGATGGGCCAAATTCACCCTGGGCTGAAACCATCCTCCAGGGGTTAGCCCACCAATTTTACACTGCCAGGAACTGAAGAGATCTGGCTAGGGCCTTGCTTATGGGATCTCTTTTTCTTAAATGGGAAGCCTCCTTTAGAGAAGAATGTCAGGTCCAAGCTGAGTGCAATCGGGCAGCTAACCCGGTTATCCCCATTACTGATGGGATGCTCTCGGGTATGACTGACAAGCATGCCACGGGCCTTTTGCCGGCACCCACTCCCCCTTCCTATCAGGATCAGGTTAGGGCACTAGGTTTAGTGGCTTAGAAGCTTGAGGAGGGTCCTACTGAAGCCCTGGTGTCAGGGATCTCCCAGAAGCCAGAAGAGGACCTCGCATCCTTTATAGAAAGAGTTAACAAAAGCATTCAGAGAGAGTTCCTCCCTGGGGAACTTAGGGACTGGCGTATTTGAATGCTAGTGTGGGATGGAATGAATGCCGACCATAAACTACCATGTACGGGACTTGGGGATCACGGCTTGGGGAAGTGGATCATTGCCTCCCGGGACGTGGGCTTAATGTCTCACCAAGCAAGGACTATGGCTGCTGCCATGCAGGCCATGCATAAGGAAGAGATGACAACTTTGATTAACACCCTACAGGAAGTAACTATATGGGGAAAGGGGACATGTGGAAGGGAAGGCCATTTCAAAGGAGAATGTCCTAATAAGGCTAGAGTCAGTCTGCCAGCTCCAGCCAAGTCTGGTGTGCCACGCACCCTATGCCCCAGGTGCAAAAAGGGATTCCATTGAGACAGGGATTGTAGGTCCAAGGTTAATCTCCAGGGAAAGCCTTTAAACTCCCCCAGGGGCCATCCCTAGCCCCATTAAATAAGGGGAAAGGGCAGTCAAAGCACACTGGACAGTGCCTTTGATACCCAGACTAAGACCAAAGATGGCCCTAACAATTGGAGATAGAACCTTTAGGTTCCTTATAGACACTGGGGCCCATTGCATGGTCATCAGAAAAGAGGAGGGACCCTCCTCTTGGCAGTTGGTCCCGGGGCCACCTCTACTTGGTGTGGGCAGGCAATTTATAACATGGGAGACAACCAACTGGCTGTCCTGGAGTGATTCCGATGGTAATCACAGGAAGGTGCATCCCTTGGTGGTCTCTGGCCTAACTGCCAACCTCCTTGGCAAGACATCCTTGGGGAGGCTGAGGCGTATATTACCACTGACCATAAGGCCTTTTACGCTGAGGGATATGAGTTACAATTTAAACAGGGACAAGCTGTCCACCCTAATTCTCGGGTTCACCCCCAATCCTAAGGGCCACTACTTGCTCCCTCTTGCCAAAAATCCAACGGGCATCTTGTGAACCCGTGTGGGTTGAACAGTGGCTTCTACCTTCTTTTAGGTTACAACAACTTGATTCCCTGGTTAAACAATAACTGTTATTGGGGCATGTCAGGCCATCTACGAGCCCTTGACATTCCCCTGTTTTTTGTTATAAGAAAGGCTAATGGCTCCTGGAGACTCTTACATGACTTAAGAAAAATCATTGAGAGTATGATCCCATTTGGCACCTCCCAGAAGGGACTCCCCTGAATACCTGCCATTCCTAACCCTTATTACCTAATAATTGTTGATATTAAAGATTGCTTCTCCATCCCATTGCATCCAGATGACATGGAGAAGTTCGCATTCTCACTGCCTTCAACTAACTTCTGGAGCCCAGACTGGAGGTTCAAATGGACTGTGTTTTCTCAGGGGTGGCTAACAGCCCACTCTTATGTCAATATTACATGTTACATCTCTTTTACTCCTTAATGGAACATCCCGATGTTTTACTCTATATTTACATGGATGATATTATTTTGGGAAGCCCCACTTCATCAGGCCTCCATGACCTCACAGATAATTCCCTTATCATTCTAAAGGATGATAACTTCAAGGTGGCTCCAGATAAAATTCAGCCTATTCCTCCCTTTAAAATTTTGGTTTCCATATTGTCCCTTGATTTGGTTTCTCCAGCCAAACTCCAATTACACATTCAGGATTCTTATGCCCTACCTCAACTCCAAAAGGTGATAGCAGAAATAAATTGTATGAGGCCATGGATAACTGTTTCCATGGAAGAGTTGGCACCATTGTTTGAACTCCTAAAGGGCCTCAATCTCTCATCCCAAGTTGCTTTATCCTCTCACCTGATCATACGTCAGGTCCAACAGGCCATTGACACAGTGGCCGTGAGGAACTTTGATCCTAACCTACCTGTCTTCCTATATGTCTTTCCTGGGGAAACCTTGTGCACTGCATTATTAGCACGGGAGGAGGGAGTATTTTCATTGGGTTCACCTCTCAGTAGATAGAGCTCCCAGGGTCTATTCCATGACCAATTAGATAGCTGATTGCATCATTAACGGCAGGGATATTTTGGTCAGGACATTTGGCACAGAACCTCATTCCCTTATTGTTTCATTTAAAATCACAGATCTCACCTGGCTTCAGAAAATAATAGTAGAATTGCCATAGCCCTTGATGGATTCTCAGGAAAAATTGATTGCCATTATGGCCCTCACAAATAGATGAGCTCAGCCGGGCGGTGGTGGCGCACGCCTTTAATCCCAGCACTCGGGAGGCAGAGGCAGGCGGATCTCTGTGAGTTCGAGGCCAGCCTGGTCTACAAGAGCTAGTTCCAGGACAGGCTCTAAAAAAAAAAAAAAAGCTACAGAGAAACCCTGTCTCGAAAAACCAAAAAAAGAAAAAAGAAAAAAAAACAAATAGATGAGCTCCTTTTCTCGACTGAAGTAGAGGTCCTCTTACTTAAACAAAGGATTAATCCCATCTTCCTACAATATTTTAGAGGTCACCAAAACTTACCTGGATTTCTCTCCAGGGGAAATCAGCTGGCTGATCACCTGGCTTCCATGCCTCAATGCAATCCTGCTATGGAAGCCACACATTTCCACCTTTTGACCCACGTTAAACTGGAGGGGCCTAAAACATAGGTTCTCACAGATACCAGTTAAATATCTCAAAAAAATTGTTCAGACTTGTAAGTCCTGTCAGCCTTTCCTCCAGGTTCCTCCCCTCCAAAATGTGGGGAGCAATCCCTAGGGGCTTCACCTTAACCATTTCTGGCAGATTGATGTTACACATTATTCTCCATTCAGAAAGCTTAAATAGGTTTTTCTTTCAGTGGATACCTTTTCCCGAGCCTGCTGGGATTTGGCACAAGCTAGAGAGAAATCTAAACATGCTATTAAGACATATGCTACAATGCTTTGCCATCCTTGGCTTACCTTGCCAAATTAAAACAGATAATGGCTCATGCTTTATTGGTAAGGCCTTTAGAAACTTTCTACAAATTTGGAAATTTTCTCATTCCACTGGCATCCCATATAATCCAAGGGGACAGGCCATCATGGAAAGGTACAATCAAACACTCAAGTCTCAACTAGAAAAGCAAAATCGGGAGTCTCTACCCCTGCATGATCAGTTGAGAAAGGCATTATTGACCCTAAATATTCTAAATTTATCTAGAGAAGATAAATATCTGTCTCCTTTTCCAAAACATTGGTCTTCATCAATTACCTACAGTTCTGTCTTGGTCAACTGGAGGGACCCCTTGACTGGGGCCTGGAGAAGACCAGACCTATTCGTCACCACAGAAAGAGGTTTTGGATATGTCTTCCCTCAAAATAAAAAGAGGCCCATCTGGGTGCTGGCTAGAGATCTTAAATATTTACCCCAACAAGACGATAATGATGATGATATCCCCAGGGAGTGCCCCAGCCCTGAGGAGGGCCTTTCTGCTTTTTCCCCAGAAATAATAAAAGACATGGGTGCTGTCACTTATCCTGATGAGATCTAGAGAAAAGATGGTGAGACCTTCAGGACAACCCCCTGTGGATGGGCTTTCATGGATTCTTACCCTCCTTCCTTCCCCTGCACATACCCTTCCATTTCCTTTTTCACCTTCTTACTGTTGGACCTGTGTGTTTAATAAGATCACACAATTTATTTACCAAAGATTGGAGGCAGTTGAACTACATCAGGTCAAGGTATACTATCATAGGCTGGCCACTGAGGAGTCTGGGTCCCTTGTATAACTCTATGACTGGTAATCCTCATATAAATGCCCCTCCTCTGCCCTCCATTTGACCAGTGATGGGTAAGATCTCAGTCAGGCTGAGACAACCTCAGGCAGGTCATGGAGAGGGTTTTTCATAAATGAGGCACCTGGCACTCAGTGATGGGTAAGATCTCCATGTGAGAGACCATCTAAGACAGGGATCATGTCTTCCACTGTCATGACAAAAACAAAAGGGGAGATGTTGGGCCTCACAAGGCCTGGGTGTGAGACCCAGTGTAATTTCCTGAGCTGATTTGAGTTGGCATGAGGCCTAGTGTAACTTCCTGAGCCTAGCTAGAGTTTGGAGACCTGTTAGACCCGCCTCTACCCAGCCACTTCTAGCATGGCAGAATATTATTGGCCCTTGTTTCTTGCTCCACCTTGGCCCATCCCAGGCTTCTCCACCCCCATCACAACCCTATATAAGTCCCTGCTTGATACCATTAAAAGAGTTCCTGCTTTGACAGACTCCCAACTTAGTGGGTGTGTTTCTCCCTGGTGCCCAGGTGGGAGGGCTGAGTCACAACACTCACCATCCCATTCAGCCCCAGGGAGAGTTCCATGGTTCCAGCTCTGACCCACTCTTTCTCACAGAGAACCTGGCACATAAGATTCTGCATTTTTACTCTGGAGGTTTCAGTAATACTGAGGGTTTCAACAAATATAAATATGTGAATTATTCCAATATTTATATTCCTAATAGCATCTTTCTGCAGTCTGCCCATTAATATCATTCCAGTATGTTCATGCTTCTTATATTCTACTCCAAGAGTGGTTCTGAATATTGTATGAAGTACCACGAGCTATTAATACTCTACCCCAGCCTAGCAGAGAGACTCTATACCTTAACTCTAGTGTAACCTATTCTCACTTGAATATTGCAAATGTTTCAGTTGAGAAGATACACGTAATGTTTTAAAATCTGATTAAAGAGCCTGAAACAGAAGACCCAGTGGAGGGTGAGTGTGTTTCTGCAGACATTCCTTGACCCCCGAATCTTTCTGGTCATTCTGCAGGGTTTTCTCCCCACGCCTACTGCCCTTCTCTTCCTATCCCATCCCAGCATCCCTAAAGCACCTCCACTCCTTAGGGGCCACAAAACCACCCTGCTTGGCCTGTATCCAGGCTGGGAGTTGGTGGAGAGGGGGGAGTTCCTTTATCTTACTCAGCTTGCCACTGGCAAGCTGGGCCTTTGTCTGAGATACCTGCCCAGCAAGGAGCCATTAGCCTGAAACAGAAGACCCAGTGGAGGGAAAGGGGTGAGAGGCTGCCCTCCAGGCAGGTCTGAGGATTCTGGCAAGGGAGTTCTGCCTCCTTCAGATTGTGCTGCAAGGTTTGCTGTGGGATACTCCATCCCACCCTGCCCCCACCTTTGCCCTTTTGTCCCTGCAGTGTCCCTTGGCTATCAGGAATCCCTGATTCAGTGCTGTGGATTTCCATCTGGATGGGTGAGTGTGTGCTATCCTGGGGCAACCTGTCCTGGAAGAGAGTACAGACACCCTCCCCCAGCGCCTGGTGCAGGGGTGTCTTTGGTACACACGTCCCTACCTCTCCCAAGCCTACCCTAGTGTATTCAAGTGTCCTGCTCCTGTACCAAGGCCAAGCACACAGAGGTGAGATAGGCTGCCCTCTAGGCAGGACTGAGGATTCCGGCAAGGGAGTGCTGGCTCCTTCAGATTGTGCTGCAAGGAATAGCTCCTGCTCCGGTACTGAGGAGAGCCACCCAGATTCAGTCACAGCAAAGATTGGACCAAGACACCAAGTCTATCCTAGCTCCATTTGAATAAAGAGATGGGCAGGCGCCAATGCAATAACTACTCCAACAACCCGAAAGGCAACACGACATCACCAGAATGCAGGCATCTCGAAACAACAAGAATTGTACACCCTACTTCAGAGGAAATAGAAGAAATCGACCTTAAACAGTACTTTATGAAAATAATAGAGGACCTTAAACAGGAGGTAAAAACTGCCATAAAGAAATGAAGATGGCAAACAAAAAGGTAGACGAAATAATTAAATCTCTCAAAGATACCCAAGAAAAACAAGAAAAAAAAAACAAGAAAAAGCAATCAAAAAGGTAAGGGAAACAGTACAAGACCTGAAAAATGAAATGGAGGTAATGAAGAAAACACAATCCGAGGGAAGACTGGAAATGGAAATTCTGAGTAAACGAACAGAAACTACGGAGACAAGTATTACCAACATAATACAAGAGATGGAAGAAAGAATCTCGGACTCTGAAGATACTATAGAGGAAATAAACTCACAGATTAAAGAACAAATCAAATCCAACAAATTCTTAACACAAAACATCCAGGAAATCTGGGACACCATGAAAAGACCAAACCTAAAAATAATTGGTGTAGAAGAAGAAAAATTACAACTCAAAGGCCCAGAAAATATATTCAACAAAATTAAAGAAGAAAATTTCCCCAACCTAAAGAAGGATATTCCTATGAAGGTACAAGAAGCCTACAGAACACCAAATAGACTGGATCAAAAGAAAGCATCCCCATGCCATATAATAATCAAAACACAAAACATACAGAATAAAGAACAGATATTAAGAGCTGCAAAGGAAAAAGGTCAAGTAACATATAAAGGGAAACCTACCAGAATTACACCTGACTTCTCACTGGAAACCATACAAGTCAGAAGGTCTTGGAGAGATGTGCTACAGACACTAAGGGAACATGGATGCAAGCCCAGACCACTATACCCAGCGAAGCTTGCATTCACCATCGATGGAGAAAAGAAGATATTCCAGGACAAAAACAGATTTAAACAATACTTAGCCACAAATCCAGGCTTGCTGAAAGTAATAGAAGGAAAATCACAAACCAAGGAGTCCAACAAGGCCCACAATAACTCAGACATCTAGCAACCCTTCCCCAGCACAACTAGAAGAAGGGAAACACACAAATTCTACTACAAAAAATGTCCGGAGTTAACAACCACTCGTCATTAATATCAGTTAATATCAATGGACTCAATTCACCTATAAAAAGGCAAAGGCTGAGAGATTGGATACGAAAACAGGATCCAACATTCTGCTGTTTACAAGAAACACACCAACCACAAAGACAGACATTTACTCAGAGTAAAGGGTTTGGAAAAGGTTTATAAAGCAAATGGACCTAAGAAACAAGCAGGTGCGGCCATATTAATTTCTAACAAAGTTGACTTCAAACTAAAATCAATCAGAAGAGATGGAAAGGGTCATTTTATACTCATAACAGGAACAAGCCTTCAGAATGAAGTCTCAATCCTGAATATCTACGCCCCTAATATAAAAGCACCCACTTATGTAAAAGAAACATTACTAGAACTCAAGGCAGCTATCAAACCACACACATTAATAGTAGGAGACTTCAACACTCCTCTCTCACCAATGGACAGAAACCTAACAGAGATTTAAAAGACTTAATGGAGGTAATGAACCAAATGGACTTAACAGACATCTATAGAACATTCCACCCAAATAAAAAAGAATATACCTTCTCTGCGGCTCATGGAACCTTTTCGAAAATTGACCACATACTCGGTAACAAAGCAAACTTCCACAGTTACAAAAAGATATTAGTAACCACCTGTGTCCTTTCAGATCACCATGGATTAAAATTAGAATTTAACAACAATGCTACCCCCAGAAAGTCTACAAACTCATGGAAACTGAACAGTCAACTACTGAACCACAAATGGGTCAAGGAAGAAATAAAAAAAGAAATTAAAGTCTTTCTTGAATTTAATGAAAACAAAGACACAACATACTCAAACCTATGGGACACAATGAAGGCAGGGCTAAGAGGAAAGTTAATAGCACTAAGTGCCCACTTAAAGAAAACAGAGAAAGCATTCATTGGAGACTTAACAGCACACCTGAAAGCTCTAAAAAAAGAAGCAGATTCACCTAGGAGGAGTAGAAGACTAGAAATAATCAAACTGAGGGCAGAAATCAACAAAATGGAAACACAGAAAACAATCCAAAGAATCACTGAAACAAAAAGCTGGTTCTTGGAGAAAATCAACAAGATTGACAAACCCCTAGCCAAACTAATCAAACGGCAGAGAGAGAGAACACGCAAATTAATAAGATCAGAAATGAAAAGGGGGACATAACCACAGACACAGAGAAAATTCAGAGAATCATTAGATCTTACTACAAAAGCCTGTATGCCACAAAATTGGAAAATATAAAAGAAATGGACATTTTTTAGATAAGTACCATATGCCAAAGTTAAACCAGTACCAGGTGAACATTCTAACTAGTCTTGTTAGTCGCGAAGAATTAGAAACTGTGATCAAAAACCTCCCTACCAAAAAGAGCCCAGGACCAGATGGTTTCAATGCAGAATTCTACCAGAACTTCCAAGAAGACCTAATACCTATACTCCTTAAGGTATTTCATAATATAGAAACAGAAGAGTCATTGCCAAATTCCTTTTATGAAGCTACAGTTACCCTGATACCTAAACCACACAAAGACCCAACCAAGAAAGAGAATTACAGGCCAATCTCACTCATGAACATCGACGCAAAAATTCTCATTAAAATAATGGCAGACTGAATCCAAGAACACATTAGAAAAATTATCCACTACGATCTAGTAGGCTTTATCCCAGAGATGCAGGGCTGGTTCAACATATGAAAATCTATCAATGTAATCCATCATATAAATAAACTGAAGGAAAAAACCATATGATCATCTCATTAGATGCTGAAACAGCATTTGAAAAAATTCAACACCCCTTTATGATAAAGGTCTTGGAGAGAATAGGGATACAAGGGTCATTCCTAAATATAACAAAGGCTATTTACAACAAGGCAACAGCTAACATCAAACTAAACGGAGAGAAACTCAAGGCCATCCACTAAATTCAGGAACACAACAAGGCTGTCCACTCTCTCCTTTTATCTTCAATATAGTGCTTGAAGTCCTAGCAATAGCAATAAGACAACATAAGGGGATCAAGGGGATTCAAATTGGAAAGGAAGAAGTTAAACTTTCATTATTTGCAGATGATATGATAGTGTACATAAGCGACCACAAAAACTCCACCAAAGAACTCTTACAGCTGATAAACGCCTTCAATAACGTGGCAGGATACAAGATCAACTCCAAAAAATCAGTTTCCCTCCTATACACAAAGGATAAGGAAGCAGAGAGGGAAATCAGAGAAGTATCACCTTTCACAATAGCCACAAATAGCATAAAATATCTTGGGCTAACTCTAACCAAGGAAGTGAAGGATTTATTTGACAAGAATTTTAAGTCTTTGAAGAAAGAAATTGAAGAGGACACCAGAAAATGGAAGGATCTCCCTTGCTCTTGGATTGCGAGGATCAACATAGTAAAAATGGCAATTCTACCAAAAGCAATCTATAGATCCAATGCAATTCCCATCAAGGTCCCAACAAAATTCTTCACAGATCTTGAGAGGACAATAATCAACTTTATATGGAAGAACAAGAAACCCAGGATAGCCAAAACAATCTTATACAATAAAGGAACTTCTGGAGGCATTACCATTCCTGACTTCAAACTCTATTACAGAGCTACAGTATTGAAAACAGCTTGGTATTGGCATAAAAACAGAGAAGTTGACCAATGGAATCGAATAGAAGACCCAGAACTTAACCCACAAATCTATGAACACCTGATTTTTGATAAGGGAGCCAAAAGTGCACAATGGAAGAAAGAGGGCATCTTCAACAAATGGTGCTGGCATAACTGGATGTCAACCTGTAGAAGAGTGAAAGTAGATCCGTATCTATCACCATGCACAAAACTCAAGTCCAAATGGATTAAAGACCTCAATATCAATCTGAACACACTGAACCTGTTAGAGGAGAAAGTGGGAAGTACTCTACAACATTTGGGCACAGGAAACTGCTTCCTATGTATAGCCCCAGCAGCACAGACATTAAGGGCAACATTGAATAAATGGGACCTCCTGAAGCTGAGCAGCTTCTGTAAAGCACAGGACACTATCACTAAGACACAAAGGCAGCCTACTGACTAGGAAAAGATCTTCACCAACCCTGCAACTGACAAAGGTCTGATCTCTAAAATATATAAGGAACTCAAGAGACTAGACTTTAAAATGCTAATTAACCCAATTAAAAAACGGGGCACTGAACTGAAAAGAGAATTCTCAACAGAAGAAGTTCAAATGGCCAAAAGACACTTAAGGTCATGCTCAACCTCCTTAGCTATCAGGGAAATGCAAATCAAAACAACTTTGAGATACCATCTTACACCTGTCAGATTGGCTAAAATCCAAAACACCAATGATAACCTTTGCTAGAGAGGTTGTGGGGTAAGGGGTACACTCATCCATTGCTGGTGGGAATGCACACTTGTGCAACCACTTTGGAAAGCAGTGTGGCGGTTTCTCAGGAAATTCGGGATCAACCTACCCCAGGACCCAGCAATTCTACTTTTGGGAATTTACCCAAGAGATGCCCAATCATACTACAAAAGCATTTGTTCAACTATGTTCATAGCAGCATTATTTGTAATAGCCAGAACCTGGAAACAACCTAGATGCTCTTCAGTGGAAGAATGGATGAAGAAACTGTGGAATATATACATATTAGAATACTACTCAGCGATAAAAAACAATGACATCTTGAATTTTGCAGGCAAATTGATGGAAATAGAAAACACTATTCTAAGTGAGGTAACCCAGACCGAAAAAGATGAACATGGGATGTACTCACTCATAATTGGTTTCTAGCCATAATTAAAGGACATCGAGCCTATAATTCGTGATCCTTGAGAAGACAATAAGATGAACCCAAATAAAAACATACAGTTATCCTCCTGGATGTTGGAAGTAGATAAGATTGCTGGGCATAAATTGGGAACTTGGGGGTGGGGTGGGATGGGGGCAAGGGGAGATGGGGAGAGAAAAGCATGAAGGGGAGGATGGGGAGAGCTTGGGGAATGGGATGCTTGGGATATAGGAAGGGTGGACATGGGAGCAGGGAAGCATATATCTTAATTAAGGGAGCCATCTGAGGGTTGTCAAGAGACTTGACTCTAGAGGGGTTCCCAGGTGTCCAGGTAGATGCCCCCAGCTAGTTCCTTGGGCAGCTGAGGAGAGGGACCTCAAAAAGGCCAGATCCTATAACCATACTGATGAATTTCTTGCATATCACCATAGAACCTTCACCTGGAGATGGATGAAGATAGAGACAGAGCCCCACATTGGAGCACCAGACTGAGCTCCCAAGGTCCTGACGAGGAGCAGAAGGAGAGAGAACATGAGAAAGAAAGTCAGAACCGTGAGAGATGCGTTCACCCACTGAGACGGTGGGACAGAACTAACGGGAGATCACCAAGTCCAGTTGGCATGGGACTGATGGAATATGCAACCAAACTGGACTCTCTGAAAGTGGCTGACGGTGGAGGCTTCCCAAGAAGCCAAGGACAATGGCGATGGGCTTGGTCTCTACGACAAGGACGGGCTCTGTGTGAGCCTTGTCAGTTTGGTTGCTCACCTTCCTGGACCTGGAGGGAGTTGGGAGGACCTTGGACTCAAGATAGTGTAGGGAACACTGATGGCTCTTTGGCCTGGAGAGGGAGGGAGTAGGGGTATGGGTGGAGGGGAGGGGAAGGAAGGGGGAGGAGGAGGGGAGGAGATGGAAAATTTTAATAAAAAATAAATAAATAAAATCTGATTAAAGACATAATTCCAGTTATACAATATCCAATACTACAAAGGAAGAAACATGAAAAAAATAAGAAAATATGACTTCTCAAAAGCTATATTCTAGTTTATAGGAATAGATAAAAAGAGAGTGACATCTCAGACAGAAACGTCCAATGAATGATCTATGAAATCAAAGAATCAATTAAAAAGAGTTCAAATAAACTTCTAAATGAAAGGACATTAATAATAATGTTACTGAGGGATTCAGGAAATAAAATACTAAAAAGTCAATTTAAAATTTTAGAAATGGAAACCTCAGTAAGTAAAATTTTAATATCTGAGTAGACCATATCATAAATAAATTAGATTAAGTAGAAAACAGAACATCCAGAATTGAAGACAAGAAAAGTGAATGGGATATTTTAACAATAAAAATAAATAAAGTATGAACAGAACCCATGAAATATATGAGGCACCATGAAAGTATGAAATTCTTAAACAGAAACAATGAAGGAGAAACACAAATAAAGGCATAAACGTAAGCTAAAATTTATAAAATTCATAATAGAAAATATCCTAGAACTAAGGAAAGTGATGGACAACTAGATAAAGGAGACATTTAGATTACCAAATTGAAAAGACTAGATAAGAACCAGTTCAAATTGATGTATCAAAAAAAAAAAAAAACTCCTGCACTTAAGGCTCAGGGAACATTGTAGAAGAGGGAATGGAAATATTGTAAATGCCAGAGGATCAGGGAGTTTTGCTGGGAGACTGGGTTAATGTCAGAAGCTGCACCCATAAGGTCTTTCCAACATGACTGCCAAAACATGCACAAAACAAATACAATAATAGACATGCCAAAGTGAACAGGAAAAGCCCAGAAGGTCTTATCCCTACACACAGGACCTTAAGGCAAGCAGGCATACCTATACTAATTCCTGAAAACACAGTCTTCAACCCGAAACTAGGCAGAAGCGATAAAAAAATCACTTCAAATTGATTATGGGATCAATTCATCAAAAGGATATTATAATTCTAAACATATATGCAAAAATAATCAACCTACCCCAGGATCCAGCAATACCACTCCTGGGCATATACCCAAGAGATGCCCTACCATACTACAAAAGCATTGGTTCAACTATGTTCATAGCAGCATTATTTGTAATAGCCAGAACCTGAAAAAAAAAACCTAGAAGCCCCTCAATGGAAGAATGGATAAAGAAAGTGTGGAATATATACACATTAGAGTACTACTCAGTGATAAAAAAACAATGACATTTTGAATTTTGCATGCAAAAGGATGGAAATAGAGAACACTCTCCTGAGTGAGATAACCCAGACCCAAAAAGATGAATATGGTATGTACTTGCTCATTAGTGAATTCTAGCTATAAATAAAGGACATTGAGTGCATAATTCATGGTCCTAGAGAAGCTAAATAGGAAGGTGTACCTCCAAAAAAACCCATGTAGTTATCCTCCTGGATACTGGAAGTATAATTGATTTCCAGGAATAAATTGAGAGCTTGGGAGATGAGGGTGGGACAAGGGTAGGGGAGATGGGGAGAGAGAAGTGAGAAGGGGAGGATGGGGAGAGCATGGGGGAATGGGACAGTTGGGATGGAGGAGGAGTGGATATGGGAGCAGGGAAGTATATATCTTAATTACGGGAGTCATTTGAGGGTTGGCAAGAGACTGGACCCTAGAGGGGTTCCCAGGTGTCCAAGGAGATGCCCCCAGCCTATTCCTTGAGCAGCCAAGGAGAGGGCGCCTGAACTGGCCTTATACTATAGCCACTCTGATGATTATCTTGCCTATCATCATAGAACCTTCGTCTGGCGATGGATGGAGATAGAGACAGAGACCCACATTGGAGCACTGGACTGAGTTCCCAAGGTCCAAATGAGGAACAGAAGGAGGGAGAACATGAGCAAGGAAGTCATGGCTGCAAGAGGTGTGCCCATCTACTGTGACAGTGGAGCCCATCTAATGGGAACTCACCAAGGCCAGCTGGACTAGGTCTGATGGAGCATGTGATCAAACCGGACTCTCTGAATGTGGCTGACATGGAGGGCCGACTGAGAAGCCAAGGACAAAGGCACTGGGTTATGATTCTACTCCATATACTGGCTGTGTGGGAACCTAATCTGTTTGGATCCTCAACTTCCTAGACCGGGATGGAGAGGGGAGGACCTTGGACTTGCCACAGGGCAGCGAACCCTGACTGCTCTTTGGACTGGAGAGGGAGGAGGAGGAGAATGGGGGGAGGGGGAGGGAAATGGGAGGAAGAGAGGAGGGGAAAATCTGTAGTAGTAGTAGTAGTAATAATAATAATAATAATAATAATAATAATAATAAAGAAAAAAGCAGAGAATAACAACAAAAAATAATTTCATAAATTAAAGCTACTGTTTATAAAGACACAGAGAAAACTTAACAAACTAATAGTGGGTGATCTTACTACCCTATTCCCACTAACAAATAAGTAATTCAGATAAAATACCAACAAAGAATTATCAGAGATCAATAAATTTCAAATTTAAAGGCCTTAACAAAATATCTATAGAATATTTTATATAAACAAATTCGAGAATTGTTAATCCATTGTTGAATGGTGACTGGGATATTAAATCAACCAGGAAGTAATCATTAAACTTCATGGAACAGGAGCAGGACTGAGCCAGCGACCTGGGTCAGAGCAGGCCTGGGATAGGGAACTCCATGAGAGCAAGAGCACATCCAGACCAGGGACATTTACAGAAGCAGGACTGGGCCAGTGACCTAGACCAGAGCAGGCCTGAGACAGCGAACTCCACAGGAGCAGGAGTTGATCCAGACCAGGATCTCTACGCTACTGGAGCAGGTACAGGGGAGCAACCACTGAGGGAGTGGGCCGGGAACCAGAGTCCTCTGTGTGTCCAGGCTTGAGTCTGGAACCTTCGAGGGTATAGACCTGATCCAGGACCCCTGCAGGTCCAGGTGTGAGTCTGGGACCTACGAGGAACGAGGAATGAGGCCTGAGCCAGGACCTCTTCAGGTCTAGGCATCAGTCTGGGACCTCTGAGGAAGGGGGTAGAAACCAAAAATGTCTGCAAGTTCAGACATGAGTCTGGTACTTCTGTGGGAGTAGGCCTCAGCCAGGTTCTCTGCGGGTCCTGGCACACCCAAGTCTGGGAACTCCGAGGGTGTAATTTGGAGGCAGAGACCTTTGCAGGACCAATCCCAAGCCAGAGACCAATGCAGGAGTGTATCCAGACCAGAAACATTTAAAGAAATAGGTCTGAGCTTGTAACCTAGGTCAGAACAGGCCTGAGACAGCAAACTCCACAGGAGCAGAGCAAATTCAGGGAGCACTGAGTGACCTCCAGGAACAAGGAATAACTAATGGAGTAACTGACTGTACCATGAGGAGCAGACATCTGAGCCTTGGATCTACTGGCACCTGGATCCAAGAGTAATCCCCAGAGTCACAGATATCCCAAACTACACCAATTAGAGGAAAAGATGGGTAGATAAGGTAAGAACACACAAAACACCACAAAGAGCAACATGATACAATTAAAATCTAGTGACCCTACAACAGCAAGACTTGAACGACCAAATATAGATAAAACAGAAGAAAATAGGCTAAAAAATAACTTTGGGATGGAAGCAATCCACAGGGTTTCATTTTCTGTAAAAACAAAAGAATCTCTTTTCCAAAATATCATATCCTTAGATCCAAATTCTGAAGTCAAGGTATTTTCAAGATATCTTTCTTGGATTAGTTCAGCAGCATTTATAAACAAATATCTTTTAGCAGCTGTTGCTTCTTCCTCAGCATTCAAACAATTCAAAGAGAGCATAATAATATACAGTATCAAGATTCTCTGTGTATTTTCCATCTTATACGACTTTATTTTAACCTCTATTTCGTTTATTTTTACTTTTATTTTTTGAGACAGCTTCTCTGTATATCTTTGTCCTGGAATAACTCTTTAGACCAGGCTGTCCTTGAACTCACAGAGATCCACTGTCTCAGCCTGAGACCACACCCTCCTGAAAGGTTGCTGTGAACACCTTCAGAAAATTACTTTACCCAACTGATGACTGAGATGAACCTGGCACACAGGTTACACCATGAAAGATCTGATTAACAGCACCCCCATTCAGCAGGAAGCCATTTGGAGAGAAATAACTACATCCATATTCTCAGATATTGTTTATAAATGTTCTTTTACATTTAAAGGGGGATATGATATAGATATGAATAATTTGCATTGATATGGATTTTGCTTTAGTGATTTAAAATTAAGGTTAATTTTGTTATATGTATATGTATTTCTGATACTGATTAATGTATTGTGATTGTGTAGTTCATTTTAAAAATGTAATGTATATAGGTTGTTAATGGATAGTCATCAATAATAGTAAAGCTTGTAGTCATGTTAGTTAGATTTTCTAGATATATAGAGATATATTTCAGTTAGATAGGCATTCCTAATATCTTTTCAAAGACTACAGAATATTCCACTTAAATGTTTTAATAACTTAAGGCTTTTCATGACAATGAGACACGTCAGCTCCTGGCAGCACCAATCTACTTCAAGAGGAAGATGGGCATCAAAGAGGATCCTTATGGAGTTTGACAGCCATTTGGGCAAGAAACTCCTCTTGCCTGGACTGTTGCATAAACTGTACACAAAGAACCAGCAGAGAGAGGATTGCTGAACTTGCCTAAAGGTGAGATGATTCTTTGGGATTCCTGATTCATGAAAGAGTCTGCGAGACATTCTGCAGGACACAGCAGATAGTGACTGAACTGACTTTGAAATTTCCTGCTTCATGGAAATGTCTGCTGGAAACTATGGGCCTGTAGGCTGAAGATGGATGCCCCAACGGTACAGAGGAACTTTGGGTGACTGTCCAGGCAGCAAGTTGTCTCTGTCATTTCTAGAGTTTGAAAGTTGCATATTTCTTGTTTACTTAGGTAGTATTATATCCTTCTGGAGTCTTTGATGGAGTTGAAGAATGGTTCAATAGTTAAAGTTTTCCTTAGTTATGATAAAAGATAAAGTAGATATAAATATTGTAACTGTAATTCTTACTTGATAACTGTTATTATATGTAATTTTACTATGTTAAAGTTAAAGCCTTTCTTTTTTGCTTAAACAGAAAAAGGGGAAATGATGTGAGAGTTCTTCTGTTTTAATAAAGAAACTGCCTTGGCCAGCCCTTAGGTGGGTGGAGTAGACAGAACAGGAAGAAGGAAGTGAGGTAGATGGCTCAGGCAGATGCCACACCTCTCCTAAGTTAGTCAGACTGCCATGCCTCTCCTCAGGGAGAGATGCGATAGAGCCAGCCACCAGGACAGACATGCTGAATCTTTTTCCTGGTAAGACACCACTTTGTGGTGTTACACAGATTATTCGATATGGGTTAGTCAAGATGTGAGTAAGAGGCTGAAAATAATGGGCCAGGCAGTGTTTAAAAGAAAAAAATCAAAAAAAGAAGAAAATGAAAAAAATAACTTTGGGAGAATGTTTGAGGTCTTTAAAGAGGAAATGGGAAATTCCCTCAAAGAAATAGAGGAAAAGACAAAAAAATTGGAAGACATCAACAAATCCCTTAAAAAACACCAAGAAAAAGCAATCAAATAAATGAATGAAACTAATCAAGACTTGAAAATGAAATAGAGAAAATACAAGCAGAGGGAATTATAGAAATAGAAATCATGAGAAAATGATCAGAAATCAAAAATACAAGCATAAACAGCATAATAGAAGAAATGGGAGAGAGAATCTCAAGCACTGAAGATACAATAGAGGAAATAGACTCATCAGTCAAAGAAACATTAAATATAACAAAAGTTTAACACAAAATATCCAGGAAATATGGGACACCATAAAAAGTCAAAACCTATGAATAATAGGTATAGAAGAAAGAGAAAAAGTTCAACTCAAAAGTACAGAAAATATATATTTAACAAAATCATAGGAGAAGACTTTCCCAACCTAAAGAAAGATATACCTATGAATATACAAGAAGCTTGCAGAACACCAAATAGACTGGATCAAAAACGTCCCCTCACCATATAATAATCAAAACAATAAACACAGAGAATAAAGAAAGAATATTAAGAGCTGCAAAGGAAAAATGCCAAGTAACATATAAAGGCAGACCTATCAGAATTACAACTGACTTCTCAATGAAAACAATGAAAGCAGAAGGTCCTAGTCAAGAGTTATGCAGACAATAAGAGACCATGGATGCCAGCCCAGACTACTATACCCAGCAAAACTTTCAATCACTATAGAAGGACAAAACAAGACATTCCATGACAAAACCAAATTTAATCAATACCTAGCCACAAACCCAGCCCTACACAAAGTACTATAGGAAAACTCCAACCCAAGAAATTTGGCT
Organism: Arvicola amphibius; assembly: GCF_903992535.2. NCBI lineage: Eukaryota > Metazoa > Chordata > Mammalia > Rodentia > Cricetidae > Arvicola > Arvicola amphibius. The sequence continues at coordinate 56,737,600 of NC_052065.1, forward strand.
ACATCAACAAAAACACAGACAATTGATGATCTCATAACAGCAAATCCCAAATAAGGGGAAAATCCACAAATTAACATCACCAACAATGAAAACTAAATTAACAGAAGATGGCAATTACTAGTCATTAATATTCCTTAGTATAAATGGACTCAATTCACCTATAAAAAGACACAGGCTAACATATTGGATATGAAAACAGAATCGATCTTTCTGCTGCATACAAGAAACACAACTGAACCTCAAAGACAGACATCGCCTCAAAATAAAGGGCTGAGAAAAAAAATTTCCAATCACATGGACCTAAGAAACAAGCTGGTGTAGCTATCCTTTTTTTTTTTTTTTTTCTCATGGTTTATTTTTTTTTTATATTTAAAAATTTCCATCTCCTTCCCTCCTCCTCCCCCCTCCCTCCCCTCCTTCTCCCCTTTCTCTCCCCTCCTTCTCCCCCTTCCCTCCCCTCCCCTCCACCCATACCTCCCCTCCCTCCCTCTCAAGGCCAAGGAGCCATCAGGGTTCCCCACTCTATGCTAAGACCAAGGTCCTCCCAACTCCCCCCAGGTCCAGGAAGGTGATCGACCAAGCTGAGAAGGCTCCCACAGAGCCCGTCCATGAAGAAGAATCAGAGCCCAGAGCCATTTTCCTTTGCTTCTCAGTCAGCCCCCGCTGTTGGCCACACTCAGAGAGACGGGTTTGGTCGCATGATCCATCAGTCCCATTCCAACTGGAGTTGGTGATCTCCCATTAGTTCTGTCCCACCGTCTCCATGAGTGAACGCACCCCTCTCGTTCCTGACTTTCTCCCTCATGTTCTCGCTCCTTCTGCTCCTCATCGGGACCTTGGGAGCTCAGTCCAGTGCTCCAATGTGGGGCTCAGTCACCTTCCCCATCTGTCGCCAGCTGGAGGTTCCCTCACGGTCCTGACTTTCTTTCTCATGTTCTCTCTCCTTCTGCTCCTCATCAGGACCTTGGGAGCTCAGTCCGGTGCTCCAAGGTGGGGCTCTGTCATTTTCTTCATCTATCGTCAGGTGGAGGTTCTATGGTGATAGCCGGGCGGTGGTGGCGCATGCCTTTAATCCCAGCACTCGAGAGGCAGAGGCAGGCGATCTCTGTGAGTTCAAGACCAGCCTGGTTCCAGACAAGAGCTAGTTCCAGGACAGGCTCCAAAGCTACAGAGAAACCCTGTGTCGAAAAAACAAAAAACAAAAAAAAAAAACAAAAAAAAAAAAAAAAAAAAAAAAAAAAAAAAAGCTGGTGTAGCTATCCTAATATCTAACAAAATAGACTTCAAACTAAAATCAATCACAAGAGAGAAAGAAAGACATTTCCTATTAGTCGCAGGAAAAATCCATCAAGAGGAAATCGCAATACCGAACTCCTATGACCCAAATACAAGGGCAGCCTTGTATGTAAAAGAAACAATTCTAAAGCTTGAATCACACATTAAACCCCACACTAATAGTGGGCAACTTCAACACTCCACTCTCACTACTGGACAGGTCAATCAGACAAAAAAATGAACAGAGAAATAAGGGAACTAACAGATGTTATTAGTAAAATGAACTTAACAGACATCTATAGAATATTCCATCCAAACATAAAAGAATATATCTTCTTCTCAGCACCTCATGCAACCTTTTCAAAAGTGACCACATACTCGGTAACAAAACAAACCTCAACAGATACAAAAAAACTGGAATAACCCCATGTATCTGAGACACTATGAAAAAGCCAAACCTAAGAAAAATGAGAAGAGAGGGAGAATCCTAGATAAAATGTCCATAAAATATTTTCAACAAAATCATAGAAGAAAAGTTTCCTAACTTAAAGAAGGAGATGCCTATAAAGATACAAGCGGCATACAGAATATCAGATAGATTAGAGAAAAAATCCTTTCATCACAAATAATCAAAACACTAAATGTACATAACGAACAACTATTAAAAGCTACAAGGGGAAAATCAAGTTTAATATAAAGGCAGAACTATTAGAATAATACCCGAATTCTCAATGGAGATTCTAAAAGTCAGAAGGGCCTGGGAATATGTGGTGTAAACTTTAATAGACCACAGATACTAGCCTAGACTACTATACCCAGAAAAACTTTCAATCATCATAGATGGAGAAAATAAGATATTCCATGATAAATCCAAATGTAAAAAATATCTATCTATGAACCCAGTCTTATAGAAGGGGCTAAAATGAAAACTCCAACCTAAAGAGGTTAACTACACACATGAAAACACAGGAAATAAGTAATCTCAGACCAGCAAAAACAAAAAAGAGAAGCACACACATTAACATACACATATACACACATACATACAAACACCTAAGAAAAATGAGAAGCAACAACAATAGCAATAACATAACATGGATCAACAAATATTGGTCATTGATATCTCTCTATAGCAAAGGTCTCAATTCCCCAATAAAAAACATGGACTAAGAGAATATATGCAAAAACAGGATCAATCTTTCCGTTACATTCAAGAAATAAATGTAAACATCAAGAATAGATATTTCCTCAGAGTAAAGGATTGGAAAAAGATATTCTAAGCAAATGGATCTAAGAAGCAAGCTGGTATAGCCATTTTTTTTTTTTTTTGGTTTTTCGAGACAGGGCTTCCCTGTAGTTTCTAGAGCCTGTCCTGGAACTAGCTCTTGTAGACCAGATCGGCCTTGAACTCAGAGATCTGCCTGCCTCTGCCTCCCAAGTGCTGGGATTAAAGGCGTGTGCCCCCACCGCTCGGCTGGTATAGCCATTTTAAAATGTAATAAAATAAACTCAAATCAAAATTAATCAAAAGAGATGAAAAGGACAATACATACACATCAAAGGGGAAATCCATCAATATGACATTTTAATTCTTAAAATCTATGTCCCAAATACAAAGGATCCAAAAGTTTATAAAAAGAAACCCTGCTTCAGCTTAAATAACATATTGACCCTCACACATTAATAGTGGGAGACTTCAATACTCCACTCTCACCAATGTACATGTCATCCAGACAAAACTAAACAGAGAAATAATGGATTCAACAGACAGACATTGTGAATTAAACGGACCTAACAGATATTTACAGATGATTTCACTCAAACACAAAAGAATATACCTTCTCCTCTGCACCTCATGAAACTTTCTCAAAAACTGACATACTTAGACACAAACCAAGTCTGAACAGACATGAGGAAATTGAAATAAACCCCTACAGCCTATCAGACCACATGGGTTAAAACTGGATATCAACAACAGAAACAACAGAGAGCAGAGAAACTCATAGAAACTAAACAGTTCTCTACTGAAGGAAAAATGGGTCAATGCAGAAATGAAGAAATTAAAATCTTTCTAAAAATTAAATGAAAATAAATATACAGCATACCCAAACTTATGAAACGCACTGAAAGTAGTTGAGACAAGTTCATAGCACTAAGTGCCTACATTAAAAGAAAATTGGATAGATCTGATACTATCAAATTAAGCTCTAGAACAAAAATAAATAGTCACAGCAAAGATGAGTAAATGACAAAAAATCAAATTTGGGGCTAAAATCAATAAAATAGAAACAAGGAGGACAATACAAAAATCAATAAAATAAAGAGTTGGTTCTTTGATATTATAAACAAAATAAACAAACCTTTTTCCAAACTAACTAAAAGATGGAGAGAGAATATTTAACAAAACAAAACAAAACAGGGGGGACATTAACAGCAGACACTGAGGAAATTCAGAGAATCATATGGATATACTTTAAAAACCTGTACTCACCATACAAGAAAATCTAAAAGAAATGCTTATTTTTCTCAATAGGTACCATTTACTAAGTTAAATCCAGATCATATAAGCAATTTACATATATCTATAAACCCTAGAAAAAATATAAGCAATAATTAATTGTCTCCCATAAAAAAAAGCCTAGGTTCAGATGGTTTTAGCATAGAATTTTAACCAGCATTCAGAAAAGAGTTAATGCCAATACTCTTCAAATTTTTCCACAAAATAAAAACAGAAAGAACATTGTCCAATTTATTTTATGAGGCTCACAGTTTCCCTGATACCCCAAACCATATAATGATCCAACAAAGAAAGAGAAATCTAAACTAGTTTCTATTATGAATATAGATGCAAAAATGTTCAATAAAATTCAATAAAATACCTGCGAACTGAGTCCAAGAACACATCAAAAAGATCATCCATAATGATCAAGTAGGCTTCATCCCAGAGATGCCAGGATAGTTCACTATGTGAAAATCAATAATTGTAACCCACAATACAAACAAACTAAAAGAAAACAACAAAATGATCATCTCCTTAGATGCCAAAAATGATTTTTTAGAAAGTCCAACAGCCCTTCATGATAAAAGTCCTGGGGAGATTAGGTGATAAAAGGAACATATCTAAACATAATAATGGCACTTGACCTCAAGCCAGACAACAACATCAAATTAAATTGAGAAAAACTCAAAGCAATTCTGCCAAAATCAGGAGCAAGACAACTTGTTGTCCACTCTCTCCATATCTATTCAATACAGTATTTTAAATCTTAGCTAGAACTGTAAGACAATTAAAGGAGATCAAAGGAATACAAGTTGGAAAGGAAGAAGTTAAAGTATTGTTATATGCAGATGATATGGTAATATACTTAAGTGACCTTCAAAACTCCACCATGAAACTACTACAGTGGATAAATACTTTCAGCAATGTAGCTGTATTAAAAAAAAGTTAATTCACAAAAATCAATAGCCATCCTATATACAGATGACAAATGACTGAGAAAGAAATCAGAGAAGTAATACTTTTCATAGTAGCCTCAAATAATATATCTTTGGGTAACTCTAAACAAGCAAGTGAAAGACTTGCATGATAAAAGTCATCAAGTTTTGAAGAAACTGAAGAAGATATCAGAAGTTGGAAATATCTCCTATCCTCATGGATCATTAAGATTAATATTGTGGAAATTGCCATCCTACCAACAGCAATCTACAAATTCAATGCAAACCCCATCAAAATTCCAACACAATTTTTTACAGACCTTGAAGGAACAATGTTTAACTTTATATGGAAAACCAAAATCTCAGGACTGCTAAAACAATCCTGAACAACAAAAGAACTGCTGGAGGTTTCACCATTCCTGATTTCAAGTTGTACTGCAGAGCTATAGCAATAAAAAATGCATGATATTAGCATAAAAGCACACATGTTGATCAACAGAATTGAGCTGAAGATCCAGCCATAAACCCACTCACCCACACTCACACACATCTGATTTTGAACAAAGAAACAAAAATTATATGATGGAAAAAAGAAAGCATCTTCAACAAATGGTGCTTGTCTAACTGGATGGCTGCATATAGAAGAATGCAAATAGATCCATCCTTTCTGCAGACACCAAGACTCCATTGCCAGGGACAACACCCACACAGTTAGTTGAACAAGAAGAAATCGAGCTGGTGCCTACATGGAACCTTCACCCCTACATTCTAGTACCTTTTGTGAGGAAAGGTTATCTGCAAGCTACCAAAATAGAAAGCTAAACACCAACATAGCTACAGAAACTTATACCTACAATCTGTGATGCTTGCAAAATATGCTAGTGCAATGATACCAGAGAACTGTGGGAGTAGCCAACCAATGTCTGATTTGACTTAATGTTCAATCCACTAGATGAAATCCATTTTTGACACTGCTTGGGTAACCAAGAACTAGGGACTAGATAGTACAAAGACCTAGGGTAAAACCAAACACTACTGGTCTAAAGACAAAAGTGTCAATAAAATGACTTCCTATGATAGTCTGCTGCACTCATAGATCAGTGCCTTATTCAGCCATCATCAGAGAGGCTTCCTTCCGCAGCAGATGGGAGCAAATACAGAGACCACAGCCAGACAATATACAGAGAAAGTCTAAATGGAATGTCTCCATCAAATCTCTCCTCTCAGAGCTTAGGAGGCAGAAAGAGTGTATGGAACAGAGGAGATGGAGGACATCAGGAGAACAAGGCCCTCTGAATCAATTAAGCAGGGCCCTTGTATATTCACAGATATGAAAGCAGCCAGCACATAGGTCTACGCCAGGTCCTCTGTGTATATATTATAGCCTTTAGCTTAGTATTTTTATGGACTCCTGACTCTGAGAACAAGTGGCTCTCTGATTCTTGTGCCTACTCTTGGGACTATTTTCTTTCTCTTGGATTGCCTTGTCCAACTTCAATATGGTGGATTTTTCTGCTTTATCTTATTATATTTTATTTTGTCATACCTGGTTGTTATCTCTTAGACACTTGTTCTGTTCATTTGCAATGAAAGACAGAAAGGGAATGGATTCAGAGGTGAGGTAAGGTAGGGGAAGAACTGGAATGAGTAGAGGGAAGGAAAACTATAATCAAAGTTATACTGTATAAAAAATAATCTATGTTCAATAAAAAGAGAATAAATTGGACAAAATGAATCAGAGAACTCTTTTTAAAAATTTTTATTCATTTCACATACCAACCACAGTCCCCATCCCTCCCTTACTACTGCTCCCTCCTATCTCTCCCCACAACAACTCTGCCATATACATTTCAGAAAGGGTGAGGCCTCCCATGGGGAGTCAAGGAAGCCTGGCACAAAGAATTTAATTTCTTACCTCAAGAAGTTGGGGTGGGCCGGGCGGTGGTGGCGCACGCCTTTAATCCTAGCACTCGGGAGGCAGAGGCAGGCGGATCTCTGTGAGTTCGAGGCCAGCCTGGTCTACAAGAGCTAGTTCCAGGACAGGCACCAAAAGCCACAGAGAAACCCTGTCTCGAAAAACCAAAAAAAAAAAAAAGAAGAAGTTGGGGTGGAAAACAAGTCAAATCTACTTTCAGAAAATGGAAAGAAATAGTAGATCGGGGAAAAATTAATACAGGAGAAACAAAAAGAACCATGGGAAAAAAATCAACTGAAGAGTCAGCCCTGGAGGCTGGAGAGATATCTCAGAGGTTAAGAGCATTGCATGCTTTTCCAAAGGTTCTGAGTTCAATTCCCAGCAACCACATGGTGACTCACATCCATCTGTAATGAGGTCTGGTGCCCTCTTCTGGCCTGCAGACATACACACAGACAGAATATTGTATACATACTAAATAAATAAATAAATATTTTAAAAAAAGAGTCAGCCCTGAAAACAGAAATACAAGTTGTATTATACAGACTGAGGAGGTTATGTTTTAGAATGTGTGTGTATGGATATATGATTGTATACTTAAATACGTGCAATAACAATTAGTGAAAAAAGTGGTCATGATTTGAAGGAGAGTGGGGAGTGGTATATTGAAGGGAGGGAAGGAACTATAACCTCAAAAACTGAAAAGGAATCAGTGAAATAAATAGGTAGTAAACTGAAAAGATAAACAATATTCACTCTTTGACAAACTAACCAGAAGAAAAATTTCTCCAAATCAATAAGATTACAAATGAAAAGGAAGACATTACAAGAGATTCCAATGATATTTAGAAGATATTTAGAGGACATACTTTAAAAACATATATTCAAATATATTTGAAAATCTAGGGCAAATGAATTAATTCCTACACAATATTACCTACTCAAATTAAACCCAAAATATATAAACAACATAAACAGATTTATAAAAGACAATAAAATTTAAACATTAATCAAATGTCTGTTTACTTAAAAAATACCCAGGCCCAGAGGTATTCACAGGCAAATCCTACCAAACCTCTAATGAGAAACTAACATCGATGTTTCCCATAAATAAGTTCATAAATAGAAAAGGAAGAAACTCTCATTTTATGAAGCCAGTATTACCCTGATGCTAAAGTTGAACAGAAACATACAAAAATTATAAGCTAATCTTCAAAGAAACATGAATGGAAAACCTTTTAATAAATTACTACCTTAAAATTACATTATAAAGACCATTCACTATGGCCAAATGGGCTTCATTTTAGGAGTGATGCTAGGATGGTTAGAATTACACAAACCAACACATGAAATATAATACAAGAATAGACTCAAGGACAGAAGTCACAGGATTATTACACTGTATATTATTCTTTAATGACAAAAGCTTCTGCTAAAAGAAAATTGAAATATAAGAACTACATTTTAAAATAATAAAGCTATATATTATAAAACTATAGTCAATACTACATCAATGGAGACAAACACAAAGCATTTCCAAGAAATAAGGCTAGAAAAAGGGTGTCTACTTTCTCTAATCTTGCACAACACAGATCTTGAAGTCTTAGCATAAGCAAGACAAGAAAAGATAATAAAATTAACACAAATAGGAAAGGAAGAATGATGTGATTTTATATGTAAGAAACTCTAAAGCTTCTATCAGAAAACACTGATAACTGATTAAAAATATTTTCTGAGAAGTAGCAGGATTCAAAGTTAGCATAGAAAAAATGATTAGTTTTATTATATACCAATAATAAACATGCTCAGAAATAAATAATCTCATATACAATAGGTTCAAAATTACCTAAAAAGAATAGTCCTAGCCAAAGGTACAAAAGAAATGAACTATGAAATTTCAAAGTACTGAAAAAAAGAGATTAAAGGGAAACAGTACAAGACGGAAAAACCTCCCAAGACCACAGAGTAAAGGAATAGGCAAAATGGTTATATTACCAAAAGCAATTAAAATTTCAATGTAATATCCATGAAAATTTCAATAACCTTCTTCATAAAACTAGGAAAAAAACATAAAAACTGTATAGAACTACAAAATACTCCCAAATAACCAAAGCAAAATCTGAACAAAATTAACAATATTTTTAAATACCACATTATCTGATTTTAAGATATAATGCAGACCTATAGTGACAAAAACAGAATCATAGAGTTCACTAGAATAGAATGGGGGATCCAGAAATAAACCCACATAGCTATGGCGATCTGATTTTTACAAAGATGTAAATAAGAAACATTACAGAATAGAAAGCCTCTTTAACAAACGACACTGGCAAAACTAGATATCAAGCTATGGAAGGCTATCTATCTATTACTCTGCACATAGATCAACTTCAAATGGATAAAATGCCTTAATGTAAAACCTAAAATTCTGGTACTCTATTTTTTCAGTCTATATATTTTAATGAAATTCTATAGTTACAATAGCCATTCTGAAGTTATAGAGCTTTGCTTTACATTTTATATGTGTACTATCAATTACATTTTAATACACTTTCCCACTACAAGCATGTGTGAGTGAGTGAGGGAGGGAGGGAGGGAGGGTGTATGTTTATAGTGGAGTGGGGAAAACTGATACTCTTAAAGAAGAACATTAGGATAACATTTCATGATTTAAGCATAATCATAGACTTGTGTAAAATCACTCCATCAGGACATGAAATAATCCCCAAAGTTGACAAATAGGATCTCCTGGCTGATTGTAAATCATATCACATGACAATAAAAATTGACAATTGCAATAAATCCATCTCTTTTCTATTTGACGCCCAAATATATCACTTTTATTTATGTTTTTTAGATTTTTTGTTTTTCACTTTTTGTTTTATTTTATTTGAGTTTATCATTGTACATTGTGCTTTATGGAATTATAGACATATTTAATTTGGAAATTTATATAGTGATTATGATTAAATACAAGTTACATCAATTTTAAATCATAACATTGCATCCATCTCCCACATAGACTCAAGGTCATAGCATAATGAAAATGTATTAAATAGAACTTCAAAAGTCTCCGTAGTTTTAACATTTTCAACATTGTTTGAAAACAACTCTAATATCCCCTTCTGAGAATTAAAGTAATCTCTTAACTTTGAGAAACTAAAATATTAACAAGCTGCTTAGTCATAATATACAATATCACAAAGTAAGCATTCCTAATCCCAAGTAAAGGGATGAGAAATATGATGAGGAAAGATAAGACCATAGAAAGGCAATCCAGCAGGGGTATCAGATCCTTCTGCAACATGTCTGGTATCTGAGACTTGAGATGGAATCATCTAGGTTCTAACATTTCTGAGTAGCTCCCACTCTAGTTTTGTCAACTACAATACATGTAAGTGTCTTTTGTACATCAGCTTTCATACACTCCATGGAGCTTTCTTGGGAGACATTCCACAGACAGAGTATCTCCAATATCCTGAATCATCATTGCAACTTGAGATTTACCTGCACAGCTCCATGAAGTAGCCTCTTCGGACATATCTCCTTGCCACACATTGATCTGCTACACATTGCTTGGCCTCAACAACTTTCTGTAAATGTAACTGAATATTCTGTAACCCTGAACCACCTGCACTTTGCATGCATGCAGAGCCAGTGGCATATGGAAAAACACTGCCAAGTTCTGCTGACAGCACTTAAGATTCCAGACAGCACTTGGAAGACTGAGGCAAGAGGACTCAAGCCAAGCCTGGGTTACATAGTGAGTTAAAGACTGGACTATATAGCATGACCCTGAAAGAAAAGAAGAAAAGCACAATTATAGATTATAAATCATGGTAAGTATTAGTAAATAAAGAGTGGGATAATTTTTCACAGCAAAGAAGTCACCTGGCTTATTTGGAGCTTCAAGAACAGATTTTCTGAACAATTAATATATAACTTGAGAATAAAAGAAGGGATTAATACAAAGAAATAGAGGTGGAGGCAAAGTCTAAACCAGAAGAGTGTATGCAACATCCAGAGAGAAAGAAGACAGTAGCTGTTTGATGACAAAGAGAAAGCCTAGTGTAGCTAGAAAAGTGGAGCATGAGGAAAATATTGTCAGATGAGACTGGTAAAGTGATACTTAAAAAGAGGAAAGAACTTTGTGATATGGGATTCCCCTCTGTGTGCTATGAATATGTTTTATTGATTATTAAAGAAGCTGTCTTTGCTAATGGCTTATTAGAGTAAAGCCAGGTGGGAAATCTGAACAGAGATATAAAGTAGGAACCATCAATGAGAAGCCATGTAGTTGCCAAAGGAGAAAGATGCCAATGGCCAGCCAGAACCTTACCAGTAGGCCACAATCTCATGATGATTCACAGATTAATAGAAATGGGTTAATTTAAGATATAAGAGTTATCTAAGAATATACATAAGCTATTGGCCAAACAGTGTTGTAATTAATGTAGTTTCTGTGTGATTATTCATGGCCAGGTGGCCAGGAGGCCAGGAAATGAATGAGCAGTCTCAGTCAACATCTTTGCAAGGTATATTAAGGATATGGGATCTCAAGTGCAATGAAAATCTCTTAGAAGCTTAAAGCAAGAAGGCCACATAGTGTGATTTACAAGTTATCAAAGATCCCTCTTTTTTGTTATGTGATGAATTCCTTACAGATGAGATGAGAGAATATGAAGAGTTAGGAGGCTATTAAATTATTCCAGGCAAGAAATGATGATGGCTTAGAGCTGGGCTGAGCTTGGTGGCACAATTCTATAAACCCAGCACTTGAGAAAGTAATTCAGGCAGATTATATGTTTAAGGCCAGTTTTGGGGCTATGTAGTAAGGAGGGTATGGTTAACAGATGACCATAGAGAGGGATCAAGTACACAATTTCTAGCTACATTTTTGCAAATAGAATTGGCAAGGCTTGGTGACCAATAATGGTAACTAAAAGAGAGATCCAAATGATACCTAAGGATTCATATCCCATGTGTGTGTGTGTGTGCGTGTGCGTGTGCGTGTGTGTGTGTGTGTGTGTGTGTGTGTGTGTGTTGGGTTGGGTATGATTGCATGCAATATGTGTGAAAATGTCCACGGAGACCAGAAAAAGCCACTAGATTCCCCAAGATGGACAGTCATGAGCTACCAGATGTGGGTACTGGGAAGTTAACTAGGGTCCTACAAAATATTAAGAAGTGATCTTAACTGCTGAGCCATCTCTTCAGGCCCATAATGCACAAAGAACTTGATATGAGAAAAGCTACCATTTACTGAGATGAAGAAAAGAGAATAGATTTGCACTGTGAAGAAAGGAAGAAGAGACTCAGAATACACTGAATTTGAGGGGTTAGAAGAACAATGGAAAACATGTCAATTGAGTCACTGTGTTAGTAAACATGGAACTCAGAAGATAAAAATACAGATGAGAGGAGATCAGGAAGGAGGAGTAAAGGAAGAAGGGAGAAGGTGAAGGAGGGAGGGAGAGAAAGAACACAGAGATGCTGTCTGAAGTTTGTATAAAATCCAGGAAAAAAGTACAGAATTTTAGAAGTTAGAATGGAAGAAATAAAGAAACAAAACTAAGAAAACTTATGAAAAGGTCAGAGGAACCCCATGTGAAAATTACAAAGAAAAAAGTGATCATTGGGTTAAATGTGCCAGAAAGGATAAATAGGAACATCTCTGGGAATATCAAAGGATTTAATGTCACCAAGGAACTTGATGACCTTGACCAGAGTAATTTCTGTTTTGTATAGAAGGAGAACAATTTGACAGGAACTAGAGGTGGCAATGACACAAGAAAGAAGAAAATACTGATGGCCTGAGAATTTGTATTAACAATCTTGCAGAGAAATTGTAGGTTTAGAGGGAGCGTCTGAAAATGGAACAGAAGAACAAATTGAATATTTTAATCATTATATTTTAATCATTTTGTATTAAAACCTGTCACCCTATATACAGTAGGGTTTCATTTGTTCAATTCTCACCATTTCTCTCAAGCATTATTTTTGGCCGTTTCCTTATGACTTTTCCTGTCTCCAATACTCTTTTCTTCAAAACCTTTTTATGTTAGCAGTTTTCAAAGTATAATTTATGATCTACTTGAACTAGGCAATAATTGAGGTTCCTAGACATGACAGAACCACTACACTCAAGAACTAACAGCATCTGTGGTTGTCTGCACAAGAGAAGCATAAAATCAAGCCAGTTGTCTTTCCAGCATGGAGAGATGAGGGGCTCATGAGTCCCACCCCTAGCTGAGGAGCTCTTGACAGGAGATGGTTACTAGAGCAGCAAGGTCAGATTTTTTTAGGTGTGGTCCCTGGTAGGGCAGTGGATTGTCCTGTATCCATATTTATATGGAAAATACTAATTGGACTCAATAAGTTACTTTAAAAGCAGAGGGCATGAAAGGGATTCTGTGGGGGTATGACTTACCCCACAGGGGTATCCTGTAGAGGAGTTAGGGAGAGGAGTAGTGATGAAAATGATCAAAATACATTGCATGCATTATGAAATCTTCAAATAATTGCAAAAATACATTTAAAAAGAACACCCTCAATTAAGCAATGAATTTATTAATTTTGTTGAACTTTGATCCTTGAATGCACTACTAATACTTTTCATGACACAACAGAGGGTACTTGCAGCAACAAAGCTCTGCTATACAACAAAATTGATGGTTGTCACAGGAAAAACTTGTGAGTTGTATAATGAACTAGAGTTTTTCTTGTGGAAAACAATTTTTAAACGGCAGTAAGTGACAGATGAATTATACTCATGCACACATGAATATTTGGCAGCCATTTTCTCACAAATAAATGATGTAATGCTGTCCATTAAGGAAAACAACTGGCAATATTGGTTCCCAATAATAAAAGTTGGACTTTTCAAGTAAAAATTGGAGTTTTAGAAAAATTTTTATGCGCTTGAAATTTTAAATGAACTTAAAAAGTCTACATGCTGATTTTCCTGATGAGTTTGATGAAGCTATTAACTCACAACTTTCAAAAATATATTTCATAATGAGTGCACATGCAAGATTTGGTGGCCAAATATCTTCCAAACAACCAATCCATGCTGCCACTAAAACATGTGTGAATAAGCATGCACAGCCCAATGCATGAATGAATTATGGAAGATTCATTAAATGTACAAGATAGACCAATGGGTTTTAATGAAGCAGAATATGCCAAGCCACTAATATGGTTTCTGGTTCCACATGACACTTAACTTTCAAGAGACCACAGTTGATCTTTGGTGTAGTCTTAAAGACGAATATCCAGATGCATATACTAGGTATCCTATTTCTTCAAATAAAACCAGATGCCCAAACAGAACACCAGAAAGCAGGTATGTTCTATTAATAAAGGCCGACAACAAAAAGTCTTAAAATTTGTAAAATTATATTATTCCTTTTTCTAATTTATTTTGGAAAACATAGTTGTTTTCCTCAACTAATACATTTTAATAATATACAACTGATTCATTTATTTGCATTCATTTTGAATGAATTAATTTTTTTAAATCTCAGTTTCAGTGAGCAACATGGCAAATATGAACAGATACAAATAACAGAAGCAAAAGCTCTTTGAGATTTTTCAACAATTTATTAAGAGTCTTAAATATTCCTGAGACCAAAATATGTCATGATAGTTCTTCTATAACGGCCATATCTCCTTCCTGGTTTTTAAGCTTCAAACAGTCTACAAGCATTCAGGGCTCTTCGCAAACAGACTTACAGCCTTTTTTTTTTTCTGCTACATTTGATCGATCCCTTTTTCACTAGTGCAGTTTATGAGGTTTAGTTCATCATCATTGTATTTTGCACATGAAGAAACCTGGGTATAAAGAAGGAAAGAGTTCCACTATACACTACAGTAAGCGAATAACAGAGCTAGTGCCTAAATTCCCAGAATTCTTTCCATAGTTCCTTCTATAGATGCTGAGGCCACGGCTCAAAGCCTGAGAGGGACTGGAAGGATTAAATGGAACTATGAGGCAAAGGTTCTGGAGATAGAGGATGTAGCTCGGTGGTAGAAGATTTGCTGAGTATAAACAAAGGCTTTGGGTTCAACGTCCAGTCCTGAAAAATCATTCTAAGTTGGAATGACTGTGAGGGAATCACTCTTGGCTTTGTCTAGGTAGAAGGGCAGCCTATCAGTCTTTACACAGGTTGATAGCAGTTACAAGCCACTTACAGGCAATATCCTGGTCCTTTTCTCCTTTACACTGCTTCCTGCCAGTCATTCTCCTTAACTAGAGTGGCTCCCGAGGCGGCAGGTGCTCTAGAGGCCTGCTAAAGAAAACTGCTCCATCTGAAGAAGGCTCTTTGAGCAAAGCTTTTATAGTCGCAACAGCTCATTTACTTCCACTGCTTTTATTCGACTTCCTAGGCTGAGACAAGTACTCCAAGGCCTAAAGCACCACTTAAGAATTGGTGGAAAATGGAGCTACCTGTTTCAACGCACTGAGCTTTTCCTCTATTTTGCCAAATGGTAAACATTGGGAATATTTTTTCGGAGGAAAAAATGGTTTTAAAATCTACTACCGAGAAATAATTTCTGTGAGGCTTCTGAATGAAACTAGGTCTACAGTATAATGTGCCATAGCCTCTGGCTGGCTAGGAAAAGACGCAGGGGCCTAGGAAATGATGGGCATCTTTACTGTTCCATGGCAAAGCCTTTTAGGAACCTTTGGTTCTGATGATGTAATGTTAGAATCCAGCTGCTGCTCAGGCCACTACACCTGTAGCAGCTCTTCTTACAGAGATTGACAGGCACCCTGCTGAGACATTGCCTGGGAGCCCCTAGCTAACAGCCTTCCAGGTACCAAGATCTCTCACCACACAAGTGGGTTTATATCAAAAGGATATTAGTGGCCACACAAAATGCTGTTCCTACCCTGTTTTCTGCCTCTTGCCAAAATATCAGCAGCCTGTAGCCACCTTCATGCTGTGAAATCCCTATTTCTGCAGAGAGCTGTAAGAAAGGATCTGGTACCTGCCCTAAAGGTGATTCCACTCTCCAAAACCCTCACCAAGCTGTCTGTCTCTGGTTCTACAGTCTCAATTCTTCTCAGAGACTCCACCAAGCTGTTATTTATCTGTTCATCCATGGCATTACCTAATTCCTAATAAATTATTTACTCCCAACAATCCTCCTCGTGTCCCTCTGGAGCATGTTAATCCTTCGGTAATGAATTCCAATATTTAACCATATTGGTTAAATGTGAGCCAGATTCTGGGCTATGAGATTAGAGCAGAGTTAATTAACAGAGCCCTCTTGCTCTGATAAACAAGCAAACAAAATTATAAAGTGCAGGGAAGACAAACATACTCAGTTGATCGGTGGAATGGAAGAGGAAAGATGCCCATCCATATCTGCCTCTGTCTGGAGCCTGACTGCTTGATTTTCATTGTCAACTTGACCAGATTTAGAATCGTCATAGAAACACAGTTCCGGGTATGTGTACTAGGGCTTTTCTAAAGAGGTTTAACCGAGCAGGGACGATCTGCCCTGAATGTGGAGGCTCCATCCCATGGATGCGGCCCTTCACCGGATTAAAAAGTGAAAGGGACCTGAGCACCAACATCCGTAGGCCTCTGACTGTATATGTAATGGGATTAGCTACCCCACCCTTTCGCCACCCTGACATGTCTGCCATAAAAGATCGTCCCCTCAAACCCAGCCAAAATAAACCTTTCCTTCCTTCACTTGTTCTTGCCGGGAGTTTTGTCA
Source organism: Arvicola amphibius (assembly GCF_903992535.2). Classification (NCBI taxonomy): domain Eukaryota; kingdom Metazoa; phylum Chordata; class Mammalia; order Rodentia; family Cricetidae; genus Arvicola; species Arvicola amphibius. The sequence continues at coordinate 56,753,957 of NC_052065.1, forward strand.
CAAATGAGAACAGTGAGCTTGTGAATCAGTCTATATGACCATTTAGGTTATCTTTCAGCTCTCAGGTTCCATAAATCTGCAAGGGAAGCAGGCATCTCAGACTAAGCCCAGTGGCCCATCCATTAGTGAAAGGTGATGGTGACAGATTTATGGTCAGAGGGTTCTTTCAGTAGTACATTCAGTGAAATAAATGAGACTTCTTGGTTTAGGACAATGTCATCCTTTCTTTCAAATGTATCTCTTGCTGACCCTGTCTCCCCAATGACTGGGTAAACAGCGAACCATATGGTTAACTCTACTAGATATCTATTTTTAGAAATGTCAGGCCCTTAAGCTCTCCTGGTAGAAATCTCACCCTTCAGTAGGCATGAATGCAGCCATCCACATTCCCAGCCCCTGTGGGCTCAGCACTGAACACATTAGATGGATTTTGAGAATGGTCCTAGATACCAAGGCATAGTTTGAAACCAAACTTGAAGAAAATGAAGATCAGAGACATTGACTGCTTCCCATTGATTTCTCACTGTACCACGGGCACATCTTAGCATTCTGTTACAAGTAAGAAACTAAGGCTGGAGAGCTGGGGTGATTTCCAGCATGGGATATAATTCTCTCTCTCCACTCCCTCTACTTTTCTACATGCCTCCTCCCTCCTCAGCTATCTCTCCCCCCCCCCTCTGGCTCTTTTCTTGTCCCACTGCTTCTGGGAAAAAAATGTCTTACTGGTTCCAGTGTGGAGAACTTGGACTAATCCATAAAATGAAAGGAAAGGTGTGATTTGGGGTAGGTGGTATTAGAGACAACTGGAGTCAGAGAGTAGTACTGCCAGGCAGTGTTGGTGTGATTTGAACTAAGCTCTGCAACCTTGCAAAGATTCAGTTTCCTTACAGAAGACACTAGATTATCCAGGAATTTTGTAACCCTTAAATGAGAAGCTTGGAATGAGAATACCTAGGAGAAGGCTTTTTTTCTGTTCCATTTTCTCTAATATTTTCTAATATAATATTATTATATCTAATAAACTATTCCTAATATTTTTTCTCTCAGCTGACAATTAGCATCTTAAATTTATCAGGGAGTTGAAAATGTTACAACTTTCTAATTTGAATTAGAAACTCAAAGTTCCTTGCTTATTAAGTAGGCTTCAGAACTCTTCACTGAGTCACATAGGAAAAGAATCTTCTACGCCTTCCATGCTCTCCTGGACACTGCGAGGACCTGTGAGTACCATTGTGTTGGTCACATTTAGGGTTGCCTCTTGGATTTCTGAGAGCTATACATGTGCATTAACATCTTGAGAAGGAAGCATCTTCTTCCAAACACAAGGTCAAAGGTGCCCTGTACATCTCCCGTCCTCAACTTACTTCAGGCACTGACCACACCTTTAATTTACTCCCATGGTCCAACATCATCAGCATAGCATACACAAATAACAGTTTCTTTCTTAATCATAAGTCCAACACATAGCTTGGGATATACTGGTAATTCTGATAGTGCCGACAGAATCACGTAGGAGATGAACATTAGGACATGTCTGTGAGAGAGTTTCTAGATAGCGCTGAGGTAAGAAGACCTAATATAAATGTGGATAGTTAGCATCATCTCTTGGACTAGAATCTTGGACCAAATAAAAAGGAGAACACTTAGCAACAGCATCATCACTCCTGATTCCCAGACACAGGCACAATGGAATTGGCTGCCTGAAGCACCTGCTACTGTGACTTTCCTACCATGGTAGACTGAACCCCCAAACCGTGAGACAAAATGACCCTCCTTGAGTCACTTTTCTTGAGTTATTTTATCACAACAGGAGTTTTGAGCATTGGAAACCTTTTTGTAAGCTTTTATTCTACTTTGGTTTTCAGTATTTACTTACTGTGACTTTGAGCAAGTAATGATTTTTCTGAATTTAATCTCTTTATGTGTAATATGAGACTAAAATGAGGTGTCAGGATGCTCAAATAACACTTTCTCTCCCTCCTTCCCTCCCTCCTCCCCCCTCATGTGTGCATGTATTTTCTTTCACCAAATTACTTTTCTAACTTTAACCCCACACCACTGGGAAGTCCCAAGGATTCAGGCTTCTCCTACTCCATGCTTGGTACCTAATCAGTGCTTAATGATATTTGTTTCCCTTCTTTGATTACAGAGTAGCCTACTTCCTAGCAGTTTGTTTCAATCAAGTCTCTGAATTCTAATAGAACAAATCAAAAGCTGTGTCTTATTTTCATCCCTTGTCACCACATCAGAGCTAAGTACTCCACCTCCTTTGTCATAATGGGACTGACATAGCTTTTTGGTTTGTCTGTGCTTCTTTCCTGGATCTTTTACAATCTATTTAAATTATATTTAGACTCATTCCCTAAAGCATTTTGTGATGTCATCTTCATTTCAGGAAAAATAATGTGCTATAACCTGGACAGGCGAAGAGTCTAAGGTTAATTTCCAATGCTGGATGAAATGACCCAGTAGTACACTGTGCCTCATCTCCTTTCTCCTCTTCAGAACACAGCTACCCCCTTGCTGAGTGCCAGGTTGTGAACACCACACCACAACTCTTTTTTTTTATTTCTTATTATCAAAAATTTCCACCTCCTCACCACCTCCCATTTCCCTTCCCCTCCCTTAACTCCCCTCCCCCTCCCTTTCCAGTCCAAGGAGCAGTCAGGGTTCCCTGCCCTGCAGGAAGTCCAAGGTCCAACCCACTCCATCCAGGTCCAGGAAGGTGCGCATCTAAACAGACTAGGCTCCCCCAAAGCCAGTACATGCGGTAGGATCAAAACCCAGTGCCATTGTTCTTAGCTTCTCAGACAGCCCTCATTGTCCACCATGTTCAGAGAATCCAGTTTGATCCCATGCTTTTTCAGTCCCAGTCGAACTGGCCTTCACACCACAACTCTTATGAGAGCAGGAGTGCAAAATGTAGAAGAAGAAAGAAATGGGTTGTGGGGAACAGACTTACATCACAAGATATCAGGTGGATGGCCAGGAGGTTGAAGACACCCATGCCATCCCACCAGGAGCTGAGCTATAATAAAAAAATAACAGCCCTTGTCAAATTTTAAAGACATAAGAATCTTCAAGGTCTCACTATTGACAAATGCACAGGGCCAATTAAGTGAGCCTAATATATGAGCAGAAAACCTCTGCATGGTAGAAATGCACAAACAAACAGACCCAGCTATGGGCATATATAGACACAGTTTGGTAGGAGTCAGTACAGTTAGTCATGGGCTCAGAGAGATGAAATTTTTCATTTGATGCAGGTTAAAACACATTGAAGAATCCAAAGATTAAGTAGTGGTCATCATTTAAGAATGTCTCCTTGCATGGTATAGCTCAATGCTCTGACCTAGGGTAGATGGAGAGAAGACTCCATTCCTGGAAAGCTACTGAGTCACAACCACCACTGATAATGCTGATAATGACTAATACTGACAAATACGTGGCTGACAACACATATTCGAGTGAGAAGGACTTGTTGCAGTGGCAGCTACTAGGAATACAGTCTATCTCAGGGCCTGTTAGTCTTAATCATAGAAATCCAGAGAAACATGAGTACCGAAGGCAAAGGTATGCTCTATGGGGTGTTCATGCGTGTGTGTGTGTGTGTGTGTGTGTGTGTGTGTGTGTGTGTGTGTGTGTGTGTGTGAATATCACTTACATTGCTTCTAATGGTGGGAATGTAAAAGCCAGAGTCTAACTGGCTATGTCCAGAAAAGAAGTCAAGGGAGTAACAGAGGGACTCAGTATAACACTGAGTTCACCTAGATCTCAGGTCTAGGAGTGGAAGAGAACTCTTAATCTTACAGGATAACAGTAAGTGTAAGGAAGAGACAGCAGACAATCACGACTGCGGTCCGACCAATCTCACATCATGATGTGTCTGGGATTAACAGTGGGATGGTACTTTCCAGTACTTTGGGTAGTAGTAGTTGGGGAAGAAGAAACCAGAGGAATAAATGTAGGATCGACAATATTAGTAGAAAAGGTAGGCATGGAGAAAGGCCACTGTGTAGCTTCAATGTCAGAGTTAGAAAAACTCCATTTTAGCTTTACATCCAGGTAACATCTTGGTGGGGAATCTAAGTGCCTGCATAGTCAGACTTTATATAGAGAGTTCAGAGAAATTAACAGAAATTAAGTGTAAGCGCTTTGGATACAGAATATCCTCCAAAGGTCCACATGTTAAAGGCTGGGTCCCCATTATGACACTGTTGGAAAATGGTGGCTGCTTTATAAGTAGGGACTAATGGGAAGTCACTATGCCATTGAGGGTGTACTTTTGATGAGTAGATTATGACTTGAGCCTCTTCCTATTCTATCCTATTTTGCTGCATGACTGAATATAGTGGCTCAACTCTGCCATGTGCTTCCCCCTCATGTTGTTTCACCCAAAGCAAAGGTCCAAATGACCATGGACTGACAACTTGAAAACTGAGACAAAAAAGTTGATTATCTCTGGTGTTTGCTACAGTGACAGACAACACAGAGAAAGAGGCCCATACTCAATGAGAAGCCTTCAAGTGGAAATACTGCTCAAGAACACATATATTCCTGGTGTTCCATCGTGACTTTATCCATCACAAGACTAGAACCTCTGAGCCTCTGAACAAAAAGATTGCACTTCACTCTGCCATACAAAACCTAGCAAGTCTCTGTACTTAGGAGAATTCTTCAAAAATCTCATCTGTATTTGTTCTGTTATCCAACTGGAAGGGCACTGGGAACAAGCTTAGAGCACTCTTAAAATCAAACTTGCCTCTATCTCCCCACTATTAGAATTTTCCATGTTGATTAATGACATTTCTCTCAGTAGGTAGTGTAGGTGTGTCTTCCATCAATCTGTTGATTTCATTGGTTAATTAATAAAGAAAACTGCTTGGCCTGATAGGTTAGAACATAGGTGGGTGGAGTAGAGAGAACAGAATGCTGGGAAGAAGGGAAGTGAGTCAGATGCGATGAAGCTCTGGCCCAAGATGGACGTACGCTAGAATCTTCCCGATAAGACACCACTTCGTGGTGCTACACAGATTATTAGAAATGGGTTAATCAAGATGTGAGAATTAGACAATAAGAAGCTGGAACTAATGGGCCGGGCAGTGTTTAAATGAATACAGTTTATGTGTTGTTATTTCTGGGGCTAAGCTAGCTATGCGGGAGCTGGGTGGGATGAAAAGCAGGCCTGCCCGCTGCTCCTCACTACAAGGTAGGAAGAAGAATGGTCTGAATTTGAATCCTGAATTCACTCTATCCTGAGTGTGGGAACTTGGGTAAATGATGTAATGTTCTGTGCCTCAGTTCTCTCCTTTATAAAATGGTATAGTGCCAAGGGGACCTGATAGGAATGCTATTAAGGCAAATCAAAGAACTTAAAACCACATTTTCATTAAGTAGACAACTGTCTACCATTACAATCAAGTGATATGGCAAAGGAAGGTACAATTACCATCGCAGGTCTTTAGGAAATTGAAAGGCAGAGATGAGGGAGATAGCTATTTCATACTTTTTGCAAGCATCTATCATGTCCCCTAAGAAAACTCCATACCCAAAACTGTGATTCATTACAAAATATTAAGATGTAATTAAGGCTGATGTGGTTATTAAAATATGGAGAAAATTCTGATTTTAATAGATTCGGTCATTGTTATGGAATGAACCCTAAACAGAAGAGGCAAAAAAGGAAGCAAAAAAAAAAAAAAAAGGCAGCAACAACAATTCAAGAAGGATTCGGGCAGTTGGCTTAAAAATAGAGAGAGTTTAGTCTGCAGGAGGATCCATCGTTCTTTGGGGTGAGTGAGGAGTGAGTGCCCGAACCGCGGCAGCTGCCCGGAGAGGGACCACCGACTCTCCACAACTCCCCCTGCCACCAGCACACTTCCTGCTCTTCCTGCAGGGGTTATTCTCCCCTGATACCGCCTCTCTCTCCCTGTCCCTTCCCAGCTTGCACCCAGAACCCTCCCCCCCTCCCCCTTCCTCATCCTCCCGTCTTTGGGGCCACAAAATCCCACAGCTCAGCCTGTTTGGGCTCTGGGGACCCGGAATTGAGTGCACCCAGGCCGGTGGGAGGTCCCCTCCTTCATTTGACTGCCTGGGGCAAGGTAGGCCTTTGTCTGAGAGCTGCTTGGCCTGCAAGGGGACCTCACAGTCTGCAGAAGGATCCATCATTCTTTGGGGTGAGTGAGGAGTGAGTGCCCGAACCAGGGCAGCTGCCCGGAGAGGGACCACCGACTCTCCACAACTCCCCCTGCCACCAGCACACTCCCTGCTCTTCCTGCAGGGGTTATTCTCCCCGGATACTGCCTCTCTCTTCCTGTCCCTTCCCAGCTTGCACCCAGAATCCTCCCCCCTTCCCCCTGCCTCATCCTCCCATCTTTGGGGCCACAAAATCCCACAGCTCAGCCTCTTTGGGCTCTGGGGACCTGGAATTGAGTGCACCCAGGCCGGTGGGAGGTCCCCTCCTTCATTTGACTGCCCGGAGCAAGGTAGGCCTTTGTCTGAGAGCTGCTTGGCCTGCAAGGGGACCTGACAGTCTGCAGGAGGATCCATCGTTCTTTGGGGTGAGTGAGGAGTGAGTGCCCGAACCGCGGCAGCTGCCCGGAGAGGGACCACCGACTCTCCACAACTCCCCCTGCCACCAGCACACTTCCTGCTCTTCCTGCAGGGGTTATTCTCCCCTGATACCGCCTCTCTCTCCCTGTCCCTTCCCAGCTTGCACCCAGAACCCTCCCCCCCTCCCCCTTCCTCATCCTCCCGTCTTTGGGGCCACAAAATCCCACAGCTCAGCCTGTTTGGGCTCTGGGGACCCGGAATTGAGTGCACCCAGGCCGGTGGGAGGTCCCCTCCTTCATTTGACTGCCTGGGGCAAGGTAGGCCTTTGTCTGAGAGCTGCTTGGCCTGCAAGGGGACCTCACAGTCTGCAGAAGGATCCATCATTCTTTGGGGTGAGTGAGGAGTGAGTGCCCGAACCAGGGCAGCTGCCCGGAGAGGGACCACCGACTCTCCACAACTCCCCCTGCCACCAGCACACTCCCTGCTCTTCCTGCAGGGGTTATTCTCCCCGGATACTGCCTCTCTCTTCCTGTCCCTTCCCAGCTTGCACCCAGAATCCTCCCCCCTTCCCCCTGCCTCATCCTCCCGTCTTTGGGGCCACAAAATCCCACAGCTCAGCCTCTTTGGGCTCTGGGGACCTGGAATTGAGTGCACCCAGGCCGGTGGGAGGTCCCCTCCTTCATTTGACTGCCCGGAGCAAGGTAGGCCTTTGTCTGAGAGCTGCTTGGCCTGCAAGGGGACCTGACAGTCTGCAGGAGGATCCATCGTTCTTTGGGGTGAGTGAGGAGTGAGTGCCCGAACCGCGGCAGCTGCCCGGAGAGGGACCACCGACTCTCCACAACTCCCCCTGCCACCAGCACACTCCCTGCTCTTCCTGCAGGGGTTATTCTCCCCGGATACTGCCTCTCTCTTCCTGTCCCTTCCCAGCTTGCACCCAGAATCCTCCCCCCCTCCCCCTGCCTCATCCTCCCGTCTTTGGGGCCACAAAATCCCACAGCTCAGCCTGTTTGGGCTCTGGGGACCTGGAATTGAGTGCACCCAGGCCGGTGGGAGGTCCGCTCCTTCATTTGACTGCCCAGAGCAAGGTAGGCCTTTGTCTGAGAGCTGCTTGGCCTGCAAGGGGACCTGACAGTCTGCAGGAGGATCCATCATTCTTTGGGGACACCAAACACCTCCGCGCTCCTTTTGAAGGAAGAGATGGGCAGGCGCCAATGCAGGAGCTCCTCCAACAACATGAAAGGCAACATGACATCACCACAAGCCAGACATCCCGAAACAACAAGAATTGAACACCCTACCCCAGAAGATATAGAAGAAACCGACATTAAACAGTTCTTTATGAAAATAATAGAGGACCTTAAACAGGAGGTAAAAAACTGCCATAAAGAAATGGAGATGACAAACAAAAAGGTAGACGAAATAAATAAATCTCTCAAAGATACCCAAGAAAAACAAGAAAAACAAGAAAAAGCAATCAAACAGGTAAGGGAAACAGTACAAGACCTGATAAATGAAATGGAGGTATTGAAGAAAACACAATCTGAGGGACGACTGGAAATGGAAACTCTGAGTAAACGAACAGAAACTTCAGAGACAAGTATTTCCAACCGAATACAAGAGATGGAAGAAAGAATCTCGGACTCTGAAGATACTATAGAGGAAATAAACTCACAGATTAAAGAACTAAACAAATCTAACAAATTCTTAACACAAAACATTCAGGAAATCTGGGACACCATGAAAAGACCAAACCTAAGAATAATTGGGGTAGAAGAAGGAGAAGAATTACAACTCAAAGGCCCAGAAAACATATTCAACAAAATTATAGAAGAAAACTTCCCCAACCTAAAGAAGGATGTCCCTATGAAGGTACAAGAAGCCTACAGAACACCAAATAGACTGGATCAAAAGAAAGCATCCCCACGCCATATAATAATCAAAACACAAAACATACAGAATAAAGAACAGATATTAAGAGCTGCAAAGGAAAAAGGTCAAGTAACATATAAAGGGAAACCTATCAGAATCACACCTGATTTCTCAATGGAAACCATGAAAGCCAGAAGAGCTTGGATAGATGTGCTACAGACACTTAGGGAACATGGATGCAAGCCTAGACTATTATACCCAGCAAAGCTTGCATTCACCATTGATGGAGAAAACAAGATATTCCAGGACAAAAACAGATTTAAACAATACGCAGCCACAAATCCAGCCTTGCAGAAAGTAATAGAAGGAAAATCACAAACCAAGGAGTCCAACAACGCCGACAATAACTCAGGCATCTAGCGACCCTTCACCAGCACAACTAGAAGAAGGGAAACACACAAACTCTACTACTAAAAATGACTGAAGTTAACAACCACTGGTCATTAATATCACTTAATATCAATGGACTCAATTCACCTATAAAAAGGCACAGGCTAAGAGACTGGATACGAAAACAGAATCCAACATTTTGCTGTTTACAAGAAACACACCTCAACCACAAAGACAGGCACCTACTCAGAGTAAAGGGTTGGGAAAAGGTTTATCAAGCAAATGGCCCTAAGAAACAAGCGGGTGTGGCCATACTAATTTCCAACAAAGTTGACTTCAAACTAAAATCAATCAGAAGAGATGGAAAGGGACACTTTATACTCATAACAGGAAAAATCCTTCAGAATGAAGTCTCAATCCTGAATATCTATGCCCCTAATATAAAAGCTCCCACTTATGTAAAAGAAACACTTCTAGAACTCAAGGCAGCCATCAAACCACACACACTAATAGTTGGAGACTTCAACACTCCTCTCTCACCAATGGACAGGTCAATCAGACAGAAACCTAACAGAGAATTGAAAGACTTAATGGAGGTAATGAACCAAATGGACTTAACAGACATCTATAGAACATTCCACCCAAATAGGAAAGAATATACCTTCTTCTCTGCGGCTCATGGAACCTTTTCGAAAATTGACCATATACTTGGTAACAAAGCAAACTTCCACAGTTACAAAAAAATATTAGTAACCACCTGTGTCTTATCGGATCACCATGGATTAAAATTAGAATTCAACAACAATGCTATCCCCAGAAGGCCCACAAACTCATGGAAACTGAACAGTCAACTACTGACCCACACCTGGGTCAAGGAAGAAATAAAGAAAGAAATTAAAGTCTTTCTTGAATTTAATGAAAACAAAGACACAACATACTCAAACCTATGGGACACAATGAAAGCAGTGCTAAGAGGAAAGTTCATAGCACTAAGTGCCCACTTAAAGAAAACGGAGAAAGCACTCATTGGTGACTTAACAGCACACCTGAAAGCTCTGGAAAAAAAAGAAGCAGACTCACCTAGGAGAAGTAGAAGACTGGAAATAATCAAACTGAGGGCAGAAATCAACAAAATAGAAACACAGAAAACAATCCAAAGAATCAATGAAACAAGAAGCTGGTTCTTGGAGAAAATCAACAAGATTGACAAACCCTTAGCCAAACTAATCAAACGGCAGAGGGAGAACACGCAAATTAACAAGATCAGAAATGAAAAGGGGGACATAACCACAGACACAGAGGAAATTCAGAAAATCATTAGATCTTACTACAAAAGCCTGTATGCCACAAAATTGGAAAATGTAAAAGAAATGGACAGTTTTTTAGATAAATACCATATACCAAAGTTAAACCAGGACCAGGTAAATGCTCTAAATCGTCCTGTTAGTCGCGAAGAATTAGAAACTGTTATCAGAAACCTCCCTACCAAAAAGAGCCCAGGACCAGATGGTTTCAATGCGGAATTCTACCAGAACTTCCAAGAAGACCTAATACCTATACTCCTTAAGGTATTTCATAATATAGAAACACAAGAGTCACTGCCAAATTCCTTCTATGAAGCTACAGTTACCCTGATACCTAAACCACACAAAGACTAGAGGGGAGGGAAGGGGGAGAAGGAGGGGAGAGAAAGGGGAGAAGGAGGGGAGGGAGGGGGGAGGAGGAGGGAAGGAGATGGAAATTTTTAAATATAAAAAAAAATAAACCATGAGAAAAAAAAATTCTCAATAAAATACTGGCAAACCGAATCCAAGAACACATTAGAAAAATTATCCATTACGATCAAGTAGGCTTCATCCCAGAGATGCAGGGCTGGTTCAACATACGAAAATCTATTAATGTAATCCATCATATAAACAAACTGAAGGAAAAAAACCATATGGTCATCTCATTAGATGCTGAAAAAGCATTTGACAAAATTCAGCACCCTTTTATGATAAAGGTCTTGGAGAGATTAGGGATACAAGGGTCATTCCTAAATATAATAAAAGCTATTTATAGCAAGCCGACAGCTAACATCAAATTAAACGGAGAGAAACTCAAGGCTATCCCACTAAATTCAGGAACACGACAAGGCTGTCCACTCTCTCCTTATCTCTTCAATATAGTGCTTGAAGTTCTAGCAATAGCAATAAGACAACATAAGGGAATCAAGGGGATTCAATTTGGAAAGGAAGAAGTTAAACTTTCATTATTTGCAGATGATATGATAGTATACATAAGCGACCCCAAAAACTCCACCAAAGAACTCCTACAGCTGATAAACTCCTTCAGTAACGTGGCAGGATACAAGATCAACTCCAAAAAATCAGTCGCCCTCCTATACACAAAGGATAAGGAAGCAGAGAGGGAAATCAGAGAAGTATCACCTTTCACAATAGCCACAAATAGCATAAGATATCTGGGAGTATCGCTAACCAAGGAAGTGAAGGATTTATTTGACAAGAACTTTAAGCCTTTGAAGAAAGAAATTGAAGAGGATACCAGAAAATGGAAGGATCTCCCCTGCTCGTGGATTGGGAGGATCAACATAGTAAAAATGGCAATTCTACCAAAAGCAATCTATAGATTCAATGCAATCCCAATCAAGGTCCCATTAAAATTCTTCACAGAGATTGAGAGGACAATAATCAACTTTATATGGAAAAACAAGAAACCCAGGATAGCCAAAAAAATCTTATACAATAAAGGTACTTCTGGAGGCATTACCATCCCTGACTTCAAACTCTATTACAGAGCTACAGTATTGAAAACGGCTTGGTATTGGCATAAGAACAGAGAAGTTGACCAATGGAATCGTATAGAAGACCCGGATCTTAAACCACAAACCTATGAACACCTGATTTTTGATAAAGGAGCCAAAAGTACACAATGGAAGAAAGAGGGCATCTTCAACAAATGGTGCTGGCATAACTGGTTGTCAACCTGTAGAAGAATGAAAGTAGATCCATATCTATCACCATGCACAAAACTCAAGTCCAAATGGATTAAAGACCTCAATATTAATTTGAACACATTGAGCTTGATAGAGGAGAAAGTGGGAAGTACTCTACAACAAATGGGCACAGGGAACCGTTTCCTATGCATAACCCCAGCTGCACAGACTTTAAGGGCAACATTGAATAAATGGGACCTCCTGAAGTTGAGCAGCTTCTGTAAAGCAAAGGACATTGTCACTAAGACACAAAGGCAGCCTACTGACTGGGAAAAGATCTTCACCAACCCTGCAACTGACAAAGGTCTGATCTCTAAAATATATAAGGAACTCAAGAGACTAGACGGTAAAATGCCAATTAACCCAATTAAAAAATGGGGCGCTGAACTGAACAGAGAATTCTCAACAGAAGAAGTTCGAATGGCCAAAAGACACTTAAGGTCATGCTCAACCTCCCTAGCTATCAGGGAAATGCAAATCAAAACAACTTTGAGATATCATCTTACACCTGTCAGATTGGCTAAAATCCAAAACACCAATAATAACCTTTGCTGGAGAGGTTGTGGGGTAAGGGGCACACTCATCCATTGCTGGTGGGAATGCAAACTTGTGCAACCACTTTGGAAAGCAGTGTGGCGGTTTCTCAGGAAATTCGGGATCAACCTACCCCAGGACCCAGCAATTCCACTATTGGGAATCTACCCAAGAGATGCCCAATCATACAACAAAAGCATATGCTCATCTATGTTCATAGCAGCATTATTTGTAATAGCCAGATCCTGGAGACAGCCTAGATGCCCTTCAGTGGAAGAATGGATGAAGAAACTGTGGAATATATACACGCTAGAATACTACTCAGCGGTAAAAAACAATGACATCTTGAATTTTGCAGGCAAATGGATGGAAATAGAAAACACTATTCTGAGTGAGGTAACCCAGACCCATAAAGATGAACATGGGATCTACTCACTCATATTCGGTTTCTAGCCATGATTAAAGGACATCGAGCCTATAAGTTTGGGATCCTTGAGAAGATAATAAGAAGGTGAACTCCCAAAAAAGATATAGTAATCCTCCTGGATATTGGAAGTAGACACGATCGCCAGGCAAAATTGGGAACTTGAGGGTTGGGCAAGACTGGGCAAAGGGAAGATGGGGAGAGAAAAGTGTGAAGGGGAGAGCGGGGGAAGCTCGGAGGAATGGGGTGCTTGGGATATAGGAAGGGTGGATATGAGAGCAGGGAAGCATATATCTTAATTTAAGGAGCTACCTGAGGGTTGTCAAGAGACTTGACCCTAGAGGGGTTCCCAGGTTTCCAGGGAGACGCCCCCAGTTAGTTCCTTGGGCAGCTGAGGAGAGGGAGCCTGAAAAGGCCAGTTCCTATAGCCATACTGATGAATTTCTTGCATATCACCATAGAACCTCCACCTGACGATAGATGAAGAAAATGACAGAGCCCCACCTTGGAGCACCGGACTGAGCTCCCAAGGTCCTGATGAGGAGCAGAAGGAGAGAGAACATGAGAAAGAAAGTCAGGACCGTGAGGGAACCTCCAGCTGGCGACAGATGGGGAAGGTGACTGAGCCCCACATTGGAGCACTGGACTGAGCTCCCAAGGTCCCGATGAGGAGCAGAAGGAGCGAGAACATGAGGGAGAAAGTCAGGAACGAGAGGGGTGCGTTCACTCATGGAGACGGTGGGACAGAACTAATGGGAGATCACCAACTCCAGTTGGAATGGGACTGATGGATCATGCGACCAAACCCGTCTCTCTGAGTGTGGCCAACAGCGGGGGCTGACTGAGAAGCAAAGGACAATGGCTCTGGGCTCTGATTGTTCTTCATGGACGGGCTCTGTGGGAGCCTTCTCAGCTTGGTCGATCACCTTCCTGGACCTGGGGGGAGTTGGGAGGACCTTGATCTTAGCATAGAGTGGGGAACCCTGATGGCTCCTTGGCCTTGAGAGGGAGGGAGGGGAGGTATGGGTGGAGGGGAGGGGAGGGAAGGGGGAGAAGGAGGGGAGAGAAGGGGGAGAAGGAGGGGAGGGAGGGGGGAGGAGGAGGGAAGGAGATGGAAATTTTTAAATATAAAAAAAAAATAAACCATGAGGGAAAAAAAATAGAGAGAGTTTTTGTTTTGTTATATTTTTGTCTTATTGGATTTTTTGTTTTATGGGGTTTTTTTGAGAAAGAGAGCATGAAATTGGGTGGGCAGGAAGAGGGGGATGATCTGGGAAATGTCTAGGAAAGAGAAAGAATACGATCAAAGCATATTGTATGTCAAAAAAATTTTAAGTAAAAAAGCTAAAAATAATTGAAGACTTCAGTCTTACAGAAGAAGCTAAATTATGCTAAAAACCCTTGACTGATGTTTGTAGTTTTCTATGAGTCTTTACATTTTAGAGAGCATCTTTTCTGCATGTCACTTAACCTAGTACAATGTCAATTTTCTTACTTGAGTGTCAGTATTCAAAACTCGCTCCCAAAATTTTGCAAAGAGAAGCCAAGACACAGGTAGAGGCAGAGAGACAGACACAACATTTTAAAGATTTCTTTCTATTAATAGGACAGTCCAAAATAATATTGAGTCAGTCTCTCCCTATTCCTTTTTTTCCTTTTGTGTTAATTTCATTTTGTGTGTCTCTACCACTAACATCATGGTTAGAAGATACTCAACTGATCATATTTCATAAATTTTGTTCATTACAATAAAATGACAGAAACTCCTCTCCCTTCCCTTCCTACTTTCCCTTTCTTTATTTTAGTTTTTTATGAGGTCTCACTCTGTAGTTTGGACTGACCCCAAACCCTTAGCTCCCCATGACACACTTTCTGGGTACCTACAGTCACAAAGTCACCAAGCCTGGGTTGAAAACTGCTCTATTTACAGAGTCACGGTCTTACCAAAGAAACTGGAAGTTGATCTGTAATATCACACTCTATTGGTGGAACTTATATATTTATTTCAGTGTGGAGACCAGAATATGATTATACAAATCCCATGATGTCTGTTGTGGTTGATACTAAAAACAAGGCAAAGGTTTGGGGATATTTTTGTTTAAATACCCAGTCAACAAATCTAGTTCAACATTTTGTTCAGAAATGAGGGGATATTGTCCTTTTGAGGGTTACTTGATCAACTTGTTGTTTAGATAAATTATTTTCTTAAAGTTCCTGGAACAAACCTAGGAATTTTTCTGCATTACTGAGCAAAAATGTCCTAACTTTAATAAAGTCTTGTAAATGCAGACTGTAGGACAATGAAGTTAAGGCAAAGCTAAGAGTTTAAACTGGATTTAGGTCTCCCACTGATGGTTTCAGGTAACCTTCAGTGCTCTGTTAGACAAACATTTTCCAAGTGGAGTGTGCATCCATTTAGGTTTACTCTGATTCCTAGTATATGCCTATTCTTGTACATTATATTTTCTGCTGTCTGTGCTGGATAGCCATAGTGTCTAATGTTCGATGAGTATCCAGAGTTGCCGGGTTTTCATGGTTGCAAAAATTTTGATCAGAAAATAAAATCTAATATTTGTCAAATGGGTGAGATTTTTTCATTTTATTTATGAAAATTAGTTAATGGAAAAAAACCTTATCTATACCAAATTTTCACAAAGTTAAGTTGTGAGGCCAGGTATGGTGGCATGCATGTAGGCTCACTCATTGGAAGATGGGGGTGAGGGGGATCAGGACTTCATGATCATCATTAGGTATGTACTGAATTAGAACAACCTGAGCTATATGAGGCCCTGCATCACAAAAATAACAAAACAAAAACCCATGATGTTCAGAATAAATTTAATGTAATCAATGTTTAATACTTGCTTTGTGATCCCATCACATATAAGGAATAACCCATGTGCATTTACTAACACAAATACTTATTTTTATAGTATCCTGATTTTTTTTCCACTTCAGAACATTTAACTTTATTTTAGTAAATCATGGCATATTTTTATTCTGTAAAAAAAAAAAACTATTAAAGTTATTTCTTGAGAATCAGACTCTATTTTTTAAATTAAACCAAATTTAGGTGACAATGTGTATGCTGTCAATTCACTCTTAAGATTTATATTTTCTTTTTTTTAATTTTTATTAAAAATTTCTGCCTCCTCCCCGCCTCCCATTTCCCTCCCTCTCTCCCCACTCCCCTCCCCCTCGAAAAATAAAAAAAAAAAATTTAAAAAAAAACCTTGACTGAACTCAAAAGAGAGCTATCTATCTCAGATGAGAACCACTCAGAGAACTCAACGATTTTATAGGAAAACTTCTGACCAACAGGAACAGTGAGGTGACGAGAAATGGATGAAGTGCTAAATTTTTGATAAAAAAAAAATACTGGATGTATCTTTGTGCATGTTTTTACCTGTATGCATATATGTATGTGCACAACATGTTTGCCGGTACCCTCAGAGGCTAGAAGAGGAAGTCAAATCCCCTGGAACTGGACAGTTGTGAACCACCATGTGAGCACTGAGAGCTGGATACAGGTTCCCTGGAAGAGTAACAAGTGCTCGCACCTTCCGAGTCACCTCTCCAGCCCTAAACTTGTGATCAGTCATTTGAACAGCCATAAAGACTAACACAGTGCTGCTGTATTTCAAGTTGCCCAAATCTGTCAAACTGAGAAATACTTTGTCCCTTGAAGCAGCTGCTGTGAGGACAAAATAATAGAAAGACCCTACGACTGTTCTGCAAAATTTTAAGTCACGAAACTCTTCTATACTCCAACAGGAAAAATAATCAATCCGGTTTCAACCAGGAGAGATAGTTAAAGGCTAGGTTTACAACCAAAAATCCAAGAACTTGGAGCTCATGACATTTTTCAGGAGAAAAACTAAAGGTCTGCAGGCCTGCCTCTTCTCCCCTAGAGAAACAGCACAGCGTAGGAGGATTTGAAAGACTGAAGGCCCACTCTGCCTCCTACGCTATGATACCCCTCTGAGCAGCAACAAAATGTGAAACTCACTCCTGCTCTGAGGCGAGACTGTGTGGGACTCAAAAGGCTTGTGGATGTATGACAGAAACAAAACACCCAGATGACAATACAGCACACCTCCTCTGCGTGGGTGGCTTGCTGTTGGGAGCAGGTGTCTAGACTATGGCAAACAGATCACCTAAGGGAAGTCCTGTATGCTGGTACTATAAAAGGGGGGGGGGGTAGTTTCTACCCTTCGGTACAGCCTTTGCCCTCGATGAGTTTGTTTCTCCACCTGTAAGAAGTTACCTTGAAGCCAGCAGCTCTCAAATACTGGGCATTAGACTCACCTGGAAGGGTAAGCAGCAGACGATAATTATAAGTTTCTTCTCCCACTGCCAAAGCATCCCCCAAAGACCTGAGGCAAGGAATCGTGTTTTTACTAAATCATGCAAAGCCTTAGCCACAATAGAGTTGATTCATCCAGTAGGTGGCCTGAAAGCAGCTGAATCTCGAAACTCTGCATTCTTTGTTATACTTGAATTTGAAAATTAACTAATTTGCAGCCAATTAACGAGCTAGGCTCCTCCTGGTCGTTGCAAATTCTGTTAACACTGCTTTGCTATGATTAAAATTTCCTTCCATATTGCCTTTCTTCTGTGAAGTGACGATGCTAAACTGGCTGAAGAGCAGCAGCGTTGCCCACTGTCGTTACATCATGGCCTGAGTCTGAAAGTTGAAAAGAGCCTCTGAGACAAAAGGTAGACGATGCGAAAGGCATGCTCAGCATCTCAGAGAGGAAGTAACAAAGCTGAGTCTCGACCTCAGAGCTCCTGAAAAGCTCCTCCCAACTGCCACGTGTTGTCTGTCTACTGCTTCCCTTGCACAGACTGACAGCCGAGTAACTTTCAGTCTGCTTATTATTCCCTAGACTTGGTCTGCTATTCTTGGACATAGAGGAACTTCATTCACTTGTCAACACAGTCACAGGCCACGTGCAAACCGACGAAAGAAGCAGAGCGTTATGGACTCTCAACAGATTAGAGCAGACTAAGCCAAGTGTTTCTCAAAATTTTAATGTGCATAAAAATCTCTTGTGGGGTCTTGTTAAAATACAGATTTATATTCCAGATGTCTTGGGTAGATCCTAGGAATCTGCGTTTCTAACGAGTCGCCAGGTAATGCTAAGGCCAAAATTGATATTTTCATGAATCCTATTTCAAAACATCTCCAGTTATATTTCAGGTTCATTTTCTTTTGAAGATTTATTTATTTATGAATTTTCTGTATATGGGTATTTTGTCTGCGTGTACTTCTGCCAACTAGAAGGGGGCATTGGATCCCCTGTGACCATACTTACAGATGATTGTGAGCTGTCATATGGGTGCTGGGAACTGAACTCAGGACCCCAGGAAGAGCAACCAGTACTCTTAACCGCTGAGCCATCTCTCTAGCCCAAAGGTTTGTTTTCACTACTACTTTGGGGCACTGTGGTAAACAGAAAGCCATTTGCAGTTTCTGATCTTGGATTTTTATCAATTTCTAGAGTCTTCTTATGGATAAGTCATTTTTACCTCCCTGGGCCTCAAGTTTCCTTACCTACAAGACTGACTTGCTCGCTATCACTTATTGATGCTATGCAGCCCGAGAGAATGGCAAAGCTGAATACATTAAGACTCTTGGGTTCAAAAACATTTTGTGCCGAGTTCTCTTTGAAATTTTTTACAAGCCAGCATTCCTGATATGCTAAAAGGTTATTTCCATCATGAGACTGCAGATGGAGGACATTTATTTAAGAGAATCTGCACTTAATTGAAAATTACATGAATGGGCTCAAGGATCTCATTGTTTTCTCTGATTTCACACATATAGTTCATAGAGGGAATTTCATATGAAAATGAAGGCTTTTCTTCATTGGCAATATCTTGTCAAGTTATCTTGCTTCACTCTGGATTTTCCGTTGCTGTTGTCGCTAAAGCTTTTGTAGGTAGGCATCTAATGTGTCAAGGTCAATTGTCTGCTCCTTCTTTAATAACAGCTTCACTGGTCTCTGTTCTTTCAAAAGCAATTATGTCATGAGTTGCCGAACTACTTCCTTTACTTTCTGTAGTTCTTACAGAATAAAGCACTGTCTTGAAAAGGGGAAGATGCTTCCCTATTGTAGCCCATTACTTCCAAAGCACTCTTACATGACACTATTTTGGTTCTTAAATTGAATGTTTCGTTTTGCCCTGTGCTGGCTGGATACTTCTTAATACCTCTCTTTCAACTTGAAATATACAAATTCAATGAAATTTCTTTTTATTAAATGACCCCCCTGATTTTTGCTTTCACCGCGGAAACACTTTGTAGCGAGGTGACCCCAGGGCATCAAATTCCACAAAGGCACAGAGAACTTCTGTTCTCTCCAAGTGCATGTATCACCAGTCTTCTTGATCAAACTGACCACGTGACCGGTAGGGACGTCCTGGGAAAATACAGCCACACCTGGAAGGACCCTTTCTCTCCGGAAAGTGACTACGGCGACGAATTCACAGCTACCGATCGCAACAAATTCTTCACTTCACAAGTGAGGCTCGATGATCTCTTAAAACATATTAAAAACCCGATGAACTCAGAGTGAAAAGACAACCCAACTAGGGATTATCTTTCAGCCCATGGTCTACTCCCTTACCATATTGGTTAGGCGTATTGGAGTCAAGAGTCAACTCACCTCCAGCAATGTGTCCTCCATTTAAATACCTACCTCTGAATGACATAGGGCACATTGCAGAGGGTGCAAATTCTGAGAGGTCTGGATGGAAATCACACTTCTGGTATGCATTACGTCTGTGTACTAGAGCCGGTGACAACACAACTGGGTACCATCTTAGTCTGTACAAGAAGCTGAGTACTTGCATGGTTGTTATTAGGATGACATCTAAGGTATTTGAAGTATCTGGGTGCTTAATAAGTGTTAGCACTTCTGCTGTCACTATCAGTTCAAGACTTAACAGTTCTCTCACCTACTTGCTAGGGTTGTTGCTAATTTCCCATAGTTACCCCCGCACATATGGCCTCTTCTGATCTCCTCTTTGGAGTGAGCATCTATGTATCAAGCAGAGAGGGACCACGCCAATCTCACCTCACCACAGCATGCTTCAGCACAGCCATGTTGCTCTTTAAAGCAGGTTGTCAAAGGGAGAAACTTTATTTCATTCTCCAAAGGGAGTTGATGCAGAAGTAGAACAACCCCAGCAACTGCTCCCTGGCCTCCAAAGCTGGTGACTCCTCCTTCTCAGCTGAGTTTTCATCCATGTCCCACATAACATAGCAATCACAGTACAAAGTTTCTAGATACTTCTATTGGGCTTGCACTGTCTTTCTCTGCCTCTCAACAGCATTCTAAGACTTTTAGTGTTTACCACGGCATTTTGCCTGAGGAAAACTAGACTCAAACTGTCTTCCTAATCCTTCATGGATCTTGGCCCACTCCAGTGACCAAGTTCTACACATACACTGGCTTTTCCCTCATTAACAGAGAGGATGCAGCTCTAAGACCAGAACTCAGTAAGAGTCCCGCAAGCCTCAGAGGCCAGGGCCCGGGCATCTGCACAGAAACAGAAGCACCAACACCTTAAATAACAGGCCTCAAAAATGTCTGTTCCTCAGATTTCCTACTCCCTGCGCCACTTTCGCTTTAGTGTACTTTCAGTGACTCCAGCAGTGCTGAAAGGACCAGCGGCTTATAGCTCGAATTTTCTACTTGCTGGCAAATACGAGAGGCTCAAGAAAGAGGATAAAAGCCAATACCTCCCAAAAGAACCATTAAAGCCACCACCTACAAGGCCCCCTCCTCGATAAATGTGGTGTACTAAAAAGAACCTTATGTAGGCGCTCAGACACCTGGGATCTTGTCCTCTTGTGGTCGCTAACTTGCTCGTCATGTAAACTAAGCTGTTGTTAGTATAAATGCGTTTGAAAGTTCCTTCTAATCCAACCCTTTATGGGCTGTAAAGAGTCTTTTATCTCAAGGGCTGTGGTTCTTAACCTTTATTGGGTTGCAGTCCCATTTGAAATCTAGTAGAATGTTATGAACCATCTGCTCAGGAAAGGCCTTACCCCCATGGAATTGTACATGTCATCTTGGGGGCCATCATGGGAGTTCCAGAATCCACAGGCACTTGGCTAAGATTTGGTTTTGTTTGCTTATAAGATTTGGCTTATTTTGCTTTTTCTTCAAGAAATAAAACAGCATGTAAGCTAGGGGGCAAATAAGAAGCAATAGCAACAATTCCTCCTACTCAAGTCAATCTTAACAATTTTTTCCTAACATTTGACCCTCCCCGTTTTGTTTTGTTTGTTTTTACAAAGACGTTTTCTGCTTTGTTTTATTTGTTGATTGCTGGAAAGGAAGCTATTGGGTGGAAGTAGGAAAAAGGAAAATCCAGACAGCCTAGGCTTTGACATGCAACACATGCTTAGCACTATGAAGGACACTGTGGTTGGGAATCATCCATGCGGCCTGGCCCCACTGGATATCATTAACATGTCATAATACCAGGGTGCCAATCTGGTGCTAGTTAGTGTCCATATCCTCAGAAAGAGACATGACACAATTCTCCAATATTCAGCTAACATTCCTAGTCCCTTCCAAATAAGGTAAACAACAGCCCCAACTCCGGTGGCCTTTAGATCAGGGTGAGGCCCCCAAGATCAGTCTTTAGCCCTGAATCATTCAGAGTCCAGTGACCTTTGAGGAAACAAGTTCAGAGAAGAGTGGAAAGCTGGGCTCCCCTCTTCAACACAGGTCAGTGGGTATTTTCACTTCGGTAGAGCTTGGCGCTTAAGAGAATCCAGCCATCCAGTGTCCTTGGAGCTGCTCACAACAGGCATTCTGGGGAGATGAAGAGAGAATACAAAGGAGAAACAAACACATGTCTTAGACATGTGCTCCTTATTTTATAGCTTCCCAGACACTGAGGGTTCAAGGCCAGAAATGAGCTGCTCTTCAGCACCAAATAGCTCACATGGGATTGAAGTAGACCCTTCCCCAACCTGGAAAGGGTCCCTCGAGGCCAAGTCCTTTCAAACCTAAAATGAAAAGGAAAAAAAAAAATAGGGAGTTAGGTAAGCCTGGGTGACTATTTAACAGGTATTAAAAAAGTGGGGGTCTCTCGAGTTTCTTACCCTGTAACTGGTACCTAGTCTGGAAAAGGGACTTTGTACTTTAGACCCCAAGCAACAGGTCAAGGCTGCTATAAATAGGACTAGAGCCTGTCTTTGACCCCACCTCCAATTCCCTAAAACAATCTACCAACAGGGGAAACAAAATCCTGATACTAAAACTTCTGAGCCTGCCGCCCCGTTCTCCTCCCTTGCATCTTAGACATTGCCTTTGCGCTCCTTTCAGTATCTCCAAACTTCCTTTGCCCAGGCCTTCATTCTTAAGGCTGATAAGGTGCAGCTTATCTGTCCTTTAGGCCATAGAGGACTGGCAGTGACAGGAAAAACATAGAAGGCTAAGGAGCACATGGCAAGCCAAACTCCAGATACTTGGACCTCATTAATGTTCACATTGGTTCATGTCATGCCAGAGATCTGATAACCAAGCAATCAAAAGTCCTACGCAGAGAAAGACATTTCCCTGACCCCAAGCCTCCTGTGACCTTAGCAAGTCACTTATTATCCCCTCTGAACTTAAGTTCCTTTGTTTGTTGAGTTGGAACACATAGTATCCTCCTCCTTTCTGGCATGTGATGTGGATCAAATGAGATCGTGGATATGAAAGTTCTGCACACTCAAATGAACATAAAGACTACAGAGCATAGTTCAGGTGGGAAGAACCGAAGTAGTTACTTGGTCTCAAGGAATGAAGTCCCACTATAGACACATTGACATTTGTCTAAACATCAAAAAGGAAACATGCTTGGCCAAAATATCCAGCCTGGGATTTCTAATGAATTCGGCTGAAAAGCAATCTTACAGTAATACAGTGGAGGGAGAATGGTGGGGAAAGAAAACTTCAAATCATATGAAACCTCACAAATGAAGGAAGGTTAAGGGATATGTAATTTTAGGGTAGCAAACTGAGACTGCAGTAAGTTCCCACCCTCTGGGACTTGTGTGATATTCTAGTCTTCAAGTCCTAGCCATGAAAGGGGCTTATTTTGAACGTTTTGTAATGAAGGGTAGAAAACAACATACCTGTGGCCTCAGCTCTCATCTCCAGGAAGTTTTCCTTGAGAGCTGTGGGCAAAATAAAGAGAGATCAATGCAGCCCTTGATGTCAGGACTGAAAAGGCTGATGGTAAACAAGTCACTTGGTTAGGGGGGAAATTATTCTGCTCAGATGTTTTACTGCATTTAGTTCTATTCTTCTAGGTTGGGAAGGGTTAGAGAACCCCCTATTCTAGACACGAAACCACCTTTCAGGAGCTAAAACAATTTTTTGAGTAGTAGACTATGGGAAACTAGACATAAGAGAGAAGCTGACCCAAGACCACAGTTCACATCCCGTGATTATCACTGCTGGTTAGAAGGACAAGAAGGCAGAGGACAGTACCATGTAAAACATAAGTCCTCCTTGGTCTTACAAAAACCACACCAGCTCTGGTCAGCATGCTGATCAGCCCTAAATTCACCTTCCATACTCAGCTGAGAACTGGGAGAAAGAGACAACCATAGAAAAGAAATCTCCCAACAATATGGTCAGAGCATCCCACATAACAGCTAGTCCCCACAGCTATATCCATAGCCTCCTACTTTTCTCTCATCTCTTGAAACTACTTATAACTAGTTGCCTAAATTATCTTATTTCAATTTATGGTTTTAATTACCACCAAATATTGGGAATCTTCTTCCAAAGTGCCACTACTCATAGTATAGTATATATGTGATGCCCCACACTAGAATTCTATAAAACATTGGTTGTCCCTAGCATTTCTATTACTAAATCCGTACAGGCCCCCACCCTGACAATTAGTTTTAGGTTGCAGTTACTGGGCATCTCTACCTGGATGTCTCACAGTGTCTTCACAGGGACTGTCTGAACCCGAGCTCAGCAAATGTCTCACAAAACCTGTTTCGTTATGATTAATTGTTGTGTCATCTACCAAATTGCCCAAGTTAGACTTATCTCTCTCAGCACTTCCACAGTGCCTCCCATCTGAAAAAGTCAGCAGGGTCTGCTTGAACCAAGTGCACATCTGTCCCTGTATTCCATTCCCCACAGCAACACCTTAGGTCAGGGCCTTCCATCAGCTCCTGCCAGCAAGATTGTTTCCTAATTGGTCTCCCTGCTTCCCATCTTTACCACCAGAGTGATCTTTTACAACTCAGCCAGCTCAGAATGTGCACAACTACCTTAAATATCTTCCATGGCCTGCCCCCAGTAGACTACAATACAAAGAGCAAACACCTTAATATGTTATATAAGACCTTTGCAGTCTGGCTCTAATCCATTTTCCTGGTGTTCCGTTCAGCTAAGCTTTCTTCTTTTCAACCCCACATTATAGACAAAGTGGAACACTAATCACTTCTGAAGCTACATTGCCTTATGGAATATTCTCTCTTCCCTTTTCTTCCTGACAAATCTCTAATAATGTTTCCTTTGAGTTTTTTTCTTTTTAACTGTTGAAGAGGGCAAGAGAATGAGGAACAGATGATATCAAAATGGCAGGCTACAGTTAAGTATGCAAAGAAAAAACTAAAAGCAGCAAGGCAAGATGATCGAAGAGGTAGGCAACAATGACCATATGAGGGATTAGCCACATGACTGGTAACATCTTGCCCAGTGGCCAGCCTGTGAATACACTACTGGTAGTGGTGGATTCAAGGTAAGAAGAATATTTTTCCTAAGCAGGTTCTGAGTAAGAAAAACCTACAGCTAGCCAAGATGAAACATTGAAGGCAGGTATATTTTAGCCTTACTTACATTCCTTCCAAGGTGATTCTTAGGACACAGAACAGGATTAAGGCTAGGATTGAGAAGCCCAGAGAAAGAGTGGATAGAATAGCATAGGCTGGAGTGCCTGCTTTGGCCAAGGCCTTCTGGTGTTGTGGTTGGTCTAAGTCTGCCCTGAGCACTGGCTGACAAATCCTAGCCCCTTGGTAATGTCTTTCCACGCCCTCAACATCAGTTTGGCAATAGTTTTCCTACTGAAAGTTAGCCTTCACTAGAAATTCTACTAGACTTTGTTCATGCCTCTTAAATATTCCCTTCTTAATATCTTGACAGCCTGTCCTAAGATACAGATCAATCCCCCAAATTTTGCTGTGTATTTCTATTTGATCAAGCCCCAGCTCACGCATTAACTCTTCCAAAAGCTTTCTCTTCAATATGCCTGATTCATTTTGTTCATTCTAGCTTATTTCCTTCAATTTCTCTGGTGTTTATTTCTCAAAGGATTTCTTTATCCTAGAGAGGGAGAAAGGATGCCAGGAAGTAGTGGCACTCACAGGAGGCAACTCTATTAAGAACCTCTCTTCCCCCTCTGCCTCGCCCTATTCCGTGGAACTCAAAGCTTCAAGCATGATGTGCAAATACTTTAGCACTGAGCTATAATTCCCAGTTCCAAATCCAAAACCTCTTCATCTTCCATCCTCTGGTAAAAGAATCAGGGATTTAACCTCAATTTTCATCTGATCTGGTAAAAATAAATGATAAGTTATTGTCTAAACAGAATTTGGCCGATCCCAGAGCTGCCTGTGGTGACTTGCCATGTAGAATCACATCCTGGGGAAGTAGATTCATGGTATGGGGAAGAGAATGTCAAACCTATCCTGTCTCCATTGATGGTAAAGGAGTATTGTTCTGCTTTTAGCTGACAGCCTAAAAACGTTAACTCTTGTTCTTGGCCAAGAAGCACAATTTAAAAAATTCTCAGATTAGCCACATGGAACAAACTCACAAGCAAACACCTGAAGACTAAGCAAACCATTCCTCCGGATGCTTTTGTGCAAATACTCCCAAATGCCCAGGGCTTGAACAGTTTTGTACCAGCATTTGGAAAAAAATTAAAAACAAATAGAAGGAAGGATGAACAGAAGGAAAAGAAGGAGAGAGGAACTAGGGAAGGGGGATGACAAAAGGAGGAAATATGGATTCTCATGTACCAGTCAAAAGATCATTTTAGTGAGTGGTAGAGTAGAAGGCCAGGAATCTGGGATTTTCTTAAACAATTTTTCCAGAGATTTAGATGGATGGTCAGTTGATAATCATTTAGTCAACTATTTACTTTTGAAATGGAAGCCACACTTAGTCTGAACCCATAGACAATAGAATGCTATATTCTACAAGCCTTTGTCAGCTGACCTTATACACTATAATGTCTAAGTAAGTAAAATAACAGCACAAAAAGACCTTCACTGATGCAAAGTCTCGTTTTTTCAGCATAGCTCGGGATGTGCGCTGGCTAGTTCTATGTCAATTTGACACAAGCTATAGTTATCTGAGAGCAGGGAGCCTCAACTGAGAAAAAAATGCCTCCACAAGATCAGGCTTTTGGCAAGTGTGAGAAAACATTTTCTTATTAGTGATTGATTGGGGGTACCGGGGTCCTTGTGGGTGGTCCTGGGTTTCTATAAGAAAGCATGCTGAGCAGTCCATGTGGAGCAAGACAGTAAGCAGCACCCCTCCATGGCCTCTGTATCAGTTCCCTGCCTCCAGGCTCCTGCTCTGCTTGAGTTCTTACCCCCGACTTCCCTCAGTGACCGACTCTAATGTGGAAGTAGAAACCCTTCCTTCCCAAGTTGCTTTAGCTGTGGTGTTTCATCACAGCAACAGTAACCCTGACTAGAACAAGCTGTGTGTACAATACAACAGTGTACATGCAACAGTGTACATACAACAGTAACCCGGACTAGAACAAGCTAGTGTGTACATACAACAGTGTAGCATGCAACAGTGTACATACAACAGTAACCCTGACTAGAACAAGCTGTGTGTACATACAACAGTGTACATGCCACAGTGTACATACAACAGTAACCCTGACTAGAACAAGCCTGTGTGTACATACACAGTGTGGGCATTCACAGTGTACATACAACAGTAACCCTGACTAGAACAAGCTGTGTGTACATACAACAGTGTGCATGCAACAGTGTACATACAACAGTAACCCTGACTAGAACAAGCTGTGTGTACATACAACATGTAACATGCACATGCATGCCTGTGAACAAGCTGTGTGTACATACAACAGTGTACATGCACATGCATGCCTGTGAACAAGCTGTGTGTACATACAACAGTGTACATGCACATGCATGCCTGGACAAGATGTGTGTACATACAACAGTGTACATGCACATGCATGCCTGTGAGGAGAACGAAAAACAGAAGAAATGGAAAAAGTGAGTAAGAAAAGGGACAAACAGAGACACAAGTTAAGAAATGCGAGAAGGATGGCATAAAGAGAACACAGAGAGAGAAGCGCAAAAAGTGACAGAAAAACTGAGAATGGAAGAGACATGTGTCAGAACAAGCAAGAGAAAAAGCCAGGACACAGATAAGAAATAGAAGCCAATCTATAATGATTGCAGGAGAAAGGTGGGAGAGGAAAAGGGAGGGAGGGACAGAGAGGAGGGGGAGAGAACAAGAACTATAGAGAAACAGAAAAAAAGGGTGGAAAGAGCAAAAAGTGATGAGATGCATTTGATGCATCCATTCAATACTACCATTTGCCCTCTCTTCTGTCCCCTGTGTCTCTTACCTTCCAGTTTTCCGGGATGCTGTTTCAAAGAATCTGGTCCTGGATGCCACCCTGCAAATAGAAGCCAAGCAAGTCTGATGAGCTACAGTGGAATACATGTGAGAGACCAAAGGCCAATGGGAAGACATGACACTCAGTACCAGATAGGTCACCAATACCAGGCCATACCCTGGCTCGCAAAAAGCCCAGGATTTGGGCAAAAACTCAAATATCAGAATGAGAAATGGTTCTGAAGCCATAAGCACCCCAAGGCAACAAAATAAGATCCTTTACTATCTATTGATCCAGAATGGCAAGTCTGTGACTCACTCAGCCCTGTGTTTGGAAAAATAAATGAAAACAATTTTTGGTTTCAAAGTGTGATTGAGGGAGCTTTGCAAATACACATTGCTAATTAGTGGAAGTTGGTGGAGGCTTTGATCTTTCCCTAAGTTTTACAATTATGGAAAATAAAGAAAGACACAAGAAAAAGAAGGGTCTGAGGTTATGCGCTAATGATCCAGGAGGACGGTCTTAGGAGGGCATGAGAGAGCCAGAGTCGGCTAGCTATGGCCAAGTACAGCTGGTTTCCTGGCTCTACTTTTTCCCTGGCTCCCCAAACAGAGGGCCTATTGGGCAATCAGCTCAGCTCTTGTCCTGTGAGAGGATCTTTAGAGGGATCTGAGTCATTTTGATGATTTTTTTAAAATGTACCCTTTCTTGAAAGAAAGAAAGAAAGAAAGAAAGAAAGAAAGAAAGAAAGAAGCCCCAAGCACAAGTACAATGACAAAAAAATACAAGCTCATTAAATTACTTGAAAAGCCAGTAGCAATAACATAAAATAAAGAGAAGATTTTTTAGAGCAAAAAAACTGAAAGTAATTTTTCTTCCTCCACAGACATCAGGGCAGCTAAGAACAAATGGATCTTTATATAAGACTTTGAAAAAGTCTTCATATGTAGTGAAATAGCCCAACTTTGGATACTGAATGGAATATTCCACACAGGGATGACACTGGATAGTCTCCTAGATTATGAAGAGAATGATGCTCCAGAGTTGTCTGCTGTGTATACTTAGCAACCAGAGATGGCGACCCTAAAGGCACTTCTAGTGGTCAGCACAGGCCTTAGGTCAAGTTGAGGGAAAACATTCCTTACACAGATGATGGGATTTCCCCTGCATTGCCAGCCACGGTATCTGGCTTTGGTTCTGGTTTCTGTGAAACACTGGCCCGGCAAGGAGGGTCTGGAGGTCTCACTGGAGGACGGATGATTGTTTGCTTTTCTCCTGGGGGCCGAACCTTGCTGAAACAGTCAGTATCTCCTAAAAGAGAAAAGCAATAGCAAGGACATAAATAGTCACACAAATAGAACACTAAATGTCAGTAGATGACCTGGGGTTAGCTGGGCCATCTTCTCTGGTCCCCATTTCTTCTTAGCTAACAACAACTCTATTTTTGTTTTAAAATTCTTCTGGCTGCTGCCCTTTAGAAAGCATACATTCCAACCTAGACTGTACAATTTCATGTACCTTACATTGTCGGGAATTTCATAATTCTACATTTCCTTGGCTTTAACAATTCAGAGTAGCAACACATTCGTTACAGAATCATAGGGATTAAGTTTAGGAACTAGTATGTTACTACAGTGCCAGCCACATCGTAGGTGATTAATGTCATATAGTAGGTGATTGATGAGACTTTGATTTGATAAATTCATCACTACTAAAATTCAGATCCTGAGACTGGAGAAAAGGACTCAGCAGTTGAAAGTATTTACTGCCCTTGCAAAGAACCAAACTGTGTCCCTAGCACCTATGTCAGGAGGCTTACAAAAACCAAACCTGCAACTCCGACCCAACATGCTCTGCTGGACTCTGTGGGCAACTGCATCATGTGAACATCTACATACATATATACTATAATGAAAACTAAAATAAACCTCAAAAAAAAATCCAAGGTCCTTTCAAGTACTAAAGTACTCTTCTACCCTCGCCTTCCTACCTCTCCACATTTCTGGCTTACAGTTTAATTGGAAGAAATAAACAAATAGTACTAGGCAGGATTATGGTAAAAGCAGGTACTCACATACTGCTGGTGGCATGATAAACTGGACTTATTCTATCTAGATACCTATCAAATATCTTGGAACAATCTGGATGTAACACAAATTATACATAGGTAATAATTCATACATGTTTATCTAGTAATTCCACTTTGAAAAAAAACTTACAAAGAATTCACTGAAGATAAAAAATAAGAAAAACCAATTGGCACAAAACATACATAGCAAAATATCAGACACAACTACAAAAGCTAACCAAACAATTTACTCTTACAAGCAACTAACTAACACATATTGCATATAAACTGACAAGAAATTGGACAAGGTCAAAGACAAAAATGTGTATTGAGATAAAGTAAAAATGAATTCATAAAGCTTGGCATGGTCACTCAAGTCCCAGTGCTGAGGACTCTAAAGCAACAGGATTGACATTAGTTCGAGGCCACTTTAGTCTACATAGTAAGTTCCAGATAAGCCTAAGCTACAGAGGGAGACTCTGTCTCAACAAAATGAAGGAAGCAAAACTCCACCAAAAAGTACTTATGTCTCAATGATATAATATTAATATAGCCATATGTGTAATAATGCAAGTGCATTAGATCTTGATATTTTGATATATTAGATATTAATTTCATCTTTCTGCAAGATGTTTAAAGTAAAATTAAAAACATTAAATTCCATCTACATAATACTGCTTGCTATAGGGATTTACTAAAGTTTACACAGTTTTTATTTTCTTCAAGTCCTTCTCAGTAACTCTAAACATAATTCAAGGCCTCCTTTAACTAGATCCAAATCATTGTTACAGGAATAACCAATGACATTACCTACCAGTCTACTCTATCAACTGGTCTCTTAACCACCCCATCAAGACAAGTCTTAATTTTAGGTTTATATAGTATGCTGATGTGAGATTTCCCTCTGTATGCTGTGAATACCATTGTTAATAAAGGACTGGTTTGGACCTATAGCAGGGCAGATCTTAGATAGGCGAGGAAAAACTAAACTAAATGCTGGGAAAAATGGGGCAGAGTCAGAGAGATGCCATGAAGCTCCACTAGAGACGATGCCGGAACTTTAGCCGGTAAGCCACAGCCACGTGACCATATACAGATTAATAAAAATGGGGTTAAATTAATATGTAAGTTATTAACTTACATATGTAAGAGTTAACCATAAGAAGCTAGAGCTTAATGGGCCAAGCAGTGATTTAAGTAAGATGTTTTTCTGTGGGGTTTTTTGAGTCTGAGCTACAGTATACCACGGGAGAAAATACAGAGGTTCTAGAATTGTGAAGACCTAGATGTGTAGCTTTATCTGCTATTTTGCTGTGGGATAATGCTCTTGTACACTGTAAATATTTGTCATTCATATTGGTTTAATAAAACACTGATTTTCTAGTGCCTGGGCAGAATAGAAGCAGAGCACCAGACTAGGAGAATTCTGGGAGGAGGAAGGCAGAGAGTCATCACTGGCTAGACACAGAGGAATCAAGATGAGAATTTCTTACTGAAGGCCACGTGGACTAGACAGTAACAAGCCTGGACAATAAGACCAAACAGTTTATGATTAATATAAGCCTCTGTGTATTTATTTGAGACTGAATGGCTGCGAGACTAGGTGGGGACAGAAACTTACATTTATAAAACTTCTAAGCAGTAAGAACTTGGGAGAGTGATTTAATGTCTTTGACTATAATTTTCTCACTTGGAAACTGCTATAATGACAATTTCATTGTATAAGGTGATTATAAGAAGTTATATGATATGCTATCCAAAACAAGCATGAATAAGTGTTAGATGATTTTTACTTCTTTCCTTCTATCGTTCCTAAGTTCACTCACATCTTAGCACTAATCCATTTCTTAAGAGTGTGTACAAGTAGGGAAATATAACCTAACGATGTTTGAAAAGGCTATATGGAGATCTATTATTTTAGAAGATTCCTAAATCGTAAAATAATTTAATTGGAGTCACCATACACAGGGAATAAAAGCTCCTTCCAGAAGCCATAGGTTACCAAATAAAAAGCCTGCTGTCAGGTGTGAGATAGTTCCCCTCATTTGTTGATCAGAAGTGTCTTTGAGACCTCAGGACAACACAGTCTATTGCAATTGCCTCTTGTTGCCCACCAAAACTTGATGGTAAGACTGTTTTGCTGAAGATACCCATACTTTGGACACAGAATGTAGAGAAATAAAGTTGTACTGATCAGGAAGCCTCCTCTCTGATGACTAGATTTCATAATACCAAAAGGTTATATTTAGGCTGCTGAAGGAAAGTTATCAGTGGTCATACTTAGTTGTAAATCCCTATATGCTAAAATAACAACTGGCCTGGAAAGATATGATCATGGTTGCAATAATGGCAATGAATGTTACAGGAGTAACCAACTACTTTCTGCTTGAATTTAGGGTCTCCAGAGGAGGAAGCACATGCCTGGTACTAAGTATGGTCTCAAATCTATGGTTGTGGAGTTCACTGGGTCAAGGGGTAAAGCCTACTGCTATCAATAAATGGACATAGACATTAAACTGCCCTTAATATATTTTCTCTATATACCCAGATTAAATTATAGCTGTCAGATATCATCAGAGCAGTCTATTCATTCCATGGATAACATTTAACACAGAAACACAAGTAGTCAAAGTTCAGAGAATGGGTGTTCATTGTTTCACATTTTCTTCTCAGACTCAGGGGATCACTGCAGAAGAAAGAATGGAAAAATTATAAGAGCAATGCAGTAATCTTCTGGACATGGCAAGACTGTTGCACTCATAAGCCCACAGCTGCTGTGGCTATATGCACAAGACCTGCAATAAGATCAAGCCAGTCAACATTCCATGATGGAGAGTGGAGGGGGCATGTAAGCCCACACCTAGCTGATGAGATGCTGATAGTTGTTAGCTACTATGGAAAGGAGAAGTCAGTTTCTTTATACTATGGCTCTTGTAGGGGCAACCACATTCTAGTGGATGGTCCCCATACTCAGGAGTACGTGGGTCACACAAATCAGACTCAGTAGGTTTTTATAAAAATAAAGAGAGGAAACAAATTTAAAAGGGGTGAGAGGAAAGGGGCTCTAGAAGAGTTATGGGAGGAGGCGGTAAATATGATAAATGTTATATTTGCAAGTATGAAATTTGCAAAAAATAAAAAACTACCAT
This sequence comes from Arvicola amphibius, assembly GCF_903992535.2. NCBI lineage: Eukaryota > Metazoa > Chordata > Mammalia > Rodentia > Cricetidae > Arvicola > Arvicola amphibius. Next base: position 56,786,584 of record NC_052065.1, read on the forward strand.
AATTATGTTTTTATAAAATTCAAATGCAAAGCTAATGCAGGAATAAATGACTGAAGTGATTAATAAAAAAAAGCCAGTTCAAAATCTGAGCTACATATAAAAATCTTAGGAGAAAAGGTAGGATTCTGACAGCACAGTATAAATAAGTAGTAGAGGAATATATATAAATAACTAGTAGAGGAATGAGTAAAACTTATTCCTGTTTACAGACAGAATTTCTATACTCTCATCATAGTCTCTAGCTTATATTTATGGACATGCTATTCCCCATAGTTAGCATCAGATGATTTTCTACAAGTTGCATTAGAAATAGATTATCGAAGTAATAATAACTGCTTTTTTTGCCTAACAATTGATACTGTTTGAACATTCTCCCAATGATGTTCATAGTCATCTGAGAAGGGAAAGAATAGAGACTTCATGTCATTTGTTTTACAGAGAGATGAAACTGAGGCTCAGAATGGTAAATCCTTTACCTATTACCAGGTTGTAATAGAGTAATGATTGAAAAGTCTTATTTTCTATTTTCATGTCCCTTCTTTTCCGGTCCTGCTATGGTTGTTATTAGTAGCATTATAGAAAATTGCAAATGATAATAATGATTAACAGTAAAAAAAATAAGTAAAAACATAGTTGCTAGTAGTTTTTATTGACTGAATTTTGCAGTGTGGGGATTAATACAAGGGTCGCACACAGTTTCCAGTTCTGTCTATTTTATTACAAAATACCAGTTCTGGTCCAAGTATTGTTAACACTGGCATTTAGTGCTTTTTTTCAGTTTTCATAGTTAAGAATGGCCATCATTCTGCACAAATGTTATGCCTTTTCTACTGTTGAGGAAAACTACTCCAAAATGAAAGGAACATCAAAAGTTTACCATTAACAGATCCATTGCGCATGCGATTTCTACAACCTATGTAGTTCCAGTTACCAGAGGTGCAGTGGGATTTTTAATCCTGGCTGCACATGAGAACATGGGGAAGACCTTTAAATATGCAGTAACCCAGATCCATCCTCAGCGTTCTTAGTTTGACCCTAGTCAAACTTGCACATGGGTATGTCATGTTCCCCTGGTAAATGTGATGATGGGCAGTGCGGGGGCTGTAAAGTTGGTAAGCCACACAACCCAGTGTCCTCATTGCAGGTCACACATGAGCAGAGATGACAGTGATATTCCATTTCCTCCACTGTTACTGGAGGAGGGAGTTTGATAGGAAAGACACTGTACTTTCAGAGCCCGGAATTATTTCTAACTGAAGCTATGCCTAGCCTAGGGCTCACTTCTCTTGAGGAGTACAGCAGATAGCATCCTCATAACAGTTGGCCTCACTCATTACCTTACAGCCACTCCAAATGGACATCTGACTAGGGCCTGAAAGTAAGCACCATTAGCTGTTTGTCTGATTAGGGGCCCTTTTATATGCGACTCCAACTTGATGATTCATTACAAGTCATGCTTGAAGTAGCAGCAAAGAGTTTTCTTGGCTAAAGGCCCCGGTGTTGTTCTTTCTTGCCTCTAATTTGTCTCAGTCACAGTTAAGCCACAACGTCAAACTGGCAAGGCAACGGAAAGAAGCCATATAACTAGGAGTCAATAAACCTGTTTCTCATCTTAATACTAAAACTAGCTGAGTAAGTCAGGCGGTTCATTTCTCTGCCAGTACAATATGAAGACTGGACTGTTTTGCAGATGAATAGCAGATGTATCAGTCCTGTAAACCTTTGCCTTTCTTGCTAACTTTTGTATCTGCTTTGGGAATACTACGGAAGTCTCAATTTCTTTATCAGCCTCTCCTTTCCTTTCTTCCACTTCTTGTTACCCTCTCAATAAATGGATTTCAATTTCATGGCCCCCTGGTGCCTGCCGGTAACACCCCAAATGCCAAAATTGGCATCCACTGTGCCCTCTTCACCTGGGCTTCAGCAGTCCTTTCTGAGCCTCACAGCTTTCCCACCATTCTTCGTCACATATGCTACCGTCTAGACAAACATTATTATTATTGTTCTGTGTCCATGTCTGGCAATGAATCATCTTTCCAAGATCCTCTTTATCCTATTCCCACATGCCCCAAATTGCATCCGCTTACGTGCCATGTCTCTTAGGAAGCTTAAGATTCTCCAAGTTCCTTTCTCCAGCTCTTAAGGGACTGGTTGTCTTGTACTTTGAATCTTGTACTTTGGCTCTTTGCTTTTCATGGCTCTTTCTCCCCTATTAAGAATGGGAGCACTGAGAGCAAGATCCAGGTGGGACTCATCTCTGTATCCCCAAGAGACCCAAGTAATTGCTCTGCGTGTAACCGGGCAGATATTCCACAAATATTTATTGAGTAAGAAAAAATGCAGTGCAAGCCTTTTAGAAGGAAGCGAAGAAAGCTTTCCCTTTTTAGGCTTCCAACTGAGCTTCCTATGACACACAAGCCCAATACCCTCAAGCTTCAAGGGTAGTCTGAGACCTAAAGGTAAGTATTAATATACTGGGGATTTTGTGAGAGCACTGTGTCCAACAAGGGGATGAACACAGCGATCCGATACAGTCCTCCCTGAGGGTCTTAAATCCAAGCTGGGAAGAGAAGTCATAGTCATGGGCTATAAGCAGTCACATTAGAGGGCCAAGCATGGGAGCTCCAGGAAGTGAGGTATGGGTGAATACCCTGGATAGGGACTGTCAGAGAATCCACAGACCAACGGGACTGGAACTGGACTAAGAAGAGCTAAATGTCCTTTTTTGTCTCTTTTCTCCACAAGGTTTTTTTTTCCCCTTTTCTGGGGTGTTTATCAAGTGTATAGCCAGGCTGAAGACAAAAAAAAAAAAATGTAGTTCTTGAGCTGTTTTCTTTCTGCCCGTATTTTACATTTGAGGATTCCACCAAGGCTCTAGAATACAGAAAAGTAGATGTCCCTGTCTTGTAATCTGCCACTTCTTGAGCCCTACTAGATAACTAGGGGTGCTTATAGACCACATCTACTCTCTCTCTCTCTCTCTCTCTCCTCTCTCTTCTCCTCTCAGTCTCTCTCTCTCTGCTCTCTCTCTCTCTCTCTCTCTCTCACACTCTGTCCTCTCTCTCCTGTCTCTGTCTCTCTCTCTGTCTCTCCCCCCCCTCTCTCTCACACACACACATACACCACAACACACATCTTGCCTGTGGGTAGAGGTGCTATCCCACACTACTCATAGTGGGGAAATAAAAAGTAAAGCTGACCCATTACAACAGCATGCTATCAAAGCCGAACAACTCCTTCCATTTACACGGTAGTTGGAAAGGGACAGGTATACACATGCCATCCTTCCTTGTTATAGCAATCCAATGGGCACAGTTATGAGCCTCTTATACAATGAGAGGCTCAGGTTATGATTTACCTGAAATCCCACAGCTAGGAGAGACAGGGGTCAAATTTAAAACACATATCAAGGGAAGTAATGGAGGACGGGGGTTTTAAACCACACATTCTCTCTCATCTATAGTATTCCACCAAATAGCGATCATTTTCATTTCTTTGACCTTGGTCCAAAACATGGGTTTCATTACAAACTTACTGCCCTCTCCAAAACATTTGGCTCCATCCTTTCCCATCCTCTGACAAATGGTGGTGAGCAAATATCTTAGCATGTGCACGTTTATGAGATGCAACAGTCATCAGCTCTCGATTTTACGCAGCTTTCTTGCACCCCCCCCCAATATCCACCTATACCACCCCACCTTGGGTGAAAAGAGCAGGGGGAAGATTGTCTTTTTTCTTCTCCCTCAGCCCTAGCCTTCTACAATGATCTCTTGCTTTCTGTTGAACATTCCTCCATGCGCATCCTATAGCCTTCCTTCCCTTAGCCATCAATTATCCTTATGGAACACTCTGGAGTTAGAGACTCCCAGGAAAGGCAGAGAAATGAAAACCAAACAGTAGATTACTAAAGCATAAGCATATAAGTTCAAACAAGAAAATGTGGATAATTGCCAGCAACGCCCATTACTACTGCAGGAGCAGTCTGTTCCTAATACTTTTAGAGCAGTACAAATGCCACTTACAGCATTAGTCACCCCAGTGAAGAATTGATGGCTGTGTGACTAAAAAAGGTCTTGCAAAATATCCTTCCTCCAACGCCAGGAGCATATTACCAGAGAGAGAAAGAAACTAAGCATGGCTGTTAAAACCCACATGCCCTAGGGGGGGCCTGTGTGTGTGGCATGCTACCTACTTTAATATCTATACTCAGCAAAATGAAGGGCTTCTTGCCCCGCTCTTACTGCTCTCATTAATCATCCAAGACCATAGCTCCCAACCGGGCTTTGACTGACAAGCCTATGGCCATCCTCACTGTGAACAATGGGAAGGCAGGAATCATGGATTTTCCTCTCGGTCTTTCCCTTTGCTTAATGTGATGTCTGAATGAATGCCAGACAGAAGCGAAAGGGCATGCACCCTTCTGTCCTCTTCATTCTCCCAAAAATACTAAATCTTTTGTAGAAATTACAACACTTGCATTTTGTAAGCCAGAACTGATAAGAGAAAGCACATTGAGTAAATATTACCTGTTTTCTCTTATATGTAGAACCTAGATTTCAATAGATGTGGGGGGGGATCTACATGGAGGGCCACAAAAAATAGAAACTGGGGAGAGTGGAGGAAGAGATCTTAATGGAGGGTGGGAAATAGGGAGAGTCAATGTTATAATAACAGGAAAGATAACTGGGGAAAGAAAGGTAACCAAGTAGAGGAGGCACAGGAAAGGATAGCAAAGGAGAGGAATAAATGGCAACACAGCATAACATATAATGCATGAAGATGCTATGATGAAAACATCCATCACTCATATGCTAACCGGAAAATTAATTAAAGACAACAAACTCAAATGGTCAAAAGGAGACATGCTAATTTGTATACCCCAAAGTAATGCTTGCTGGAAAAGGAGGTGGCTAAGGCAGAAAAAAAAAAAGACTGTGGGGTGAGAGAGATGGTTATGTGTTGAAAAGAGCTTGCTGCTCTTGTGAAGGAATCACATGTAAACTCCAGCATTCACATGGTGGCGTACACCTATCTGTAACTTGGTGCCAGGGGACACGACACCCACTTCTGACTTTCAGTGGGCACAGGTGCGTGATCCATACATACATGCAGGCAAATATTCATATGCTGAAAAATAAGTCTTTAAAACTGAATGTGGTAGATAAAAAGCATAACCAATATCTAGTTTCCAGCAACATCTTCTGCATCTTATAGCCCAAGGGATGCTGGGAAAATTGCTTCATATCTGAGCCACTCTTTCTTTGAGATGAGTAGGGTAAAACCTACCTCACCACACTTACCAAACAATAAAAATATGCAAAGAATAAGAGAAAGCATACAGGCCCATGACTGAAATAGAAAAGGGTCCTGAATAAAATCCATCAAGGAACAATAGTGGGGTTTGCAAAGTTACTCGAGCGGCCATGGAATTAAGCCCTTTGCCATGCACCAGGGCGCCTGCCATTTCTATTGCTCTGAGGAAAATAGGGAGAACAATGAAATCCACTCACATGTTAGGGTCAGTGGGAAGGGTTAAAAGCCGGAGAGAGGTTAGGAGGGTGGAACACATTTGCAATACCAGAAGCAACAAAGCCCTTCAACAGCAAAGGTGGAAGAGACCGACAACTGTTTGGTGGTAGAGTGGGTGAGCAGATAGAGGCAACTTCTTCTCCCCAAGCCTGCCATTCAGGTTGCTTGTTAGCACATGGGGGTTAATCATCCACTTCAGGCTCAAGGGAAGAACCTTTGTAGCAACTGATTACTGATAACTCTTCTGGTGCCCAGGATGTAACCAGGAGCATCAGCGAAACTAGGGAGGGAGGCAGAGGTGAAGTGATAGTGGGGGAAGGTTTAGAGACGCAACTATAACCAGCAATTTGGCTATTGGGCTCTACCATGACCCAACCCATCCGAGTGCTGCCAAGGGCTGAAGGCCATAGGCTTAACGAAAACTGTACCACATAAGTTTGTTTGCTAACTGATTAAGAGGCAAAAAAAAAAAATCTGGCAATGCTGCAGCTTAGACTGAGAAAGCCTGGATGGCTCTGGACAAGTCAGATCAGTTCTTATATTAACTGATACATTAGATCACAGCTGCTGCTGCCAGCAGCCCAGAGGATGGGAGTGTGAGAGAAGCAGCAGAGGGGAGGCACGGGGATTGCATTCTATATCCAAAGAGTTGGAGGCAGAGCCGATGCAGAAGGCTAAAAGTTACTGTGTGTGCTGAGCTGACAGGATCTGGCTTGACAACGGCAGGGCAAAGTTTACATAGGGGTAGAAGTGCAGTTACCCAACCTTCTACTTGGTTAATGTGATGATCAATAATGACTTCTAAACTGAAGCAGATGTCTCCATAGATGTCTGTCCTTTCCTGCTGCCTCCCATAAGAGCAATTTGTAGGGAGGGAAGACAGGACTGAGGGAGAAAATTAATAACGTATTTCATTTTCTGATTATGAGCCAGGTATTTTGTTTGTTATTCCTTTTAATCCTAAAAATTATCTGTAGGTATACTTTTCCCACTTTAGAGATATAAAACCCAAGGCACAGACACGGAAAATAACATGGGCATGCAAATGCATCTGAGGATCAAACCAGAGAATTAGAAAGTGCCAATTGCTCTGTGGAAATCTTGCTGGCATCCACACAAAACAGCATTTACTGAACTGCTCAAAGACAACGCTGTCAGCATGTACTGAGCCTGCCACAGACGACAGAATTTCTTCCCTCTGCTTTATCTGGACAGGCTTGTTTTTCCTCTAGCTTCCCTCTGCCTTCATATATACTCTAAAATACCTCCCTGCCTCTCCTCTCTAAAAAGAAATTTGTGATGCTATTCATCAAGTGTGAAAGGCTTCGTGGACACTTCCCACACCAGCTCCATTGCTGGCCTTCCTCTGCTATCCTGCTCCCCAGTTTTCCTCACTCGATGCCCTATGCCCCGGTTTTTACCTGCGCTCCAGCACTGTGCCTAGCAAACAAAAACACTCCCTTGAAAAAGGATGTCAGGCTAGGTGCAGGGGCCACATGCATTCGGGAGGTTCAGAGGCTGAGGCAGGGATCTAATTCCCAAGTCCTTAATGGGGCTACATACACGTTGAGATCCATTATTCATAGAGACCAAAAACCAATCCTAAAATTTGTAGGAAATATGAAAGAACATAGTCAAAACAACACGAAACAGAAGGAACACAGCCGGAGACATCACATTACCTGACCTCAGATTCGACTATGGAAATGTAATACAAAAAGCTACTGCACTAAACAGACATGTAGACCAAGGGGAACACAACAGAAGAACTACCAATAAACCCACACAGCTACGGAAACCTAATTTCTGATTAAAGCGCCAAAACATGTGCTGGAGGAAAAACTGCCCCTTCAAGAAACTGCCAGCAAAACTCATAACTGCCTGCAAATAATGAAATCAGATCTCATAGCTCTCAGCTTGCACAGAATTATTCAAAAATCGATCGGAGACCTAGATTTTAAACTGGAAACAATGAAACAAATGGTAAACATTTAGGATATTACAGACAACAAAACCGGAAACAGGAATAGCCTAAGAATTGACAAATGGAACCATACAGATTCAAAGAACCACCAGCACCCCACCACCACCACCACCACCACCACCACCACCACACACCACCACCATTATAAACAATAACAAATGAGTGTAGAATAAACAGCCAAGAGAACGGGAAGTCTTCATCAGCTAGACAACCTACAAGGAGTTCATATCTCCAATAAATAGATTTTAAAATTCTCAAAAGTAAACACCAAAGAATAGTTATCAATTAGAACATGGGGCAATCATCTGAACAGACACCGAGGTTGGCTGGAATGAGAATGTCCCCCATAGGCTCAAATATTTGAATGTTTAGTCATGCAAAAGTGTGGAGCTGTTAGGAAAGGATTAAAAAGATCAGGAGGTGTGACCTTGTTGGAGGGAGTGTGTCACTAGAAGATGGACTTTGAGGTTTAAATATCTCATGTTGGGCCCAGTCTCCCTCTCTGCCTATGGATCAGGATATAGAACTCTCAGCTACTTCCTCCAGCGCCCTGCCTCCCTGCCTGCACAGTGCCATGCTCCCTGCCTTGACAATAATGGACTGAACCTCTGAAACTGTAAGCGAGCCCCCAATGATATGTTTTCCTTACAAGAGTTGACTTGTGATGGTGTCTCTTCACAGTGACAGAACAGTGACTAAAAGAGGGTAGTTCTCAAAGGAAGAATTACAAGTGGCCAACAGATACATTTTCAAATATTCAACATCTCTATTCATCAAAGAAATGTAAATTAAAATGACGTTGAGATCCCATCTCACCCAGGGAGAATGGCTGACATCAAGAAAACAATATGGGGAAGAGAGGAACACTTACACACTACTGGTGGGAGGGTAAGCTGGTGAAGCCACTATGTAAAGGTAGTGTAGGGGGCATCTATAAATCAAAAATAGAACTTACTTTTTACCCAGCTATACCACTCCTGGCATAAACTCAAAGAACTCTATATCTGGCCACATTGTTTTGTTGCACGTCCATGATTCACTGTGAGGCTCTGTTCGTGATAGCTAGGCCCAGATGTTCAGCACAGATAAATGGATAATGAAAATGTGGTGCCTATACCAAGGACTTCTAGTCGTTCATAAAGAAAAACGAAATGTTCAAAAGGAAAATGGATGGAATGAAAAACAAAATTGTTTTAAGCCGGTTAAGCCCAGGCTCAGAAAGACAGCTGCTCTACACTGTCTCTCATATGCACATCTTAGTTTTCTAACTGTAAAATGCACAACTGGTAGTTAATACAGTAAAGGGCAGGAACTAGAAGGTGACCCATGCGACTGGTAAACAAAAGAGCAGGGTAGGGAAGATAATAGAACAAAAGTATAAGGGGGATACTGAGGGTGGAAATATACAGCAGGGAAGGGCGAATCAAGGAGATAGGGACTGAGAATCAACTAAGATGAAAATATGCATTAAAATCTCATACTGAAATCTACTATTACTTGGCAGCTAATTTTAAAAATTAAAATCAAAAAAAGCAAGACATGGGAGGACACGTGCAAGAGGGAGAGAAGAAGGTAGTAGCAAGGGAGGAAGAATACCCTCCAACCCTAGAAAAGTTCCCATGATGAAAAGCAGCTTGGCTCAGTTCTGCTTCCCATAGCATTGCTAAACATTTACCTTCCTTGTGGTGAGCCATTGGCCTGGGAGCTGGTCTCTTTATATGGAAAGAGGAGGTCTTTGTGGTCCCAGGGCCTGGCACAGGTCCATTGGTGGCCTTTGGAGTAGTCCTTGGTCCATCCATCCTTGCAACCTAAATACCAACTTCCCCACATCCATCTCTGGGCAGGGTTCCGATTGACAGTCAGAAACAGGTCTACTTGGGGAAGCTTTCTTCCAGGGTCAGTTTCCCCACTTTTCTGATGGGTAGGTTGAGGTGCTGCGATAGCCTGGGGGGATCCAGGTTGCTAGTGATTGTACCATTAGGAGTTTGATGCTGGGTTTCATCTGAAAAAAAAAAATGGTACAAAGAAAAATGATTAATGATGACCTTCATGTATACATATTTAAATCTGAAAATCTGTACACATTTTCAAAATTGTGATTATAGTACAGACTGACTACAATCACACAGAACAGTCTCTACCCTGCACACTTTGCATGGAGTCACAGGTCTCATTCAAATGAGGTTCAATGTAAGATGTTCGTATGACTTTCACTGACACAGCTGAATCAACTCTAGTATTTCAATCTGCTTTATTCAAGAGGATGCAATTCAAAAAGGACAGAGTGCCCAATCAATCGCATAATTTATTCTCTCTAAATAAATGCATCAACTATTCCCAAGTAGAACTTTAAAAGCAATTTTTTAGGTTCCTCCAATTTCAAGCTAACAAGCCTAACAGAATTTAATTTCTTTCTCTAGTCCATGTAAATATATCCTCAAATAGCCAATTTACATTCGTCCTCTAGCCTTTGTGCTCCGTAATTTCCTGTGCCCATTAGAATAAGCTTTTAAGTGATTCTGAATATAGTTAAACGCTTCAAAGAACACAATAACAGACAGAGAGACTTTCTTTAGAAAAATAAGCCCACACACGTATATTTAAATTTTTGAAAACTAACTTTAAGTTATTCGCTGTCTCTGAAAAAAAAATCAACAAATGCCCCAGATTCATAATATCCACTACGGACGTTGTCACCTTCATTAATAATAGGAAACTTAGGGCTGGGGGTTAACACTCAATGATAGAGCACTAGTATAGGACGTACAGGTTATAGGTTTCATCCCCAGCACCACAAAAATAAATAAATAAATGAAACAGACATAAAATAAAAGCTCATATTAGAGCCCAGTAGTTAAGCATACTGTTTTTGTTCAGCAAAGGGAGACATCTGAGAGCTGTATTCAGCAAAGGTGACACAGGGACCTTATTTGAAACCTGTTTCTTGTAATGAGATAATGAGAAATTTTAAACATTGACTAGACAATTAATCTTAAGGAATTACTGTTCTGTTTTCTTTTATATATAATTATTATACTGATCATTTAGAGTTAATTGTGAACTCTGGCTGAGAAATCGGTGAAAGTCATAGATGAATCAAAATTGTTCAGACAAACAATAGCTTGGAGGAGTAAAAAACCATGCTTTGTAAGAAAATATTATATTATACAGACTGAGTAGGTTATGTTTAGGTATATAATATATATATATATATATATATATATATATATATACATATATATAGAGAGAGAGACACAATACGTGTAACAACAATCAATAAAAAAAAAAAGAGGCCATGGGAGAATATGAAGGAAGAAAAGGAAGGGAAGGGGGAATAATGTAAATACATTATAATTTCGAAAATGAAAGAATTTTAAAACAAAAATATATTTCAAAAGCAAATAAGTTCAGTTTGTCTTGAGCATTTCTGATAAAAGATGTGAGTAGCTAGATATGGGTCTATGCTAGCTAGGTGCTATTTCAGTAAGGTCTGAATAGGAATATGAACATTACCTCTGGTAGGTGGAAAGGAAGCATTGTCAGATAGATGTTTCCAGAACATCCACTTGGGTTCAATATGAAAAGCAGATCAGAATGGACAAACTAGAGATTTCTAAACATATGGGAATGCTGATGACAATGACCAAAACAGCAACAGCACCAGTAAGGAAACACAGTCTCTTTGTTAAAGAGTGGACTGTAAGGTGCAGTTAGTTGCATAGTCCTGTAATCCTAGCACTTGGGAAGTTGGGGGCAGAAGGATTGAAAGTTCAGTGCTAGCCTTGGCCACATAGCAAGGCCCTGTGTCAAAATAAATAATACAGACTTAGAATGGCCAAAGATTTGAGATAGGATATGAAGAGGGTTTATGATAGTAGGGGAAGGATTTACTAAAATATTATTTACAGACAGAATATAAAATTTGGAAATCAAATAATGAGATGCCATTTGTCAAGGAAAGTGGTGAGCAGTATCGGCTGCTCCTTAGAATGGCGGTGGGACACATTGTAAGAAGTACAGTGTTACATCTAGTAGGCATGCGGGATTTGGGATAAGATAGAAGGGAGAAAATTGCTGTTTTCTAATTTGGGTCGTGGCGTCAACTGGACAAATTACTTTCCTTCTCTGAGCCACAAATGACTTTCTGAAGCTCAGGTCCCTACTTCATACTGGAATATCGAGGATTAAATGAGATTATAGGTTCATGCCCACTTAAAAATGCACAGAATGAAAAAGCAAGACTACTGTAACTAGCACTGACCAGAATACAGGGAAATTTGAACCACCATCCTTTACTGGTGAGAAAGTAAAAATGGCACATGTGCCTTGGAAATTAGCATGGTCGCCTCCGCAAAAGTCTTACTTCAGAGTAAATGTATACTCGGCAATACACTCAAGACAACTGAAGTCAGACATTCCCCAACAACCTGAATGCTCATAGTAGTTATTCATAACAGCTAAAACACAAATACAATTTAGGTGCCCATTCACTGAGGAATGGATAAACATATGTGGTATAGTCACACCATGGAATATCATATAGCAGCAGAAAGTGTATGTTACACACCCTAGGATAATTTGCTAGCCATAAAAGATTATATAGAATACGAGTCCATTTATATAAAAAGTTCAAAATAAACAAGTCTCCAAGGTTAGAGAATCATTGCCAGAGGCTGGAGAGGAGGAGGAATTGGAAGATTTCCTTTTTAGGATAATGCAAATATTTTCAGATAAGGTAGTTGCGCAAAATACATTTTACTGGGATTTACAATTTAATGGGGCTTATTTTATGGCCTGGGCATTATTTATTAGTCCAAAAATTAATGGGTAGACTGTAATCTCACTGAAGATCTGGTACAAAGCCCTCATCATAGAGCAGGGCAAATTGAACCCCAGTTCAATTTACTCAACAGGCTAGTGACCAAAATGAAATGAGACCTGAGGTCTATGACACCCAGTTCATTCATCTAATACACTCATTAATTGGGCACTTACTATGTAGCAAGTTCTGTGTTGCTGTAGGGGCATAAAGTGCTAAAAAGTTCTGTTAGTATAAGTCTTTTGGAGGAAACATTATAAATAAATTTATTTCATAAAAAATCTAATTATGGGGCAACAAACAAGCATTCAGTACTCCCTGCCATTTTTCCACTTTCTCTTCCTCCTCTATGGAAGTGATCCCTTGAGCTAGATAATCCCTTTCTATTCATATTCCTAATATAACCATTCATTCACATTATAAACATGTACTGAACACACACAATGTATAGCAGGGATTGGTCCCAGACCTGGTGATAAAAATGGATCGAACGTTCTTAGGGGAAAGTAGCTACTAAACATGTCATCAAGTAGTAGCAGGTGACATGAATAAAACGAAGCACTGTAAGGGGACAGGAAGGAAGAAATGTTTAACTTGGGTGCTCAGAAAGACCCATAAGGAGTATCAAGGGCCATGAAACTAGAGAATAGAGAGCAAAGGGGACAGAAAGTACATAAAGAAAGTTCAGATAGATAAGCAGGGGTCACTGAAAACAGCATAAAATCAATTTTATTCGAAACATGAAGAGAGGTCACTGAAAGTTTGGAGCAGAGGGATGAGGTCACGGGCTTCACATTTTTGAAAGGATGGACAATTTACTGGCTGCTTTGGAGAATGGATTAGAGGCATTCCAGCAGGCCAGCACAGACAGCTGGGAAGAGATGGTGTGTGTGTGGTCCACAGGGAAAACCAAGGATTTCATATGTGATGTACATTCACAGTCAAAATGAATTGCTGATGGACCTGATGTGAGAGAGAATGGACAAAGAGCTACCAGGAAAGACCTACACTCTTGACCTCAGTGTTCTGGAGCTGCAAGTTAAGAGCAGAGGGATCATGAAAGGAGTAGGTTCAGAAGCAATACAAAATCAAGAGTTGCTTTGGGCTAAGGAAGAGATGTGGAGCTTAGTGATAGAATTATCACCTGCCATTGTACAAAGGACTAGGTTCCAGCCACCACCATTAAAATAAAATACAAATCTGATTCGTCTGCATGGACGGGCTCCGTGGGAGCCTTCTCAGCTTGGTTGATCACCTTCCTGGACCTGGGGGGAGTTGGGAGGACCTTGGACTTTAACATAGAGTAGGGAACCCTGATGGCTCCTTGGCCTGGAGAGGGAGGGAGGGGGTTATGGGTGGAGGGGAGGGGAGGGAAGGGGGAGGAGGAGGGGAGGAGATGGAAATTTTTAAATGTAAAAAAATAAACCATGAAAAAAATAAATAAAAATAAAATAAAATACAAATCATGTTCCATTCCTCTTGAATTTCTAAACAAACTGGGGAGTCCTCTGCAGCATTTAGATGCTTTTTACACGCAAGAAACTTAGAGAGGTGGTGTACAAAAAAAAAAAGCACGGGAAAGGGGGTTAAGACCTCCAGAGTCTTCAAATATCAAAATTAGAAAAAGAAAAGCAGGAGAGGGGGGATGAGGTGGATGAAAGAGAGGGGATCAAGTTTAGTGTCCTGAAACCCAAGTCCAGTGCCTCACAAAGGGAGAGGGGTTACCTGTCATGTGTAGCTCACCAGTTCACAAGAACAGTGCAGTGCTTGGTTTGGGTCATGAGGAGATAAAAGTAGTCAGAGGAGTGTCAGGGGCTAAGGCCCACTTAGGATAGTGCAGTCTCTTCAGGAACAGTCAGCCCATTGGATGATGCTCGTTTTCTCACATAGCCATATCTTCCTCTGTCCTATAAGCTCCATGAGGGCAGGGGCATGTGGCTTAATTTCACTTGGCCTCTTTCAAATTACTTGGAACATGGCCATTATTCAACCTATGGTAGCTGCATTTAAATTACATTCTCAGAACATTAGCAAGAACCTTGTACACATATTTCAATAAACTAGAGTAACATACCTATGAATAACTTGGATTTACTGCTAGCCTTGCAAGGGATCATGGGGATTCACCCCTGCCCCATCAACTGCCAGTAATCTAATTTCCTCTTAGAATACAAACTATAAGCCTTGCTTCTCCTGACTGCTTGTAAGCCAAAGCCCTATGAAAGGTCTATCATTGCGTGGAGGAAATAGCCACACTCCCATTTCTGTCCTCCAGTATTTTCTTTGTATGTAGCTGTCATACTAACCACCGACCTTCAATTTCCTCGAGCGAAGAAGTGTAGAACACTGTCTTCTCTCTCAGCAAACGCTTCGAGATTGTGATTGGTTTGTGCCTTCTTGCTGTCACTCGAGGTGGAGGCACTGGGGGTACTTGGCTGTCCTCGGGTGGACCCAAATATATCTGTAGAGAAGGAAGGAAGATACCCAAGAGACAATTAGCAAACTACTCCTTGATGCAGTCCAGCACTGTATCTGGTTGACCATGTGTACGCTAAAGCGGCTAATAGGACTGGGGGAATTTTCTTGTTCCCTCTAACTACCAGCAAGTGTTCAGATGTCTTCTACCATGATGAATGCATAGAACTGACCCCCTCAGTGTGGAGAAAGGATGTCGACATAAACAGTGAAGTAACCCTGGATTTTATACTTACTACCAGTGAGACTTTAGGTTAGACATCTACCTTTGAGCCTCAGCATCCTCTCTCAATTGGAATAAGAGGATAATAGCAACTACCCAACAGGCCTATCGAGCTGCTTTGTATGGGTGGAGGTGAGGGTAAAGGGTTACTAAACACATCCCTGTGTACATGTACATGTATGTACTCAATATTTCGAAAAGGATACTTAAGGATCTAGATATGCAGGTTGTTTCAATACTGAGGAAGAGAAAGAAGAAAAATGGTTTTCTCTCATATTATTTTGTTCACCTACAGAAATTTTCATAATACGGCATGTTAATTATTTTAAAAATGGAAGGAAAATAAAATTGAGAAGAAAATCAAAAGAGCCTTGGATATTTTATATATATATATATATATATATATATATAAATGATTCTTGAGGAGTACAAGAATAGCTGTGATTAGAATTGCTAACATGTGAAATGCCTGTGTAAAAGTGACAAAATTAACAGGAACATTGTACATACAATCACAAGCCAAACATGTATTTCATGGTTGACAGTAAGAGACGATAAAACAGTGGTAAGCAGATGAGAATTGAGCCACATAATTTTAGGACACAGTTGGTTCTCCTATCAGAGAACTGAAATAGCTAGCTAGCATTTTGGGAACTCCTACTCCATTACTGTAATAGTTACAAATACCCCTTCCTATACTTTCTACATACCAGAACCTTTGTATTGATTGCTCAATATATGCAGAGAACTCAGTTCTCTCTCCAACTCTCCATGTTGCTTGCTTGCTCTGTTTTGCTTGCCCTTCTTATAAAGGCCTTCCAATTCAATGCATCTAAACTTTGACATACCTCCCTCTACCCAACACTTCCTATTTCTTTCTTCCCTGAATTTTTATGTTTTGTTGTTTTGACATTTATCACTTTTTAAACATACATACACAAATACATACATTTAAACAAATATATATTTTCACTTAAGTTTATTTCCTGTCTCCTAACTAGTTTTATCATTGTTATTACCATGTTGTTGTTAACTCTTCCCCTTCTCCTCTCCATCTTCTCTCTGCAGCCCCACCCCCACCAATGTCTGCTTAAACATTTCCACCCCCAGTATTCCTCCTATCACATCCATACTACACCTGCTCTATTACCCTCCCTGCCCGTATGCCTTGAAGCCTCTTTTGTCTTCTCTCACAGGCCCCACTTCCCAGTTTCCTGGCATCTTCACAAAGTCACTTCCATCTAAATGCACATCTTTAAAAACTTGCTAGGATCTCTCTATGAGGAAGAATAGTAGTGCTTCTCTTTCTGAATCTGGGTTGCCTCAATATATTTTTTAATTCCATCTATTTTCCTTCAGATTTCATTTTTCTTTGTGGTTGAACATAATCCATTGTATATGTGTATCACATTTTCATTATTCATCCATCTGTTGTTGGACAGCTAGGCTGGTTCCATCTCCTTGCCATTGGGTACAGAAGAGCAGTAACCAAGGATGTGCAAGGATCTCTGTGGTAGGGTGTAGAGACCTTTGGGCAAATGCTCAGCAACTGCACTGCTGAGTCATATGGTAGTTTTATTGTTAGCTTTTGTGTTAGCTAGTTTTATGTCAATTTAATACAAGTCTTATCATCTGAGAGGAGGGAACCTCTACTGAGAAGGTATCTCCATAGATGACGGTTCGGGTTGGCCTGTGGAGCATTTTCTTATTAAGTGATTGATGGCAGAGGGCCCAACTAATTGTGGGTGGTGACAGCCCTGGGGTGGTGATTCTGGGTTCTATTAGAAAGCAGGTTGACCAAGCCATGTGGAACAAGCCAGTAAGCAGCATTCTTCCATGGCCTCTGCATCAGCTCCTGTCTCCAGGTTCTTGCCCTGCATGAGTTCCTGCTCTCATTCCTTCTGAGGATGAACTGTTACATGGACCCTTTCATAAGTTGCTTTAGGTCATGGTGTTTCATTATAGCAATAGTAACCCTAACTAAGATAGCTTCTCTCTCCCTCCCCTTCCCTCTCTTCCTCCCACCTGTCTTTCTTTCTTTTGAAACCTCCACACTGATTTCAATTATGGCTGCACTAGGTTTTAAACTTTATAAAAGCAAGTCTACTATATTCCCCACTGTCTCGGAGATCCATGAGAGTGCCTTGACCTGGTGGCTCAAAAATCAAGTACATTTATAAATAAGACACACAACACCAAATGCACCCCCTTCTGGAAGACATCATTTCAACTACTTCTTTATAAGATATTGCAAGAGGGCCTTATTTTCTTGTAGTCTGACACAAGAAAAAAAAAAGGACAAAACCAAACAGAAGAAACACAGGCAGCAGTAGTTTCTGAGCCATTGAGAAGATAGTTATGACAGTTAGTGGTTTCCTGGAGATGATGAAAACAAACAAGGCAAGGCTTTTGATCATTATCGCACTTGCAAATGACAAAGATCTATGCAGACAGCAGTGTAGGAAGGGGAGTCTAAGCAGAGCACAGCAGGACCCTTTCTTAGGCAAGGCAATAAAAATGACCATGAAAAATACCAGAGAGGACACAGTTTCCCCAGTTACCAAAAATTTCAAAGTACTTCAGATTGCATGCAACCCCAATAAGGTTTTTTGATAGAATTAATAAGCTCATTCAAAGATTTATAAGAAAATTCATAAAACTTAACCAAAATAATATCTTAAAAGAAAAATAGAGTTGGAGGTCTGCTATTACCTGATTTCAAGCCTTATTATATAAACCTATGATAATCAAGACAGTATGGCATTGGCATCAGTGTCAAAATGGATCAATGAATATAGAAAGTCCTAATAAAGCCCTACAAACTATATAAATAATTAGATTTTTTTCAGAAAGGCAACTCAGTAAGAAAGATCAGCCATGATAATGAAATAATTGAAAATTCATCACACTGTGTTGTGATAATCAGAATATTAGTCCATATCTTATATCACACATAAAAATTAACATTTAAATAACATATTACCTTAAAAGCTATTTTTGTGTCTTATGAGAGAGATACTTTAAGCTTAGCAAATATAACAGCCAAAATTCCATATTAAGGGGCTCTATTATAAACCTGAAAACTAGTTAAATTATTCTTTCCTAAGCAAAATATGAATGGTAGCTATAATGAAAAATAATCAATCTAGAAAAAAAAGATACTATTAATACATTTTAAGGTACATTATGGGAAAATATAATACACATAATAGTCAATGAGCTAATATCAAACAATAAGAAATAAGAAAGCTTCTAAAGCAGAGAAAAATGAAGAAAGGACATATGAAAAGGTAGAAAAATAAATAGCTCAGAAACATGAAAATGCAACACCTTCACTGACAATCATAAAATGCATATTAAAAGAACAATAAATTACATTTTCCATTAGACTAATATATTACACTGAATTAGTAAATAAATGGATGACCACCATCTTTATAAGCGCTGTTGAGATCGTGATTTGTTTTAGCTATATTTGGTTTCATTCAAGCACTGACTTTAAATGTTCCTTTGATTATCACCACTTCTAGGACCCTCACTAAACAAAAACACTGAAATAATTATATGCTGATAACTTTCATGCAACATTCCTTAAAAGAAATCCTAAAAATCATACAACATGAATATGGTCACATAAATTATGATTCATCTAAAGACAAATATTATATGTAACTATTAAAACATGATGGAGATTCATGGGAAATGAGATTGAAAGATTTAGTAAATATTTAAAGCAGCTGATAGGACAGTATGGATATGACAGCATAATTTAAACATGGTTTTGCAATGTGTGAGTATGTATTAATCTTTATTTGCTTTTTACTGCTGTTTAACAAAAAACCTAAATTTTAGGAATCTAACATACCTGCATTCGAATCTCAAGTGTATCATTCATTACCTGTTATCATAAGTAAAGTTATTTAACTTCCCTGAACCTCAATATTCCAATCTGTCCAAAGAAAGATTACACTTACTTCAAATATAATTATAATGGTCAACTAGTAAATGAAATTACTTCTCTAGCATTAATTCCCTTCCCCCCCCCTCTCTCTCCCTTCTTCCCTCCCTCTCCCTCTCTTTCCCTTTCTCAAGACCTGAAGACCTTGTCTATTTTAACAAGAGAATTTCCCTACTGGGAGAAATTTTGTCTCTGAGGGCATCTTTCACATTGCCTATAGAAATATTTTATTCTTACAACTGTAGGACATGGGAATGGTATGTAGTAGAGAAAGGCCAGGGATGCTGCTAAACATGGCATTCATATAATATATAGAACAATCTCTACAATCAAGAACTATTGGCCCAAACTGCCTTTATTAAAACTAGATAAGAATAGCAAAATAATTACTAAATGTGGGTGGGCTTCAAATTTTTTTTTTAAATCCTGGATTGAGTTTCTGAGTATACTTTGAAAAAGTTCAATGGAGTGAGAAAACAGAATACATCTATCCATTCATCCACTCAACCGCCCATACGTCTAACACTTCAGATGGAAGCATTATTCCTGGAAACAACCTCATCATTGCTACCCATTGCTCAGTTAGATGTAATTGTTGCCAAGCATTCATAACCCACTATAGCAACAGATATTTCCACTTAGATGACCCTGTCTCACACTTCAGAGAAAGCAGAGGTTCTTAGAAGGAAATGTCTTTAATTGTATATTTTCTCACTGGCATAAACTCATAAACCCAACTTACCTCGTCCTCTGTTTTTATTTTTTTTAAAAAAAAAAGAAAGTCCTACTTGTGCCCTCAATCCCGTGTGATCTCTTCCTGGTTCTTGAAGGACCTTCTTGCATCATTTGCTACTTCTGTACATTACTACTTCTCTGTAGCATTCAGACATACTGAACTCTCTCATTCGGACCATTCTCCCTGAGCTGACACCATACACTTTTTCATCTTTACTCCCTAACCTGGTTGACTTCCCCTGCTCCTCAATGTGGCCATGGCCACACCCCTTCTCTTTCAGAATTTTTTAAATTTTATAATTTATTTTGGTGTGTATAAATGTTTCACTTGCATGTTTGTCTGTGCATTACATGTGTGTCGTGCCTGGAGGCCAGAAGAGGGCATTAGACTCCAAGAACTGGAGTTAGAGACAGGTGGGAGCCTCCATGGGAGAGCTACAAATTCCACCTGGATCCACTGTAGGTAAGTTCTCTTCACTGCTGAGCCGTCGCTTCAGCTCTAGATAATTTTCAAAATAATCACCACTAACCTATTTTCCAGATCCAAGCAACTCTTAAACCTCACTTTGACTTTTCATGAGTATTGCGACAATTACCTAGTCCTTTTCCAGTAATGTCTTTCCCATTCCTTTCCACTTTGATTCTGAGCCTTGCCCTGGTTCTCAAGAAATCTTGATGTTGTTCACGATTGCGTTCTCAGTGCTCCTGTGATCTCATGAACACAGACTCACCACAGCCGTTCCATCCATTCTTACTTCCTGCACTCTCAGACTCATCTAGTTTTTTTCTGTACAGTGTATCTAGTTACTCAGTGAAGCCATGGACAATCCAGAAGCAATTCAAACAACATTTCAAAAGACATCACAACTTGACTCTTCTATTATAATTTCTTACGCAAAATAATGGTAATGCCCAATCTGTACATCATCCCAATATCCTCCCTGTCTCTAGTTTCACATCCATTTACTCACCAAGGTTTCCTAATTGTACCTCCTTCTATCTCTTTGATCTCTCTCATCTGTTTACTGCCACTGCCTTAACTGGGAGTTTTATGTCTCTTTCTGTTTACTACATGGCCTCCTAATTGTTCTTTCTGCTTCCAGTCACTCCTTTCTTAAATCTGTTTGCTCTGGTATAAGTTGGGTGATCTTTCTTAACTCAAATTTAATTGTGCTGTTCCTTGGTTTAAAAGATCTCAGTGACTCCTCATTGTTTTGAGGACAAAGTTCAAATTGAGTTCTTTTACTAGCAGGAGATACTCTAAATTCTGGCCACTGCTCACAACCTCCAGTTCCTATTTCCCTGTATGGTTCCATTCACCCCAGACTACCCCTATTCTGTGTTATGATCGCTCTTTCTGTTCTTTGGTGTTTGTTTCTTTGACTTTTTAGTACTTCTCTGTCTCTTTGATCTCTCATTCCTGTATGTATCCAGAGTTTCTGTGATGAGAAGACCACATCGCTAATTGTGGAAGAGATTACTCATCGCTCATCCTAACACCCATTCTCTCTTTCTTCTTTAATAGTGTTTTAGCTTAGCCCTATGCCTACATTTCTTAGCCTCTCTTGTTGTGAGCTGAGGAATTGGTATAAACAATGCTTTAAACAATTGTTTTAAACAATGAAATGGAAATGATGCATACAATCTTTTGAATCACGTTATTATAAAGAAGCTGTATATGTTCCATTCTGCCTCTTTTCCCTTTCTCCCTGGACCACAAAAAAGGACAAATGGAACACTAACTAAAGCTTAGATATTGCATCCATGTAATGAGGATGGTGTGGTGTCCTACCGTGTGTCACCCCTAGTTTTCTACACAAGATAAAAATGAACTTCTACCTTACTTGAACCCCTGAATTTACAATACCTACTTCTAAGACTTTTAATACAGAGAGTTTTCTGGTACCTCAATTAATCTTCCGACTTTGAGGATTTTCCTCATGAACTAACTGCTCTGAGAGAACTTCTATAGCCAGGTTGCTTATGTACAAGTGTGGTCCCAGAATTTGAGAGGCTAATGCAGGAGAATCAAGTGTTCAGGCCACCCTCAACTATATCGCCTTACATTTCATCCAAAGTAAAAGGACTGAAAATGAAGAGGACGACAAGAATGATCAGGAGAAGACATGAAGGAGGAAGTGGTGGTGACGGAGAAAACACTATCATTTTTCTATGTACATTTATAGAATCTAGGGCACATTTCCATCACGATACTTAACACATTACTTCCCAAGGACTAGTTGATACAAGATTCCCCGGCAAATCATATTCATTTCCTGATGGCAGAGACTTTCCACCCATGCATGTGTAAAAACAAGGGTGGACAAGAAGCTGCAGCTCAATAACCATTTTTGCAACGAACAGATGAATCTTGGCTGCCAGGCCCAGTACGATATTACATAACAGACACCTTTTCACCACATGTCCAACTGGACCAGGAAAGAGAGTACAGCGCACAAAGGCCACTGAGTCTAGTTGGAGTCAAACTCAGTTGTGTTGAGGCTTTGCTACTTACTAGTTATGCAACCCTAGGTGAGACTCGAGACTTCAGTTGCTAAAAACATAATGACTACCTCATAGAATTGTGGTCATTGGATGAGATTATGAGCCTAGACTGCAAAATACTAGCTATCAATATATGGTGATGATTATAATTATCGACAACACTACAGAGAAATTACATCTATGTATACTTGGGTAAAGACAGAGGCAAAAAGAAATGTTTGTTGTCAGGGAAAGAGCAAGGGAGGGAAGAAATAGGATGGCTGAAATGCTTCTATGGTACACAGAACAGAGGATAGGTACTCAGGGACTCTCCAAAGTCTGTGCCACATCAAATGATCTTTTTATCCCTTACCTCACTACACAAACTATCTGCATCGCATTGACAACAGCACTTTCTTGAAGCCTGCTTTTCTTTAGGAAGCAGTGCCAAGTTGACTGAGACGCTGATCGGGAACCTTCTGAGACCCGTTCTGCCAATATACCAGAAATCTGGCCTCAGAGAAATGGGAAGCTTAAAGCTGTATTCTGTCCAAATGAAAGAAGTACAGAGAAGTAGAGGGGCCATATAATCCTGGTTATGTGACCACTCTGAAATTAAAGTGTGGCCTACATAACCCCAAAGTCATCACAGATTGCAACATCCTTCCCAAAGCTGGTCTGCAGATGTAAACCGTGGAGCCAAATGTTAATGTGGAAATTTTGGCAATTCCTTTGGTAAGAGAAGTAATTTACCTCTTTCTGTTCTGTGGGCCCTCTAAAGACCTCACTTTGTATATTTTGTTTCAATGTTTTGATTACTTTTGGAGACAGAGTTTCATTCTGTAGCCCAGGCTGTCCTGGAACTCATTATATGTAGCTCAGGATGGCCTTTAACTTACAGCAATGCTCTTGTCTCAGTTTCCGGAACACAGTCAATAATGTTTACTGGCTGGCCCACATCTTTTGAAGGATGAATTTAGCCCTGTGTAGCCTTTGAGAAGAGAAATGAAAGAAACGGCTACTTTGCTGATTCCACCATCCTCCCTTTGCTGTTCAACATACCAACCACACATCTGCCTCGGGGCCCCTATAATTGCTTTTAGCATTCATAGAGCTCTAAGATAGCTATCATAGCTCATATACTTATTTCATGGAGATCGCTGTCTAAATTTTCCACCGTGAAAGGCCTTCTTTTATTATCTTACAAATACTAACCTTTACCTTGCTTTGCTTTTTTTTTCAGAGTATTTACTATCATTTGATAAATATATCTAATTGGTCTTTCCCCAGGAAAATATGAGAGTTATTTTAAAAGGCTTTTGTTTGGTTTATAGGAGTATTCCCAGTGCCCAGAATTTTGATTGTTATATACCATGAAATTAGTAACCATTCATTGAATGAATATCATGGGCACTTGAGAACCAGGCTATTACCTACAGACCTAAATTGTGGGACTGAGAAGGAAAACTCTGGAAGGGAGATGTTATCATTCTCTTAAGAGAGGGGCAAGAAAGAAGACAAATGCAAGAGTTCTTGCCTTTTATTATCTGGAGCATACTTTATTGGGTTCTGTAATCAAGAGCCCCAAATCCCTTGATTTACTGTTGGCAGCCCAATGTTAATGAGGAGACTTTTATAGATGAAAAGGGAATTGGAAAGCAACAAACAAACCCCAGCCTGCACTGCTTAATTCCACCATTGATTTCTTGACTATCCATGAAAGGGCTTGTTCTAAGTTGGTTCCAATGATGGACAGTATACCTTTTAAATAGAAGAAACAAACCCCAAACTCACAGGAAACAAGGCTTTTCTACTGGGTCAATGATGGAAGATAGAGAAGCAAGCTCTGTTAGGCCTTCTGATACCATTGTGAAGGGAAGGCAACAGTGATAGAGGAGAAGGAAAGAGAGAATGATTCTAACTGTGGACTCAGACAAGTGACTAAAGTACAACTTGGACAGCACAAACTTTTCCCAGGGTCAAGGACTGTTTCCATGGGAAACAGTGTGTGTGTGTGTGTGTGTGTGTGTGTGTGTGTGTGTGTGTGTGTGTGTAGTTAGCTAACTATTACACTATGGTCGGCACAGAATTAATCCATCTATCCACCCCATTGATAGTATTAAAAGAGGAGAGAATGGTTGGAAATATAAATGCGAAGTAAATAATTACCAATAGAATTTGATAGGGCATTGGTCCTCATTTTCCCTTCTCTAGATTCTGGGGTCTTTTACATAGCTGAAAAAGTAAGTAGGAATTCTTTGCTAACAGAAAGACTAGATCAGCTTGGAGAGAAGGCTGGAGAGGGGATTTGAGGCCAAGGGCTTGGCTGGGAATAAAGAGCATGTATCTTTCCAAGGCTACTCGATAATAAGTAGCAAGGCCATGTTATGAACTCCAAAGTGTCTGACTTCAAGGCTAACACTCTTTCTGCTATATAAGAAGGAAACATTTTAATTTGAACAAATGATTATTTGAATGGGAGCAGGGTCAGGCAGAACATGTTTCCCACGCATCAAAAGTCCAGCAAGTGTATGACTAACTGACTTCTCTCTGCAAACTAGGTAAGAATACCCAGGCTCTTGCAGTTACTAAGAGTGAGTATAGGAAAAAAAATCTCAGAGAGTGGTCAGAATAGAATCTTGGGCCAAAATAGTGCTTATTTGTGGACACATGATTAGTACCATGTAACATATTCACTGAGAAAAATCCTCAATGCCTGGTCAAAAGGAAATCAATATCCAAGGCTAAATTCTATTCAGGTAGCTATTGGCTGTTGCCTAGGGTTGGAGTCAGGTTTCCAACTCCAGGACATTCCTCCTCTTTCTAAAGGGTTCTGAGGACTAAATCTGAATTACAACATTGAAATTTGGAGGCACAGCCAGAAATGAACTGCCTTCAATGAACTGGGGATTCATGAACTACTTACGTAAGTTTGTTGATGTATTTCTCCCATTATAGACTTTCCTCTGTCATGCATTTAGGTGTGAGAATGAAGTTTTAATAAAAGATGGTCATTTTCAAATTGTCAAAAACTCAACTCTTACAAATCTTCACAGAGCTGAACAACTATGGAGATTCACCCCCAGATGGGGCTTCCAGGTTCCATATATCAGATTGTAGAAAACAAAAGAAAAGGAAAAAGAAAAACAACAAAAAAAGCCTACCTTGAATCTCTATAAATCTAAGCTATAATATCTGGCCCTGAAGAATGCCAGCTTTCCACCACCTCTCCATTTATACTCTGGCTAATGCTAGATCGAGCTTTCCTGAGGTCTGGTTATACTAGCAGAAACTGTATTTTAAAATGCATTAGAGACAAAGGTGGCAATGGGGTCAAAAATAATAAGCTCTTAGCATTTGGCACAAACCACTTTAAACATCAAGTGTGTCACCAAGTTTGCTTGGAGTATCTACATAACTTTGAAAATGTCACGTCTCTTGTAAACAAGAGCCAACTTTGAAAAGAGGGCTGTCATCAAGACTGTCTTTTGACTCAGCAACACAAAGTCTTTAAGATTTTCTTTTTAGATATGATATTGGAGAATGCTATTTGGTCCTATTCATACATTGTACTTGTGGAAAAACTAATATCCAAAGAGGAGTTATGAATTGCCCAGGGCTCCAAAACTAGTAGAAGATAGAATTGTGATTAGAGCCCAAGTTCTAAAGCCCAATATGGTCTCCTTTCCCTTAAAGTACAGCATCTACTGTAGAAAATAACTATTGCCTTCCATTAACTATATTTACTAGGTCTGTAACCCCTGCTCTGATTGTCTATCCATTCCCTGGTTGGTTGCATTGGAACGAGAACACCAAAGGAATGAAAGAATGCAGTCAGATCCTGCTAAGAATGTTCTGACTGGAACTGATAATTATGTGTTTTCTACGAAGAATGGATTGATAGATATCAAGTGGAGTGCTTCTTTTGGACCAGCATAGTATGATTTAGACTGTGGAAGTGAAGAGTGTCTTTACCGCAAGGAAACAGAAGTAAATAAGGGTCTAAGGACCTCTACGACAAGCTTATTTTATTACAATGAATTCAGAGACAGTAAGATAGAATGATTATAGGAGAATGTGACCACTAAGATCAAGTTCATTTCCCATCCACACTCTAAAACACTGTTGGGAGGGGGGCATGGGCACTGTGCTATATACAAAGCACTGGACATCTTTATCATAGCGAATCCTCCTAATAACACTGAGGTAGGGCTAATCATTCGTCTCCTTTTTGAAAAGGAGGCAAACACAGCTCAGGAAGATAAACTGACTAGCTTAAGACCACCCAGCTAGCAAAGGATACAATTAGAACTACACTCCAGGGCTGTCTGGTTCTAAAGTTATTCCATTCTTTTCATTGCTTTCACATCACTAGAGATACTTGAGAAGCCTATATAGTTAACCAGGACACTTCCCGGATTCTTTGTGTTAATCCAAAGAAGTAGCCGTGACCCAGTCATCAGCCACAAAATCTCAGAGAACAGAGATACAAACCACACAATCTCTCGGTGCTCGGCCACTGCTCCCTAGCCTCTAAAACTCCTATTGGCACAACTGCCTGACTGCAAAAAGTCAGGCTGTTCCAGGCCTGGCTGCCAGAGTCCACCATCTGGCCCTCTAGCCTACTAACCCCAGTCTTACTATATCGTCTAGACTTTGACCGGAGACTTCAGAGCACTCCAAAGCCATTTCAGACACAGAGATAAATTCTATGAAACAATCACTGTCTAGTGAGGAAAACAGTCAATATGATTTTGGAAATCTTTTTAGAATGGCAAGGGCTAATTAAGGTTATAGCTCAGGGCTTGCCTAGCAGTTCATAGGTGCAGGGCCCTGGGGTCCATCCCCAGCACTTAAAATAACAACAATTGAGTCAGTAATACCTTTAAAAGGTGTTTATTCTATTTATGTGTGTTGCCACTTGGACATGTAAACTAGATACGAACAACAGCAACAAGCATATTTGATTTTGATAACCCACAGGAAACTTAGCCTTTCTCTGTCTCATTACCTACCAGTATAATGGGAGAACACCTCAAGAGTTGTTGGAAGGAGTCGATAGAATGTTGAACAGCAAAGGCTTAGCATATAGTAAGTCCTCGTGAAATGCTACTTACTGTTCTTACTGTTGGAAGCATTGTAGTGCCAGCCAGAGAAAGGAAGGGGAGAGGAGAATGTATCGCTACCTTTTGCTGAATCTTCAAGAGAACTATCAGGGTGACCAGAATCGAAAGAGTGACTCATAATGAGGATTTCAGGTATCAGAACACTGGGGGCAAATGTCACTCCCCAATGCACCCTGTACTTCACACACCATCTCATCGGGTTTGGACATGCTTATTAAGCTTGCAGCAAGCCCTGACCTTGATTGAAAGGCGAGCTAAGAGAACCCGGCTGCTGGAGAATGTATGAAGAGCTCAACTCAGCCAGGGTTGAAATCTCTAAACTGTATCTTTAAGAGATTCACTATGACTAATGAACACATGTGAAGTTTCTCAATCTTAATAATTCTCTGCTCAAAGATATTTTTCTTCAGGTTACCCTTTGATCTCAATATGCATACTTAAAGATACTTTTCTGAAGATTCATTTGAAAATGTTTGTCAAATTCTCAGCTAACTATATATTAGATTCTGAAAATGTCCTAACATGAATAAGCTAATAAAAATGTTATTCTTAATAACTTTTAGCTTAACCTTATCATTTCAGAAATTAAATGCAATGAAGCACAGAGCTGACTTAATTAGATTCTCTCATCCTCTCTATATTTCTATGTTACATATGCACACATATACGTGTTTGTACTGTAAATGAATATTTAGATGACGACAGGTACATTTTAAAATATAAACATAAAAAACAAGCTTTATAGTAAGATGCATTATGATTTGCAATCAGCAGTTAATTAATTTCAAATTAATACACACACATGTGTATGTGTGTCTGAATGGGTATGTCTGTCATTTATCATTCCACAAAGAGGGAAACACATTTCTCTGTTCTCTTGCTGCCCTCTGGCGGCAGACACAAATCTACAGGAGTCACAGTTCAGGAAAAAGCAAACCAGGGCTGTGGTCTATGTCCTCGGGGCTGCTAGATTGGGTGTCAGAAAAATACATAAATCAGAGTTGTTTTTTAAAAGGGACTCTTGTTTGCCTCTTCCAATCCATCATGTTGCTACAACATCAATGAGGTCTTTTTCCTGGATAAGTTCCTGTTTGGACATTTGGGAACATAGGCAACATTTGAGTTCTCACAAACTTTGTATTGAAAACAATCCAGCTTTCTCTGGCCAGTTTACAAGAACTGCCCTCAGTCATCTGCGGCAAAGACTGTATCCTTCAGTTTTTCAGTTCCTTCAACCACGCCCTCAAACCATTCATCTTTAGAGACAGTAAAATCCATTCTGACATATATTAGTAGTGGATTTCCTAATTACGTTGAAAATAATTGTTTTCCCAGAAAACTATACTAAGACCATGAAGCAACACGGTGCATAATTGAAAGGCAATTACCCACCCACTAGAAGGGAAATCCTGGACTATAGCTGTAGCTCAGTGGTACGGCAGTCATAGCATGTGTGATGCCCTGTGTTACATCCCCAATACTAAGAAACATGCATAAAGAAAAATGAAAGCATTTGAATACACATATTAGCACTGCAGAGGAAGTTAACGAAAGCAACAATAGCTGCGTCAATATCAGTGATACAAAGACAAGCACAACCGACTACTCTCCTTAATCTTTCGCTTGAAAAGAGGTCTCCATTCCTTGAGATGCAGCCTTAACGCCGCCACAGCTAGATGTGTCTCAGTTTTTCCACTCATCACACGCAGAATCTCTGATCCCTAATCTAGAACATCAATAATGTGCATCATGTTAGAGTCGGAATGAGGACGGATGAGCTAAGAGCACAGTGCACCTCACTGCACCCAGCCTGACTCCTGGGTCATTGCTCAAAAATCGAAGTCGGAGGAGGTTGACCAACTGGTCTCTAGCACTAGCACAGTGCAATCAGGAGCAACAAATGGAAAAAGTGCTGAAGTCCGGCTGTGCAGCTGACAAATGTCTTTCCAAAGTACACATGAGATAATAGATAGGCAAGGATTCAACCCTGGTCCCTGAGCTCTTTTATAAAGTACCTTGTGAAGAACCAAAGGGATATAATGGTCCAAAGACAAGGGTGGAGATGGAGCTGCAACAATGCATTTTGCAAAGAGACGGGGCTTTATGGAAAATGAAGTGCCTGAGTCAGAAGATCTGTAAAAGTCACTTTCTAGTTCTGATAGCCAAATGGATCTGTCCCATATTCCACCTCCTTAAGGGAAATACAATTCTGTCCTCGGAACTAAATCACTAGGAACTGCCTTCCCAGCTGGCCCCTCTCTTTCCCTGTAATTCCCAGCAGCTGCCCCAAACAAAATGTTCAGAAAACAAAAACCAACCTTCCTCTGCCAATCCAAATTACCTCTGTGTCTCAAGCCAGCAGTATCGGGTTAGTGTACCCTGATCCACACACTATTCCATGGGCTAAAGACTAAGAAGTTCGGAATAATTGACAGTGCTATTCTAGGGGATTAGTGGAGGGGGGGGAGAGAACTTCCTTTCCCTTGTTACTTCTCTGCTCTCCTACTTGGAAATTTAGAGGTGATTCAAATTTCTTAAAAACAGCAGCGCCGAGAGAAATCTCAGAACGGACTCCTTTAAACGTCAGCTTGCCTTACACATTTAAGTTTTCTTTACAGACTATCTAGGTATTTTTCAGGGGTTGATAGAGAAACTGAAAACAGTGTGTTTAAGCCCTTTCTACTAAAGAGCAAGCGCAAATGGAAAAAAATATTACTGAAATTATAACATGTCAACCGAAAAATCATATCCCATTAGCTGAACAACTTGGCAGGAACATATAATCCCTAGTGCTTGCTGGGCAGCCTCAAGTCTCACATATATTATCTCTTTTAATCCCCACAACTATTCTATGTAGTCACACCTACATAAGGTCTATAATTTCTGGGACAACCTCACACATCAGTTTTCTCTTTTTCAAAACGGGCAATTTGATAAATGCTTAGCAAACTGGAAGTTCAGTTTCTAGAGCCACATAAGATGCCTCACCTGAAGGAAATTTACAAATCAGAAACAATTCGTGATTGTCATATTGCTTTTTTGAAAACACAGCTAATGTACATCTCTAGTATCATACAAAAGCCAGAATCACAATCATATAATAAGTATTTAAAATCTAGCAAAATGTTTATTCTAGCCTCACTCCACCGCTGAGCACCAGTAAGCTGAAATGACCTCCTATTGGAGCCTGGGGATAACAGATAACCAGTATTTGTAATTAATTATTCTTCACACAATGCTACAATATAGAGTTAGGGATCCTGACCAAACATGTAGCAAAATAATTTTATAAACCCTGTTGGGATTAAGGATATTCACCAAAGAGCAGATCTTTTTGGTAAAATAAAATTGGTCTTTTTTTTTTTTTTTACAATCTATAGAATAAATTTTACAGAAATTTGAGTGGGGTTTTTTGTGGGTTTTGTTTTTTCTGTTTTTGAGAAAGGGTTTCTCTGTGTAGTCCTTGCTCTTTCCTGGAACATGCTTTGTTAACCAGGGCGGTTTCTAACTCACAGGACCTCTGACTCCCGAGTGCTGGGATTAAAAACATGCGCCGCCGCCACCCAGCCAGAAATTAAGGGGTTTTGACTGATAACAGACTAAACATGCCATCATCATTCCTCTATCCACTCACAGATGAATAAGAACATTTAAAGTGCAGTAAGTCAGGACATACTAAAGCATTTCCATGGCCTCTTCTGCCTGGAGCTAAACTCTTCACTCAAACCAACAAGATTCATAAATTGACCATCAAATTTTAAAACTAGGATACTGTATTAGTTACTTGTACTGCTCTGATAAAATGCCATGACTAAGACAACTTAAAGAAGAAAAGAGATTATTTGGGTTTATGGTTCCAAAAGGAGAGTCCACAATGGTGGGGAAGGATGGCAGCAAGCAGCAGGAATAGCAGCAGGGCCAGGAAGCAGAAAGATCACATTCCTATGCACAGGCAGGAAGCAGAAAAAGCAGAGGCAAACTACAAGAGAGGAAGTGGGACAAAGTTAGAAATTCGCAGAGCTGGCCTTCAGTGATGGCCTTCCTTCAGCAAGAATCCACCTCCAAAAGCTTCTAGAACTTTCCCCAAACAGTGCCTGCAACTGGGGACCAAGTACTCGAATATCTAAACCTATGGAAGGCATCCATCATTCCAACTACCACAGATATCTAACACAAATCTTCACTATGTGGATGACCTTTGGCAACTCTAGTCTCAAATATCCTCGACCTTTTCATCTCTATTGACAATCTCTGCCACTTACATACTCATTTTCAAGAACCCAGCAAAGA
Source organism: Arvicola amphibius (assembly GCF_903992535.2). Lineage (NCBI taxonomy): Eukaryota > Metazoa > Chordata > Mammalia > Rodentia > Cricetidae > Arvicola > Arvicola amphibius. The sequence goes on from NC_052065.1 coordinate 56,818,207, forward strand.
CCCTGTAGTGTCGATTTGAGTTAATGTTAAATCTGAGTTCCCAAACTGGCTCATTCGGTGACCCTGGACAAGTCATTCTGTTCTCCTAATGTGAATTTTGGTGTAAAAGTCTCTCCAATAATACCTGACATACAGCGCAAACACGATGGAAAATTTTAAATCCCTGCAGAGGTAAACAGCTTTTGTCTCTATCTGACAAATGCTCAGGAGAGCAAAATACGGTTCCCCAGATGTCCGTATTTGGTTTGCTTTGTTTTAATTAAGAAAATGCACATCTATTTTTCAGAGAGGCTGTCCTATTTTATATTCCCAATTGAGAAGGATGACACATTTGAGCTTCTGTGTACCCTCGTCACCATTTTGGATTGTTGCTGTTTTTTTATTTCTGCTGTTCTGATAAATATTCAGTGCTATCTCACTGGGGTCTTAATTGGCATTTCCCTACTGGTTAGTTATCCTGAACAACTCCTAATCTCTTACTTGCCATCTGCACATACTGTTCATGGCTTTATCCAGTTTAATAATTACAATGCTTGATCCTTTGTGGTTGGCTATGAGAATTCTTTATATACTCTAGATATGAATCCTTTGCAACTTGGTAGCAACTTTGATAAAAATCCAATCCACTGATTTTTTTTCCTCTCTGAATTGTGCTTTGGGTGTCACATCGAAAAACTCGTCCAAAAGTCCAAGGGCCTGCAGACTTTCTCCTATGCAATTTTCCAAAAATTTACCTGTAACTGAATATTCCAATTTTGTGCTGCTGATTTTGCTTCTTTTTAGATAAACAATTTTGAGTTAACTTTTGCACATGCTATGAGATTTACATTGAGATAACTTTCATTACCAACATATGTGCAACTTCTCACAGCATTTGTTGAAAATATTATACTGTTTTATTTAAAATTCTTTTGCCGTACTTGGAGACTGAATTTGGGATCTGAGCTATGGAAAAGGCAAGTGACAGCTACCTGAGCTATGTAAGACAGTGGCAGCTACATTTGTACCTTTGTGAAAAATAGTTTATCCAAACTTTGTGGGACTATTTGCACATTCTTTATTCTGCTTCATTGGTCTGTGTCTATCCATCTGCTAATTGCATATTGTTTTAGTGCTGAACATCATAAGCATTAATATTAATAATACGCCTCAGTTTGTTCCTTTTCAAAAAAGTGTTAGCTTTTATAGTCCCATTTGTATCCTCCTACTTAATATAACCTTGCCACTACCTACAAAAATATTTGGCTGAATTTTGACATTGTCTTAAACATACAGGTCATCTTGGAAAGAAACGATATCATTACTATGTTGAGTATTCTACTCATTGAACATAGTGTGCCTCTTAATATACCTATAATTATTGTGAATTCTCTTGTCAGCCTTCTGTAGTTTGAGCAAATAACTCCAATAAATGCTTTGTTAGGCCTGCTTTCAAGTTTTGCATTTGTTTTGAGTGGAAGTAACCTGCCACTTTTTGATTTAATCTAAGGACGACTGGATGAGGTAAAGCCCATACCAGACACTGCTAAAGTGGCTGAGAACTGAGACTAGATCGATCATGGATTTAGGGGAAAACCTGCTGCTATTTTCGGCTAAATGAGTATAATTACATGATTCCTAATGAGGTTTTGTTATACCCACAGATCAGTGCCTTGCTCAACTCACATCAGAGAAGCGTCTTTTTGCAGGAAACGGGAGTCAATGCAGAGACCTTCAACTGGATAGTGTGCAGAGAGTGAGGAACTCTGAACTAAACTCCAGCACTGAGAAGAGAAAGTGGACAAAAAGTCCCATCCCTGACCAAGAAGCCATTGTAATTGATGCCTGCTGGGAAAAGGAAAATTGAGTTTCTCCAATAGAGTGTTACTACTCTATCAACAATATTGCAGGGTAGGCCCCATGCCCAGATCTGGCCAACACAAACAGCAAAATATATGCTTTGTGGACTTTTTGTTTTACTTTCTTTGCTTTTCCGTTTTCTATTTTACTGGTTTCTTGTTTGATTTGAATTGATTTTTGTTTGTTGCTTTTGCTTTGAGAGAAAGAAAGGAGAGAGAGAGAACATTAAATTGAGTCAGGGAGGGTCTAGGAAGAGTTAGAGGAGGGGAAAGTCTTGAACAAGGTATATTGTATGACCAAATAAATAATTGAATAAACACAATTTAAATAAAATAAAATGGCTTTCTAGTCTTCTCTCTTCTATTTCTGTCTACTATAACTATTTTCCCCACTTCAGTCGGAATAGTCCTATAAAAAATAAGTAAAATCATGTCACTCCACTGCTGAAAAAAATCTACTTTTTGTCATAGAAAGCAAAGCCAAAAGCTTTCCAAGGGGTTCTAAGTCCTACCACTTCCTTCATTATCCTTTTGAACCTCTTTTCTTCTATATAGATTTTCCTATTTCCTATGTCTAAACAAAGCCTTACATACAGAGATGGATGAAAGGATACATAGATGGATAGACGGATGATAGATAATGATGCTGTGTGAATAAATCAACTCATCAATAAATAAAATCCAATCATTACACCAGGGCTGAATTAATTATAGACCATGGGCTTAATAGCCTATTTTATAAGCAATTAGTACAACATGACCTCTCCTGTTTACATATGGTTGCTTCCCTACCCTATAGTCGGCGTGGGTCAGTTGTGACAGAGTTCTGTAGCCTCCAAATCCTAAATTGTTTGCTCTGTGGTTTTATATTCAGTGACCCTTTCTTTAGATTCACATTAGCCAGGTTCCCTGCACACCTTCAGACCTGTCTAATCCAACTTGCCCCAAACTAAGCTTTCCTTCATCTCTCCCAAAATCTATCATTCTATATTTCTCACGATAAAAAGAGTGGCTGCTTTCACTTGGTCAGGCAAATAAGAAATCAAGGTATCAGAAACCCTTAGTAGCATCCTCTGATTGTTAAGTCCTAATGATTTCAATGATTTCACCTCTCTCTTCTTCTTCCCACTGTCCTAACTCAGAATATAATTACTTTGTGCTCAGACAGTGTTCCAACTGCGCGAGCTATTCTTCTAAATGCAGCCTCTCTTACACAAGGCTGACTGTAGCCTTTCTCTACGAGTAAGCAATGCTTTCCTAGCAGTGGCAGGATAAAATGCTCACGTTCAAACTCATCAACTAGGCAGTCAATTGCTTTCCAGCCCCGATCCCCGCCTGCCTCCAGTGCAATCTGCTACTTTTATTTCCACTTCATGTTCTAATAACACAGCCATCATGTCTCTGACCTTTGTCCACACTCGGCTATCCACTTGCAACTCGCTTCCCCTGTTTCTCTTTCTATTCAACTTTAGAATCTGTGACAACAACTGTTAAGTGACAGACAGACTGGATTGAGGAATGTTTGGAGATATTATTGAGAGGAAGAGTGAAGGTGTTGCCAGAAGAAGTCACCCGTGAGTCTAAGTGGACCACACGAGGAAGAGCAGCCCTCATTGGGGAAGAACCCATCTGATCTGTGGGGGTCATGAAAACACAGCCGACTAATTTGTGAATGAGAATTTTCTTCTCGTGCTTTGGACATCAGGACTATTGTCCCTCTGCACTCCTACTCTTACGCCACGCTATCCACCCACACCAAGATCCCTGTATCTGTAGCCTTTTTTTTTTTTTGTCTAAGATGATTTATACTGTAGGCTTTCCTGGTTCTGAGGCCCCTGGAACTTGACTGAGTCATACTATTGAATCCTGGGGTCTCCAGTCCATCATAGGTGGACTATGCTGTTACGTCCTTGCTGCCATAAACACATCATCTAATTCCCCTAACAGGTCTCCTCTGTAGTATCTATACATGTAACATACCAGTTCTACCTCTCTAGAAAGTCCTGATTAATACAGTACCTAATGTAGGTCTTATCTAGTTCTTCGCAACTCGATAATTACAAGGCACCTTGTATAGACCCTACTGTCACTACACATCATGACTGGTGCTGCAGTCGTACCTAATTAAGTACTTTGACTCTTAGAATATCTCTTGTTAACACTTCTTAGTTGACACATATTACACATACATATGTGGTACAGTGTTAAAATTCATACATTCACACAGAGTGCATAAGGATCAAACAGTATTTCCATCTCCTTATATAGTTGTTTCTTCGTGATAGGACTCACAATTTTTTTCTCTTTTGGCACAGTTTACGTGTTATAGTTATCCTCTTGTGCTGTGGAAAATTGAACTCTCTTCCATCTCAGCGCATTTTGGTATCCATTATCCATTTTGGTATCCATCTTTGCCACTTCCTAAAGAAATAACCTTGGACTTATGGCTATCACATAGAAGCATATAAACTCCTTTCGATTTCTAATGGCAAAATCAGAAAGGTTATGAAAAGTTTTGGAGGTGACACAGACAACATGGCAGAGAAGACTAGCTGTTTCCTTGGATGCATTCTCTTACTCTTTTTGAAGTCTTAGTTGGGAATGTGCTATACTGAAGACTTTACCTTCAAGCCGGGCAGCGGTGGTGCACACCTGTAATCCCAGCACTTGGGAGGCAGAGGCAGGTGGTTCTCTGTGAGTTCGAGGCCAGCCTGGTCTATAAGAGCTAGTTCCAGGATACGCTCCAAAGCCACAGAAAAACCTTGTCTCAAAAAAAAAGACTTCCCCTTCTTGAGACAGCACAGTTGAATATGTGTTTTATCTCAGCACTTGGGAGGCTGAGGAGACTAACTACAAATTCAAAGGCAGCTCGGGCTATAAAGCAAGATTGTGGCTTAAAAAAAAATGAAACAGACTACTTTTCTGCCTTATCAGTGAGCATGATTGTGAGATTGAAGTTTAGAAAATGGAATGGAATGAAAATGATATCTAACTCCCAGATCAGAACCTTAAAGCACAGGGTTATAAACTCTACTTCTCTCTCATTCTTTTCAACAGCAAGAATGGAGATGATGAATGACCATTGTAGGGAAAGCAGGATAGTGGGCTTCTCAGAGCACTAAGAAAGAAAGAACAAAGAATCCTGATTATATCAAGTCATTTTAGTTGGGTTATTTTACAACAAAGAAAGAAGCATCTCTTACATTAGAGCCATGGTATGTTTATGTGTAGCCTCTAAGCATCTGAGCATCTTACCTAGTGGGGTAACAAGTGATCAGGCTTGGACTTGAGCTATGAATAGACTCAGACTGTATAGGCCTTCACGATCCAAATAAAGTTCTTTTTAAATAATGCTTCCCATGGAGGGCGCTCTCTGTTAAAAAGCTCTTACAAATAAACATAAGACATTTGTGGCAAGTACACAGTATGTGTTAAGAAGTAGTTCTTGTCTCAAGCACATTACCAGGTTCATTTTTTGTCTCCCTATAATTTATTCCTTTGATTTGACCAAATGATAATGTATGCTACCTTATAAGTTATATATGATATAAAATACTCTAACTTAAAACATTCTAAAATGAGATGTAATTTAAAATAAACACACTGATTTATTTATGGTCTTGAAATGGGGTTTAAGACTTGCTAAATATGGGACTTGCAAACATAATGGTTCTCAGACCTTCTGCTGCCCATTTTCACTGAAGCAGGCCAGAAAAGAATTTTCTGACTTCCCACTAAAGTACATTATATAAGATAAACCCAGAGGAACCCAGAGAAAACAAACAATGGTATCCTCAAAGGTACAGAAACACCAAAAATATAGGCTTGCCTCCAGTGTGTTAGTACTCCATCAGCCCCTATTGTCCTGTAGTCATATTTCTCTACAACGAGATATTTCATCATACAGTATACATTTACCTGAGCTTTTGGGGGAAGGTGCTTATTCTAGAGTGTTACCAAGTCATATGTCATATAAAACTTACATAGACATGTTTACTTTTCTCTTAGCAATCTGTCATTTGATTGGGGGATGTCATGGACTTGGTATTATGTGAGCATAACTCTACCCTATAATTTCATTGTATATGCATCACTTTCTTCTGTATCACTTTCCTTTGCTATACTTCATGGCTAATGTCTTAGAAACAGCCAGTGGCTTTTTCTTCTTTAACATCCCCAGCATTTACCTGATAATAAAAACAGTATATGTTCAAGTAACAGATGCTGAATAGATGAAAAGCTAAGTGTTATATTTTTGTGTTTTGTTTGTTTGCTTGCATTTTGAGACAGGGTTTCTCTGTAGCCTGTCCTGGAACTAGCTCTTGTAGACCAGGCTGGCCTCGAACTCACAGAGATCCACCTGCCTCTGCCTCCCGAGTGTTGGGATTAAAGGTGTATGCCACCACTCTAAGTGTTAAATTTAATATTAAACATCACTGTGGCTAAGTTTAACAATGCAGGCCTGTAATCTCAGATACTTGGGAGGCTGGGGCAGGAGGATCATAACTTGAAGATATGTCTGGGTTACAGAGTGAGTTGATGGTTGACTGGGACACCTTATTAAGACTCTGCTTGAAAAGTTAAAAAAGGGCTTGAGGCTAGATCAATGGTAGAGTATTTGCTTATCATATACAAGGCCCTAGTTTTAATTTATATGTCTTCAAGAAACATGTCATTGTGGCACAGTGGGATTTCTTTCCAATATCAACTTGAACCAAATAATAAGACACACAACTTCCTGTCTGTGATCCCAACAGTCTGGAAACTAAGTCATAAGGATGACAGGTTCAATATACACTACATAGTGAGTGCCAGGATAGCCAACATTTTTATAGCATCTTTTGCTTTGAAAATATAAACAAAGAAGGAAAGGAGGGAGGGAGGGAGGGAGGGAGGGAGGGAAGGAAGGAAGGAAGGAAGGAAGGAAGGAAGGAAGGAAGGAAGGAAGGAAGGAAGGAAGGAAGAGAGAAAAAGAGGGATGGAGGCAGGCAGATAGACAAACACAGTTAAAAGGCAGACAAGACAAATGTCACTTCTTTCGAGGAGAGATATTAAGAATAGGAAATGGTTACCTTGCCAAAGTGTTCAATCAGGATTTCTACCACAATGTTCTGAAATTTGATGTTCATCATAGCAGCCACAGTGTCCTCTTGAGCTCTCATCAGGGTGGGCCCAAAGATCACCCCCATATTGGAAGCTGTCATAAGATTCTCTTTGCTGTGCTCACACACACTGCCAGAAGAAAAAGAAAATGATGAAAAAGGTTCATTTTTCTAGTAATGAGAACTATGCTAGGTGTTAAAGGAGATAAGAGACACAAAAGAGTAGAAAAGACGAGGCCAGAAGTATACATGAAAGAAATAAAACACAATGGAAAAACAAGCAAGCAACACAAGATAGTATATGCATAGGAGCCAAAGTGAGAGAGAGGAGGAAGTAAGAAAGCATGTCTGAAGGAGTTAGGGGACAGATGTGGAGGTAGTAAAGGGTATGGGGAGGTAGGAGAAAAGCCTAAGTATGTGCAAGGCTTGGGGAACATCAGGTCCAATGAACAGCAAAGTAGATTAGAAGGATAACCCAGAGGTGGAGGACTTTCCTAGTACTTCATTGCTTTCTTTAAAAACCAGTGGGAAGTGTGCCTACTAGTTCTTCTAGTGAGGAATCTGGCCATTCTAGTACCACAGTTATAAAACTAAAACCTGAAAGACCGAAAAGGATACTATGTTTGACCGCCCCTTGATCAGCTTCTTCATTTTATAAAACAAAGGAGACGGAAGAGCATCTTCTTGAGACCACAATTGCTGAGCTGGGGAGCAGGTCCTGCAATCTGATTGCCAGATCTTTACTCTGCGTCAGTTCTCGCCACTGGCTACCCATCTCTTACAGGAGAAGCTAAAAGGTCTTTAGAGAGCACAGCTAAAACCTTTTATATTTTTCCCCATTTCTAATCCCTATGTATAGCCTAGGTTCTAAAGTTGAGCCCAGTTTGGATCCCAACAGTGCCCTCACAAGCTGTGCAACAGGTAATTTTAATCCCAACCTCCCTGAGCTTCGGTTTTCCTCCTTGTGTAAATAGTGTCTACTTTAGAGCAGTAGAAAACCAAGTGTGACATTGCTTCAACACGGGACTGCCCAATGCACTTCTCTTTCTAAGAACCTCCGTTATAGGCATTGCTAATCTTTGACAAGTGTTCCTCTCAACTGCTTAGATTAGCGTTTTCTGACTATACCATGGTTATTGCAGACAGAACTTCCAATCTTTCTCTTATGCCAACCCTCAAATGTCCCCTATCCCATATAACTAATTGTTCCTGGAGATTTACTTCAGGTGACATCTATCGCCTTCCAGGTAGTTGAAAATAAGGACTAGTGAATTTTAAGTCAAAGGTAGCATTTGGTGTAAGGAAGACAATGGATTTCTGGCTTCCCTCTCTCCTGCTTTCTGAAAAACATCTTTTTAATTTTCCAGAAAAGAAATACAAATTATACCATTTTCCTCTTCCCTTTCCTCCCATAGCCAGCTTACCCCCTTTCAAATTCATGTCCTCTTTTTCTTTGATTCTTCTTGCTAGCGACAAGCATGTGCATAAATATATGAATATAACCTGCCGAGTCTGGTTAATGTTGCTTTGTGTGTATGTGATTTCAGGTCTATCCATTTGGTACCGTCCTCATCTTAACTGATAATACTAGCAAGGAGAATACATTGCAATTTTCAGTTTAATTATCTGCTTCTTCTACTAGGTGGTAAACAACTTTCAACTGTGTTCCTGGCACACAACAGTTACTAATTAATTATCTTTAGAGGAACTGAACTCCATTAAAGCTCTTTTAAACTACCAGAGGCAGGCAAGTGAAAAGCATGCAGCCCTTTGGCCAGTATGGCTGTGGGGGTGTAGAGGTTAGAATAAGGGGCAGGCCAGGTGCCCACTCAAAATACTAATGCCCAAACTCACCCAGCCAAAGGCCCTGAGAGACTGACCCATGAACAAGCAAGTTCTTGACACTAAGTGGGTAATTAAGGGGGACAGAATCCTTAGACCAATCTTTATAATAAAGTCTCTTAAGCCCTTAACAAAGGCTGGGTGCCATTCAGATGGTAATGAGCTGCCAGCATTCAGGCCTTTGATATTTCTGGCTGCTGATCAGTCCCTTTCAACAGTTTAAATGCCTCTGCAATTAACCTTTATTCTTTAGTGACAGAATTTGTTCAGTTATTAAACTAGCAAAGAATCTCCATGCTGCCACCAAGTGATCTGGAATGGCTAATCCACTGTGGTCTAAGCAAAAACCCTCATCTCCTTCTGTGAGCTTTGAAGAGACCTGAGCTTTGCTCCATACCACTGCAGTTTGCTGTATATTTGCAACTGCAGAAAGAAGGGTGCTTTTTTTTTTCTTTTTTTTCTTTTTTTGGTTTTTCGAGACAGGGTTTCTCTGCAGCTTTTTTAGAGCCTGTCCTGGAACTAGCTCTTGTAGACCAGGCTGACCTCGAACTCACAGAGATCCGCCTGCCTCTGCCTCCCGAGTGCTGGGATTAAAGGCGTGCGCCGCCGCCACCACCACCAAGACCTGAGGTGAAGCACCCAGCGGGAGGTGCTCAGTAATGTCACTTTGGAGAGGCAGGTGATTCGAACCTGTATTTGTTGGGGTTTGCGTGTAACCATGGTTCCACTGCATCTTCCTGCCTGCTTCAGTAAGGCCTCCTGAGAAACAGAAGCCTCTATGGGAGGATTTTAAGCTGAGCTTACTTCTGCTTCTCTGCAGGAGCTTCCTACTATCCCTACTATATTCACCTTTCATGGCCTTCTAGTGCCATCTCTCGTCTTACTATATACATCATTTTCGGCACAAGGGATTGGACACTAGAGCTTCATCCATACTAGCCAAGGTCTCTAGCACTGAGCTACACCCAAGCCATATCCATGCTTTGAATTTAATATCCCATTTGACTCCAAATTGTGTTGTTCATGTACTTCTGGGTGTGGGTCCATCCACTGGAGTGAGTAGTCTTGCCAGGAGTCATAACCTTAAAGAAAACAGATTCTCCCTCGTCTAGAAGCCACCAACTGTCCATAGCACAGAAGGGGAGGGGGCTCGGCCAACGTGCTAGAATGCTGAAGGGCTTGCTCTTGTGTGGGCAATCCTCAGCTGCTCTGAGCTCCTGAGTGCAGCAGCCCTGGCATGCTTCATCACGCTTTGCTCTGTTCTTCCCCAACTTCTGCATCTTATTGTCTTTCTTCTTCAGTCCCTGAACCTTGAGTAGGAGGTGGTGCTACAGATGGCCCATATGCAGCTCTCCACGGGCACTTATTCTCTGCACTTTGGCCAGTTATTCTGCCTTAACCGCCACGCAGTGGCTATAAAGAATGTGGAGAGCTGATCCCAGTGGCCTAGGGATGGAGTCCTAGGTACTTCGGAGGTTGGGGTGAGAGGATCATTTGAGCCCAAGAGTTTGAAGCCAGTCTGAGAAATGTAACAAGACCTTATATACAGAAGTAATGGATGATGTCCAAAATGATAAATGGAAAAAGTGGCACAAAGAGCAATGATACACTGGGACGTGCAATTTATGTACAAATGCAGAAAATATAGACATGTCTTTATATAGAGAGAGAGTATATATGTATATTTGGTCTGCCTGGCTAATCTTGCTGCATGATTTTTTATTTTCAAGTTCTGTACAGTAAATTCAACTTTTAAAAGGAGAGGTATAAGTCACAGCTCAATTGCAGATTAATGAGTGAACCCCCAACAGCATGCTGAACAACAAATTATGTAGTTTACAGTATTATTTCTAATACATAAGGACAAATGGGTACAACTTCAGCATCAAAATTAAAAATAAAATGTTTAGCTAAACCAGCATAACTTTAGATTGCCTTCTAAATATTCATGCTTATATCCATAGACTACTACTTCAAGGAATGTGCGTGAATGCAAAGACTTAACACCGCAAGAAGTGCTAAGAATAAATCACAGCTAAGGACTGAGCCCCAAACAAAACATCAATAGCATCCTGCTAAGGCTCAAGGACTATTGCGGAAGAAAGAATGGAAGAATCAGAAGACAGGGAAAGGGGCTGTGAAACGCTATCTTCTGGGCAAGAAACAGCAAGTGCGATCACAAACACATAACAACTGGGGACAACTGTATAGGGACTGCTCATGACTGAGCCTGTCACTGTCAGATAAAAAGGAAGGAGGGACTCATGGGGCCCTATCTGTCACTGATGAACTGTGTCTTACTGACAGATTCAGGGAGAGAGGGAGTCGTTGCCAACAGTTGTTGGCACCCACTAGTGGCTCCACCAAGCTCCGATAGATAGTCCCAGTCTGATGGCTACACTTTTAGCCCTGGTTAACTAAGTAGGCCATAAAGCAAACGCCAAAGTCATTAATCTGGGAAAGGGACTGGTATGTGGATCTGGTAGGCATAAGAAAGAGACAAAAGACTGTACAGAGAGCATAATCAGAACACATTACAAACATGTCTGAAAATGTCAAAGTACTAACTTAATGCAAAATTAAAAGAATGAGCACTTGAAGGAGGTAATGCTCTCTACTGTAGAAGATAATAACTCTCTTTGATGGTTTAGATTTGAAGAAATAAACTAAAATTCTTTGAGGAGCACAGAAGTCATGTAAACGAGGTATATTAACCTGGAACATGTGCCTGATCCCTTTAAGCAAGCACACATCCGTTAAACCACTATGGTACCATTCAACATTCTTTCTTGCTTTACAAAAAAACCTTTATCGTCTAGTCATTACAGAGGGAATGGAAAGTGTCCTCCTGGGCTGGAGAGATGGCTCAGTGGTTAAGAGCATTTGCCTGCTCTTCCAAAGGTCCTGAGTTCAATTCCCAGCAACCACATGGTGGCTCACAACCATCTGTAATGAGGTCTGGTGCCCTCTTCTGGCCTGCAGGCATACACGCAAAACAGAATATGTGTACATAATAAATAAATAAATATTTTTTAAAAAAGAAAAGTGTCCTCCTAACAAAACAGGGCAGCTGCACATACGAATTCACAATGGCTATGACATCACACACAAGATCTGGCTATTCCAAATTCCAACATGGAGAAGGGAATTGGGTGTGAAATCCAACCACTCAAGGAGAAGCTGTTGGCGGTGTCAGTTGCTAGGAGATAAAGGGTCAGCTTTTTATAAAAATAGAGGCTCTCATAAGTTGGTCATACTCCAGTGGAAGGTCCGACATCTATGAATATTAGGGCAGCAAAAGTTGGCATGAATTGGTATAAAAAGACACAAAATTGGGTGTGTAGGAAAGGAGAGGTGGGTCTAGGAAGAGCTGTGGGGGAGGGGGAATATGTTCAAAACATGCTGTACAAAGTTCTCAAAGAAATAATAATAAACCCTAAAAGAGTACTGGAGTCTGTGGCAAGTCGGCAACTTATACTACTTCAAAGAAGGAACCACCACTACTGACTCCAGCATACCAGGCCCTGTGTGGTGAGATGGTCTCATTTCCTGAAATTCAGATATTAATGTGAATTACTTAAAATTTAAAATTTGGGAACTAAGTCTTTTTTCCCCCAAAATAGTCGAAGACAAATATATATATATTTGCACTCTGAATTTTATCTGCAGGCTATTATTCAGTTGAGTGAGACCTCTGGTTTCCAAAGACAGCTGGCAGAAGAATTGGAGGCTATTTACGTGAACTTGTCAGTATCATCCAGTTTTAGGGTTCGGTGACTCTAAGAACTCGATGTACTTTGACTTTTAAATAAGGAGGCCACTTCCAATCATATTCCTGGTTCTATTACTAATGTAATGTGTGGCTTTGTGCCTATCTTTTCCCATCCCTAAGAATCCGTTCTGTCATGTGTAAGGTGAAGAAGTTATTAGGTGATCGAAAGTGTATTTTAGCCTGCCAGGAAATGAATCGAAGAAAATCCTGCTCTCGAAAACAATGAAAAAGAGAGAAGCCACACACTACATGTCTCCTGAACCATCAATTATGTATATTATCCCACGCTAAACACACACACACACACACACACACACACACACACACACACACTCACATCCACACAAACTGGAATCCGAGCAAAGCAAGCTTCTATACTCAACTTTCAACTAAAGAAAACTATAAAGGACAAGTAACTTTCTTCTTTAGCATATCACAAGAAAACGGAACATTGTACAGAAAAACCTATATATTGAACACACGGTAAAATAAAATAGTCTCTATTGCGCACTACATCAAGTCTAGGCCACACTGTATGCTTTATGATGTTACAGGTGATTCTGATATGCAATACATTTAGAAAGCAGTGCTATAGATCAAGCAGTTAAACCAAATCTCACTATCATGTGCTCTTTTTTATAAATAAAGCTTTACTTGAACACAGCTTTTCTACTCACTTAAATAGTATTTATGCCTGCTTTCAAGCTGTAATTATACAACTGTGTAGATGTGATACAGGCTGAAAGCCTCACATATGAACTTTCAAGCCAAATTCTGCTAGAAATTAGATACTTGAAACTCATGTCACTAGATTGCTACGTATACATTCAAATTGGATCCTCATTTAAAGAAAAAACTTGTGAACAGTATAAATTTGAAAATAAAATATTTCACATTACTATTAATTTCTGTTCAGATACAATAATTTTGCTAGATATGTGCTTACAAAGAGTTCTCATCTTCTCAAGATAAATTTGCAGCGGAGATTTTGATGAGTGAAACAAATACAGTGTCATGACCTTATTTAAAAAATCATACACCAGGCAGATGGTAACTGGAACTATAGATAAAGTGTGACCTCGAGAGCTGAATCTGGATGATGGGCACATGAGTTCTTGGTGCTGTTTCCTTCGTTTAATTTTTGTATACATATACTAAAAGACATCTTGCATAATACAAATTTATTCAAAAGGAAAAGTAGTAACAGAAAGAGCGAGTACCAAAAATGACCAGTCCCTTTCCCCCCAAATGGTGTTCTCTTTCAAGGGTAGACAGCTTTGACTTTCTCCATCAGTAGCATACTCTCTGTAACTTACGATATATATTTCAGCATAGTACAATGGCCTAGAATATTTCAATGTCACCAACTAAAACCAAATCATGAATGTAAAAAAGAAAAACAATTTTATTGTCAAATCATTATATAATGTTTTAAGAAACTTAAAATACAAAAATAAACTGAAAAATGGATATACGTTAACAGCAATAGTGATGGTAAGCTGAGAGCAGCTATTAGCAAGCTGATGCATAGAGAATGTGATAATTACATCAAGCTATCTAACAATAGCAATTTTAATAAACTGTTGGTTCTAAGATGCTTCCAGAATGCAGATAACAATTTGAAAAAGAAAAGTGCCCTCAGAACCAATGAGAAAATGTTTATATATATATATATATATATATATATATATATATATATATATATATATTTACTTGCATGTGTACTCTCATAACTTCATAATTGTATTATTGTAATCATGATTCCGTATATTTATACTCTACGAGTAACTAGTTGTATTTAAAAGACTAACGAAGAAAAAGAGCTACAATAAAATTTTGAAAACACCATCGCCAGTCAGCATGACAGGTGGTAAAAATGATTTCTCATGAGGGAGAGGTATAGGAAATATAAATACTGACTGTGAATACCATACAGTCACCCAGCCTTCTTAGGAACAGAAAGAAAACAATAGCACTGGATAATGTGACCATCAATGAGTGATTAAACCAATACTACAAATCTTCAGATGTGATGAAACTTCAGTTACCAAATAATCCTTGACTATTTGCTTCTGAAAAGATGTAAGTATTACAAAAATAAGGATCCAGTAAACCTAATAACCCTAAACCTTTCAAATAGCAGCACAGATGCAAGACGGTGAAAGAGTTTTACATCTCCTCCATTAGATCATAGAATTTTATTGCTGGACTCCAATTATACTACTGCATTTTCTCATTTGCCTCGAGTAAAACTTTCACAGAAGATGCTGTCAACGCATCTGAAAGCACAGAGAAATGGGACTTCACTGAGTTTATAGAACAAGCTGTACAACTCCTTTTGTGTTTGCATACTGATAAACACATGTATGAATGGTAGAATTAGGCATGACATTAGCTTCCATTGTAGAATTCCACTAAGACTGCTGGAGAAGAGACTATTAGCGATATCCTATCTGTGACTAATGGAAACTACAGACAAAAAAAGAACTGGATAACTGAGAACCCCAAATTGGCAGAGGTCTATTTATTTTTGCCTATTATAACCTAGAAAATAGCAAGAAGCAGGAATATATTACAAAGGCACAGATATAATCATTATACCCACTATGGAAGCCACAACTGGCAAGCAGGGTGAGTACATGCATTTTGAAAGCATGTGAATTTTCTCTGTTCTCCGTGTAAGTTTTCTAAACAGCCCTAACTGTATTTTCTAAAGTTACATTGTCTACAATATATGACTATAAAGGTTGTCAAACATATGTCAAAGTTTTGGAGTTACTGTGCTGAATAATCTTGAGGAGCAACTGATGGAATTTGAAACACCTAAAATTGTGCACATCACCTCTGAGGCTTTCTGTCAGGCCATTTCCATAGAATATTAACTATGGTGGGAGACATGCCCTAAATGATGTCAACAACATCCCATAACCTTGGGACACATGTCGAGCAAAAGGGGAAAATGGACAAAGCCCACTAACCTTCTCATACTCACATTCTCTCCATCTCTCTCTTTTCCCCTCCTTCCCCCTCCCCACTCAGCCTTGCCATTGTGATATAAGGTGTTGTGTCTTGTCATGGACATGCCCCACTCACTCTACCATGATGACGTGATGGGTGGAAATAAATATGCCCTCCCTTCAGGTTACTGTGTTCTGGTATTTCGTCACAGTGATAAAAGACTAGGACGAGTACTTTGGAATCTAGACAGCCTACAGGAAGCTTCAGTCATCAGTAGCCAGCCTACAGGAAGCTTCGGTTACCAGTAGTTTGCCACACTTGCTTTCTCTGTGTATGTTTTCCAAAGTCTCTGGAAGTAAACTGATTAATCCCTAAACTACCAGCATTCATATTGAAAGACAAAGCAAAATTTCCTACTAGACAATAACAAGATTTTCATGTAGAACAAAATTTGCAATTCCACACCACCTAATATCTATGCCATAATCAAATTTTCTCAAGTGTCAAGAGAAAAAAGTCTTTTAAACTGAGTTTTTAACATGTCGGTAAAATCAAAATTCATGCGCTGCATTTGCTTTTAAGGATCCCTACTTCTTTTCCCACAATACTGACTTGTAAAAAATAAATCCAAGCCAATAATCTCATAGATTGTCAAGAATTCTCTGTATTTGTAGTCTTTCATCTCTTAGTTCAATTCACATTAAGCATTTCATAGTTTCATGCTTTATACTTCACACTTTATCAAATTAGGAGACATATAGGGTCAACTTGTGTCATTATTGGCGATGCTCACATTGACCAATGATTTAAGGCAGCATCTGTCACAGAGCCTCATTGTGAAGACCCACAGTGTCCATTTATAATTAGTAGCCTGAAGCAATACATTAAAATGATAAGACTATCTTGTCTCTCGATTTGATCATTTAATCAGTGCTCAAAACCAAGGCAGTGCAGTTACAGGCTGACTTGGCTAACACTCCCACATTCATTAGCTGCTGTTCTTCTATAATAGCTGTTCTGTCTTTACCAGCTCTTCCATGAATCTCTGCTTGGTCAATGTGCTCTTAGCAAATACTCCTGCGCAGGTATACCAAACGTCATTGGTGTCATCCTTATCAAGCAAATCCCTTTCTTTATGGTATCATTTACCCATGGCTCACCTTGTCTTTCCAAACCCCAGATCTGGAAAGGCCACTTTTCTAAGCTGCTCTGGTCCCTTTGAAAAGGGAGTAGTATTTAGAAACAAAGAACTGGGCACTAGGTATACTCACATTTGAGGGGAGAGGGAAAGAACCATTTCAAGGATGGAAAAGATGTTTTTGTTTTATTTGGTATAGTGAATTCATAGATACCCCCTTTGTTGTTGCTTTTATTCTTTGGACTCTTTACTCTTTGGGGGGGCCAGGCACCCAGCTCCCAAATAAATTACACACATGGAGGCTTATTATTACTTATAAGTGCCCAACCTTAGCATGGCTTGTCTCTTGCCAGTTTTTCTTAACTTAAATTATCCCATCTACCTTTTGTCTTTGGGATTTTTCCTTTTGTTACTTCCGTATATCTTACTTTCCTTCTTCCTTGGTGGCTGGGTGGCTGGCCCCTGATGTCCTCCTCTCCTTGTTCTCTCTAGCTCCTTCTTCTCTTCTACATTTCTCCTTCTGTTTATTCTCTCTGTCTGCCAGCCCCGCCTATCCTTTCTCCTGCCTTGTTATTGGTCATTCAACTCTTTGTTAGGCCATCAGGTGTTTTAGACAGGCACAGTAACACAGCTTCATGGAGTTAAACAAATGCAGCATAAACCAAAGCAACACATCTTAAAATAATAGTCTCCAACATTTCCCCTTTATGTTTAATATTGCAAAATCCATTCTTCATTTCTACCCTTCATATCCAGTTCTCATTTTTTTACATCATGTTAAATTAGTGTATAAACACATACAAATATGCATGCACATAGATATTTGTTTTCCTTGTAAAATGTTTGTATATTTTATATCATATTTATATGACTACTAATAAAACAACCGAATGACGCTTAAAATTTATTTGTAGCTCTTTCTTGCTTTCCAGGGCCATTGCATAAGTATGAGTGAGAGGCAAGGACTGACAACTTAGTTGAAATAGCTCCTTTCTCTACGTGCTCCTATTACCAAGTTGACAATCATGCACCTGCTTCTTGGCTGTTCCGTTTTAAGGTTCTTGAGATTTGCTTATTTTTTATTTTATTTTTGGATTTGTACAAATTAGCACTGATTGGAAGTAAAATCTACATCAGAAGGTGACTCAGAGGAATCTAATTCTTGTCCCTATCCTCTCCATGGCATTAATACCATTTTCATAACTTTTATAACTTTGTTGAGGTTTAACTGCCATAAAGTTCCCCATGTACAAGAGTATTATTCAATGGCTTTTAGTATATTCCTAGGGTGGTATAACTGCTACCAACGTTTAATGTAAGAAGCTTTCATTATTCCATAAAAAGCACCACACGTAGTATCAACAACTCCTAAATACTATGCAATATTTTGTCTATCAGTTTATATAGTGACAGGTACGAGGTTTACTGACACTATTAAATAATTGTGGATAATGCTGTTATAAATATCTGTGTGTAAGGTTTTGTAAGGACATCTGTTTTGATTTATCTTGGGTATGCAGTGAAGAAACAGAATTCCCAGGTCTCATAGAAGCCTGTATTTAACTTCTGGAATCATTACGTATTTTTTAAAATCACATCGTGCTTAATTTGACAATTTCTTAACATGCAATGTGATTTCTAATATTTAAAAATTTCCTCTTCTATTAGGAAAATACTCTAGAATATTACACCCCTTGATTTATATTTTAGGTCTTTTTTGTTGTTGCTGTTGCTTGTTTTAGAACCTAATATGTATAATGCATCACATGGAGGAAAAACCTGCATAGACAAAGTCCTTATTCTTTTTTTATGAGTACACATTACTACATGTGGGATACACCCTTATTCACCCAACAAGCCCTCTTTGTTGGGCATGTACTATATCCAATTTTTGTTATTAAAATTATGCTGCACTGACCAACACTGCCTTGCATTTGTGGAGATGTATATTTAGAGTAGATGCCAAAAAGTGTGCCTGGTAGACTGAAGTGAAAATTACTATGCGCCTGTGTTAAGTGGTTCTGAATCCCCCTCCTCTAGAAGCATACTAAACAAACACTGTGATTACTCAGAGCGCCTGTTTCCCATAGTCTCATTGACAGAGAATGTAAACTGAAATTTGTCAATGAATGGGAGCTCAGCAGAAGTTTGATCTGCATTTCATTACTACGGTGAGATTAAGTATTACATTTCCACACATTTAACTCTTTCTAGCTCTGTGATATATCTATATGTATCTCTTTTGTTTCAAAGATCTTGAGGAGCAGGAATGCGGAAGAACCCAGTTAGATGGGAAGATGGAGGCCGATGCCCCATCACTCACTACCAGCAGGAACAATATGATGAGTTATTGGGATCTTGTCACATATTAGATATTCAGAAAGTCACAGCTAAAAGAATGCCTTGAAAAATAGCTGATTCAGTTCCTTCTAGCTATAGATGAACAAGCTATACATTAATAACTGAGGGCCAAGGAGTGGACGGACTTTCTTCAGGTCACATAACAAATTAGAGCTAGAGGAAGAAATGGAACTCAAAGTTACTTTTCCTACAGCAACATCAAATTAATGCACAAATAATTTCTTCGTTGATTTTTTTATTTTTGCTAAGATTACATCAAAGTACATTTTGGAGAGAACATGTCTCTTAATACTCTTTATTAGCCTGAGCTGCAGACATCAGCAATAAACCAAAATCAATCATTTTGCTATCTGTGCTTATTATCTATATCAGCATCTTTAATATTCACTTGCTGTAGAAGTGCAAAAACAATCTTAGAAGGTACAAGTTGGATGAGATTTCGGGAGATACCTCACATCACAGGAACACACGAGGTCCAGATACACAGAGTGTTCAATATATATCTCACATGGGCAGCCAAGAGGGTTCTTAGTCTGAGATCTCACTATCACTAAAGGCCTGAAGAATAGATGTTAAGATTCTTTCTATATAAGGTTCAATATAGCATGATGAATTTTGAGAGTGTATAGATAGGCATATTTGCTAAATATATGCTTAGGATATATTGTAATTTTATGCTGTTTTACACATTGCTGCTTAAAATACCAGGAGAGGCCTAGAGAGGGGCACAGCAATCAAATGAGCTAGCAACAGAACTGAAATAAGCACTCAAAGTTTGATAACTTCTCAACTGCATGCCGTCTCTTTGTTTTGATTCAAGCGCATCAATCTCCGTTCACAAACTGAATCTTTTTCATGATGCAACATCACGGAGCATGTGTATCCCTTCTAAGTAAGTCTCCTGCCATCTCCACATCAGGCCAGGAGATTGACCACATCCTAGTATCTCTTATTTTATTCATTTCTCTTTTGCCCCAACTCTCCTCCTCTCTCTCTTCATTCCTCTTCCTTCTCTTCATCCCTCCTCCAATCCATGCCTCCCTTCCTTCCCCCTTCTCATTCCTTACTTCCTTTCTTTTATTCCTTCTTTCCATTGGCAGGTTATCACAACATAATTGGCTAGTCTGGCTTCTAGCTAACAGTCTGTCTACATTATCCTCCCAAATTCTAGGATTACAGACACACACACACACACACACACACACACACACACAAAATTGCACTTCTTAAGAGCTCACTCTGTGTCACAGGCTTTCCTATGTTCATCTGAATCCATGACACTCCTACTTCATGGTCATCAGTATTCTCACCATAGAGATGAACATAGAGAGGCTCAGAGAGGCTCACTAAGACAGCTAAGTAGTAGAACTAGGCTCGTCTGACAGTAAAGTACATGTCTGGTCCTACTGCACAGCACACTCCCTTACTGCTACCTTTCAGCTACAACAGACTAGGGGCCTGTGGACTCTAGGATACATACACGGGTGAATGAAAAACTGACCTCCCTCAGAGAATATTCAGATGGTAGAAGAAAAAGGTGGGGGGATGGGGTTCTGATGGAGGTCTCTCTCATTGGTTAATAAAGAAACTGCCTTGGCTTTTTGATAGGGCAGGATTTAGATAGGTGGAGTAGACAGAACAGAATGCTGGGAAGAAGGGAAGTTAGTCAATCGCCATGCCTCTCCTCTCTGAGTCAGTCGCCATGAAGCCAGCCACCAGGTCAGACATGCTGAATCTTTCCCGGTAAGCCACCACCTCGTGGTGCTACACAGATTACTAAATATGGGTTAAAGCAAGATGTAAAAATTAGCCAGTAAGAGGCTGAAACTAATGGGCCAGGCAGTGTTTAAATGAATACAGTTTGTGTGTTGTTATTTCCGGGGATAAGCTAGCCGTGCGGAAACTGGGCGGGATGAAAAGCAGGCCTGCCCACAGCTACTCACTACAGGGTTCAATGAGTTAGGGAGTCAGTTTTTCTTCAGTACTCCCATGTGTGTCAGACCAACAACAGAAACTCTTTTTGAAACCCCAACAGTTACTTACTTTACCAAGTGTCTGATTAGAAGTTCCAGCATCTCCCGGTTCTTTTCTGGTAGCTTATATACTAGGGAGTGAATAGCCCCCAGACGGTAATCCAGGTTGTCAGATTCTGGCAGAGAGAACAAAGATAGATAGTTTGGCTTCTAGGTGACTGGATTAAGTAAACTCTAACATGTGTGCACATATGCATGTGCATGAACACATGCACGTACACGTATGCATGCGTGCACACACACACACACACACACACACACACACACACACCTGAGCACAGGGAGAGGGAGAAAGGAAGAGGGAAGGAGAGAGAAGAAAAGGGAGGAAGACAATAAAAAAGATAAAGAGAGGAAACAGGCAAATAGGCACAGACACACTGAATAAATGAGAAAAAATAGAAACAAAGTCAACAATGGCAAGGGGAGATTAGAAAGTGAAAGAAACAAAATACAGGCCTAGAAGGATGAAGAAACTAGAAAGTGGGGAATGGAAGATGGTGAACTCGGGATCAGAGGCAGGCAGAATCCCAGGCACAGTAGGCTGTCTCTAAGGCCCCAAGCAAAGCCTCCAGTTGGAAACCTTTTTCCCCACCTACTATGTGTGAAGCACTACGGGTGCTGCCTTCACAAGTCAATCACTGAAAGATCCAGGAAGTACATACCACATACCTCCACTTAGTCAATTACTTAAAACCATGCAACTAACATTGGCTATCAAAATTATTTACCTCAAAAAGTTAGCAATCAAAACTACTCTCACTTGTCAGTGGGCAACATCAGTTTACTTTGGGAATTGTCCCCCAAAGCAGTCTTCAGGCTTTTTACCGTAAGCTTACTAGGAAACCAGAGCAACCCAATTGAACAAGCAGCGCACATACTTACTGGCAGCAGAGACGAGCTCTTTGTGAAGCTTATAAGTCATGACAGGTTCGGAAAGGTTCCTGAAACGAATGAAGGGGATCAGTCTTTTGGAGGAAGGAGTAACCAGACCTTGGTCTCTCGATTCTCTGAGTACTAAGGCCCCACACCATAGCCTGATTACACCCATCTCACAGAAGTTTACCAATGGGATCTATGTCTGAAAGAATTAAATTGAAATGAATGAAATCTATGCCCTGGCAATGCTGAAGCATGCATAGGAAGCCTGTATATAGTGGTTCTGTTGAACTTGTCCATTGGGTTTCATGGTCTAAATTGATGAGGACGGCTAATCTGGATTCTTCCTCATGTTTAAAAGAAGATCTGCAAAAATATAGACTGCAGCTTCCAGCAAGATCTCCAATTAGCTCCCCAAAGTGAAAGGAAATAAAAACCAATCCTGCCAAGTCTAAAACAGACCTACTCGAAATATGACAACATGCTTATAAATTGGTGGATCTGAAGAATTATTTCCAAAGCACTTTAGTATCTGTTCTATTTGACCCTTCCGCTGGTCCAATGAAGTAGAGCAGTATTGAAACAAAGAGATGAGTTCTGTCTCGGATGGCACTAGAACTTGGGAAAGCACTAACCACAGAGGCAGGGACATAGACAAGATCATTTGAGGAGCTGTTGTACACATTTGCAGCCAGGTTTCTATACAAAGCAATGGACATAACATGTCTACTTCTTAGTCCTGGAATCCCCTGGTTTACTCACTAATCCATCATGACCTGACTCAGCCCAACTGCTCCAATGAAGCTGTTCTGACCAGTACCACCAGTGACTGCCTCAATGCTGCACACAAAGAGAACTGTCATTTTTTACCTTTGCATCATTTTGGGGTTGTTAACAAGTCTCCTTGAGACTCTTACCTCTTGGATTCTGTTGAATCACTTGATTTGGGTGTTTTTCCTCACCACTTTGACCTTTTATAATTTATCTTCTCTGGGAATTTATCATGGACCCTTTTCTGTTTTTACAACACTAGAGGGCTGGAAAACTCAAATATCTACAGAGGCTAGGAAATATTCATACTGCACATGTCTCATATTTAATCTGCACTTACATAGCATTGCCTTTATTTTCTGAATGCCAGACATCTTTACTTACACACAGAATCAGAAGCACATGGGCTTAAGGGAGTCAGATATTTCCATCTTCAACAGAGATGGGAAATGAATATTTTTATAGGAAATACGATCGTTTTCATACTTTGGCCATTGATTTGATTCTACTTCAGTGGCATCTACTATTGGACAAAAGGGAATGCTATAAAACATTGTACTGCTGTTTCCCAATAGTCTCCAATGTACACCAATGCCCCAATGGAGCAGCGGGGCATCTGTTCTTGTGATTCTAAGCACAAGCACAGCATCATGATTTCCACTTCTGCCACTGAAAGGCACAAGAAGGGCCTGACATGCCGGGCGGTGGTGGCGCACGCCTTTAATCCCAGCACTCGGGAGGCAGAGGCAGGCGGATCTCTGTGGGTTCGAGAGCAGCCTGGTCTACAAGAGCTAGCTCCAGGACAGGCTCCAAAGCCACAGAGAAACCCTGTCTCGAAAAACCCCCCCAAAAAAGAAGGGCCTGACATCTAATTTCTTACTAAACATTATTTTCCCATGGCAAATCCAAATGGCCCCGTGGTAGTGCACATTCACTTCATTATCAATTGCTCCTGATTCTGTCTGATTGCCCACACCAGGTTCCTTTCTCCCTCATGATCACAACCAGCAAAAGGATTCCATCCACAAACTCCTTCTGACCTCTTTTCTTGCCACTTATGCCACTGCTATGAATCTTTATATAAACAAAAAGAAAACGAAATAAACTTTGCATCTTGACTGCAAATACAATGCGACCTCGTGTTCATCACTGCCATCACTCCCCTTCCATGATGGACTGGACACTTTACTAAGCTACAAGTCAAAACAAATCTTCTTTCTTAAAAACGACATTGAAATGAATCAATAGTGATGACAGCCTAGAGCATATGACAGCTTCACTAATGATCACCTCTTGCTACATGTGTCGGCCACTAATAGTTTTAGACTTGGCCTTCCCTTCTGCTGATTAGGCTTAAGCTAGAAAGGCCTTCAATTGAAGAAAGCCCTTGAAACACATCTTTGAAGATATTGCTTTTAAATAGGATAGGGACAGTACATCACTTACTCATCTACTATTCTCATTACCTTTGGAAATTATTCATATAAGACTACTCTCTTGTTATTAAACTATCCCCACATCCCAGAGTCGGTCATGGCTCCTGAAAACAGGTATTGGGGGGAGAAGACATCCCAGGAAAAGTAGCTTTTTAAGTCAGAGATTTAAGTTCAGAAGATATCAGCTATAACCACATACATACTTTGTTGGGGAAGCAAGAACCTCAGTTTCCCCATCTGTAAAAAGGAGTACTGCACTTCGTGTGGTACACAGGAATTGAGATAAACAAATAATCAATGAAGGGGTTAATAATAGCAGCAAGCACAGTGCCCATCACAGGATAAGCCCTCCAATAGCATTGCCTTTCTTTGTAAGACAGAATGGGCATGTCTCAGAGGAATCTAATGACTGAAAGACACTTAAGGAAATGCTCAACATCCTTACTCATCAGAGAAATGCAAATCAAAACAACTCTGAGATTCCATCTTATACCTGTAAAAATGGCCAAGATCAGAAACACTGATGACAACTTATGCTGGAGAGGTTGTGGGGTAAAGGAAACACTCGTGCATTGCTGGTGGGAGTGCAAGCTGGTACAACCCCTTTGGATGTCAGTGTGGCAATTTCTCAAAAAATTAGGAAACAACCTTCCTCAAGACCCAGTAATACCACTTTGGGGTATATACCCAAAGGATGCTCAATTGTACCACAAGGACATGTGCTCAACTATGCACATAGCAGCTTTGTTTGTCATAGCCAGAACCTGGAAACAACTTAAATGTCCCTTGACTAAAGAATGGATAAGGAAAATGTGGTACATTTACACAATGAAGTACTACACAGCAGAGAAAAATAATGATATCTTGAAATTTGCAGGAAAATGGATGGAGCTAGAAAACATCATATTGAATGAGATAACCCAGACCCAGAAAGACAATTACCACATGTACTTACTCATAAGTGGTTTTTAAACATAAAGCAAAGAAAACCAGCCTACAAACCACAATCCCAGAGAACTTAGGTAACAATGAGGACCCCAACAGAGACATATATGGATCTAATCTACATGGGAAGTAGATAAAGACAAGATCTCCTGAGTAAATTGGGAGCATGGGGACCATGGGAGAAGGTTGAAGGGGCGGGGAAAGAGAGGGAGGGAAGCAGAGAAAAAATGTATAGCTCAATAAAATCAAGAAAAAAAGAATATAAAAAGAATAGACATGTTTCTGAACATAGCATTCATAGTTATATGAAATTAGAACTACATCAAGATGATGCTATAGTGGAAGGTCATTCAACAGCAGTATCATGACCCAGATGCTTAGAATAATGATACAGTACAGAGTTTACCCATCGATCTTAATACTAAAAGACCACAAAAATGGAAAAGATAACACTTGAACTTGAAACTATACTGCATGTTATAGAGCACAAAGAATGGTAGTGGGTAACTGAAGGGAGTGCTACGTGTAGTGGCAGTGCACACCTTTAATCCCAGCAGCACAGAGGCAGAGGCAAGTGGATTTCTGTGAATAGAGGCCAGCCTGATCTACACAGAGAGCTCCAGGCCAACCTGCAAAGTCAGACCCTGTCTCAAAAAAACAATGGATATGTACATAATACATATGTGCGTATAGTCTTTGAATTATATAAATATGCATGTCTATATATACATATTCAAACATATTTTAAATAACATATACTTATGCCTATAAATAAGATATTAATTTTATCAGCACTGTATATCCTCAAATTTTGCTTTTTTCTTATTGCTGTTGCTCATTTATCCCCAATTTTGTATTTTCTTTTATATTTCCATTTATACGGGTAAAGACATGACAGTATGGTATAACCATATTGTATTTCTCTTTCTCTCTCTGGGGTGAGAACTCTACTGCTGAGCTATATCCACAAGAGGATGGTTTTAAATAATAGTGTTTTTTAAAAGTATTTTTTCAGTAACAAATGCTTTCTAAATCAAATCCTCATATTAAAGATAAGTTTTCAAGAGCTTGAGGTGGTGGCCAATGTCTATAATTTTAGCTTTCAGGAGACTGAGGCAGGATGATTGTATCTAGTTCCAGTCCAGCCTGGGCTACATAGTTAGTATATGTCTCAAAGACAAACAAAAAACATCGTATTAAACAGAAATCCTCTTAGACAAATTTCATCAATTATAAAAAGTCAAAATCCAATTGAAATAAACATACCTGAGGTAGAATTTTAAGGAGCTTGTGATTGTCTTAATGTCCCAGTCACTATTATGAAAATCGACATCTCCTGGGCATTTTGGATCTAAGGAAAACAAAACAAAATGAAACAAAAAATAATCTTCCAACAGATTTTACCTGTTACCTTTTTCTATAAGATGAGGTAAATTAATTAGTTACTCTAATACATTTTCAAGAGACCAAAACTTTACAAAAAGAAATCTTTTCACTTTAAAAAATCATCTTTTATTCTGTCTCAGTATGTAAGAAATTTGAAAATCATCACTTCTAGACACCCTATGAGAAAAAATGCTGAACAAACTGAACGACTCTAGATTACCAAATTTCGGAGATAGCAAGGAAACCTGCTGCTGCCAAGCTGAGAAGCACTCCCAGGCAGAAGCTCAAGAGCAGAAACGCCATGAAAACCATTCCTAGTCCAGGAAAAGCTAATCTGTAAATAAAAAAATTTGCTAAGACCCAATAAATATGAGTTTCAGAGTTACAAACTGAGTGGCCCAATCCCATCAGGGAATACCACCGGTTTGGGTTCCCTAGTAGATTTACCTTGAAAATGTTATCAGTTTTCCAGAGTAGAAAACTTAAGAAAAATCCCTTCATGAATTCAGGCTTCTAGTAAAGGTAGTAGAAAAGTAAGCCCATGCCAGGAGCTTTGGGGCATAACAGGAACTATTTTACCATACTCCAACTACTACAGTTTACCACAGTCCAAATGAAGCAGATATTGAAGAAAGCATTCAACTCCATATCCAATATGCCTCTCCTTTAAAGTAACACCAAAAATAAACTGAGAGGTGCTGAGAAAGGTCACAGCCAAGGGGGACAGTAGACAAAGAATCACAGAAGTTATGGAACACTTCCCCCTACCATGACACCTTACCACCGCATCCTTCTGCACAGCACCCATTCTGACTAAAAGAACAGCACAATTCACTAAGTTTCTATGGCAAACCAAAGCTAGAGGAAAGACAAAAACACAATTTAACCTGAGTCAAACGTAAAGCTCCATACTAAAGGTACATGCATCTCCGCTATCTTTTAATCTATTATTGTCATGCCCAGATTACAAAAAGTCAGAAAACACAGCTTAAAGATGCAGAAGCAACATAAAAACCACATTTTGACATATTTTGGAAATATGAACTCAGTAACTGGAAACACCTGTGATTAATGCTAAGGACTATACTCCACAAAAGTGGATAACATAAACGAAGAGATGGATAAATCAGTAGATTCAAAATCTAAAGAAGCATAAAACTAAATGCAAAAAAATCACAAAAACTCTAATAGGAAGAATGCCTTTAAAAACTGAACACAGCTCAGCAAAACATCAGTGAGTCTGAAGAAATGCCAATAGAAACTTCTAAAATGGAAATACAAACCAAAAAAAGCTCTAAAGCTATGAAAGGTATAATATACATGTGATAAGAATCATCATGATGATGCAACAGATAAAAGAGAGATTTTTTGATGTAGCTCAGTAGCACCATGCCTTTATTGTATCTGTAAGGCCTTGAGTTCAATTCCCAGTGGTGGTGGAAGACAGAAGGGAACAGGAAAGAAAAGGAAAAGAAATAAAGAACAGAAAAAAACTGAACAACTAAGAATTTCCCAAGACTAACAAAACCAATAAATGCCAAACCACAAATGCAGGAAGGAATCATTAGAAAACATCTCTCTCTCTCTCTCTCTCTCTCTCTCTCTCTCTCTCTCTCTCTCTCTCTCTCTCTCTGTGTGTGTGTGTGTGTGTGTGTGTGTGTGTGTGAGAGAGAGAGAGAGAGAGAGAGAGAGAGGCTGTTGAGAATGACTGGGAGGTGCCCAACCCCAATTAATAGAACTAATTGGTGCAGCCCTTACACCAAAGTCTATGTTGTTAAATGACAACATTCAGTGAAGTATGATTTAGACTTCTAGAAATTTCAACTGATATTGTAAACCAAAAACATCTATAAATGTACAACGTACAAAAATTAAACTTCCAGCAAACAAAACTCAACATAGTGAAGCCCTACAAAAGAATACAGGTTGGCTACTAGCTGTCTCTCTAGAGACTCAGTTTATAGATTCAAGAAGAGAACACCCAGAAAACAAGTAGGGCATAACAAATCTTTACCTAGATGTCAATTTCACCTTACTCCAGTCATAATGGCAAAGATCACAACTGACAGTAAAAGCTGGACAGGATATGGGGAAAAGGGGAACCCTCATTCGCTGTTGGTGGAATTGTAAACTGATCCATTCAACTCTGAAAATCAGTGTAAAGAATCCTCAAAAAGCTAAAAATAAACCTACTATATGATCCAGCTAAACCACACCTCAGCACATTCCCAAAGGACTCAACATTCTATTCCACAGACACTGACTCAGCCATGTTCATTGCTGCTCTATTCACAAGGAGGAAATGAAACAACCTAAATGTCCTTCAACTAAAAACTGGATGATAAAAACATGGCACATATATTACTATGGATACTATGCACGTGTAAAGAAAAATGCGACTTGCAAGTAAATGGATGGAACTATAAACTATCATACTGAGTGATGTAACCTAAGTCCAGAAAGACAAATGGTCACATCTGAGGTTCCTAACTCCAAATCTTCAGATGTGTGAGTAAATACATAATCCGGAGTAATTACAGAAATCAGAAAAGTTTAAAAACTAGTGTTACAGGTTAAGGAGCAATAATAGAAAAGTGAATATCGCCGTACAAGTGATCTGAGAGAGGAACGGGTCCAAAAGTAAGGATACAAATACAAGAGAACGAGGGAGGAAGGTAACCTAATAGCTAATAGCTTCCTATTTATTCCCTTAGGTATCGGAAAACGTCATAAGGTATCAGACTATTAACTATTTACCTAAAATACCTCTAACAAATATAAAACTCTGTATACAAATAAATATAGTTTAAATGGCAATGCTCCCCGAAGAGCCACAGACTATCCAAAACAAAACAAAAACTAAACAAAAAAAAAAAACCTAACACCAGGCATAAGAAGCCCTCTTTTGAGATTTCCATGAGATTCCCAAAACAGTAGATGCTACTGCTGTGATTGGTGACCTGACCCCAGAGGTGAAAGGTAATGCCCTATTGATAAAGGTACCATGTACTTCATACACAAGACTCAGAAGACCCAGAATGGATTTGTCCTAAAGGCCTCTTTCCCGTATATGCTTTTATGGTCCAAGAAGGAACCATGCATGCTTCCAAAGGAAGGAAACAACTAATAGTATTAACCAGGTATTATGTCTATGAACTACAACACTGCCCAGCATGTCAGGATAATTAACTTTGCAACAGTGGTTAAGTATACCTTGGTGGTAAGCAACAGCTCTCTAAACTTCAAGACCTATTCAACAAGAGGAACATCATGCCTGATAGGAGAAACCTGGTCAACTACCCAAGATGAGGAAAGTCACGGATCTTGGAGGAGAACCAACAACTACCACTTACTAAACTAACCTAGTCCCTGCCTTTCTAAATATTTGTCCTTATACACACAGAAAAGTGTTGGTCCTCACCCTTCATCAAGAAAAGTTCTCTTTGCAACAGATGGAGACCATTACAGAAACCACAATCAATCAAATTGCAGAGCTGTGCAGCCCACCCCTAAATGACACATCTACAACACAACTCCTACACCTAAGACTCAAGGATCAGTTTGGGAGAGGGAGGTGAATCAATTATAAGAGCTAAAGGAACAGGAAGTCTGCTATGAAAATTCATCTCCTTGAAATGTCAGGACAGCTGCACCTCAACAGTACAGCTACCTAAGTAACACTTGAACAAGGATGGCACAGGAGCCATGCTAATGGAAGACGGGATGCTCAGAAGGCCTCAACCCTAGCCAAAGAACTAAGAAAGGCTGGAAGTGGGACGAGAACACTAGCTGCTTTCCAATACCAAACGATCAGCCCCGAAAACATACATACATGCAACATTATAAAGACTGAGAAGGTTTATCTTACATATTTGTGTGTGTGTGTGTGTGTGTGTGTGTGTGTGTGTATGTCTGGGTAGATATGCACGTCTGTAACAATAAGTAAAAGGTTCTTAATTTGAAAGGGAGTGAAGAGATAAATGGAAAGGATTATAGCAGCAAAGAGAAGGGGGAATGCTGTAATTATAATCTATCTCGCTTTGTGTGTGTGTGTGTGTGTGTGTGTGTGTGTATTAAAAATAATAGTGGTCAAATGGAAATGGCACAATTTTTAAAACTCCAAATGAATTCGTCACCGCCCTTAGTATCTATTCTCTCGCAACGATCTTTTTGTTATATCAAATTTAAATTGCTTAGTTTCTCCGAATTTGTGGGTGGATAACTCTGTGTTCTCTTATCTTTTGAACACTCAGCATGGAACAAACTTTCTGAGTAAGTTTATGAAGTTCACTTACAGATAAGTTTCTATGCTCTGGATTAAAATTTGAAAGATCCCTTTTACTAAGGAAATCTGTGCTCTTCAGAAAAATTCTGGAACTTTCAAGTCTACCTCAGTAAATAAGAAGATAATTGTTTTATTTGGTTTTTCTTTGGTTTTGAGACATGATTTCTCTATGTGGTCTTGGCTGTCCCAGAACTCCCAATGCAGACCAGACTGGCGTTAAACTCAGAGACCTGCCTGCCTCTGCCTCCGAAGGGCCGGGAGTAAAGGTGTGTGCCACTATGCTTGGCTAGGAATAAGATATTTTAATATTCTTTGATGTCACATCTTAGTTCTCACACATGACCTAACTGCAAGAAGGGCAAACTAACCAACTCGGGCTATCAATAGGAACTTTAAAAGCCATATGCTAATATTTATAGTAGCGTCTATGGTGGAATATGACATAGACTGGAATGATGCTCCAGAGCAAAGATATCAGAGCAAGGATTTCAGCCATACTCGGTGATAAAGGAAGAGAACTGAAGATGCTTAGGCCATAGAGGATCATAAAAACATACCAAGTAAGCCGGGCGGTGGTGGCACATGCCTTTAATCCCAGCACTCGGGAGGCAGAGGCAGGCGGATCTCTGTGAGTTCGAGACCAGCCTGGTCTACAAGAGCTAGTTCCAGGACAGGCTCCAAAGCCACAGAGAAACCCTGTCTCGAAAAACAAAAACAAAAAAAAAAAAAACATACCAAGTAACAACAAAATAAAAGTGAATTTCTTCAGCTGTGAAAAATGGTAACAAAGGCCTATCCACAGGCGAGTCCCCATGGCTAAGAGAGGATGCAGTCACTAGCAGAAAGGGTAAGAGATGAGCCAGTGCAAGTCACACTGAGACTATCTGAAAGAAAAATGATGCCAAGAGAATTACTTTTTATCAATAGCTATTAGAAAGTAATAATAATTTCCAGATATATAATTTTGACAGCATAAGAACACAGCCCCAGACAGAGTTACAACATGACAGAATTGCTTAATATTACATTATTTTATGAAACTTTCAGTGTAGTTAGAAGGTTTTTTTTTTCCTGGAGACAAGCACCATGTTAATATAGCTTCATTCTATGGGGGTAATCACCTAGGCCAACTAGAAAGAAGCTAACAAAGCAGGCCAGAGATCATTGTTCCAAGGAAGCTCTCCTTGCAAAATGGACCCTGGGAACTCGGAATTTGCAAGGGTCCCCAACATTGTGAGAATCCACAAAGTGGCTCCTTCACTGGGTCTGGGTTTCATGTACAGTACAGTTTATGCTGAGAACCTGCTTTTATTTTGAGGCTGTACAGTTTGGGTATGTGCTGGGCAGAAGTGGCTTTCATAGCCTGCCCTGATAAAAAGACTTAGCAAATAACTTTCTGGCTATCAAACCATGCAAAGCATGTGAAATCAGTATGTGTCTATCACAACTGATACTAGAGGAACTGTCTGGGTCTTGGGTACCTCTCCTAGAAGAAGGTTCCTGGAAGCTTGTGCCTTTTCTTCTTCTGGATTCTACCACACACGTTTCCTGTTTTCCAATTTTCCTTTGTCTTTTGACCATAATAAATTACAGCCACAAGAATAACTGTATGCTAAGCCTTGCTAGTTTCTCTATTTAACAAACCTGAAGGAGATATGGAGACCTTCAAGGTATATGAGAGACATATTTTCAGGAATTTGGTGAAGAAGAGATACAATTTCTTTTTAATCTTTCAGAAATTCAACTAACTAAGCATGTTCTAGTATAGGCAATGATGACTGTGTGTAATGTGCTAAAATCAACATTGAAATGACAAAGCACAGATATAGGAATTAAATATGAAAAATGTTTGCACAGATACACAGAAACTTATTATTAAATTATAGTTCCATTATTAAATGGAACTACAAGTTGGCATTTAAGCATTAAGATTTGGGAAATCAAAAAAAATCAAATTATAATTAAAGAAAAAACTAGGGTGAAACTCCAAGTTCATTAATCACAAACTCAGAATTCTGAACGTTTCCCTCTCTCATTGTGGTATCCAAACTGCATCAAGACTAACTTCATATCCCCTAGAAAGCACAGTTAAAATTGTGTTCATTGAGAAGAATAACATCATTAATGATATATTTATTCACCACATATTTAGTAGTTATTCTGTTCCAACCACTATTTCAAGAAGCTAAAAATATATAGTGAGTAAAATAAAATCTCTGCCCCGTGGAGGTTCAATACATGAATCATTTCATAATTCATAACTAAGTGGGTTCAAGGTTAACCTAAAAGCATGACAGCTTTGATCTTGGCACAAGACAGACAATGATTATGGAACATCATATTATTTATTAGAAAGGCACAATGCTTTCCAAGGTTCCTAACATAGTATCGAGATAGCCAGCAGCAAATCTGAGAACAGCCTTCCATGATGAATAGAAGTGGTCAACTGGATTATGAAATAATTAGATCTAATCAGAACAAGCTGAGTCTGTATATGAGGCCATGAAGCCACGAGGGGAATAGAAAAACTTAATTTAAGTATGATAGAAGACGGGGTCATAGAGCAGTAACTGTAATGTGTATATATTGTCAAGAAGTTATGCAATGACTTTGCAAAGGGAAGTAAATATATAAAGGTTGATGAAAACCAGCTTACATGTTGGTTAAAATCCAGATCACTCATCCTGAACTGCTATTGCATTAATAGCCTCCAGATACATATGGAATAGATTCCAACCTGTTGACATAGACACCTCATTTTCTACCACAGAGAATGCTAGCAAGGTGGTAAAGATGGTATCTTGGTCAGATTCAATCTACAAACATGTTTTATTTGACTTATGATAGGTGTCTCATTAATGTGTAAAATATTTCAAGTATAAAGAGAAAATCTTTCTTAAAGGCACCCAGCTAATGATAACTTCATAACCTATTTCTGCCAGATCATTCTGTTAAATGATATAATCTTTAATCATAAACTTAAAGAAGTTAACTACTATAATTAAATCGATCCAGTCTAGAGACCAACTCTCATCCACGCAGAGAGAGTCCCTATCAATAGTTACAGGAATTCAATACTGATGATTTGTGAGGTACACCACACATGCATGCACAATATTTTGTTTGTTTCAGGTCTTTAAACTGTTCCCAAATAGTAACAGAACATATGAATCCTTCTGAAACTTTCTTTCATTAGTCAAATTATGATTCTTGGATTTATACATGTTTTGATAACTCCTACTTATGTTCAGAGTTGGCAAATTACCACCCCTAAGCTAAAAATCAATTTGATTAAACTCCATGACTATCTAAAATGTTAACGTTTATAAATACAATTCGTGGTGCACTTTCCTGGAACCAGACATTTCTAAGCAACTCATTGTCTAAGTGAACTCTTATGCTTTTGACTTGAGCAACATTCCTCAGCAAGGAAATCCAAAGACCTATTTCCTCTACACTTGGCAAGAAAGATGAAAGGATTAGGACTATGACTATAGCTTGAATAAAAAGCAAGATTTTAAAGGAGATTGCCAGGAGACACTCAATGGAATGGGAGGCAGGAAAGTAACTGATTCAAAAATGCCAATGATGGAAGATAAGGACATGCAATGAGATTTGGGAAGTTAATATAAAACAAGAAGTTTCTATGGTAATATACAAGATATTCATCAGTGTGGCTATAGGACAAGGCCAATTCAGGCACCCTCTCCTCTGCTGCCCAAGGAACAAGCTGGGGACATCTCCTTGGATACCTGGGAACTCCTCTAGGGTCAAGTCTCCTGCCAACCCTAAAATGGCTCCCTTAATTAAGATATCTACTTCCCTGCTCCCACATCCACCCCTCCTTCATCCCAACCATCCTATTCCCTCAAGCTCTCCCCATCGTCCCCTTCTCCCTTCTCTCTCCCCATTTCCCCTTATCCCCACCCCACCCCCACCCCCGTGCTCCCAACCCTTGCCCGGCAATCTTATCTACTTCCAATATCCAGGAGGAGAACTATATGTTTTTCTTTGGGTTCACCTTCTTATTTAGCTTCTCTAGGATCACGAATTATAGGCTCAATTTCCTTTATTTATGGCTAGAATCCAGTTATGAGTGAGTACATACCATATTCCTCTTTTTGGGTCTGGGTTACCTCACTCAGTAAAGTGTTTTCTATTTCCATCCATTTGCATGCAAAATTCAAGATATCATTCATTTTTAGCACTGAGCAGAACTCTAAAGTGTATATGTGCCACACCTTCTTTATCCATTCTTCTATTGAGGGGCACCTAGGTTGTTTCCAGGTTCTGGCTATTACAAATAGTGCTGCTATGAATATAGTTGAACAAATGCTTTTGTAGTATGATTGGGCATCTCTTGGGTATATTCCCAAGAGTGGCGATGGATGGAGATAGAGACAGAGCCCCACATTGGAGCACTGGACTGAACTCCCAAGGTCCAAATGAGGAACAGAAGGAGGGAGAACATGAGCAAGGAAGTAAGGACTGAGAGGGGTGCCACTGAGACGGTGGGACAGATCTAGTGGGAGATTACCGAGGCCAGTTGGAATGGGACTGACTGATGGAGCATGTGATCAAACCGGACTCTCTGAATGTGGCTGACAGTGGAGGCTGACTGGGAAGCCAAGGACAATGGCGCTGGGCTTTGATTCTACTGCATGGATGGGCTTTGTGGGAGCCTTGTCAGTTTGGATGCTCACCTTCGTGGACCTGGGGGGAGCAGGGAGGACCTTGGACTTCCCATAGGGTAGGGAACCCTGACTGCTCTTTGGCCTAGAGAGGGAAGGGGAGGAGGAGTGAGGGGAGGGGAGGAATGTGGGAGGAGGGGAGGAGGTGGAAATTTTTAATAAAAATAAAATAAATAAAAATTAAAAAATGAAAAGAAATAAAACAAGAAGACTGGAATTACATTACTTGCAGGGAAATGGGTGGAACTTCCAATCATGTTAAGTGAAATAAGCCCCTCTTGAGTAAACATGTTTTCTCTTATGTGTGGCACACATACCATGAAAGCAGAAAAGGGACTCTCTGGAGAGAGAAGGCTGAGAAAGAGGAAAGGAGAAGGCAATGGGGGATAAAGACAAACTGTATATGTTTTCTCTCACATGCAGGAGTGCTATTTGAAGGAAGAAAGGAAGAACAGTGGGAGGGACAAAGAAAAAAACAATAGGATAATATGAGCTTTAAAATGACATCATGTATGAAAATCTCATGCTAAAACCCATTATTTTGTATGTTAACTGTTCTAGCTTGCTTTCTGTTTCTGTGATTAAAAATAAACACCCTCAATAACAGCAACTTGAGGGAAGAAGGGATTCATTTGGCTTATACTTCCAGTCCACAGTCTATCACTGAGGGAAGCCAGGACAGAAACCAAAGCAAGTGAGGAAGAAGAAACCATAGAGCAATGCTGCTGGCTAACTTGCTTACTCTACCTCGTGCTGAGATACCTTTCTTCTACAGCCTAGGCCCACCTCCCTAGGAACTAGTACCTGTCACACTGGGCTGGGCCCTACACATCTAGTGGCAATCAAGAAAATGTGCCACAGATATTGACCTAGGTCAATCCTCAGTTGAGGTTTCCCAGTTCATGATAACTTGACAATAAAACTAACCAGTACTCCTAGTAAATGGAGAACATGGAGCCTGAACTGGCCATCTGTAACCAGGCAAGGCACCCCAGGGTGGGTGGGACTAGGCACCAACCCAGCCACAAAACCTACAACCCACAACCTACCCTGCATGCCAGTTGTGCTGGGGCAGTGGTGGCTCAGAGCTTGTGGGAGTGGCCAATCAATGATTGGTCTTCTCATGAGGCCCACTCCATGAGAAGGAGCCCATGCCTGACACTGGCTGGAGGGCCAGGAACCAGATGCAGGACAGCCCAGAGACATAGAAAAGAACCAAATACAACCCAGCCAAAAAAAAATTTAAAAATTAATGAAATGATTCTGCTTTATTCATTAGGTCTGTGCCTGGCACAACTGCCATCAGAGAGGCCTCCTCCAGCAGCTGATGGGAGCAGCTACAGACACCCACAGCCAGACATTAGGCAGAGCTCAGAGAACCCCATAGAAGTAGGAGCCGGAGGGGTCGAGGACATCAGGAGAACAAGACCCACAAAATCAACTAACCAGGGCTCCTAGAGGCTCACAGAGACTGAAGTGACAATCACAGAGCCTGTGTGGGTCTGCACGAGGTCTCCTGCACACATGCTGGAGGTGTTTAGCTCAGGGGATTTGTATTCCTATCAGCAGAAGTATGTCTGACTCTTTAGCCTGCTTTGGGGATTCTTTTCTTCCTACTGGGATTTCTCGTCCAGCCTTGATACGAGGGTTTCTGCCTAGTCTTATTAAAGCTCATTATGCCATGTTTGGTTCATATCCCTGGGAGGCCTGCCCTTTTCTGAAGGGAAACAGAGGAGGAGTGGATCTGAGGGAGAGGGGAGGTGGGAGGAGGGACTGGGAAGAGAGGAAAGAGGGGAAACTATGGTTGGAATGTAATATATGAGAGAAGAATAAAGAAAAAGGAAAAAAAACTAACAAGTACATTAACTAAAACTAAGTAATTTTTTTTAAATGGAATAAAAAACACAGAAAGAATATTAAAGTTGCCCAACAAAGATGAAAAATGAAGATTTAGCACTAACTTGTCAAATCTGGTCTGTTCACCTTGCCCATACTGTCTATAGCTGTGTTTGGAATACTGGTTATTTTAATTTTTAGCCTACGAGGGTTATTATGTTCTCACTAGAAATCAAATGATTAAAGAAGTAACCATTCATTCCCATATTTACCCAAAAACTGCTTAACCAAATTAAAGGCCTAGACCAAGGTTGCTCCAGCACATAAGCGATTCATCAGTAATGGTCCATATGTAAGAAGGAAAATGAAAATTAAATGGAGTAACCTAGGACCTTAAAAAAGCCTTGGCTCCCTGATGGAATGAAGGAAAACAGGTTAATTCATTTAGATCGCATCATATAAAAGAAGACATTACAAAATCATTGTAAGGAGCACCTTCTTCTTAAGAATTTACTTAGCAAAGATAAAACTCTCAATAAAATACACAGTATGATGAGATAATAAGCAGAAATGTAGAGCTAAATTCCACTACACATAGTAGGTACAATATCTAGGTCACCTGATACTTTTTATAGTCTTCCTATAATGTGCTAATTTCTTTTTAAAATCCAAATAAAATAGGAATTCACTGCAGCTTATATAAGAATCATATCTAAATGAATGTCACAAATAAAAATTTTTAATGGTTTTGGAAGAGATTTGACTATTTTTATAGAGGAATAATTATAATAGAACACAAAAAGTTCCAAACACCCATGAAAGGCATAATGAGGCCCTGCAGCTACTTGGCACATTCCTCAAACTTAGGAAGACCATTGTGAAGAATAACAAAGCCATAGTTGAGAACTGTATGCTAAAGGTTCTGCCAAAATCACTCCAGAAAATAACTAACTCCTGGCACCTGCAGCTTCAGATTTCAAATTCATATAATTTAAATAATTGATTCATCAAAAAATATCGCTACATAGATTAACCTTTCCAAATCCCTTGTAAATACTCAAAATAACTATTATTATATTTTGAGTGGCAGACTCTAATGAACATGGCTCAGATCAATTCATGAGATGTTTGCCAAAGTTTTAACGAGTGTGCATTAAATTAACAATCAGATACATTATTCACAATAGTATGAAGCCATTTACCTGAAGGTTCAGATTTTTCTACATAGAACTTTTCTTACCATCATAGTCTTTCATATATGCCCTACTGCTTAAATTCCTGTTGAAAAAAATCTAAACTTGGAGAGAGAAGATATGCTAATAGCTAACAAGCACATAAAAAGATGCACAAAATCATAGACATAAAATTGTTCAGCTCCTGATGGTGGAGGAGGACTGAGAAACCAAGGACAACGGCAATGAACGTGAACTCTACAGCATGGACGGGCTCACTGTGAGCCTTGTCAGTTTGGTTGCTCACCTTCCTGGACTTAGGGGGAGCTGGGAGGACCTTGGACTTAACATAGTGAAGGGAACCCTGATGGCTCTTTGTCTTGGAGAGGGGTGGAGTGGGGGTATGGGTGGAAGGGAGGGGAGGGAAGGGGGAGGAGGAGGGAAGGAGATGAAAATCTTTAATAAAAAAATGAGGAAGAGGGAAAAAAAATTGTTCAGCTCCTATGCAAAGCACTACTAACAAGTCCTTTAAAAAGCAAAATACCAAGTTAGCATGTGACCCTGCAATTCAATTCCTAGATATACAGTGAAATGGGGGAGGAGAGCTAAGCAGGTAAAAATGCTTGCCTCACAAGCATGAGAATCTAAGTTCAAAGCTCCAGAAGCCACACAAAAGATGGGCGTAAACATATGTGCCTGTAATCCCAGAACTGTGGGAAGTGGATGGACACAGGAGGACTTCTGAACCTTGTTGTCTGGAAGTCTAGCTCCAAGTTCAATGAGAGAATGGGAATAAGGTAGAGTGACAGAGAAGGACACTAGACATCCTCTTCTGACATCCATGTGCACACTCACACAAATGGAAACATATATCTCACACATATACAGCACCCATACAATAATTAAATTTTCATGAAGTGAAACTAGGATGCAAATGAGTACACACACACTAGTAACAAGCACTGAAAGAGAGAAACAGCTCAAGTGTTTATCATGGATGTGTCGATTCAAAACCACAGCTCTCACCTCAAAAGAAATAAGAAACAGTTTATTCTGGAGTGAAATATCAATGACCACAGACCAAGAATATCAATTTTTGTTACCTTAAATGCTAAGTTACAACATGGTAACATTTCCATAAAGTTACTGGAATAACACAACAGAGAGAGTCATAAATCGTCACACTTCAAATACACTGGAGGAAGCGTCAGGTGGCTGGGACATACCAAACAAGGGAACTCTTTTACAGCCCTCAGATGCTATCTGAGCACATTCTTAGCTTTTGAATTGGAGGAAGTTGACAGCTTACTAAGAATACATTTTAAAGGTTTTCGACAGTCACAAAGGTATTAGGTTAGATTTAGGGGTGGAAAATGAGTGTCTTTCAAAGGGACTAAAAATAGTCTAAGGTACTTTGACTTTGGTCGGCATTTGACCTTGTAGAATCTTCACAGCATACCCAGGCATTATTAGATCAATCATAAAATATGAAATACTAAGTATGTGAATAAGTACATGAAATTAATAAGCAATATTCTAAGTGAAAGGAAACTGTTATGCACCATTGTATAATTCATCTATATAAATCATCAGGTGTAGTGATATTTCATTTGTATTTTAATAAATAAAGCTTGCCTGAAGATTAGAGAGTAAAACAGCCCCAATGGTCAGCCTTACAGACCAGGCAGTGGTGACACATACCTTTAATCCCAGGATCCACGTTAGTTTCCATAGAAACCAGGTGGTAGTGGTGCACGCCTTTATAATCCCAGCCCTAGAGAGGATTATAAAATGGGAGGAGACAGTTCTCAGACAGAGTCTCATTCTGAGATACTGGGAGGCAGGATCACCATTTCGGACTGGGGTCGAGATAAGAGCTGGCCGTTTTGCTTTTTTGATCTTCAGGTTGAACCCCAACTTCTCTGAGTTTTTATTAATCATGCCACAATTAAGTTCTAAAATACTGAGACAAGACAAATCACAAGAGCAGAAATAAGACAAGCTTTGTAGCTCATATCCAGATTCTTAGCACGGGGTTGGCTTAGGTGGGAATACTGCCATGAATTCAAGGCAAGACCTGGCTTCCATAGAGAGACCCTGTCTAAAAACAACAAAAAAGTTAACAAAAAAGAAAAAGATGAATGGCTCTCAGGGAGAGGAAAAGGGCAAATTGTTCAACTGGTATGACACTGACTTCCAAGAGCAATGGAAAAGTTTTGAAATTAGATAGGCATGATGCCTAGAGAACATTGCTGTTGTGCTAAATGCTACTTAGCTGCTCACATTAAAAATGCTTAACATATGAATTTTATGTCAACAAGGAAGAATAAAATATTAACATATAACAGTCATTTTATAATTATTCTGAAGAGGTATTCAAAATATCTGGACATAATAGTAGCAGCTACTACAAATGTCACTGAACATTTTACTAATAGTTTACAATTAAAAGTAAATTCGGGTCCAGAAGTCCCTGACTGGAACTGGCATGAATTTGTCCCCCCTGAGGACTAGTTCTCATGGTACCAGAAAGCACTTATCACAAGTTTCCAAAGGAGGAAAGTATCTAATAGTCCTACACAGATATGACTCCTATGAACCACATAAAAGACCAGTATGGCACGGTAACCCTACGGGTGTTAACAGTGGCATATAATCCTTGGAAGTAACCAACAATTTTCTAATTGGACATGAGCCCTAGTTAAGAATAAGTAAATCATGCCCAGTCGTGGAAACTTAGAGCTAGTGAAGTCATGAAACTTGGAGGAGAATTTGCAACCACCGTTTTACTAAACCAATAACCCTTAACTACATTTTAGATATTTGTCCTTATATCCACATAAGTGAATATAAGTGGAGTTCCCATCCATCATCAAAGAAAATTCTATTTGCAAGAGGAGGAGACCATTACAGAAAACCACAACCAATCAACATGCAGAATTTTGGGGCCGACTTCCCATGAATTCTGCACCTAAGGATCATTGGGGACGAGGGGATTTTTTAACACATTGTTAAAAAAAAAAGCCAGAGTACCAGAAAATTTATTATGATTGTGTCACATAGTAATGTCAAAAGCTACACCCATAAAGTCTTACCAACATGAATGCCTACACATGATCTGAGCAAGGTCAACAGCAATAAACGTGCTAAAGTGAACAGGACAAAGGTCATAATGTCTCAACCTACACAAAGAACTACAGGCAACTATGGAATGTTGAGAGCAGGAAAAATAGTCTTCCCCAGGAAATAGCACACCAATTGGTTATCCAATACCAACTGTTCAGCCCTAAGAGCAAATATATGAGTAGCACCATACAGACTGAGCAACTTATATTAAGGACTATACATGTATATACATATATGCAAACAACAATTAATGAATGAAAAAAGAAGCCATGAATTTAAAAGAGACTAAGTGGGGTATGTGGAAGGGTTTGGAGGGAGTAAAGGGAAGGAATAAATGTTTTTAATTATATTACAATCTCAAAAATAAAAGAAATAATAAAAAAATAAATTGTTCAGTAGCATTAACAAGTGAGCCTTCACCAGGAAGTTTCAAAGAATCAAAGAGTATATTTGAACTTGAACTAGAAATGGTTTACTTACAACTAAAGAGGATGAACAGTAAAAACAGAATGATGATGCCAGGTACTGATGATGAAATGGATTCATAAATACAGGTAAATTTGGTGCATCAGCTAAGTTAAAAAAAACTACAATTTTGAAGCAATGATTATGAAAGCAAAACATTTAAAATCTAATTTTATCTAAATTACTTATTCAAGGTAAACTGAACAGTTGACAATATAAAGAATTTGGCTATAGTTTCTAATATTTCAAATTTACATGAAAGTTAAGAAACAGCCAAAGAATTCCTACTGTGCCCTTTAACATTATAAAAAATGTACAATTTCCTCATTTTCTCTGTGTAGTACATATTAACATGTAAACATACAATTATTTTGGGGTTTTGGGGGGGGATTTTTTTAGACAGTCTCATGTATGCCAGATTTGCCTATATAAGCTACATAGCCAACAATGATCTTGAACCTGTGATTCTCCTGCTTCTATCTTCACATACTGGGATTATACACATGGACTGCTATATTCCACTGCACACAGTATTTTTGACATAAAGTATTACTATATAGCCCAGTATAACTTCAAGATCATAGGCCACATCTCAGATTCTTAAATTCTGCGATTATAGACATGTGCTATCATACCCACAACAAATATTTTTTCCTGATAATGTATTGCAGACATTATAATCACTGTCCTCCTAAATATTTTAGTGTGCATTCCTCAGAAAACATATTCTTTTGAATAATAGTACAGAAATAATAATAAAATAATTAATAAAATAATAATAATAGTAAAATAATAATAAAATTAGAACTGATGTTTTAATTTGAAACAATATTAACATCCACTATCTATATTCAAAGTGTCAATTTTCTCTAAAATCCCCTTTATACATCCTTTTCTCATCTCCCTGTTCACTGTCCAGCCCAATATTACACATGGGCATTATAACACTCCTTAGTTTGTAGTTTACATTGCTAGAAAGAATATTGACATACAAGTCTCTCTTGCTCTCTCCAAATATGTATGTGTTGCCTTAGTGATTGTGAAGAGACACCATGACCATAGCAACTCTTATAAAACAAAGCATTTAATTGGGGCTGGTTTACCGTGTCAGAGGTTGTAGTGGTTTTAAAAGAAATGGCCCCCAAAGGGAGTGGCATTATTAGGAGGTGTGCCCTTGTTGGAGTAGGTGTGGCCTTGTTGGAGGAAATGCGTCACTGTGGAGGCAGGCTTTGAGGACTCATATATGCTCAAGAAAGGGCCCAGTGGTGGACCACTTCTTGTTTCCTGTAAGATGCAGGACTTTGATGTAAGAGGGTCACCTGTCTATGTGTTAGTTTCATTGGTTAATAAAGAAACTGCCTTGGCCTTTTGATAGGGCAGGATTTAAATAGATGGAGTAGACAGAACAGAATGCTGGGAGAAAGAAGCAGAGTCAGGCAGAAGCCATGGAATCAGCCGCCAGGTCAGACATGCTGAATCTTTCCCAGTAAGCCACCACCTCATGGTGCTACACACATTAATAGAAATGGGTTAATCAAGATGTTAAAGTTAGCTAGTAAGAGGCTAGCACTAATGGGCCAGGCAGTGTTTAAATGAATACAATTTGTGTGTTGTTATTTCAGGTGTAAAGCTAGCTGTGCAGGAGCTGGGCAAGATGAAAAGCAAGCCTGTTCGCTTCATCACAACAGGACTAACTCTCAGCTATTTCTCCAGCACCATGTCTGCCTGCACACTACCATGTCCCACCGTGATGATAATGAACAGTAAGCAAGCCACCCCAATTAAGTGTTTTCCTTTATAAGAGCTGTCATGGCCAGGTTGTCTCTTCACAGCAACAGAAACCCTAAGACAGAAATTATTACCAGGGACTTGAGTATTGCTGTGATAGGACTGAACATGTTTTTGTTTTCAGGAATTCGGACTTTGGTTCTTTGCATGGAATAAGCCCTGCTTAATGGAACATACTAGTAGGAGTATGGAAGAGAGTGGTGCTGAGTGCAATTTGATAAACTGTGAGGACTACCTCAAGAAGTTTCAGAGGAGAAGAATATTAATATGTGGCCTAGAGATCATTCTGCAGATATTTTGGTGAAGAATGTGGCTGCCTTTTGCCTAAATCTGTCTGAGGCTAAAGTGAAGATTTTCAGATTAATTCCACTGGCAAGGAAAAATCTCAAAATGGCCTAGTATAGACTCTGTTATGTAGTTACTAGGTTTATCTCTAATTAAGATTTATAATGAAAAGGAGCAAGCTGAGCAGGGTAAATTACCGATTGTAAAATTTAAGGAGAAAAGGAGTACCAAAAAGTAGGATGTGTTCAAGGAGATAAACAGATTAATAAGTGCGATAAAAGGAAGGGTGACCTCAGTACAACAACACCCCCCAGCTAAGCTTCCAACATATGAAAAAAAATTAAAGAAAAGCTTAGAGTCAGGTATGTTGGTGCACACCTTTAATCCCAGCACTCGGAAGGCAGAGGCTGGCAGATCCCTGACTATGAGGACAGCCTTGTCTAGAGAGCAAGTTCTAGAACTTAGAACTTAGAAGCTTGGGCAGTGAAGAAAATCATGGAAAATAGAAAGCTGGTGAAGATGTAATTGAATGAGGTGGCCATATTTTAGCCCCAGCAAACAGCAGAAATTGGAAGTTTGAATCACATGGTTCTGGTTTTGGAATCAAGGATAGAAGAAAGGAGTTATGGTATTTGCTTCCATGCCTAAGGAAAACTGTCCAGGCATGTGTCAGAGGTGTCCCTGAATGAAGGCCCATCGGGGCCATTTCATGAAGCTATAAAGGTGAAGCCTGGATTGTCTTGGAAACTGCAAGATACTAGAAATGCCAGAGTCATGGGTTACCCGCCAAGGACACCTGCTAACAGAGAGTAGA
Organism: Arvicola amphibius; assembly: GCF_903992535.2. Taxonomy (NCBI): domain Eukaryota; kingdom Metazoa; phylum Chordata; class Mammalia; order Rodentia; family Cricetidae; genus Arvicola; species Arvicola amphibius. The sequence goes on from NC_052065.1 coordinate 56,863,127, forward strand.
ACCAGCCCAAGGGAAAGAAATGCATTAGAGTCAACAAAGCTGAAAGGAGTTGGATATCTGAAGAGCATTTGACAACAGACATGGAAATGGAGAGTTTGGAGTTGTCTCAGCTGGTTTTAAGTCTTGCTATGGTTCAGTATTTCCTCACTATGCTCCCTTCCCTGTATTTTAGAATGGTCATGTATATCCTATGTCCATTATATGTTAGAAGTATGAGATCTGCTTTTTGATTTTGATTTTACAGGTGATTACGGTTAAGAGATTTTATGAATCTCAGAAGAGACTTAGAACTTTAGACTTTAAATAAGTTTGAGAGTGTTACAGATTTTGGGGACTTTTGAGGTTGGAGTGAATGCATTTTGCATTATGATATGAGTTCAAGCCTTTGGGGCCCAGGGAGTGGAATGTGGAAAATGCCCCATGAAAAGGGAGTGGCACTATTAGGAGGTGTGGTCTTGCTGGAGGAAGTGTATTACTGTGGAGATAGGCTTTAAAGTCTCATACATATTCAAGATACCACCTAGTGTCAGACCACTTCCTTTTGTCTGCAAAGGGTAGGACTCTCAGCTACTTCTCCAGGACCATATCTGCCTGCTTCCTGACATGTCCCACCATGATGATAATGCACTGAACCTCTGAACTGTAAAGAAGTCACCCTAGTTAAATATTTTCCTTTGTAATAGTTACTGTGATCACAGTGTCTTTTCATAGCAATAGAAACCCTAACGAAGACAAAGGTATAGTCCATTATCCATCGTGTCAGGAACCATGGCAACACACAGACAGACATGTTGCTGAAGAAATAACTGAAAATTCTACATTCAGATGTTCCGGCAGCAGGAAGAGAAAGACTCTGAACCTTGCATGGTCTTCTGAAACCTCAAAGTTTACCTCCAGTGACACACTTCCTCCAACAAGGCCACACCTACTACAAGGTCACACCTCCTAATCCCTCTCAAGTAGTGCCACTCCCTGTAGCCAGAGGCTTTTCTGTCCTGCCCACCAGTTCCACAGTTGCTTATAAAATAATCACTCGGGGGCTATATATTAATTATAAATGCTTGGCTGATGGCTCAGACTTATTATTGGCTAGTTCTTATAATATATGTAATTAAGTCATTTCTATTAATGTGTGTATCACCATGTGGTGATGTTCTGTTTTCTTTCCCTTTTGGCAGCTGCTGGCATCTCCCTTTATTCAGTTTGGCTTTTTCACCTGACTCTGTTCTGCTTGGCTATTGGCCAAATCATCTTTACTCATTAACCAATAAAAGCAGCACATATTTGCAGTGTACAGAAGAACATCCCACATCATTTCCCCTTTTCTGTCTAAGTAAAAAGTAAGGTTTTAACTTTAACATTGTAAAATTACATATAACAGAACAGTTATCAAGTAAGAATTAGTTCCAATATCCAGTCTATTTATATTTGACATTTTAAGGAAAATATTCTATCGTCTATTTGATCTTCATGAGCCTAAAGTTTTATATCGAATTTATATTTGATCATAATGAAGGAGAATTATAATTATAACTATCTAGTCTTCAACTCCATCAAGGACCCTATAAGGATTTAAAATATTTGAGTAAACAGCAAGTGCATTTTAAGCAATTTCTAAAACTCTAGAAGTAACAGAGACACCTGACTGTCTGGTAAAGAGCTGGTTGGCCACGTGTGGCAGTAGGCATCAGCTCGGTCATTTGGGATCAGACCATGTTGGGTTCCAGGTGAAGTGATAACTCACAAAAATCTATTTAACAATTTATTAAGGGGTAAAATGGAAAAACAAACTCACAAATACAGAACAAAGTAGACACCACTGCTCATCCAGCTGCTAGTGTTCTGCCATTCTATCGAAGGGTAAAGAGGACCAAGTGCTTCTCCACTGCTTGCACTGGCTCTAAGCACCCAAGAGAGAGACTGGACAACCCTCCCCTCAGTTTTATCTAGTCATGTATTCAGAGAAAACCATGCCCATAGGGCTTTTTACCCCAAATGCCATTGGCTAAATGGATAGAGCTCCCACAACAACTCTCTAATGACCAATCATTAAAATGTATGAGACTATGTGATGTGGGATTCCCCTCTTCATGCTGTGATTACCATCAATGAATAAAGAAACTGCTTTTGACTATATCAAGGAAGACCTTAGCTAAGCTGAAGGGGACTATACTGAATACTGGGAAAAAGAAGGCGAAATCAAGAAGCCATGTAGCCCCACTGAAGACAGACACCATAAGTTTGCCAAGTAAGCCACAGCCTCATGATGATACACAGATTAATGGAGATGGATGAATTTAAGATATGAGTTAGCCAGTTTAACCTATTGGCCAAACAGTATTGCAAATAATATGGTTTCTGTATGATTATTTCGGGGTTGAGCAGTTGGGAACAAACAAGCAGGCTCTTACAACAAGTATGTGGGCCATTTTTATTCAAACTACTAAATGCATATACATATAATGCTGTATCTATGGCTTCCATGTGGATTCAATTCATTCTAAACCAGAAATATTCACTAAAATTGCATCTGTATCAAACTTATACACACATTTCCCTTGTCATTGCTAAACAATACAAAGGAACAACTAATTATATAGGACTTAAATTATACTATGTACTGTAAGAATTCTAGAGATGATTTAAAGTATAAACAATGACATGCAGAGGTTTGTGTGAATACTATGCTATTTCATATACACGAAATAACAAAATATGTAGACTTTCGTATTCATAAGGGGCCTAGAGTCAACCACTTACAGATATATAATGATAACTATTTATACATATGCATGTATACGTATACTTTTCTTAACATAAGAATACAATGAACATGAATTACATGTAAATAAGGATATGGATAAGAAATCAGAAATATATAACCACCACACTTAGTGAAATAACAGTCAAACAAATTTTTGTGGCTTCAGGTTCAGATACATGATAGCAGAAAGAAAGACTGAGCTATTACGAAGGGGTTATTCCAATATGTGGAACATGCTGTAGAGAGTAAACTATGGTAAATGGCAGTCATATTTATTCAAAGAATGCAAAGGAAAAATAAAATTCAACTGAGGAAATGAAGACATCTAAGTCCCACACTTGGCAATCATTATCATACTAAAATAATGGTAGCATATAATATAGAGAGCATATGACAGCATTATAAAGAACTAAAAAGTTTAGTTCAAGATATAATGCAAGTGGTACACAATTTTAATCCCAACACTTGGAGATAAAAGTAGGAAGGTTTGAATTCAAGGACATTCTCCAACTTTAGTGAGTTCAAGACCAGTCTGAGGCACATGATACCCCATTAAGAAATATGCTGGTGGGAGTGCAAACTTGTACAGCCACTTTGGAAATCAGTATGGTGGTTTCTCAGAAAAATCAGGAATCCATCTACCTCAAGACCAAGCTATACCACTCCTGGGCATATACCCAAAGGACCCTCAATCTTACCACAAAGACACTTGTTCAACTATGTTCATTGTAGCTTTATTCATAAGACCAAACAACTGGAAACAACCTAGATGTCCCTCAAGACATGGGTAAAGAAAATGTGGTATATTTACACAATGGAGTATTACCCATCTGTTAAAAAAATGACATCATGAAATTTGCAGGCAAAAGAATAAATTAGAAAAGAAATCATTCTGAGTGAGATAACCCAGTAACAGAAAGACAAAAATGGTATGTACTCACTTCTGAGGATATTAGCTATAAAGTAAAAGATAATCATCTACAATCCACAGACCCAGAGAGTCAAAGTAACAAGCAAGACTTAATGGAGGATGCATGGAGCTCCCTGGGAAGAAGAAACAAAATAGATTTTTCAGATAGACTGGAGGCAGGGAGTGTATGGGAACAGGAGGGATCAGCAGCAGTGGGACTGGGAGTACAGGGAGAGATGACTGGAAATGGGGACATTGGGAGTGGGGGCAAGGTAGAAACCTAGTTCAATGGAAACTCTCTGGAATCTATGAGGTTGACCCTAGTAAGGACTCCTAGTAATGGATGATACAGAGTCTAAACAGATTATATTCTGTAACTAGGCAAGTCTTTCAGCAGAGGAACTGGAATACCAACCCAGCCACAAACCATTTGACCTACAATTTATCCTGCATGCTAGATGTGCTGAGGTAAAGTTGTCACAGAACCTGTGGGAGTGGGAAGGAGAGGGGGAGGGACTGGAAGGAGATGAGGGAAGGGAAACTGAGGTAAGATGTAATATAAGAGACAAGAATAAATAAAAAAGAAAAAATATGGATTCCAAACTAAGTTCTATTGAACAAGAGTGGAGATATTTTCAAGAAAATGTGTGAACACAAATATATCTAAGATTATAATTGACAGGCTTTAAGTGTATTTTTATAGCAGGATACCCATGGCCATATTGGGACAGTCATCATTCTAATTAGGAAAGAAATGCCACACCCTTTAGTAAACACTCTCCATTAATCTATTACCATAGACTACCACTAATCTAGATTCCCTGTGTATTACCCAAATAGAGAAAATTTATACAAATAAAAAAGCCTACCTCATTTGATGCTATTTTGTGGTCTGGAGATCAAACCCAGAGCTTCAGACACACAGAGGTAAGTCACCAATAATTGAACTATACTCAGAGCCCAGCAATTGGTATTTTTATCACAGTTTTCTTTCGGTTAGTATAATGTCTTCAAAATTCTTCTACATGTTACATGTCACACTTTTATTGCAGAAAACTGGATACATCAAAGTCCATACTTCAGTAAAGTATCCCATACGAAAGAGGTAATGAGGAGACAACTAGATGTTTGTTTGTTTGTTTCTGAAGCAGGGAAAAATTAGAATGTGCTAGCATCTGTAGGCAATTCCCCAGAATCCCAGGCTTGTTCATCCACAATAATTATAAGCAAAGGGAGTTTCCGTAAAGACCAAAGAAACTTAGAGTACACACAATATGTAGGAAAATGGCAGCAACACTGACAGTAACAATGAATACAAATAAAAAAAAATAAAACTTTTCCTACCCCCAAATGCAGTCCTTACAGGCCACCAGGAGCTTATGCTGAGTCTGCCCCACCTTTCTGAAAGAAAAGTGTAACTTCCATTTTCTTTTCTCTGTCTCTTTCTTTGGTAGAAGTTAAGCATGCTTTGTCTGGTGCTTTCTCTAAAGCTCCCCTCCGTGCCGTGTGGTTGACTGTCTGCCATGTGGCTGACCTCCATGTTGGCTTAAAACAGCATGGCATTTTTCCATTCTTCATTCTCCTCCTCCGGGCAGCTGCTGAGATTTACAACTTGTCTGCTTGGAGTTTTTCTTTTAAACGCTAATAAAATGTTCCTCTTGGAGTAAACTTTCGTTTTCATGACTCTCAAAAAAAATTAAAAATAAATAAGCTTTGAAAAGACCCCATGCCAAGGCAGATGGCTCTCAGAAACTATGATCTTATATAGCCACATTCAGATTTGGGGTTTTTAATCTAAATTAATATAAGAACATAGTTTCTCACTGTATTAACCATCTTTTCAGACTTTGATGGCTTTATGAACCCAGTTACTATCATATTAGAGAACATGAATAAAAATATTTTCATCTTCACAGAAAATCCTTTTGGATAGCTCTGGTCTCCAGATCCATAAAATTGTCAGAGCCTAACCCATTTACTCATCCTAGAAATATTTATTAAAAGTCTCCCATGTGCCCTGGGGGCATCACTCAATTGTAGAATATGTGTTCGTGTGGATTAGGTCCTAGGTTCCATTACTAACAACACATGAACGGGGGGGGGGGGTCTATTATCTGCAAGTCACCATGTGCCTCTAGGAATACCACAGCACACAAAACTTACAGAGCCCTCTGTGTGGAGTCTCAGTTGCTAGTGATATGGAACGAAAGATAAACAAATAAAAAGTACTTGACAAGGATTTAGTGGTGATAAAATAGAAGAGGGGGAGTTGTTCCGAACATAATGGACTAGGGCTCTGTGATAAATGTGCTCAAGAAGGATGCAGGGATCAGAGGAAACACGGACTGAATCTGTGCAAATGGGAGACCGAAAAACAACACAGAGAGATAAAACAAGCCCATATGGCAGGTGGAAGCTGGGCGTGCTCCAAAAGCTGTGCACCTATACCTCAGTGACACATGAAAGAGTAAAAGAGAAATCTAAGTAACTGTACAAGAATTACAGATTGGAAAGAAAAATAGTACTGTCATTTGGAAAGCCTGATTAAACTTCCTTAGTACATTTCTTTTATATCAAGGATATCACTAAATCAGAAGAGATATGTTTGAAAAGGTGATACGAAAAGAACTTCATGAATCTTTTGCCACAGGAAATCAGGCCATAAATAAATTTACTTTTTACAGAATAATCATTTAGAGTCTCTAGAAAGGTACTCTAGGGGCTGAAGCACAGGTTAAGTGAACTTGCTACTCTTGTAGAAGACCTGGATTCAGTTCACAGCATCCACATGGCAGCTTATGACTGTCTGCACCTCCGGTTCCAGTGGATCTAACATACTCTTCTGACCTCCATGGGCACCAGGCATACATGTGATATACATACATATATACATGGTCTCACACATATACATAAAAAACAAATGTTTTCATGTAAAAATCATGATTTTTATGGTTTTTAGTTGAGCAATACATTTTCCCCTCTCCCTTTCCTTTCTCCCCTCTCCTCATCCACACTCCCCCTTGCCCCCATGCTCCCAATTTACTCAGGAGATCTTGTCTTTTCTTCTTTCTAGGCAGATCCCTGTATTTCTTTCTTAGGGTCCTCTTTGTTGTCTAGGTTCTCTGGGGTTGTGGGCTGTAGCTTGGTTATTCTTTGCTTTAGGTCTAAAAGCCACTTATGAGTGAGTACATATATTTGTCTTTCTGGGTCTGGGTTACCTCACTCTGTATGGTTTTTTTCTAGAAAGTGGGAAGTAGCCTTAACACATAGGCATAGAGACCACTTCCTAAATATAACTCCAGTAGCACAGACACTGAGAGCAACAATTAATAAATGTGACCTCCTGAAACTGAGAAGCTTCTGTAAAGCAAAGGACATGGTCAACAAGACAAAACAGCAGCCTACAGAAGGGGAAAGATCTTCACCAACCCCACATCAGACAAAGTACTGATATCCAAAATATACAAAGAACTCTAAGAAACTAGACATCAAAAAATATATATAACACAATAAAAAGAGGGGCATAGACCTAAACACAGAACTCTCAACAGATGAATCTTAAATGGCTGAAAGACACTTAAGGAAAAGCTCAACAGACTTAGCCATTGGAGAAATGCAAATCGAAACAACTCCAAGGTTCCATCTTACACCTGTCAGAATGGCCAAGAACAAAACCACTGATGACAGCTTATGATGAAGAGGATGTGGAGTAAGGGAAACACTACTCCATTGCTGGTGGGAGTGCAAACTTGTATAGCAATTTTGGAAATCAGTATGGTGATTTCTCAGAAAATTAGGAATCAAGCTACCTCAGGATCCAGCAATACCATTCTTAGGAATATACCCAAAGGATGCTCAATCATATCACAAGGACATTTACTCAACCATGTTCATAGCAACATTATTCATAATAGCCAGCACCTGGAAACCCCCTAGATGCCCCTCAACTGAAGAATCCATTAGGAAAATGTGGTACATTTACACAATGGAGTACTATTCAGTGGTAAAAAAATTAACTTATTGAAATTTGCAGACAAAAACCAAATCTTTTAACAAAGAAAGTACCCTAATCATAAACAATGAGTGAGGATCACTGGGATACAGTCATGCCTGTGCCAGGTCCCTAGGGCACTGGTTCCTGGCACAGAAAAGGAAGCCAAGATTACAAATGATTGCTGCCACCATACATTGTCCTGATCTTGCAGTGCATGAGAAAAGGATTTCATTATCCCCAACCATGATAACCATTGGTACCCTGCTTCTCACTCCAAGGAGAGAAGGCCACAAAAATTCAGCGTTCCACAGCTTCTCATAAAGGAGTTTGAGATTATGGGTACTCTCAGAAAATGAAGATATCCCAGGGGGTTTTTTGTGGGTGTATGTGTGTGTGTAGTTGTGTATTTTGTGGGGGGGTATTTGTAGTATGTGTGCATGTTTGCATGATCAAAATGTGTAGGTACACGTATATGTGAAGATGCATATCAAGGGTACATGTGGAGGCCATAGTCTGACAATAAGTATTTTCCTCCATCCCTATCAACCTGATATATTTAGACAGAGTGTCTAACCTAAATCCAGAGCTCGCTTATACAAGCTATCACATCTGCCTGCCATTTGCATGGTACTAGTATTCGAAATCTGACCATGACACTTACATGGTAAGCATTTTACCTCCTGAGCCAATTTCCCAGGTCTTATTTTTGCTGTTTTGTTCTTGTTTCGTTTTGTTGTTTTGCTTGGGGACAGGATCGCAATATGCAGCTCAGGCTGGATTTGAATTTTTAATTCTTTTGCTTTAGCTCCCTGAGTGCTGAAATCACAAGCGTACAACACCACACCCAGCTACTTAAAGTGAGTATTTTGTGGTAAGCAATTAAGGAAAAGTTGGAAGCTTCATGGATCTCTAAATCACAGGCCATCCTCTTTATGCAGGGGAATCAAAAATAGAATAGCTATGAAGAGCCCATCTAGGGTCAAAGAAAGACTTAAATGTTAGTCATAAAACAACTACAAGCCAAAAAATATGAAGTATAGTAAGTGAAATAAAAGTTTACTAGAGAGCCACAATAGTAGACTTAAGCTGCATGAAGGAACAATCAGCAAACATGTAGATAGATAAAGGGCTTCTAAACTAAAACAAAGAGAGAAAAATAAAAAGAATCACAAAATGTAATGCCACTAAGCATACAGGTATACAAGAAACAACAAAAGAGATGTCAGGATAATATTTTAATAACTAATAGTGAGAAATTCACAATTTTATGAAAACCATTTATATGTGCAAAATCCATAAAATCAGTACAGTACATTAAAAAATATTCAACCCCAGAGACATGGTATCAATGTTCTGAAAGCCAAAGAGAGCCTTAAAAGCAACAACAGCAACATCTCAAGACATATAAGTTGTATAGAGTACAGATCATAGAAAGGAGGAAATGAAAACATATGGGGGTTAAGTGGAGAAGGTGATGGCACTGTAGGCCAGAAGAGAGGGAATGGAAAGGATAACTAACAGAGGATTCTTGAAAAAAATCCATATGGAAAACACTGTTTTATAAAATTCATACACACACATTTGTTCACACACATGAATATAAATGAGTTACCCTAAAGAGAGGGATAATGCTCCTCCAAGTAGCCACAAATTGCCAAATAAAGAGTCCAGTGCCAGGTGAGGTATACGTCTACTCAACTGGTTGGTTGGAAGTAGACAGAAAACCCCAAGACCATGTAGGATATTGCTGTTACTCTTGGTTGCCTGCCAGCAGTGCATGGTAAGACCCTACTGCAAAAGATACCACCCATTGGGTCACGGGGCTTGAAGAAATCCAATTGTGACTGTTCAAGCAGCTACTTTTTTTTTTTTAAGGGTGGTTAGCTTTCACACCCCTGGAAGGTGCTTTGCTGGCTTCTGGGAGACCAAAGTCAAGAGTCTTTACCCAGCTCTGAGCTCTACTTATGGATGCAATAGTGTTATGAACGATACAGAGGAAAGCAAGCACTTTCTTATGAAATTCAAGGCCCACTCCTTAGGAGGAAAGTACACATCTGTTATTATAAATCTCTTCAAGAACCTGTGATAAGGGAGCTCATAGACAACAGACATGAGCCTACTACTATTGCTTTGCTAAATGGCTACATCACAAACTGTTCTGTAAATATATTTCTGTGAGCTATGAAGTTAGGAGGACGAGAGAATGGAGGGGCTAGGAAGTATGGAAGGGCAGTAGTAGTGGATAGATATGCTAAAAAAAACTCTGGACAATTGCATAAAATTTTCAAAAACTAAAAATATTTAAAGATAAAAATTTTAAAAGATAAATACTTACTAACTAATAAAAATGTTCTACTGTAGGAAGAAATACCAGTATGAATGATGCTATCATTTTGACTTAATTTAAACATGTATCAAATATATATGTTACAGTGATTCAAACTTTTTATATATTTAGTGCTAGTAACTTTTAGAATTAATGTACTATTGTTCCCTAGACTCACCTTTAATCCTGTCACAGCCTGCCCACAGAAGCCCCTCCTCCCAGCCCATCCCAATTCCCCAGGTACTCAGCCTCATGGTGTGGACCCAGGGCTCCCCTAGTTACCTTTAAGCTTTTCCTTCTAGCCTATCTCAAGTCCTTTGTGACTCCTCAAACCCACACAGAACATCTCTTTACCAGGGATCCAAAGCTACCACACTAGGAAGGGACTCAGGTAGGGGAACTTCATTCTCTATTTCTGTCCTCTGTTCAGTCTCACGCCAGCCACCCTTAGTCCAGCTTCAGAGTGACCACAGGAGCCCCTCCTCCAGTCTACCTTCACTGCCTGTGCACCATACCTCTTGGTATGCACCAGGTTCCCCTCTTTTTTTCCCCTGCGCCTCTCAGCTTTTTCTTCAACCCCATCTCCATTCCTTTGTTACTTCACACTGACCAATAAAATGGATCTACATCAGGGATGCCACACCTACTACAGTTGGCTGTGACCCAGAACCACTCCCTACCAGGGACTCCATAGCCACCATGCTATGTTTGGCTGGTACTCAGGGACCCCACATCTGCCACAGTTGGGCAACAGGAACGAAAGAACAGAATACCAACTCAGCAGAGATAAGATATCTACACCAAGAAACACCGCAAACATCCTAACTCCAAGATACCTATATCCCAGTGTAAAAACACAGTCAGGAACAACCAGGATAATATGCCTCTTCCAGAAGCCAGCATCCATATTGTATTAGGCCCAGAGAAAAGTAATTTAGCCAAAACACACAAGAAACAAGACAAGGCTTGTTGCACATACTAGAGAATGAAGCACAAAGAAATAAAAACATTAAAATAGCACTCTGCAACCTATACGACCATCATCAATTAAAACTGCATAGCAGTAACAAAAATAGCAGGACGTATACAAACTTAACAACCACAAATGAATGAATTTGTGTCAAGACAGAAATCAAGAAAAGGTTAACTTTTTAGAATTTAGCGAAAATGAAAATACAATATACCCAAACCTATGATATATAATGAAGGCAGTTCTAAGAGTCAAGATCATAGCACTAAGGGCCTACATAGAAAAAAAAGGGAAAATGGAGAATTTCCATACTTACAACTTGACAACACACTTGAAAGACCTGGAAAAATACTAGGAAATAATGCCCAAGAAGAGTAGATGGGAGGAAATAAACTCAGCGTTGAAATCAGTGAAATAAAAACACACAAATTCCACAATACAAAAAGAATCAATGAAATGAAGAGTTGATTATTTAAGACCATCAACAATACAGATAAACCTTTTATAAAATTAACAAAAGGATAGAGAGATGATCCAAATTAATAAAATCAAAGATGAAAAGGCAGACATTACAACAGAAACTGAGAAAGTTTCAAGAATCATAAGGGCATACGTTTAAAATCTGTATTCCATAATCGCTAAGGAGGTTGAACATGACCTTAAATGTCTTTTGGCCATTTGAACTTCTTCTGTTGAGAATTCTCCGTTCAGATCAGTACCCCATTTTTTAATTGAGTTAATTAGAATTTTAATGTCTAGTTTCTTGAGTTCTTTGTCTGATGCAGGGTTGGTGAAGATCTTCTCCATTCAGTAGGATGTCTTTTTGTCTTAATGATAATGTCCTTTGCTTTACAGAAGCTTCTCAGGTTCAGGAGGTCCCATTTATTCACTGTTGCTCTTGTCTGTGCTACTGGGGTTCTACGTAGGAGGTGGTCTCCTGTGCTCATGTGTTGCAGTCCACTTCTCACTTTGTCTTCTCTCAGGTTCAGTGTTTTCAGATTTATATTGAGGTCTTTAATCCATTTGGACTTGAGTTTTGTGCATGGTGATAGATAAGGATCTATTTTCATTCTTCAACAATCCAGTTATGCCAGCACCATTTGTTGAAGATGCTTTCTTTCTTCATTGTATACTTTTAGCTCCTTTGTCGAAAATCAGGTGTTCATAGGCTTGTGGGTTAATATCCGGGTCTTTAAGGTCATGTTCAACCTCCGTAGCAATCAGGGAAATGCAAATCAACAAAACTTTGAGATACCATCTTACACCTGTCAGAATGGCTAAAATCAAAAACAATAATGATAGCCTTTGCTGGAGAGGTTGTGGAGTAAGGGGAACACTCATCCATTGCTGATGGGAATGTAAACTTGTGCAACCAATTTGGAAAGCAGTTTGGCGGTTTCTCAGGAAACTGGGAGTCAACCTACCTCAGTATCCAGCAATACCACTCTTGGGAATATACCCAAGAGATGCCCAATCATACTACAAAAGCATTTGTTCAACTATGTTCATAGCGGCATTATTTGTAATAGCCAGAACCTGGGAACAACCTAGATGTCCCTCAATGGAAAAATAAATAAAGAAAGTGTGGAATATATATGCATTAGAGTACTACTCAGCGGTAAAAAACAATGACATCTTGAATTTTGCATGCAAATGGATAGGAATAGAAAACTATCCTGAATGAGATAACCCAGACCCAAAAAGATGAATATGGTATGTATTCACTCATTAGTGGACTCTAGCTATAAACCAAGGACATTAAGCCTATAGTTCACAAGCCTAGAGAAGCCAAATAACAAGGTGAACCCAAAGAAAAACATATATAGATCCTCCTGGAAATTGGAAGCAAACAAGATTGCCGGGCAAAAGATGGGAGCATGGGGGTGTGGGTAGGGGTGGGAGTAGGGTTGGAGGAAGGGGAGAGGGGGAGAGGGAAGGGATAAAACTGGAAAGAGCTTGGGAGAGTGGGAGAATGGAGATGGAGGAAGGGCAGATACCGGAGCAGGGAAGAAGATATATACATTAAGGGAGCCATTTTAGGGTTGGTAAGAAACTTGGCTCTAGAGGGGATCCCAGGTGTCCACGGGGATGTCCCCAGCTAGTTCCTTGGGCAGCAGAGGAGAGGGTGCCTGAACTGGCCTTACCCCACTATCACACTGATGATTATCTTGAATATCACCATAGAATCTTTGTCCAGTGACGGATGGAGATAGAGACAGAGACCCTCATCAGAGCAATGGACTGAGCTCCAAAGGTCCAGTTGAAGGGCAGAAGGAGGGAGAAGATGAGCAACGAAGTCAGGACCTCAAGGCGTTCGTCCACCCACTGAGACAGTGTACCTGTTCTAATGGGAGCTCACCAAATCCAGCTGGACTGGGACTGAACAAACATGGATGGGATCAAACCGGACTCTCTGATTGTGGCTGACAATGGGGGCTGACTGAGAAGCCATTGATAAAGGCACTGGGACTTGTTTTTACTGCATGTACTAGCTTTTTGGGACCCTAGTCTATTTGGATGCACAGCTTCCTAGGCCTGGATGTAGGGGGGGAGCGCCTTGGATTTCCCACAGGGCAGGGTTCCCTGCCCTCTCTCAAGCAGGGAGGGGGCGGGAGGAGGGTGAGTGGGGAAGTGGGAGGGGAATGGGAGGAGGGGAGGAAGTGTAAATTTTTTAATGGAATAAATAAATAAATAAATAAATAAATAAATAAATAAATAAATAAATAAAATCTGTATGCCACCAAACCGGAAAACCAAGAAGTATGGATAAATTTCTAGATGTATATGACCTAATAAAGTTAAATCAAGATCAAATAGGCATTTTAAATGGACCCATAACCCCTAGTGTAGTAAAATTAGAAGCAGAAATTAACCATCGCTCCAAAAGCTCAGTATCAGATTGATTCAGTGCAGAAGCCTACCAGACCTTCAAAGAAGAACTAAAGACTAAATTCTGTAAATTATTCCACAAAATGAAAATACAATATACCCAAACATATGATATATAATGAAGGCAGTTCTAAGAATAACTGAAGAAACATTTCTTAATTTCTTTTTTACAAAGTCACTATTACCTTGATACCAAAAAAGAAAAGGAAACTAAAAGAAAGAAGACAATATAAAAGGAAAACTATAGACCAATATCCCTTAGAAACATAGATGAAAAACTCAAAAAATACTTGTAAATCAAATCCAAGAATACATCAAAAAGATGATCCACCATGATCAATTAAGTTGGCTTCAGCCAAGAGAACAAGGGATGGTTCAACATACATAAATCAATGAATGTAATCCATCACATAAACAGACTGAAATACAAAAACAACATGATCATCTGATTAGAGGCAGAAAAGGCATTTGAGAACATCCAACATGCCTTCTGACTGGGAGAAGATCTTCACCAACCCCGCAACAGACAAAGGTCTGATCTCCAAAATATATAAAGAACTCAAGAAACTAGTCTTTAAAATGCTAATTAACCCAATTAAAAAAATGGGGCACTGAACTGAACAGAGAATTCTCAACAGAAGAAGTTCAAATGGCCAAAGCACACTTAAGGTCATGTTCAACCTCCTTAGCGATCAGGGAAATGCAAATCGAAACAACTTTGAGATACCATCTTACACCTGTAAGAATGGCTAAAATCAAAAACACCTATGATAGCCTTTGCTGGAGTAGTTTTGGAGTAAGGGGTGCACTCATCCATTGCTGGTGGAAATGCAAACTTGTACAACCACTTTGGAAAGCAGTGTGGCGATTTCTCAGGAAATTCGGGATCAACCTACCCCAGGACCCAGCAATACCACTCTTGGGAATATATCCAAGAGATGCCCTACCATATTACAAAAGCATTTGTTCAACTATGTTCATAGCAGCATTATTTGTAATAGCCAGAACCTGGGAACAACCTAGATGCCCTTCAATGGAAGAATGGATGAAGAAAGTGTGGAATATATAAATATTAGGGTACTACTCAGCGGTAAAAAAAACAATGACATCTTGAATTCTGCATGCAAATAGATGGAAATAGAAAACACTATTCTGAGTGAGGCAACCCAGACCCAAAAAGATGAACATGGGATGTACTCACTCATAACTGGATTCTAGCCATAAATAAATGACATTGAGCCTATAATTCGTGATCCTAGAGAAGCTAAGTAAGAAGGTGAACCCAAAAAAATATATAGTTATCCTCCTGGATATTGGAAGTAGACAAGATTGCCGGGCAAAAATTGGGAACTTGGGGGTGGGGTGGGATGGGGCTAAGGGAAGATGGGGAGAGAAAAATGTGAAGGGAGGATGGGGAGAGCTTGGGGGAATGGGATGGTTGGAATAAAGGAAGGGTGAATACGGGAGCAGGGAAGTATATATCTTAATAAAGGGAGCCATTTTAGGGTTGTCAAGAGACTTGACTCTAGAGGGGTTCCCAGGTGTCTAGGGAGATATCCCCAGCTAGTTCCTTGGGCAGCTGAGGAGAGGGAGCCTGACATGGCCCGATCCTATAGCCATACTGATGAATATCTTGCATATCACCATAGAACCTTCATCTGGCGATGGATGGAGATAGAGACAGAGCCCCACATTGGAGCACTGGACTGAGCTCCCAAGGTCCAAATGAGGAGCAGAAGGAGGGAGAACATGAGCAAGGAAGTCAGGACCACGAGGGGTGCACCCACCCACTGAGATGTTGGGGCTGATCTAATGGGAGCTCACCAAGGTCAGCTCGACTGGGACTGAAAAAGCATGGGATAAAACCGGACTCCCTGAACATGGCAGACAATGAGGGCTGCTGAGAAGCCAAGGACAATGGCACTGGGTTTTGTTCCTACTGCATGTACTGGCTTTGGAGGGGCCTAGACTGTTTGGATGCTCACCTTCCTAGACCTGGATGGAGGGGGGAGGACCATGGACTTCCCACAGGGCAGGGAACCCTTACTGCTCTTTGGACTGGAGAGGGAGGGGGAGGGGAGAGGAGGAAGAGGGAGGGATATGGGAGACGGGGACAAGGCGGGGAGGAGGTGGGGAGGAGGCAGAAATTTTTAATAAAAAAATAATAATAAAGTCCTGGACAGACTACAGATAAAATGGACATATCTCAACATAAGAAGGTAGTTTATTGCAGGCTTACCCACAGCCAACATCAACATATATGGAGAGAAACTCAAAGCATTTCCACTAAAATCAGGAACAAGACAAGGATCGCGACTCTCTCCAGACCTATTCAATACAGTACTTGAAGTCTTGGCTAGAGCAATATGACAACTGAAGGACATCAAGGGGATACAAACAGGAAGGGAAAAAGTCGATATAGCTTTATTTCAGATGATATGGATTATTTCAGTGAAGATTCTACCAAGAAAGTCTACATCTGATAAACACTTTCAGCAAAGTGTTAGAATATAAACTTAATAAACAAAATCAGTAGTTTCCTATACGCAAATGACAGACTGGGTAAGAAATCAGAGAAAGGGTGCCTTTCACATTAGCCTCGAAAAAAATCTTGGGGTGATTCTAAACAAGCCTTGTATAATAAATATATACAAGACTTGTATAATAAAAAATTTTAAAAACATTAGAAGATGGAAATACCTCCCATGCTCTGGGACCAATAAAACCAATACCAGGACCATGGTCATCTCACAGTAGCCACCTCCAGATTCAATGCAATCCCCATTAATAACTCCAACACAACTTATCACAGAAATGGAGAAAACAATTATCAACTTGATATGATTCGTAAAAATATCCAAGACAGCTAAAACAATCTTGAATAATAAAGAATGGGTAGAGGTATCACCATCCCAGGTTTCAAGTTACATTATAGCACTATAGTAACAAAACCAGCATGGAATTGGCCTCAAAATGGACAAGTTAATCAATGTAATAAAACTGAAGACCCAGACATAAGTCCACATACATATGAACACCTGATTTGGACCAGAAACACACACTAAAAAAAAAGACAACATTTTCAACATATGGTGTTGGTCAAACTGGATGGCTATATGTCGATAAATGAGAAAAGATCCATATGTATCAGCCGGCACAAAACTAGGATCAAGAACATCAATGTAAAAGCAGATACCTTGAATGTAATAAAACAGTAAGTACAGATTAGGCTTGAAATTCACTGGCACAGAGAACAGGACACCTGTGCTTAACCCATTTATTAATTAGGAAGATTTGTATTTTCATACTTAATTTTGGCAATTACTTGTCTATTCTATATATTAACTAATTAGCAATGTGTGCAGAGCTTTCTCAAAAATAAAACTCAGCTATACCACTCCTGGGCATATGCCCAAAGGACTCTATTTCATAATACAGAGATGCTCCACATCCTGGGGTACTGTTATTTTCTTGACAAGAAATGGAATCAGCCTAGATGGCAATCAACAGATGAACTGAAACGAAAATATGGCACAAACACACAATGGGATTTTATTCAGCAATAAAGTAAAATGAAATCTGCAGGTAAATCAATGGAACTGAAAAAAAAAATATGCTGAGTAAAGTAGCCCAGACCCAAAAAGACAAATACACCATTTTCTCTCTTGTATATTTGTTTAAACCTCTAATTTTTACATATGCATATTTTGAGAACAGTGAGTATGGGTATAGGTCATGAAATAAGGAAGACACCTATTGGGGGGAAAGCGAACATTTCTACAAGGCTGTGGAAAAAGTAATAGAACATGTAAAGTTGGTATAAGCAGGAAAGCGGCCGAGAGAGCTAGGGAGAGTGGTTGGGTACCAGGGAGAAGCAACCCAAACAAAGGTATTAAAGTGTAAAAGAACTAAACACTTTGGGTGTAAAAATATAAATCAACAAGAATAAAAAATAAGGTAAAAGAAAGAAAACATAATTTTAAAATACCAATATCATGCTAAGCGAAACTATCTAAAATGAAAAAAAGGAGAATGAGATAATTTTTTTAAAGGCACAGAATTCTGTTACTATCATTTTTTAAAATGTTGATGTTGGAGCTAGAGAGATGGTTCAGTCAGTAAAGTGCTTTCCAAATAAGCCCGAGGATGGAATTGGAGCTCCAGCACCTACAGAAAGCCAGCTGCTGCAGGGCATGCTTCCAATCCCCGCACCAAGGAAGCAGAGCAGTGGATTGCTAGAGCTTCAGGGGACGCCAGTCAGCCTAGCCACACTGACAAGCTCGTGCTTGTCTCAAAAACAAGACAGATAATACCTGCCGATATATTCTCTCTCTCTCTCTCTCTCTCTCTCTCTCTCTCTCTCTCACACACACACACACACACACACACACACACACACACAATTGTGAGTAAAATTAAGTGCTAGAAGACAATTTAAGTTCGCTCACACCAAAAGCAAAGAATAGAAATAAAGGCTATAACAAAAGACAACCGACTAGCTAGAGTGTCTGTTGCTGTGACAAAACACCAGGAACAAATGGAAAGTTGGGGAGGAAAGGGTTTATTTGGCTTGCACTTCAGCACTGCTGTTCTGCACTGAAGGAAGTCAGGACAGGAACTCAAACAGGGTAGGATACCAGAGGCAGGAGCTGATGTAGGGGCCATGGAGGGGTGCTACTTACTGGCTTGTTTCTCATGGCTTTCATGGCCCATCATAATATAGAACCCAGGACCACCACTCCAGAGACGGCATAACTCACCATAGGTTAGGCCCTCTTCCCTGATCACTAACTGAGAAAACACCTCATTTGAGCTGGAGCTCATCAAGGTATTTCCTCAAGGGAGGCTCCTGCCTCTGAGGACTCTAACTAGCATCAAGTTGACGCACAAAACCAGTCAGTACAAGAATATAAACACATTTTCCTTAACCAATTTAACAACAAATATGTGGACTATTTATTAGACCTAAAACGTAAAGAAATGAAACCTATTTCACAAAGGATGTGTGAAGGACAAGGAGAGGGGTGTAAATAGAAACTACAGAAACCATAAAAACTAAATGGAAATTCTAATACAGCATATTTTATTAACATATACTGGCTCTCCATTCTTCAGTATTTCAGAAGATGTATAAAATAATAACAATATAGGTTGGATTTATAATATTGGAGAATATATATAACAACAATAGGCACCAAAAAAGAGGTAAAGTAGAGAGGAACCAGGTGAATAAAAGTGGCCCTTCTGTACATCACTGAAATGGAACATCTAACAGATTCTGGTAAATCTGGGTGTAAGTTTTAAGTTTTAGGGTAGAAACCAAGAAAAAAATACATATATACAATGAAAATTCATGGATTAAACATTACACTAGACTAAATTCACTTAATTAAAAAAGTTTTAAAACCCCAGATGACTAAAAAATACACAACTCATATAGGCCTGGGTCTGTTGACTTATGCCTGGCGTCACTGGACTTGGTGAGCTGAAGCTCATTCGCTGTTGTTAAGACTACAGACTGGTACAGTTTGTACAGTCCTCTGGAAATCAGTTTGGATAGCTCTCAAAGAGTTAAAACTAAAGCTAGCATGTGACCCAGGGCCACTCGTTGGCAGATGTCCAAAGGACTTGACATCCTAACTCCACAGACACCTACTCAGTCATGGTCATTGCTGCTCTATCCACAATAGCCAGGAAATGGAAACCACCTAAATGCCCTTCAAGTGACAAATGGATGATGGAAATGTGGTGTATGCACACCATGGACTATTAAGCTGTAAAGAAAAATGAAACCACGAAATTTGCAGAGAAATGAAAGGAACTAGAAAATATCCTATTGAATGAGGTAACACAGACCAGCATCACATGGTCGCTCTCATCTGATGCTCCTAGCATCACATGGTCTCTCTCATCTGATGCTCCTAGCCAAAATCTTCAAATGTGAGCGGATAATCTGGGGAAATGGCAGAAATCAGAGGAAAAGGGGATTTTTAGAGATGGGTTACTAGAGAGGGTATGGCAGGATATAAGTGACATGAAGGGAGAAACGGGAAAAGCAGGCCCCAGAGTTAACCAGGGAGGAGAGGAAGAGGTCAACCCAGAAGGAGGAAGAGGTCAACCCAGAAGAAGGAAGAGGTCAACCCAGAAGGAGGAAGAAGTCAACCCAGAAGAAGGAAGAGGTCAACCCAGAAGGAGGAAGAGGAAAAAATAAAACTAAACGGACTTGAAAAAACTCATAAGGAGGGCTAGAGAGGTGGTTAAGCTGTTAAAGGCTAGTCTCACAACCAAAAACATAAGAAAAAACGCCATAGGAACGATTTTTATTTACATAAGATTACATATAATACATTAAGTATATATGTATTCATTTTTATAAGTATACAAACACACACACACACAAACACATATACAGTGTGTGAGGATGGAGGTGTGATTATGCCACTCGAGCTGATAACTCTACCCCCAATAGTCACTGACCACCTAACAAAACTCCAGTAGCCATCATGAGAAAATGTCTTTAAAGTTGTTGGTCAGGGAAGCTCAAGAGACTACCAAAACCATAAAAGCTATTATTGTTTCCCTTGATTGCCTCCCAGAAGTTGAAACTAAGTTCCTAATGCCAAAAACACCACACACTTTGGACACAGGACTTGCAGGACCCAAGAAGGCTCTGACCTAAGAAGCCTCCAACCTAAGCTCTAGTATCTCCTAGTACAAACTGCCAAAGGCGGGAAGCCACCAATAGTACTACCCAGCTGGGACACCTATGGACCACAGCAGTGACTGAGCATGGAAAGATCCCTAAAGACACAATAGGGACACTCATTTTGGAAATCATTGACAGCACTATAATTGGACTTTAAGCCACTCAACAGGAGAGAAGTCATGGGTGCTGGTATAAACCTACCAAACTTTCCAGAGTTAATGTGGCCATGAACCTTCAAGGAGAACATTCTACTACCACTTTATTGGACCAGCTTAATTCCTAGCTGCACTTTAAATATGTATCCTTATTCCAACACGTAAGTATAGCTCCCATACCCTCATCTAGGAAGTGCTCTTTGCAGCAAAGATCATTATAAAACACCATGACTGGTCAATCCCCAGAGATCAACTGATAGTGGGTTACCCAGCACTTACAGATGCACCTACAATACAACTGCACCTCAGGCTCCATCTACAATACAACTACACCTCAGGCTGGAGAAAGAAGGCAGAAGAGGGTATGGAAAGACTGTGATTGTCACAGGAACAGGTAGTCCGTTACGAGATTGTGTCTACTAGAAATGACAGAGGAGCTACATCTGTTGAAGGTACTTCAACAATATGGTTGTCTAACGAGGACCCGAACAATGACAATACCAATAGATATGCTATCATAGAAGGGTGTTCCCATAGAAACTCACTCTACACAAAGAACCTTAGGCAAGTAAAGACTATTGAGAAAATAAAAATTAGTCATTTCCAGGGATGAGAGCCATGATTGGTTATTCAATTCTAAGTGATTATCCCTGAAATCATATATGAATAAGCAACAATAAATGAACTCAGCATGATACTTAGATGTGTATTTATACATATGTAATAATAAGAACTAAATAAAAAGGACACAAAATTGAGAGGTAGTTAAGGAGGTACATGGAAGGGGTGGAAAGTAGAAAAAAGACAAGGGAGATGACAGAATTATACTTTAATTTTTCAGAGTTTTATTTTTTTGAACTATTATTTTTTTCTACTCCTTTTAGGGATTACAATATTATTACAGCATTTCCCCCTTTGCATCCTCCTTCAATATCTTCCTATGTAGTTTTTCTTGATGTCTTTCAAATATATATGTTTTAAAAGTTCCCATGTCAAAGACCTACCTGTAATCCCAAATACTCAGAAGGCTATGTTCAAGTTAAACCTGGGATACATAGCAAAACCCTATCTCAAGAAAACAAAATCATTTTTAAAATCATACTTCTTTTAATTCATTAGTAAATAAAACTTGAATTAAGACTAAAAGTAAAAAATATTGTTGGTAAAAAATAAAGGAACGCACTCTATATTGTTCATGGTGAGGTTGTAATTCTGGTGAATTTACTATCCATAAAAAATTAACGTGTATAAATCCAAGTCCCTTGCAATTTCACTATGATAATTACATATGAATACTATTAGAATTATGAGCAAAAAGATGTATAGCAGTATTATTTATAAATGTCAAATGCCTGAAATATGAAAGAAACAATAAGTGCCAATTAATAAGAGAAAAGACAAAGGATTTATGAAATATACACAGAATAGAATACTATATAGCAACAAAAATGAAGAATAGGGCTTTCCACAGCAACATGGACAAATTGCTAGAGGATAATTATGAATGAGAAGAGTAAATGGTAAGAGAATATTACACTGTAACATCATTCAAATAATACAAGCCAGTACACAGATGTGTGTTTGTGTTCAGTTGAGCCATATAAACTTGTCAAAAGTAAATCATTGTTCAAACTGTTGGAATAATGGCAATCGAATTTATTGCAACCTGTAACAAATCCACAAAAAGAAAAACAAAACAAGGTAAGGGGATGTTGAATAATATATGATGCCCTCTTTTGGTCTTTATGGGAACCCACAAAAGTGGCAGATACATACACATAAATAAAAATAAATATTTTAAAAATATATACTAATAATTTAAGAGGAACAGAAATGACTGTTATGAATTCATAATATTAAGAAATATTATGAGTAAATATGCACCAACAAATTAGATTTAAGTGAGATGGAAATAATCCTACATCATACTAAAACTTATAAAGACATATAGAGTTTAACAAGCCATATAAAGAGCTTAATTAGTCATTCAAAATCTTATCATAAAGAAAAGTCCAGGCCCAGAAATTTTTGCTAGTATATTTTATCATACAAAAAGATCAATGCCAATAATCAACAAGTTATTCTAGAAAGTAGAGTGCATACTAACTTTGACTCATTCTACAAAGAGAGTATTGCAATAAAGCCAAACATACCACCACTAAGAACTAAAGAGCAATAGTTATACTATAATATATAAATTCAAATATTTCAGGAAAATATTAGAAAATAAATTCAAAACATATCGAAGAGATTATGGTGGCCACCTGGGATTTATCCAGCTATACAAGATTGGTTTAATATCTGAAAATTCAATAATGTAATAATAAAACATATTCATAAAATAAGTGACAAAACCATAATACCACCAAGTCATTTGATATAATTCAACATCGGTTTATAATAACAAACAAGACTAACAAGTTAGAAGAGAACTTTTTCACCTAATAAATGGCATAATGGGAAGGAATGCATGCTTTTTAAGACTGAAGAAAAGATAAAGATGTCCAATTTTACCTTTTAAAATTGCCTACATTATGTTTTATTTTTCTTTTATAAAGCATTTATTTTATGTAAGTATATACATGTTTATATGTGCCTACTAGAACGTGTGCACTCATGTGTGTGCCAAAGGTGTCACTGTTTATCACTCTTTAGCTATTCCTTTGAGAGAAGTTTCTCCCTGAACTTGAGCTCACAACTTCTCAATTATCTGGAAGCCAGTAAGGTAATCCTCTTATCTGCCCCACTCAGTGCTGAGGTTACAAGCATTGGCAGCGATGCCCAGCTTATTATATGGGTGCTGAGATCTAAATTCCACTCCTTAGGCCTGTGCAATAAGCACTCTTGACTACTGAGCCATCTCTCTAGCCCTTAAGTTTTCTTTCTTAATGACATGGTTCCATAAATTCTTAAAAATCCTCTTACACGCCGGGCGGTGGTGGCGCACGCCTTTAATCCCAGCACTCGGGAGGCAGAGGCAGGCGGATCTCTGTGAGTTCGAGACCAGCCTGGTCTACAAGAGCTAGCTCCAGGACAGGCTCTAAAGCTGCAGAGAAACCCTGTCTCAAAAAACCAAAAAAAAAAAATCCTCTTACACAAATTATCAGACCTAACAAATGAGTTCAGTAAGATTACAGACACAAGGTCAATACATAAAACCCAACAGTCAAGAGGTTTCTATTTATTCATAGAGTAACTGCCTATGTACAAGGCCCAGTGTTAGATGCTCACCAATAAAAAAACTCAATTGCATTCCTATATATGAATAATGAATAATATTAAAAAGAATTATTATAGAACTTAGTCTGCTACAGCATAAATAGAATAAGAGCTTTCAGAGTAAAAATTTTCATATTTGGAAAACTTTTGCAAAGAAAATTAAATGGGATCTCATTTTATTTGAAAGGGTCAAGATGGCAATTCTCCCCAATATTAATTTACATATCCAATATAATTACCATCAAAATTTTAATGGACTGTTTTATAGTAACTGACAAGAAGAACATTAAGTTAAACAGAAATGCAAAACACCTACAATAACAACAACAATTTTGCACAGTTAGAAAGAAAACTGAAAGACTTCCATTGCCTGCTTTTTAAATCTATTTACAGAAATCAGGCAATATAGAAAAATCCTTATATTTACAACTAATTAATATTCCCAAAGGTATCAAAGCAATTCAGTAGAGAAAGTAATACTGTTTCTATTACATTACTGAGAAAAATTTTATCATTTAAATGCAAAAAAAAAAAAGCCTTCGAGCCAGTTGTGATGGCAAATACTGGCACTCGGGAGGCAGAGGTAAAATCACTAAGAGTTCCAGAACAGGGTTACATGGTGAGATTCTGTCTCATAAAAAAAATAAAATAAAGACAAACAAACAAAATACCTAGGGTTATAACTCAGCACTGAAATACTTAGCACTGGAAATGAAAGAACCTGGGCCTCCAATACAAGCCCTAGACAAACAATATCTAGCGATAGATGAAACACATAAGAAAAATAAGTTAGGTAGTATTTTTCTTTAAAAACATAACCATAGTAGCCTGGCAAGTTCCCAAACTGGAAATAGTTCAAAATCATCAACTGCGCAACAGAATAACAATGTATAGCAATCCACACAAGAGAGTTATATTCAGTAATAGAAAGGAAAAAAATTAGGGAAGTGTGTGTTTATCACTGATGTCTTAGAAAACAGTATGGTATCTGAAAGAGGCCATATATAAGACCAGTTTTATGAATATTCAGAAAAGGCAAGCATACTATCAGAAAGTAGAACATTGAAGGTAGATCTTAATGGGGTTCTGGAAATGTTCTACAACAGAATTATAGAATGGGTGTGCTGCTAAATAAAGTTAATGGACATTTTTTCAATTGTATACTTCAAATCAGTAGTATTATGATCTGTAAAAATATCTCAAAAAAGGATTGTTTCTAAATCTGAACCTATGAACCAGCAATTCTACCTCTAAGTAAATAGGCAACAGACGTCTATGTACACGTTCACTGAAAAACGTGTTCACTTAAAGACATGCTCTAGAACATTCATAGCAGTAGTATTTGTAATAGTCTCATAACTTTATGGTGAATTCTTAAAATTTTATGATGCTGGTTCAGCATCCATTTTGATCGTTTGACCTTCTTATTCCTGAAGCAGAGCTTAGTACTTCACCTTCAATATAACTTTGAGTTCTCCATGTCCTCCAAGCTCCCCAGTGTGGTGGTCCAGGTACCTAGATTCCTATAACATAGTAGGAATAACCTCCTGTTCACTCCATGCCCCTGCACAGATTGTTCTTACATGCCATGGTGACAGCCGTCCTACCATAGTGTAACCACATGAAACTTGCTTTGAACCCATCCATTGGAATTCTCTATAGAAAATCTGCTTGGATATTGTCCTAGACCCAAATTAGGACCTCATCCTACTGGTCCCAAGTAGCTTTTATCTGTAGGCTGAGGACTACACCCTACAATCAATGATACTCACCAGTACCCATTTTATCTCAGAAACTAGTAATAAACTATTTTGTTATTTCATGGTTTGTGTTCTGATGCCTCTTCTCTGTGTCACCAGAATGACACATCCATATTTAACTTTAATCCAGTTAAGGCTCCCTTAGAGAGTGGCTAAGCTGGCAGTAATAAACTGGATAGACAAGAGCCATGGGTCATGTGCCAGGACAAATGAGCTTCCTATGACTAAGACAGCTAATCATAGGTCAGACAACTAGCCATTAAACTCTATTCCAGGACAAAGAAGCAGGGCTGGAGATCATTATGTGCAAGATTTTTCAATTGTCAAACTGTAGTTTTGGGAACAAATTTTATATTGCAAACTTAATAAGTATGATTTCTAAATGCATTTTTAAAAGTCTGTTCTGAGTCACACTGCATTGTTTTGGAAAGTCAGAAATAATCTGAGCACACAGTGTTTACAATGCATTTAATTAGAAAAATAAGTTGTAGAGTAACTAAAAAAAGAAATCTAATTATTTTAGCCCAAACAGAATTCTTTCCCTATTTAAACATCTAAATAGAAAACAACAACAAATCATATTATGTTCAAATCCAGGCAAAGAAAAGAGAGTTTACTTCAATATAGCAACTTGTTGAACTTTGCCTGAACCCCGTGTCCCAAAGAAACATTCATAATGATTGGGAGATCCCCTTGGCCTTTGTGTTCTGAAAAACAAATAATTTCAAAGAATCACCCACCCTTCCATATAGCAGACATGTCCAACCTTCTTCATGACTCATATAAACCTCACAATGACTCCCTTGATTGTCTGCCTCTATAAAATCTCAAATTTACTTCTCCTTGAGAAATACCTCACCAATGAAAGTTTTCCCTGCCGCAATAGGGGAACAAAAGCATCCTTTTAATGATCCACTTAATCTTGCCTTTAACAAAGCTAGAGGAATTAAAACAGTGTAGATGTGCAGAACGGTGTAAAGCACAGAGTTCAAAAAAAAAAACTTTCACACGAATGCTGAAATGATATTAACAAGGAACTCATGATCACTTAGTGGGGGAAAGTATTGTATGCTTTGCTCATTATCTACAAACAAAAGAACAAAGTTGGACCTGTCCTATACACTATCTACAATAATGAACTCAAAATGGATCGATCTACACGACAGACACTATAAATTCTAACAAAAAGATGAAAAGCCTTGGGAGGCTACAGCAGGAGGAGGACTAGGTGCTCGAAGCCATCATTTGGAAATGTAATTTAAAAACCACAGTGATAGCCGGGCGGTGGTGGCGCACGCCTTTAATCCCAGCACTCGGGAGGCAGAGGCAGGCGGATCTCTGTGAGTTCGAGGCCAGCCTGGTCTACAAGGGCTAGTTCCAGGACAGGCTCTAAAAAAAATACAGAGAAACCCTGTCTCGAAAAACCAAAAAAACAAAAACACACAGTGATAAGGTCTCATATCCTTTTCACAGGTCACTTACTAAAACAGAAAGCAAATCAGAAAACAAGTAATGGTGACAATATGGACCCTGGGAACTTTGTACATTGGTGTGGAAATGCAAAATGAGGGCTAGAGAGATGGTTCAGTAATGAGCAGCACCTGTTGCTCTTACAAAGGACCTGAGTTTGGTTCCAAGTAACCACATAGCAGCTTATAATTATCTGTAACTCCAATTCTAGGGCACCTGCTACCCTCTTCTGGCCTCCATGGGTACTGCACCCGTATAGTTAATGTGTAACAGCAAAACACTCATATATAGAAAATAAAAATAAATCCCTTTTTAAAAGAAAATATGGCAGAGATGATATAGAAAACTGTCTACAGTTTCTCAAAGAAAAAAGCCTAAAATAGAATTACCATAGGATTAAGCAAGTTTTTATCTGCTTATATACAAGAAATAAAAGTGGCATCTTGATGGGTTGAATACATAGTTTTTATATCACCGTTATTCAGAAGGGCTAAAACGTTGAAGCATATGTCTACCAACAGGTGAATCAGACTGTTGGAATAAAAAGGGCTAAAAATTTTAGATACACACTACAATATAAGTGACTTTTCACAAGATAAATAAGTAAAATAAGTCAGTCATACACAGACAAGTATCAAATACTCCACTAATATTAGGTCCTCTGACTCTTAGGTAGTCAAACTGACAGACAGAAAGCAGACTGGCAGCTGCCGGGAGTTAAGGGAAAGTAAAGATGGAAGGTTGTTACTTAATTGCACAGATTTTTGGTTTTGCAAGATGGGAAGAGCTCGGGATAGTAGCTGTACAATAATGTAGATATATTTAATATTGCTCAACATTTGTTAATATGGGCAATTTTATTACATATGCTTTACCACAGTTAAAAACAAAAAGCAAATTTTTTTAAAAAGTAGATATCTCTCAATGGAGACTTGGTTGACTCCATGGAAAATTTTAATATATAAGCACAGTTAGATGATTTTATCTATTGCCCATAAAATAGACCTATATTTTCTTCAGTGATGTTATTCTAATTATTGGTAGCCTATATATCATTTTCTCTCCTCTCAAATTAAAATAGCATAAAAGGGCTACTAAGTTGCAAGGACATGCATACTTGTTT
Organism: Arvicola amphibius; assembly: GCF_903992535.2. Classification (NCBI taxonomy): domain Eukaryota; kingdom Metazoa; phylum Chordata; class Mammalia; order Rodentia; family Cricetidae; genus Arvicola; species Arvicola amphibius. Next base: position 56,891,413 of record NC_052065.1, read on the forward strand.
AACTGGGTGGAACTACTTATTTAATAAATGAAAATGTTAGGGACTTTCTGGATCGGAGACACCATAGAAAATTACTGAGGCTAAAATTACATTAAAATAAAAAGTTTGAAAGGCACCTAAGGGGGAAAATTAAAGAATAAGATCGGAAACTAAAGGCAGCCATACAATTTACTGTGTTGACTACTGTGAGTTTGGGGCGTAACTCTCTGCATTAACTTGAATTACTGTTCCAGGAAATCCCCACCAGTGCAAACAGTTTTATTTCAGAAACTTCCTGGAAATCCATTTAGCCGAACAACAAGCTATCAAGTAGCTCTCATCTGGATAAACAGTGCCTTCTTAGAAGAAATAAAAAACAAGCTTATCAAATGCCTGAATGCTCTTCAAAGTTTGCTCCAAAGCCCTTGAAGACGTAAGTCACAAGCTGTGATATAATTTTAATATAAAAATGGTATCATTCACTTTATTCAGTGTTAAGTATGCAGATCCCAACAAAGTCCGCCAAAACAAGATTCCAAAAGCATTACAGATATGCATCCCCAGTCTTAGATCTCCCTTTACATGGACCAAGTGTTGCCAAGGTAGTGGCTTTACCTTGTACTCTAAATAAGAAACCTGGATTGATCTCATTAGCAGTCTATTTTAGTGGGTTTTGGAATCTTCAAGTTATCAAGATGCAAATCATAAGAAAACCTCTGGGGCTTCACATTGCTGTTAAAGTAAATATCCAAATCCTGGCTCATGAGACCTAGACTAGATATAGTTCTGCAGGACCTGACACCATATTAATTAACAGATAAAATTTAGAATGACCATTTAAGTTCAATTTCACAAAAACGATGTTATTTTTTTCTCATAAGTGTAAGACTGTTTATCTGGAATTTTAAATGAATTGAGAAATATATTTTTACTTGCAATGATCTCCCTTTTTTTAGGAACATTACCCCACTTAAATGTCAATTATGAAAACAAACCCATGGAGTTCACAAAATCCCCCATTTAGAACCCAGATCAGAAGCCCAATGGCTGGAGCCATTAAAACAGGTAATTCATCTAGGCAGGAAGTAATTCAACTGTCCAACTGAGTAGCTGGGAGGAGCTTGCAGACAACAGGTGTTTATCCATAAGGTTAGTATATACACCTTGGGCACTAGGATGAAGAACAAACAGGACTGCACTAATGATTATTGATTCATTAAAACCTCAGGACTGACTTGGAAGGTATCCATTAGTTTTCGTCTGGTGGATGGTTCCTACTCTCAAGAGTGACACCATACACACAACAACAAATACGCACTTAACAGGCCCTATCCTGAGGACTGGAGGATCAGAGAGAGATGGGGGCAAGGGACTGCATGGGAAAGAGACATCTAAGGAAAGGAAAACTCTGAATAAGAAAAGGGGAGAGAAGGAGAAAAAGAGGAAAGGGAGGGAAAGGGAAAGAAAGAATGCATCGAGATGGCCAAATAAAACAGGAAAGAGAAGCCAGGCAGTGGTGGCACATGCCTTTAATTAAAGCACTTGGGAGGCAGAGCTAGGCAAATCGCTGTAAGTTCGAGGCCAGCCTGGTCTATAAGAGCTAGGACAGGCTCCAGAGTTACAGCAAAACCCTGTCTTGAAAAATCACAAAACACACACACACACACACACACACACACACACACACGAGAGAGAGAGAGAGAGAGAGAGAGAGGGGGGGGGGGGGGAGGGGGAGAGGGAGAGGGAGAGGAGAGAGAGAGAGGAGAAACTTCTGGATTTTTATTTAAAATCTAAAAGGGATGAACAGTTAACGTGCACAAGATAGGCAGAAATATCAGAAGACATATTGTCATTGTAACGCAGAATATACAATGAGCAAGATGAGCAAGCACACAGGCCTCCTTGCTAAGACTGAAATTAATGCTAAAAACAGAAACCTTGCTGTAAAAGCTTTGGTTTGAACCCATTCTCTTTAGAGGAATACCTTGCTCAGCCTAGACATAGTAGGGGGAGGGCTTTGGCCCTGTCTCAAAGCAATGTGTGGGAGGCCTCAACCTCTCTGAGGAGTGGATGCAGGGTAGGGTGGGGGAAAGATGAAGGGAGTGGGAGGAGAGGAGGGAGTAGGAACTGGGATTGGTATGTAAAATGAGAAAAGACAGTTTTTTAAAAATAAATATTTTTTTAAAAACTGTCAAAATTAGAAAGAAAAGTTTTGCTTCGCCTGCATATAAGAAATTTCCAAGGATCTTTCAAGTAATTTGATGGCAATAGTTTCTCATGTCAAGCATGTTAACTGCTTAAATTCAAATTTGAGGATTTTTCTAAGTGCATTGGAGAGTGATAGAGGGTATAATTGTCCAAAGCCATATTCCATTACATTAGAATTCTGCACAGTACAAATATGCATGCATGTGTGATTTGCAAGCTAGATTAAGAAACGGTCCCTTTCCTTGAGATGCTCACCGTGAAACTGGGGCGGATGAACCCGGAAACAATTGCATCACACCAGGAAATTCTCAGTGATAGAGACAGAACAAAGCACAGAATTGTTAGTGAAAAAAAAGAGATAAAATTGGGGCTGGAGCCAGGCGGTGGTGGCGCACGCCTTTAATCCCAGCACTCGGGAGGCAGAGGCAGGCAGATCTCTGTGAGTTCGAGGCCAGCCTGGTCTACAAGAGCTAGTTCCAGGACAGGCTTTAAAAAAGCTACAGAGAAACCCTATCTCGAAAAACCAAAAAAAGAAAAAAAAGAAAAAAAATTGGGGCTGGAGAGATGGCTCAGAGGTTAAGAGCATTGCCTTCTCTTTCAAAGGTCCTGAGTTTAATTCCCAGCAACAACATGGTGGCTCACAACCATCTGTAATGAGGTCTGGTGCCCTCTTCTGGCCTGCAGGCATACACACAGACAGAATATTATATACATAATAAATAAATAAATATTTTTTAAAAAGAAGAGATAAACTCTTTTGTTTTAAATGAGGTTGTGGAGGTAGCTATGGGAAAATTCAGTGGGTAATGCACTTGCTGTATGAACATGAGAAGCTGAATTTGGATCTCCAGCACCCATGTAATATGGGAGGTATGGAAGCATGTATCTCAAAGCTCAGTGCAGGCCATGGGGGCAGAAATAGGCAGAACCCACCAATCTCTAGTCAGTCAATTTAGCTAACACAGTATCCTCCAGGTTCTCTGTGAGATCCTGTCTCAATAATAATGGGAATGAAGGGACAGCTAGCTCAGTGGTTAAGGGCACAAGTTGTTCTTGCAGAGGACCCAGATTTAGTTCCCAGCACCCATATCAAGAAGCTCACGACTGCCCACAACTCCAGATCCAGGGGATCAGACAACCTCTTTTAGACTTCACATGTGTGTAGTGCACATACCTACACTCAGAAACACATATACATAAAGTAAAAAAAATCAATAATAAGATAGAGAGGAAGATGCCTGAGGTCAATCTCTGGCCTCCACAAGCACATGCACAAGCAAGTCCACCAGTGCACACACATACACTCATACAGATATACCACATACACATGGGAAGTAAAGTGAGCTTTGGCACCAGAGGCTACAGTGCTACTGAAGAATAGACTGTGCCATCCCAAACGGGAAGCATTGTGCAACTGAAAGCAACTAAGACAAGCAAGGAGCCTGGAATAGAAACTCAGTTACAGAGCACTTGTCTAGCAAGTGTGAGGCCTTAGGTTCAATTCCCAGTATCGCCTAACAAACCAAGAATCAAAGAGCGAAAATTAAACAGCAGCAGATGCACCAAGGCCCTCCCTGTATTTCTAAAAGCAGGACATAGATTTATGGGTAAAAGGAGACCCACATCCACTAGAGAGAACCAAGGGTAAACACTGATGACCATAACAACTTCAGACCTTGTCAGCCACAACACAGTGCCAGAGGAATGAACAAGGTCTACTATCTGGCCTTGGCTAGGTAGTGGTCTTGTTGCCCTAATCTCAAAGTCCTTTCTTTCTGCCTTGTCATTTCTCTGGTAGTTGTTGGAGGTGCTGCACAGTCTATAACTCAAAAATAACTCTGAGAACTACTCATTTCCTGGATGTCACTCCTGTATACATGAAATATGCATGGGCATTAATTTCTGTTGGTTTTGTTTTTTTATTGTTATAAGTGTCCATTCCAAATAAGAACCTATAAACAGTACGAAAAAAATTATTTTTCTTTACTTACAATATGAATATGGGACCTTAGTAATTAACAAAATTCCCAATGTATACAGATATGGATGAATCGTGTACTTTTTTTTTGTTCTCAGGTGGCAATTGCTTCGCTAGAGGAAAACCATAGTATGAAGTAGTAAGAATAAATCAGAAGTCTGAAAGAGGCTTGGAAGAATGAACCCTGAACTAAGCAGAGAATAAATAATAGCTTACGCTCACGTTGGCAAGCAAATGAACAGCATCACTGGAAGAATGACAGGGGATTAAGAGATGCTCTCCAGCAGAGGATGGGGCAGTTTGCTTTTGTCAAGTCTAACCTGCATGGATTAAATGAAGAATCCCTTCTGACTAGGATTTACGTATCATTGAGAGTTTTTGCTTCTCATGCTTGCCACTTACAATCTATTCCCAAGTCTTAATGCATGACATTGCAGAAGACTGAGTGATACCAATGATATTAGCAGGGATTTGCAATTAGTTGCAAGTTGTGACAATATGTGACAGATAATTTGTAGTATGAAGTATAGCCATACAATAGATAGTTCTTGCTTTAAAGAAAAAGACTTCTACTGGAAGAGACACACATCCAACGGTAATTTTAACATAATGTGATAGGTAAAACCCATGTGGTCTGTGGTATTTGGAGCAGAGATCAATGTTAGGCAACTTGTCCAGCATTCAGAATGCCTTGGGTTTGATTTTTAACATTACAAAAAAAATATATATTCAAGATCTCTGAGTATGACAAGATATCCATTAATTTATTTTAATTCTTCACGTAAATTAAATATTGTGTCACTCATCTGTAATCCCAACACTCAATAGGCTGAAGCAAGAAGGTGGCAAGTTCGAGACCAGTTTGAGGTAAATAGTGAGTTCAAAGTCAGTTTGGACTATATCGTAGGTTCAAGGCCAGTCTGGACTATGCAGTCAAACCCTGTCTCAAGAAAAAAAAAAAACTTGGGGCTGGAGAGATGGCTCAGAGGTTAGGAGCACTGACTGCTCTTCCAGAGGTCCTGAGTTCAATTCCCAGCAACCACATGGTGGCTCACAGCCATCTATAATGAAATCTGGTGCCTTCTTCTGGCATGCAAGCAAACATGGAAGGAATGTTGTATACATAATAAATAAATAAATCTTAAAAAAAGAAAAGAAAAAAACTTCAAAAAGAAATCCTTAATGGATAAGCCTATCATTTGTGGCCTTCATGCTTGCAATCTTTATTGTTTTCTCTTTATAATACTCTGTAGTATTTTATAAACATGCTTCCTATGGAATGCAACGTTCTCGATGAACATTTTGACAGATCAATCCATGAAACCAACTGACAAATGCACTGATACCACATATCAATAAATTTGGTTGGTCTCTAATTTTTGCTTTATTTTAACTTGAAAAGTATATGGAACTTTTTAAAAAATATCTAACAATTAATTAATTATACCGTGGGGAATGACGAAGTCTTGAGTAAATGAATTGTTAACATGAGCACAGCCATGTCAAGGACCCCAACACCTCAAACTCAAGGGAATGGCAAAAACACTCCCCAAGTCAGGATCAGGGAACCAGCAAAGCCTCCCTCTTGTTCATGTAGGGGATGCTGGCCATGTGTGCAAAAGCTAGCAATATCGCCGGGCGGTGGTGGCGCACGCCTTTAATCCCAGCACTCGGGAGGCAGAGGCAGGCGGATCTCTGTGAGTTCGAGGCCTGGTCTACAAGAGCTAGTTCCAGGACAGGCTCTAAAAAAGCTGCAGAGAAACCCTGTCTCGAAAAACCAAAAAAAAAAAAAAAAACTAGCAACATCAGCTTCCAATTGCAACCTGAGACTGGTCCCCTACAGAGACCTCCCATCAAGACTAGCTAATGCCTCCTTCTTGTGCTATACCTTATAAACACTCTGAGTGGTGTACGTAATAAACACTGAGTTTCCAGATTATGGCACAGCAGGTGTCCGATATCAGAGCAAGCACAGCTCACGTGAACATAGCTCACCCAATCCCAGCTTTTCCACATGTGTGTCCTATATCTTCAGTGTCTGTCAATTTTTCATTCCTACCTCACCCCAGTCAGGTTTCCAAGGCCAAATCCTGCTGGATGTGGCAACCTATACTATCATTCGGAATATCTGAGACATCTGAATATGGAACTATAGCTGGATAATGTTGTGGTCTGTAAGTGGAGACTGATATTCACGGCATGCAGAGGCGATCCCACATCAGTGCTCAGCATTATACCATAAGCTTTGTGACATTGGAGACATCATTAGTGTGAAGATGGATATTTGTTATCAGTTTGATTGGATCTAGAATCATCTAAGAAGCAAGATTTTGATCACATGCATGAAGGATTTTCTTGGTTACAACAACTGCAATGGGAAGATCCAAGCTGACTAAGGGTGTTACTTTCTAGTTGAGGGAAATATGGCTGTATATTTCCCTGCCCCCTCCGCCCCTTGTTATATGTGGCAGGCAAGAGAGCTGGTCCGGGGTCACGAGAGTGAGTGAACAATCCCTGCCCTACACAAGCTACAGCACACAGGAGAGCTGGCCCTGCACCCAGCACACTAGATTTAGGGGAACAATTAAGCCAGTCCTGAGGGATTTAGAGCAGAAGAACTGACCCTGCCCACTCCCTGTATGTTCCCTAAAGCAATTAGGAGAGAGGGCCTGATGTTGGGCTCCCCTCTGTATACTATGAATATGTTTTATTACCGTTGGTTAATAAAGAAGTTGCTTTGGCCTATGACAGGACAGAAGACAGCCAGGCTAGAACAGATACATAGAGAGAGTAGGCAAAGTCAGAGAGACGCCATGTAGCTGCCAAAGGAGACAGATGCCAGAATCTTACCAGTAGGCCACAGCCTCATAGTGATATATAGATTAATAGAAATGAGTTAATTTAAGATGTGAGAGCTAGCTAGAAATACACCTAACCTATTGGCCAGTGTTGTAATTAATGTAGTTTCTGTGTGACTATTCAGGTCTGGGTGGCTGGGAAACATTAAGAACAGTCTCTATCTAAAAGGGCCTTACACCTTGCCTGGGTAAAACAGTAGAGCCTGTCCTGGCCATACAAATGAGAGGGACCCAGATGTGAGGGCCTGAGAGCAGAAGAACTGGCCTAGCTCTTTGCTGTAGGCTGCACTGGGAGAGCTAGCCTGGGTAGTGCTGGAGAGCCCTGTCTCACAGGTGAGGATGAGGGAAAGAAGATGAAGGAAAGATGGTGAGCTGACCAACCCAGCTACCACCCAGGCCCAGAACCCCACTATTCCACTATTCCACTATTCCACCGAATCTATGAACTGCTTGAGCATATGAAGGGGGCAAATCTACAGATCCAAAACAGCAGGAGCTCTCTGATACAGGAAAATAGGATATACAAGAGGACCCTCAATGAGAACCCATTATTGGTGGTGTAGCAGAAAGCAGACATTCAAGCAAGACTAGTGACTCATGGTAATGAACAGTTGCAAGTAAAGATGAACAGACTAATGGTAAACTGTGTGTCCCAACAGGTGACACTACAGTTTCCAGGACAAAATTCTTCTTTTCTGTTGTTTTTGTTTTGTTTTGTTTGAGTTTTGTGTTTCCTTTTAAATTTGGTTTTGTTTTGGGGGGAAGTTGTAAGGACCAAGAGTGGATTCAAGGAGACAAGGGGATAAGTGACACCAGAACTGCATGATGTGAAACTCACAAGGAATCAATAAAAGTAAAGAAAAAAAGTTGCAGGGAGATCCCTTTTGCTTTCGAGATGCTACCCTTTCTAACACGCTGGCGAGTTTCTCCACCTAGTTACAACTACTGCCCTCCATCACTGGCATTAGAATCGAGTTTTCTTCAGCCCTCTAACAGTGACTGTAGCTACATGGCTCTCCAGAAATCCTCTAGACCTTAATTTCCAGGTTGGAACAGCTGGGCCTTGTAGCCATATTGACTAAGAATCCAGAGGGTTCTCAGCCTCTCCAATGCGAAGACAGTTATTTGTGGACTACTAGTAGTATTGTGTAAACCAATCTAACCCCCCGACATATAGTGTGTGTGTGTGTGTGTGTGTGTGTGTGTGTGTATCACTCTACACCAGTTTCCCAGAGAACCCTGACAGATACAGGTAATTAATTAATCGAAAGATTCATTTCTTACACAAACCCTGTACTTAATATCAGATTCCTAGAGATCTCGGAATCTAGTAAGGACAGGGACAGAGAAACTCAAGAGCTTATCTTATATATCTGAGAATTCTAGAAATACACTTTTTTTAGATGACTGCTTCATAACCTAGAGAGGAGTATAATATTTCTTATCATCTTGACCTGTATCAGGAAGAGTTCTAAAGTGTGGCAGTGGGAGAGAATTTAATGGAAGTGAGTTGACAGTCAAAATAGGCCAAAGAGTTATATAAGAATAATAAACCAAAAAGATGTATGAAGACAAATGGCAGCAATAAACACTAGTGTCTAGCATATAGTAGACATTCAATATACATAGTAGGAACCAGAGAATGTGTCAGGGATAAATATGAGTCTAAGAAAAATCAAAATGTGGTTCTTAGGTCAAGGCAGAAGATAACTAATAGGTCCCCAAAGAAAATGAGAACCAATGGTAATCAGACAGAGAAAATGGTATAAACCACTGTTACTTTAATTATTGCTCAGACAAAATATGCAGAAAAGCAATGTAAGGAAGAAAGGGTGTGTTGTTGATGTTGGTTGTCTGTTGGTTTGGGCTCAGAGTTTCAGGGTATTATCCACAAGCAGAGAAAGAGATGGATGCTACTCATCAGCTCACTTTTTTCCTTTGTATACAGTCAGTAGCCCAGCCTGGAAGAGAGTGTCAGCAACCTTTGGGGTAAACCTTTCCATCTCAAATGATCCAACCTAGCAAATCCTTCACAGGCCTGCCTTTGTGATTCTAGAGTCTGTCAAGTTGCTAAAGCAACATTAACAATCACAAGTACACAGCAAGAAAATGAGTTTTACATATTTCAAATATTCTCTTTATGAGCTTCATAGCAATAGTGCTAAAGGTCTCAAATTAAGAAACAGGTTAATTATAATTTTAAACAGCTTTTTTAATGAAACTTTACTTTCTCTAATTGCTTATAATATTTCATTTTGTTGCTGCTATTTTTGTCTGTGGCTTGTGAGACAGGGCCTGCTATGTAGCTCAAGCTGGGCTAAATATATATATATATCAACATATATAATCAATATAACTAACACACCATTATGGCCAGCCCACCTACATAGTTTTATAACCTAATGCAGAACAACAGGATGGTGTAGGAGGGTCTTCTGTCTATGTGCTACTTTCATTGGTTAAATAAAGAGATTGCCTTGACCTTTTAATGGGGCAGGAAATTAGGTGGATGGAGTAGAAAGAACAGAATTCTGGGAGGAAGAAGGCAGAGTCAGAGAGAACCGCCATGGAGCCAGCCGCCAGGTCAAACATGCTGAATCTTTCACGGTAAGCCACAACATCGTGGTAAAATACAGTTTATTAGAAATCAGTTGATCAAGATGTGAGATTTAGCCAATAAGAGGCAAGAGCTAATGGGCCAGGCAGTGATTTAATTAATACAGATTTCCGTGTGGTTATTTTGGGGGTTAAACTAAGCAGGTCAGAGAATGCAGCCCGCTCCTCTTACAACAACAGGATCCTAGAACTGGGACAGTATTAATTTATTTTGAGAAGAAAAGATATGATCATCAATGACCCATAAGTGCTGCTACATTATAAGCTCACTGAGAGCAGAGATTTGTCTGCCTCTTTCACCACTATATCCCCATCACCCAACATAGTAGCCAGTACTTAAAGGTACTCAATAATATGCAGGGTGTGTTCTGGAATAGTTCATCTGCATGCAGTGGCTTCGGATAGAGGATCTAGGGACTCCAGAACATTAACAGAAATCAAGAAGGTAACAGCTATAGCACTCTTTGGTATATACCCAAAGGACTCGACATCTTACTCCACAGAGAACTTGCACACATACCTAGGTGGTGTCCAGCTGATCTCTGAGTGTACCTAACACCTGCTCCACAAAGGGGGTACAATAACTAAACCAGCATAATCCCAAAGAGTAACATATAAGCATTCGTCCTTCTATCTACAGATAAGTGTAGGCATCCTCCCCATCAAGGAAGTTTCTTTGTAAGAGAAAGAGACTGTTACAGAAAATTACAACCAATCAAAATGCAGAGATGTGAAGCCCAACCCCAAGAGAATATTGTGAAAGAGGTGCAAAAAGATTATAATTTACAGATAATTAGGGACTTTACTGTGAGATTGTGTCTCCTTGTACTATCAGAAGTTACACCTGTAAAGTCTCATCAGCATGATTGCAGCCGGGAGGTGGCAGCACACACCTTTAGTCCCAGCACTCAGGAAGCAGAGGTAGGCGGGTCTCTATGAGTTCTAGGCCAGCCTGGTCTACAAGGACTAATTCCAGGAAAGCTAGAGCTGTTACACAGAGAAACCCTGTCCCGAAAAACAAAAACAAACATGATTGCTCAAACATGACCTTACAAAGGAGGACAACAATAAACATGCCAAACCAGGTGGGGGAAAGTCAATGAGCCCTCCAACCCTGCACTATGAACTTACAGGCAACCGAGCAAAGCTGGGAGGGGGAGAAGGGGTTCTCCCGAGGGAAGAACACACCAATTGGTTGTCCAGTGCCAAATGGTCAGCCCTGAAATCATACACACAAGTAACATTATGTGAACTTAGCACGTTGTATTTAGAAATATGTGTGTATATACAAATACATATGTGTATGCAATAACAATGGATGTAAAAAGCAGTCATGAATTTGAAAAAGAGTGAGGAGGGCCGACTAGGAGGATTTAAGGGAGGAAAAGGGAAAATGCTGGAATTAAATTACAGCCTCAAAAATAAAACAAATAAAAAAATAAACTGGGTTGAAGAAATACCTACAAATGAAGAAAATAGTGGATTATTTTTAGGTACTGAAGATGAATGAGTAATACTTTTGAATGAGTAATATTGGCAACTGCTAATACTCTTTTGTAACAAAGTTTTAGATTCCTCTATTCCCTGGTAATTCCAACATGTCTCAACTATGTCCAATGAGTGCTGCTTGACCCTTGCCTAATTTTGTCTTGCCCTCAAGAAGCATGTTTCTTTCCCTGGACTCTTTGTTCTGCACAAAGCACTGCCGCTATTCTAATTTCTAAGGTAAACAATTTCACAAATTTAAGTCCATAGACCAGAGGGGGAAAGCCGTGGAAGGAAGTCCAGTCCTCCAGGACAGACACCTGTGATGCAATGTCAATCCCAGACTGAGGTCATAGAGCAGCATCCCATACAGTGGAGTTCCAGTTGCCAAGAAACCAAATGTTATAGAATAATCAGCATGGATTTTTTTTCCAGACCTAAGTCAGTAGGCAGTAGGGGGCAAAATGGTCCCCGTTGTGCATTACAGAAAATTTTTAGCTCAACATTTCTTTTAAACATATGACTTGTAAATATATGTGTATACACTGTGCTAGAGCAAAGTGCATTGCAAGGCTCTGCCCAGCTCCACAGACATTTCCAGCTCTGTGGAGAATAAAGTAGGAGAATGACATTTCCATTTTTATGAAGCCACACATAGAGTTGGTGGGCTAATAAAAACGGGAATAATGGTTGCTGTGCATTCCAATAATTTCAGGCAGTTTAGCTGATTACATAAAGAAACTGATTTGAGGCTATAGCAGTTTTACGGCATTATACTGGAAAAAAATACATGGATAATGGTTATAATGAGAGCTCATGGGAATGAAGTCAGCAAATTAAGTGATAACGATTATAATGAGAGCTTATGGGAATGAAGTTAACAAATTAAGTGCAAAGGGCCTCCTAAAAACCTTATATGTAAATAGAGCTAAGAGTGAGTTGAAGACGTACTGCATCTCTTCTAGAGAGGAAACTTTATGCCTTGGCTTTTGCAGCTCTGCTTTTTTGGCTCCTTGTCTTCTGAAAGCATGGGGCTGAATATTCATGCGCTGTCTCTCAGGTACTCTCTTTCCTGAATTTCTCTCCCACGTTAAAGCCCCTGCGAATTACACGCAGTCTTCCAGGATAATCAGAGAAAATTCCGTGTCAAGAGCACCTGATTGACAATCTCAATTTTACCTGTCTCCTCCATTCCCCTTGGCCACATTTAAAGGAAATCTGAAGACTACGCACTTTATCCGAGCTTCAGCTTTCCACACAGCTCATTCTCTGACACTTCAGAGAATCGAAGCTTACCAGCCACCTCACCGTCACTCACGAAAGGAAGATGCACGGGGCTATAGTGAAGAAAAAAGGTGAGTTTCATTTGGGTCATGGAAAATATAGGTAGGCACCTGTGGACCAGCTACACGGAGAACGCTACTGCAGAGATTCTAGTATTGATTTCTTGAGCTTTCCAGTTTACTGCCTTGGTTATTACCAGCGTGCCATACAGACACAGTGCTGATAGTCTGCACACATCCTCACGTGACAGAACCAAGGTAAGACTGAGAATCACAGGGTTAATTGGCAGCAGATGTGTTCTAGAACTTAGGCGATGTCTGGATGGAAATGCTGAGATTTCAGCCCATAGGTGCTAGTACCAAACACATAGAGGGATTTTTACCCCCAGACACAGTAGGGAAACTGGCACAAGATTTGTTGTCTTGCCATAACCATTAGAAGACAGGACAAAGTAAATGAAGCTACTGCGTTTAGAATAGCAAGCACAGGGCTGTGAGTGAGAAAATGCACACAGAAGGAAAGCCCTACCATGGCCACAGCATGCCAATGGAAAAGACTTTCTGGATAACAAAGGGAGTTAGAGATCAAGCTAATGGCTTGCTCACCTGAAGAGTCCAGAAGAAAAAAAACTCCTGGGAAGCTTAGCTAGCTAGAATTTCCTCAGCATGGGCTGAGGATAGTCCTTAGTGGTAGAAGATTCTCCATGATGCATGAAGCCCCCAAATCCATCCCCAGCACTATAAGAAATAAGAAGAATGCATGCAGCAAAGTACAAAAGAAGAAGGCTCTATGTAGAGAGAGCAGTGGCCAAAGTCTCTTGAGTCAACTGCTAAATACAAGGCCTTGTATAAATAATAAACCCAGGGTGAAACTCCCCAGGCTAGGCACAAAATACCAGAGAACATTATGCTCAAAAATGCCAAGAAGTCACAAAGCTAGGAGACATTTGTGCTCTTTTTTAAAATGTGTGTGTGTGTGTGTAATATGTATGTATGTAGTTTGTACGTTTGTGTTTGTATGCGTGCTTGTGTGTGCCTGTGTGTAGGATTGTGCATGCCATGACTCACATGTGGAGGTCAGGGCACACTCATGGGTGCTGTTTCTCGCCATCCAATCTTTTTGAGACAGTCTCTTCTTCACTGAGTCATGGCCAGGCTAGCAGGCCCTGAGGCTTCCAAGAATTCTCCTGTCTCCACGTCTCATTGTGCTAGAGATGCACTGGGATTGTAAATGGTCCCTACCTTATTTGGCTTTTACATGAGTGCTGGGGGCCCAGACTCAGGTCCTTGGGCTCGTGTGGCAACTGCTTTACCCCTGAACCCTCTCTCTAGCCCCAAAATTGTGTTCAAGTCATTAAGAATGAAGACACAAGAAAAGTTAAGAATCACTAGCAGGTCTAAACAAGCCAGTAGAGAATACTTTATGTCTTGTCTAACAAACTTACAAAAAAACATGAGTTGATAATTATCCACAGAAAAACAAAACAACAAAAAAACCCAACACACACACAACCAAAAAACCCTACCTCAATGGTCTTTTGCTCAATGAAAATAAGACACTCACTAAGTCCTAACAGTCAATATTCAATAAAGATAGATACACACACACATGCACACACACACTATTAAAAGGAAAATGTAATCCATATCCAGGATAAATATCACTCAGTAGAGGAAAAGGTAAAGGCATGCCAAGTTAGAACTCTGGGAAATGCCTGTAAAATTTTAAATGGTCGCTTCTTCTTCCTCCCCTCTTCGGGTTCATAACATCTCCAGCTCAGCCTGATCGGGGCACTGGGACTGGGTAGGAAGTACAACCGGGCAGGCGGGAGTTTCCTTGTTTTAATAGCCTGCCTACAGCAAGGCAGGCCCTTTGTCTGAGAGCTCCTTGGCCAGCAAGGACACCTGATCTTAGCACCAGAAGATACAACCGGGAGAAGCTTCATCTGGAGATGGATGGAGATAGAGACAGAGCCACACATTGGAGCACCGGACTGAGCTCCCAAGGTCCAAATGAGGAGCAGAAGGAGGGAAAACATGAGCAAGGAAGTTAGGACCGCAAGGGGTGCACCCACCCACCGAGATGGTGGGGCTGATCTAATCAGAGCTCACCAAGGCCAGCTGGACTGGGACTGAAAAAACATGGGATAAAACCGGACTCCCTGAACATGGTGGACAATGAGGACTGCTGAGAAGCCAAGGACAATGGCACTGGATTTGGATCCTACTACACATACTGGCTTTGGGGGGGAGGGGGCTGGCCTGTTTGGATGCTCACCTTCCTAGACCTGGATGGAGGGGGGAGGAACTTGGACTTCCCACAGGGCAGGGAACCCTTACTGCTCTTCGGACAGGAGAGGGAGGGGGAGTAGAGGGGAGAGGGGGGTAAATGGGAGGCGGGGAGGAGGTGGAAATTTTTAATAAAAAAAAAATTTTAAATGGTAGGAGGAAGGGGAAATGGAATCCAGGAAGAGTCACTGACAAAAGAGTAACACAAAGTGTTCAAAGGATGAGTAGAGTATTGTATCATGGGAGTCAAGTAAGGAGACAGTTCCCAGAAAGAAGATAGTGTTCAAGCAGAGAGCAACTAAGACGGACTGGAGTGCTCCTTGGATTTGGCAAGCGCACACATGAGCATCCTGGCCGGAGAAGTTCCAGCAAAGAGGCGATGGTAGAACTGGATTTCCTAGAGCCTGAGGAGTGGATGGGATGAGAGGTGACAGATATTTATTCAATGCATGATGGTCTCTGACTCAAGGTGTGCAAAATATTTGTCTATTTCACCGCTGAAAACATTTTGTAATATTCTACAGGCCAGTTAGAATGGCACTACTTGAGAGGCTGAGGCAGGACAATTGCTTGAGTCTAGGAGTTCGGGATTAGCCTGAGCAACAAAACAAGACCACAACTCAAATTTAAAATGTTCTTCGATGTTCCTAAGAAATGTGTTCTTTCTCTTTCAGTCCCATTTGTTTCCATATAAACCATTCCCAATTAGAAGTATGTAAAATTGTTACCAAAAAAGGCATTGAGCAGCTTCTGAACCTGGATGTTGCTGCCCACTGTGCGGTACAACCCTTCTGTCTTGATCCCTAGGAAAAGAAAAGCAGGTCATCTTTGTTAGTAGAGCTCCAGCTTTGATGTTCCCCAAGGCAGAGAAAGGAAGCCCTCATACACTGGTGTGACTTCTCTCTTCGAGTTCTCCAGCCCTCCCATTACAGAGGAACAGCCCTACCATCCTAGTCATATCTAAAAATCATCCAGAAGTTCATTTGATTGGACCTATTCCCTATTTATCGGAAGGGAAGAGAGCACACTCCATAGTAGAAAAGGTATATGTTTCGGGGAGTCACAATAGGTGGATGAGAACAGTCTGCCATGTTGGAAGGGAGTTAGCGATTAAAAATAAGGAGGTGATATTAACCCCCCAGCTATTCCCAAGCTCTGATATCAAAGAGGAGAAGATTGGAGAATGGAAGACGTGAAGCAAAACTCCATTTTTACACCGAGAAAGGCTAAAGCAAGGTTCCAAAGAAAACATAATGATTCGTACATTCAGGCACCTGCATTCTAAATACCCTCAGAAGGAAACAAAGACAATGGTTCGGGAAGAAGCATGCTGACTCTACACATGCCTGAGTTTAGATTTGGCCCTATGAATTTTCAAATTGATAATAAAATGATATCGTGATGGAAGCTGAGCCCTGGATCGCTTGAGATGGAACTATCACTAAACTGCTTGAGGAACGCTAGGGCTAGGTACTATTTCAGCGTGCATCTAAATCGCCACTGGGTTCTGTTCTTCTAAAGTGGAAACCACAAATTACATATATGTGTTTGGGTGAGGAGCGCTATGATGGAAGCCGGTTTAGAACGGGCTTGAATTGAAACAGATGTGTCCAGTAGACAAGCGGGGGCCAAACAGTCCAAAAGTGGAGCTGTGCTGGGGGAATTCTGAGTGTTTGCGAGAAAACGCCAAGAAAACAGGAGTCTTGTGACCTCAGTTTCTTCAAAAACACAGAATTATCCTTGGAATACGCTTTTATGTTCCCTCCCTTCTCCCCCCAAGCATACTGGATAGCAGTGAGTTTACTTCAGACTATTCATTACAGCTCTGTGGAAAAACATGGTTTTGCCATGTGTCCTTGGGATTGTATACTTTACTAATATGACTTTTCTTAACACTTAGAGTATAAATTGTCTGATGCTCTGAATAAAGTTGGCTACTGCATGAGACTTTAGTCCACCTCATTTTTAGGTTCCATACTTCCAGGGCCTACCGGCCAATTAGATTGATAAACACAAGATCGATAAAAAGTTGCCTTCCTAAAGACGGGCCCTGACTAACAGATAATGTCATTCTCACTTTAGGGAAAGCTCCTCGGGATAAAAACAGAGTGTCCAAATCCAACCTCTTCAAGGTGATGGTCTTTATCTTACCTTTGGTCTCAATAAAATTGATGCACTTCCTAACGAACTTGAACCCCACTTCATTCAGCTCCACTGTTTTGAGGAAAGGAAAGGAGAGTTAGTTCACAGCACAGTAAGAAGTTCCTACCCCACATGCAAGAGTCACAGGAAGGCAACACGGTGCGAGTACTGGCGGGGCAGGTGTTCATGTCCATGCACCCTGAGACTGAAGGACACCATGCTCAGGGGAGGGTTAGACTTTTAAAACACAAACTATGTCTTGCCGGGCGGTGGTGGCGCACGCCTTTAATCCCAGCACTCGGGAGGCAGAGGCAAGCGGATCTCTGTGAGTTCGAGACCAGCCTGGTCTACAAGAGCTAGCTCCAGGACAGGCTCTAAAAGCTGCAGAGAAACCATGTCTTGAAAAACCAAGAAAATAAAAATAAAAAAAAATAAAACACAAACTGTTTCCATTTAGCCCTTTATATCACATCTACCCTAACATGAGCAATATCAAATACTGGGGAAATGCACACACTTTGGATCCTCTGTCTAGAACCAGGAGGCGATAACATAGTCTCCATATCCTCTGCGCCATTCACACGATAAATTTCAAGGCAGTGACTTCCCTAGTTCAGCCAATAAACAGTTTCACACCAGAGCTAGGCTTCATGTTACACAGATTTGCAGGAGTGGTACACATCACCAATACAAGCACTGCCTTGTCACAGGGCCAGTTTTGTGCTTATAATGTGAGGGGTATATAAAGTAGAATGACTTACTTTCTTCCTGTTTTGTTATAGGGCTGTGATAGATCTACGAAAGAAGAGAAACCAAAAAGGCTCAGTTACTGTGACTCACTACAGCAAAGTAGGGCAAACAGGATTAAATTCCATTCCCTAGAAACACTGTCAAAATCCTTAGAGACGCTAGAGCTGTAACAAGAAAGGAAAGGCTTTGCTTAAACGAGTTATCGTTGCCCAGATCCCAAGAAAACGCAGTCCCTCAAACTGTACTAGGTGCTCACACGGTTCGCAGAGCTGCAGCTGACTCACCAGACTGTGTTTCTGTGCTGGAGCAACACATTAAAAAAAAAGGAGTGGTCTTCTCAAGCACACCCGGAAAATGGGCATCACTAGGACAATAGCTAATGGATACTTCTCTTTGGAAAGGCAAGGGTTCTTCTGAAGGAGACGGCCGAATGTCTCTGAGTCATCTCAAAGTACGCACTCCAATAACTATGTACAAGACCAAAATGGAGACCTTGGCTTCTTTGAGACTTGTCCTGGTCTCCTGGTTGTGCCCATGTATCATTAGGAGACTGGACATGCCCTTTCCGTTCTCTAAACGTCATGTTTCCCATCAATATGATGATCAAGGCGGGAGCAGATGCTCCTTCAGTGCCGAGGACCAGCCTCGAATGGATTTACACATTGCTGGGTAGGAGCATGATGATTGGAATTATTAAGTAAAAAAAACAGAGATAAGAGAGAAATAAGAGGTGAAACACAGAACACCATGGAGAAGGACATTCAGCGAATAGCAAAGCAGCCTTTTACTTTCGACATGTCTTTTTATACCCCACTCTAAAAGGGGTGGGAGGAGGCAACAGACTTAAAAGGAATAAACAGCATCTCTGACCTATGGTCAAGATGGCGCTGATCCACCTCTACTCAAAACACTAATTAACCAGTCTAGGTCAGGGGCTCTTGTTTTGTGGCCACTTGTTGTCAACAACTTTGAAAGAGCAAAACAAGCTCAAACCCTCTGACCTCTAGTCAAGGTGGAATGGACTCAACGTCCGTGGACCCCCGACACTTCAAGCCCTGATCCTCTTGGACAGTTGAAGCAAAAACATATGCATGGTGCATATGATCCATGGCCTTGGTGTTTAAGGAAGCAGCAACACTGGTGGGGGCTGAGGGAATTCAACCCAGGCTCTCCTCTCGGAAAGGAAAAGAGCTGTATGTGTTGGTGTCCTCATGAATATTTCAGTAAGAGGCATTTCTGCACTGCGCAGCCTTTGCTGCGACTTTTTACAAACAAGAGCTTCGGGAAGTCAGCGGCAATCAAGCTGGTGAGGCAGGGACTTGGAGGAGCTAGGCTTTAGCATCATCCTCCACAATAAGCCAGTGATCTCTTCTGAGCTTCCAGAGCCTAAAGAAGCCCAAGTATGAGTGGACAGACAAATACCTTGCTCCTAGCATCCCCTAGAAAAACATCACAGGCGAGGAAGGGCCAAATGTCAGGTTTCCAGGAAGGGACCCTCATTCTGCTTCTGGCTACTACAGCAACAATCTCAGAGATGACTGCTACACTCTTAGTTTTTCCACTAATATTTTGTATTTGTGTTAGGGAAGGGGTGTGCATGTCATGGCACATGTGGTGGCTGGAGGACAACTTACGGGAGTCAGTTGTCTCCTTCCCCCATGCAGCAACTAGGTAATTGAACTCGAAAGGTCCCAGGCTTGACGGCAGGCGCCTTGAGCCACTAAGCCATCTCACCCCCTGATTGTGCCTCTTTCCTCCATAGGGAACAGAGGACACAAAGAAAGAATATGTTTCCCCCAGCAGACTAGCTTTTCAGCTTTTCACCTGACGAGAACATGGAGGTACAGCTGTACCCAAACACTGCAATAGTCCTACAGTTGTTCTTCCAACTGGGGAGGAAGACCCAAAACTAAGACAGCACTCCATTGCTGTTTGTAGGACGGTTTCCATTGGAGTGGTCACAGTAATCCCGGGAGATAAGTAGAAGTCATTAAAAATTTTTCATTAAGAAGAAGAAAACTGAGGGACAGAGAGTAAAATAACTTGCTAAAAGTCATCGCCAAGTAACAGGAAAAGCGGGACCAGGCATCTGTAGTTGTTCTAGATCTAGAACCACTTCTGACTCTTCTGAGGAATTGTTCTCTCTACCCGCCTTAACAGTGAATTCTGAAAGAGAGCAAGCTAAGTGTGTGGTGCAGGAGAGCTTAGAAAAGTCATTTCCAAGAATGCTAAATGGATGCTTACTCACATCCCTGACAATTCTTTCCCACCCTTCTAGATGGGCAACGCAATTCTACAAGGTGAACAGGGAGTGCCTTTCATTTTTAAGAACTTGTGGGCATAACTACAGAATCTATACTACATACAACAGACAAGTCCTAGGGAAGTCCCTCAACTCTAGAGTTCAAGTTGAATTAAACAAGAGTTCAGGAAGTGACAATTCCTTCTAGCTCTAAGATTTAGAATCTAAATAAGCTACGACCCATTTCCCTACTGCAACCACTAGAGGGCACTCATAAACTGACTTATGCTGCTGAGGTTACACTTTTCTACAAGGGGTGGGAGGATGGAGGGTCTGAAGTAACGTACAGGTTCTTTCCCATCCATGGCTTCCATCCATAGTCTTCTGTTGGCTTCTGAAGGTGCCTGCAGAGTAATGGTTCCTGGTCTAGAGTGAGAAAAAAAAAAGTTTAAATCAGAAATTTCACCTGAGAGAATGGTATCCTGTGCTTCTTTCATCATTTTTTATATAATTTGAATTGGTGGATATTCATCACACAAAGTGATGTATTTTATTAGAACATTTTAACATATGCATGCAATGTACTGCACAAACCAGATTCTTAACATTAATACTATAAGGCTTCTTGTCTATGGAAAACTGCTTCGAACTTTTTTTTAATTCTACTTACTTGTTGGCCATCTACTATGCTCTAGAAATATAAACACATACCCACACACAGCCTCCAAAAATTCCTGCATTAAATGAGACAACAATAATAAGTTGAGTCTTCCGGAAGTGACAAACCACCTTTATAGAAAGGTTTGAAGAACTGGGTCCATCCCCTTCTCACTCTTCTTCCATGTCAGAACAAGAAATGTGTTCCTTCTGAAGGATGAAGAAGCAAAGACTCCCAGACTCCAAACCTGATAGCCCCACGATCCTGACCTTCCAACCTTAGAACTCTAAGAAAGAAACTTCTGATGCTTAAATATAACCCATTCTCAGGTATTAAAGCAATGAACTGTTTTCATCCAGACACATTAAAGATTGATGTACCTATTATAATATATTTCGACCTTCAGAACCAAGCTGAACACATGGGTTAATCATATTCCTGCAGGTTTGAAGTCTCGGTCAATCTCTAGCTAGCCACAGCATTATGAAGTTGGCCTCTCAGCTTTCTGTATCATTCAGCCTCAGCCCGAGGTACTGAATGTAAGAGAAATAATGAGAATGCTCAGCGATGCTGGGTCAATCCCTAGGCCTCTCTGAGCTGCCATTTTTATGTCTCTAAGGGTGCTGGAAGGTACCCTCGCGGAAGTACTTCCCAGTGCCGACATCAGGAGATTCCTGTCATACTTGTCTGTTTCATTCAAAATACCCCTCACCCAGCAAGCCAAATAATTTTGTAGTTAAAAATAACCAAAAGCCAATACTTGGCTCTAGAAATGAGACTGTTTCAAATTTACCTGTCTCTAAGAACCTCATCCTTTGAGACATATATATTGTGAAACTGGGAAGCCTAGGGCTCTCTATGAAGATAGCTATCAGCCAAATGGCAAAGCCAAATGGAAGGGGAGCAAACACACGAACAACAGACATGAAAGTAACCAGTCGGAGAAGGAAATGCCCTGAAGCCACTCATCAAATCCAGCTGCCCTAGCCGCCGGCTTGCTTTGGACGGCACAGAAAGGCTGGAAGTATCAACGTATGTCACTAAGGGAAGCATCTGGAGATTCTTCAGCGTGACAAATGGCCAGATTCAAGGACTAGTATTAAAGACAAGATAAGAGACTGGAAAAAGGACTAAGTTCTAGCCCAGTCTCCTTCACGCAGGATCCATTATGACCTTTGATAAACCGTTTGCCCTCCTGGAAGGTCCACTTGCCCATTTGGAGCAAGTGGGCCATCATGGTACATATGCATATAGAGGGCAAGGGGCAGGAGGTGGCCTTCCTTAAAAACTCAAACAGCTGGACTTGGGCCCTGGTCCTACCAGTTAGTAGTTGCGGTACTCAAGTTGGTTAACTTTTCTTTGCTTCTTTCTCTTCCTTTGCGAACTTGAGGTAAAGGCAGCATCTACTCTATATGATAAAGACTAAAGAAAATTACACTTAAAAGGCCGAGAACAGGATTGGGCAGGCAGGAGACACTTGGCAAGCAACATCACTTGCTGAAACTATTTATTGTTAAGACCCTCCAAACTCTTGTGTGATATGAGCCCACCATTTCAAATACTGGAACAAACATTAATTTTTGTAATGAAATTAGATCTTTCTGAACTAGAAGAAAAGGGATTAAGAGACCTTTGCTTGGCACTCCAGAGAGCATGAGTCAATGTGTGTGATACCTGCTGGGAAGCCTGGCACTTTCTGAGATCAGGTGGGCAAGAAAGGAAGTAGCTGCAAGAGACCTGACAGTCCCTCGTGCAGAGAAGTGTGTGCGCATCTCTTCATTATGATATTGACTATTTTAATCAATAATAGCATAAGAAAACAAAGGAAATGGCTGTGGAGACCACAGACCAGGGTGCTGCCTTGCTACAGAGTCAGTTAATACATTTGAGTCTTGGTGTCCTGCCAGTGGCCATGTCAGAGGAACAACAGGTGGCAACTGACTTCAGGGCATCAGCCCGCCAGGAAACAAAACCCTGATGGGTTAATCTCAGTGACGCAAGGCCCCAAGACCACAAAGCCCAGAATGTCTTTGATTTCTGCTGTGCCTTCACATGTTTGCTGCTGCCAACTTTCTCTGATATTAGGCACGGTGTGAATGATTGTGTGGGGAGATCCCCACTGCCTATAATGTAGTGTTTATCTCACTGAAACCATCCCATTGGGCATTTTTAACTGTCTTGAAGATTATTTCTTCCTAAGCTGTACTGTCTAATTGATAATAATGTTAGTTTAAGTAGAGTTTTGACGATAAAAACTAAAATAAGGAGATGTGGTACAGCTAGAACACATGAGTTTATATTGAGGAGCCATGTGGCTTAGATTAATGATTAAGAAAAACAATTGAGTACCACTAGCCCAGCTAGCTTAAATTCTTTTAATCTTTTTTTTTTATTTTTTGTTTTTTCAAGACAGGGTTTCTCTGTAACTTTGGAGCCTGTCCTGGAACTAGCTCTTGTAGACCAGGATGGCCTCGAACTCACAGAGATCTGCCTGCCCCTGCTTCCCGAGTGCTGGGATTAAAGGCATGTGCCACCACTGCCCAGCAAATTCATTTAATCTTAATGTTGGGAGATGTGTTCACCAGTTTCGGAGTGCATCATAGCTGAAACAAAGCTTTGAAAATAACTTAAAGTTAGAATAATACATTTCTGTCAAAGAGCTTTGAGGTGAAAAACCCAAGAAGACAAGGCACATAGCTAAATAAGGAGATCTTTAAGGTCAGGGAGCCAGAACAAAGCAGCCCAAGAATTATTAGGTGATGTGCCTTTCTTGCTAGGATTGGCTGATGACCATGATTAATTCCTTGTACCTATTTTTGCCTTCAATCTCCAGATATAAAAAATAATTGATGAGTGGTTATAAACTCTAAAGATTTAAAGTAGAGCTGAATTTTCATGAATAAAAGTTTAGATTTGTGTTTCCTTTAAGATTCCTTGTAAGATTACCTCTCAAGATAAGTAATAAAGTAATTGTTCCTTTCTTTGTAAATACAAAACACAGCTTGCCAGTAAAAGAGTATCTTGCTTGCTTAGACACCATTAATGCAGAACAAGTTGCTTGGGTATGGATATATGTGGGTTCTTGGGATAATTTTTCACCTGTAATATGTAAAATGTTTAATCATCTAAGGGATATGGAAAAAACATGCTGTTTTTTACTTGTATTCATTGTAATCACTCACTTGAAAAATAGAATATAACCATATTGTGATTTTAATACTGCCTGAATGATTTTGCTGGGGTTTATAAGCTGTAAGGGAGAGAATAAAGGCAGAATTAGAAGGAAAACATCAAGAATAAGAGAAGGAAATCACCAGGAAAATAATAGAGACTAGAGAGGAAGAATAAAGAAGGAAGCCATCGAGAGAGTGTGAGTGTCGTTTTCCCTTGCCCCCTCAGATCAAACAGTCTAGTGTGATGACTGTGGATTCCCTTTGAGCCCTGCGCTACTGAAGGCTGGTCCCTCAGGCAGCAAAAGTGTCCTCATGTATAAAATGGTGTGAGGGGATTCAATAAGACAAGGTTTTAAAGGGAAAATAATATGGTAACTAAAGTCCCAGATGCATCATAACTTTAGATACTGGCCTCTTCTCTAAATAGTCCTCAGAATTCTGAGGAAGAATAAAAACAACATACCTAAGAATTAACAACAAATTTACAACCTACAATGAGGCAAGCTTAGCACATTGTGCAAGAAATATATAAACAAGTGTCACAGTCTCTCGCCCAGGGCCAAACCGTTTGTGATTGCTTTGAGTTAGGGAAATTAGCTACACGTAGCTGGCAAATTGAAGGCAAAAAGAAAATCAACATGGAATCAGACATGGAAAACTCAATCACTTAAAAGTGATTAAATCTTGAGGCTGAAAAACCAGAGATACTACAGGTTCACGCAGGGAAGTCAGAGCACACAGTTATTTTTTTTTATCCTATAGGGCCTGATGTTATCAGGAAAATGGGTGCCAATCATTTCATTACTGATAGCAATATTCACTATCACAGTCCTTTTGACTGAGATCATCTATTTATTAACAAAGACATCATAAAGACCCACAAACCAAAATCATGAGGGTCCTAAAATATCCCAATTTTGAAATAGGGCAACAGGCTAATAGTCACTTATTTCTGGATAGGAAAATGTCCTAATCTCTCAGTCTAACTGACCTTGTTGATATCAGTCCCTAGTGATTTTTCTACGATATTATAATTTATTAAGGTCCTTTCTAGCCATCTGATCATTTTACTAAATTCTTCTCCATTACTCAGTGCCTGGTATACAAAAAAAGTTGATGATGATGATGATGATGATGATGATAATTGCTTATTCGACGAATTTTGAACCAACTTCTTAACCAGAAAGCATGCCTATCATCACAATGTAAAATGCTTTCACTTTAAAGGATAAGTATCTTTTGCTTTCATATTACGGTTTCCAATTTTGTTTCTTTTTTAGAGGATTTCTGTGTTTGCCAGTCTGTGAGTCTCTGAGTCTTTTCCTTAAGCTCTTTGTTTTTCTGTTTGTTTGTTTTGTGCTATTCAACTTTGTTTGTTTTAATTTTATCTTATTTTTTATTCCTGATTGTTTTCTAATGCCTGAGCAAGGAAGGGTGTAGACTTGGATGGGCGGGGAGATGGGAAAGATCTGGGATGAGCTGGGAGAATGGGCATCATAACCATATGTATTGTATGAAAAAATCTATTTTGAATTTCAGAAAAATAAAAGTATGAGGTGCAATTATCCTTCACTAAACTGTTTGCTTTTAGGGAAGAGAAAAAGAAGGCATTGGAGAGAAACAATACAATCATGTCCCAAATTTGCTAGCAGTGGTTCTAATGTTTGGGGTCAATAAACTATTCTAGTTCACATACATGTCTTCAAAGTAGGAAAAACATGCACTGTTTTACAGTAAGTATGAAAAAAACTCCCCAATATCACCTCTACCCTTTGCCCTCTCGTCCTTCCAAAATTGTGTCAATCTATTCCCTAAATGATACAAGAGCATCTTAAAAAGAACAAGCATGATTATTCTGTCAGTTTTGCAGCATTGAGAAAATAGAACAAATTTTTATATATGTGACAGCAAATTAAATTCTAAAGGAGATGTTTTCTGCTCAGAGCCAGTGAGGTAAATATGACTGAGGGATATACAGAAAACAAAAACAAAAGCAAAACAAACAAAAAACAAACCAGCCCCAAACCTAGTCTAACAGAGACCCCTTGTGAAGGGTAGGCTGAGGGGCAGGACTAGCATTGGCCTATATATAAATTGTTCATGTTCAGCAATAAGAAATCAGAGAGAAAAACACAAGATCCAGCTAAACTCGTGGATGGTACACAGTGACCCCATAAATTCAGAGTATCCCAACTTACCTTTCATTAGTTTCTATATCAAAACAGAATCTCTTGTCAATGGACTCTGTCTTTCTTCTCACGCAGTATTTCAATGTTAAGTCCACAGGTCCCTGATATGAAAGAAACATTAACAGGCACTTATTCAAAATGCACGGAAGTGTCTTCTGTCTCTTGTCGTGTCTTCAGGGTCACTCGGATGGTGTCAAGCAAGACACCAGGAGCAATGTGTTGACTCACTAAGAACCTTTACCTTCAAATCGTACAATAACATGCTAGATGGTGTCTCACTATTCTAAGCAGAAGTGGCCACGACTGGGCGAAAATGCTCACGGAGGCCTTCCCAAGTGTGGCAGATCCAATAGGAAGCCCAGGACACAGCACCTAAGGGCACTGCAGGAGAAATGGACTGCCCGGACAGCATTAAGTGTACACAATAAAATTTTCATGAAGCTTCTGAGAAGGGACGCTGCAGCTGTGTAAGTAGCTATCTGAGATCATCTATAGAATGTGTGAGAAAAGTTGAGCATAGAAGCTTCCTACTGGATGTGGTAGTGAACGCCTTCAGGATAACAAAAACCATAACGATCTTTCTAGAGGTAGGAAAAGAGTGGGGAAATAAGCTAATTTGTTTATTCATCAAAGAAACATTTTTTATATCTGACACATATGTGATAGTGTTGCTCATAATAGACCTGTGGACAAACAAATCTGCCAAACCCATTGGCGGCCACAAACTACCTGATCCGCCATTGTTTATCTTCCCCTATTGTCCCCCAACAGGAACAATGTGACACCAGAAGGGAGGTAATGTTTAGCTAGCACTTACAAGGATCCACATACTATACAAGGTATTTTTAATTAATTGATTGCTTATTATTTTCTGCATCTGTTTTACACAAACTTCCCTCACAATAGCCCTGACATAGAGCTGAATCTGAGCAAAAAATGCCTGAATGTCATGCAAGTTAGTAAGGTCGAAGTAGCATTAAACTAGGAAGCTTAAGATCTGGGGTACTGCCTTAGTTATGCCATTTGTGGCTATGTGATCCTGGCAAATCAATTTCCCTCTTACGTCTTAACTTCACACTCTATTAATAACAATAACACCACAGGCCTACTGCCTCAAAATCGGAACGGCTTCTTAAGCTCCAGATCTGTACCTATGGCACTAAGCCATCCTGTTTGGATTGTTTATACGACTCCTAGGCAAATACCAACTTACTCAAATTCAAAAAGGAATTAGATCACAGAGCTGAGACAGTTTCAGACACTGTGGTATATGTACACACCTGTAATCTTGACAATCCAACCAGATGGGGAAGAACAAGCTCAGGGCTGGTCTGGATTACACAGTGAGATCCCGTCTCAAAATTTAAAATGTATAAATGAAACTCAGTGTATACACAATTTCAGATCTTGATGCTCTTTGGTTAACTACTGGGTATTTCTCTCGGTGTGTTTGGCCTTTTATTTATTTATTTATTTATTTATTTATTTATTTATTTATTTATTTATTTAGGAAACAAGGCTGCCTTTTTAATTGCAATCCAATATGCTGTCTGAAGTCAGCCAGGGCCCCTGAGCCCAACCAGGGAACCACTGTGCCACCTCAATGAGAGGGTGGGAACTGGGGTAAGGGTGGTTGGCTTCTTGCCCTCCTCACCACCTGTACCCGAGGAGCCCAGAGTACTGTTTCCACTGTGGTCAGCCCAGCCTCTGGCCTTGTACGGGCCAATCCTTTCTGTTCCCACTATAAGAACCCAACCCTCCATTAAGCCTTCAGTATGCCGGTCTTATCCTAATGCTTGGGATGTCCTGTGCAAGCTTCTGACAGTGGTGGCACGGTCACGGAGGCATCCTCTCTTTAGCCTTCACACCATTCAGCATCACATCAGTGTAGCAGCTTAGAAAGCCTAGACCCCAGCCACACTGCTCCAGCTGTGCATCTCAGCCACCACCACGCATTTCATCTCCCCCAGGTGTAGAACACTTCACGTACAAACCCTGCTCTTTAATGACTTGATGACAGTGCATGGTCTGTTCTCTCCACCCAAAGTGACTCTTGGTCTGAAGAGGCCGCTACTTGTCCTATAAACCACGCTCAGCTCTCCTCCAACTCTACACATGGCCTGCCCCATGCTTTGTAACTTATGGGAAAATGTCCTATTTCCAGGGCCTCACCTGACTGAGAAATCTTTAAGGACGTAGATAATGTCTTATTCACCTATGTATCTCTGGCCCCTAGTAAACAGGGCTCAAAAGAATTTATGAACACAACCATCACCCTTTTTACTTTCCTCATGAGGAAGAGGAACCTGAGTCACAAGAAATCATTACCTTGCAGTCAAAAGGCAAGTTTACCACGGAACAAGTATTGAACCCCAGTTCTTTAATGTATGGATGAACTGGGAGGGTGGGGCGGCACAAGTGTAGACTTGGTAGTAAGTGCCCTGACGTGGCACATCACCAGTCCCATAAAGCCAGTTAATTAATCTCAAAACCCATTACTCTTCCTCTTTTCCATTATGTCTAACATGGGAAGATAAAATTCTGATCAAATACTGCTTTAGAGGAGACTGGTAAACCGAGAATTATAAATAAGACCTCACAGTTACTAGGGAACACTGGTAAGTGTCACAGTAAGAAAGAGGGCCAATTCTTCCATCTGTAAATTGGGTTCATGGTATATGCTCTACAGTGCCGCTAAGAGAGGGAATAAGGTACACGGTAGCATATATCCTTGGAAGACAGCTAGCATTCAGGAAAAGGTGGTTCTACTACTGCTACTAACATCACTGAATCATTTATCTGTTATTTACCTTTCAGAAACACGAAGTACCACTAGAAATGGTGTCAGAAGATTGACAAGAAAAATATTATTTCCAAATACAAACGAAGTGAATTCAGTAACTACTTCTATTCAGTCACTACCTTCTAAATGGGAGCTTGGTTCCTCTTTCCATTCCTTACATTAAAAGTGCTCCTGCCCTGGGCCAGGCATGCATGCCTTTCGTCCCAGCACTCAGGAGGGAGGGGCAGGTGGATCTCTGAGTTCAATGCGGCCTGGTACTGTACACAGTGAGTTCCAGGACAGTCAGGGCTACAGAGACTCTGTCTCAGAAAAAAAAAAGAAACCTGCTTAGGCACACTGTTGGGCTCCCACAGCTGCAGGTTTGCAAGAGTCCACTCAATGAAACAAGGGGGAAAGAAAAACTCAATTGTTCTCATATGCTAGGAGGACGCAAAAGTGGTGTCTCCTGAGTTTCTCTTTGGTATTACTCTCTATGAAAAGAGAGCTAATGTCCAGACTCCAGACAATAATTTGTATAGAATAAAAAGTAAAAATAGGAAGTAGTTCAGTTACAAGCAGCACAAAGTCCAAATGCCACATAAACTGGTCATAGTGACACACTCGGGTAATTCCAGAATTCAGGAAATGAAACTGCAGGATAAGGAATTCAAGGTCAGGCTTTACAATAAAATGAGTTTGAAGCCATCCTAGGCTACTGCAAACCCCATCTCAACAACCCCCATGCCCTAACATGAAATGGGAAACCAAAAGACTGCGGCTAGTATTGCTCAAAGGCACCTGCCACTCAGATACAACAGACATGTTCAACCTGATTAGGGACAATTTCTGTGCTGCAGCCCAAGATGAATTTGCGGAAGCCTACTTACACATTTACCTAAGGGTGTACCCCAGCTTGAACCTACATTTAAGGTACAATAGAAGGTTCTGTACTTAAAGACCAAGGCAAAAAGTGTTTTTCAAGAGTCTGCAATCAAAATCAGTCCCCTCTAGTTTTCTACGTACAAGCTATATAGGACTGGTCATCTACAAAAACGGTTATTAATAGAAACAGGCAGGTTTCTCCAAATTCCTATCCACCTAAATCGAGTCTTCAAGTATATACCTAAAGCTTCCAACAATAGGAAAATAGTTAAAAGGTGCACACTGACAGCAGGTATGAGAGCAAATGAAAGGGGGTACATTCAGAAAATAAATTATGTGAAGATCACTTTTTACCTATAGAAACTGCCATGCATGGAAAGGATCAGATTCTTTCAGGGGAGTAAACGACCTTCTCCCTGGTAAACTTACCTCGGCACTTTGAAAAGTAGAAGGCTTGAAAAGGACAGAAGAAACATGAACTACTTACAGAGATTTTAATGTGGTGTGGGTGATTCTAACTTCAGGCAACAGACACATACACACATACACACACACACACACACACATACACACACAGAGAGAGAGAGAGAGAGACAGAGAGAGAGACAGAGACAGAGACAGAGATACACATATACACACACATATACACACACACACACACACACTTGTTTTGTTTTTTTTTGAGACAAGTTTTCTCTGTGTAACAGCCCTGGTTGCCCTGAAACTCATTCTGTGGACAAAGGTGGTCTCAAGCTCACAGAGATCCACCTGTTTCTGCCTCCTGAGTGCTAGGAACAAAGGCGTGTGCCACCACCGGCCAACACACACACACACACACACACACACACACTTTTAATAAAGGCATTATGGAAATTATATTTTTAAAACTCACCACTTCAAAGAGTCATCCACATTTTGGATAAGTTCTCTGTATAAGCAATGAGCAATTGTAATACTAAATAGGCTGAAAACGTAAAGATACAATCATAAACCCTGCTGGTAGGACCTGTGTATGATGTAACACACCTGTTAATCCCAGCACTCAGGAGTCTGAGGCAAGAGACTTGCTGCAAGTTCAAGCCATGCGTGTGCTACACAATGTGTTCAAGGCCAGCCTGGGTCACAGAAGAGCTTTTCCCCAAACACAAACCAATTAATAATAACAAAGTCCTGATCTTAATCATGGCCCACGTAAACTTGGGCCAAAGCGAACATGTAAAATCCTAGCTTTATGTGACAGTGACAGAATTCATTTTTGACACTTTGTCATTATATGTTCTTTTCTGAGATGCAGTCACACAAATGGGCCCACAAAGCAGCAGTAACAAGAACTGACCTGCTTAGCACCTGGCTTCTGTTCCATCGGTGTCATGGTGAGTGTCCTGGTCTCTTTCTCATACCGACAGTAGTATTTCACCCAAGATATCCCCAGAGCCCCTACAAAGACAGGAAAAAGAGAGCTAGTAAAATGTTTCAGCTCCCCAAAGCAGAAGATGTTTACTGTTTTTGGTTTTTTTTTTTCTCCAGTGCTTGAAATTGAACCCAAGGCACCGAGTCCCAGCCTATTGCTTGCTCTTCACAGACAAAGCCCAGGTCCATCACTGCCCCGCACCTGTGCTCTATCTTTACCTAGCCCGCCTACCCACTGTACCCACAGAGATCCTCACCGACTGTTTCCCATCTCCATTCTTGGCTCATTTCAAACCTACTCTCCCTGCAACCGTACCTAGGAATAGAGACACCTATGCATCCAAAAGCTGGAAAGCCCTGCCAGTGTTCCTCTTTCGTGGAACCTCTCGTTTGACTACCACTGGGTTGTAGCCACTCCAGTCCTTACGTGTCTCGCCTCCAGCTATCTCAACTTCTCCTAGGCCTTTAGCAATGAATTAAAGGAGGTTATCATTGTCTTGTTTTCCTAATACTTACTACACTTACCAATAAAAAACAGATGTACTTTTTCTCCCATTAATCATTTCAAACAGACTTTTCTCATTGCTCCATTTCTGATTCACTCCTAGCAAACCTGTCCTCACCATTTTGCTAGAGCATTACTTTAAAGTAAATCACACAGGCTTTCCTACTCTCTCCAACCAACTTAGCCTGCCCTCAAAGCCCTGCATAATTTGATCAAACTGACAATTCTGGACTTGTCACTGGGCACCCTCACCTCTATGTCCCTGTGTCACTGAATTACATTCAGTTCCCAAATACTTAAATAGGCATATAATTTGTACTGTAAACCCAACGACGTGTATTTAAAATGGATTGCACACAACATATA
Organism: Arvicola amphibius; assembly: GCF_903992535.2. Classification (NCBI taxonomy): domain Eukaryota; kingdom Metazoa; phylum Chordata; class Mammalia; order Rodentia; family Cricetidae; genus Arvicola; species Arvicola amphibius. The sequence goes on from NC_052065.1 coordinate 56,923,208, forward strand.
TCTTAGAATGAATAATTCCATCAGGACAACACGGGCTATCCTTGAGAAACCAAGACCCAAGCATTAAGCCTGTTCTCCAACACTCTTGCACCTCTACGCATACTGCAGCACACACCTGGAGTTCTCTAGCAACCACTACCCATTCTCTTTTCACCTGCCCCACCCTCAGTGCACGTTCAAGCTCTAGCCCAAACATCACTTCCTCAGAGAAGCTCTTAGATATATGCCCCAAAGAGGGTGCTCAAAATGTCTCATGAATATACTTTCTTATCTCTCCTATCAGTCGGAGAAATGCTTTGAGATTAAAAAAAAGAAAGAAAACATGTTCCCCCCCCCCCCTCTCTCTCTCTCTGTGTGTGTGTGTGTGTGTGTGTGTGTGTGTGTGTGTGTTTCTCTCAATGTGTTACATGGCATTTGGCAGAAAGGATGCTCCGTGAGTGTTCCTTCAACTGAGCAGCTGCCATCTGACAAGCTAGAAAATTGAGGCGAGAAGCACCATACAGTACATAGCAGAGGTTCTCGACTATGGGCAATTTTACTGTACTGTAGACAGCTTAGGTGGTCGTGTATGGAGTCCATCCACGAACACAAAGTGATGAGCAAACTAGGGTGCTGCTCACTACTTTACACTGGACAGTCCCTCAGGCTGATAGGTGGGATAGGATACGCTGGAAGGAGTATCAGTCTTGGCATAGGATACACCTGAACTCAATCTTAGATCAAGTGCCTGTTCTAAGCCTCAGTGGTCTCTGGTATAAAATGAACAGAATATGGAATCAAAGACTAAGTGGTGTGAGGTTTGTAGAGCACTGCACATAGCATATGCAAGAAATATGATCTTTCTGTTTTCTTGGCCCTACCTCTTTGACCCAAAGTTCACCATACACAATTAACATTACTCATCTTGAATCTCAGAGAAAAAAGTCTAGATCTTACTACTCTAGAGACACAGTAACCCTAACTCCCCCTCAAGTTTCTCCCTTTTGTATTTTTTCTGTTTCTGCACTGCCCTCCAAGGCATTGTATCTGGCATGAATCTACGAACATAAAGGTTCCCAGCCTTCAGAAAGGCAAAGAGGCAAGCCAACTGAAGCCCAGGGGATGGCCCTGCATGCCCACACACATTTCTCCTGGGTATAGAGATAGCCTTCGATGGTTGGCTGTCCCGGAAGTTTGCATGTCTGAGGAGCTTCTTTCATCCTTTTCTTAAGTTCCTCCATCTCTTCTCGGGTGCTGGAGAAATGATTTCTTGTCTGTCAAGACATCATTACAATCATTATCAGCACTATCACCAACAAGACTGCCTATTTATAGGTCACAGATACACTACAGAGATTCCTCTGCTCACAGCATGTGCTAAAACATACAGAAGATTGCTGAATGGTAGTGACTAGAGAAGAATTCTAGAGTTTAATGGTATTACAATCTAGAAAGGGAACAAAAACACAAATACCACAAGGAGCAAGAGGTTTGACCCAATGGGTTAATTCAAGCTTCAAGTAAATAAGGAACTTTAAAATTTGAGATTAGACTGCTCTTACTTTACAATAAGGGCAACTACGGAGAAAGTTCCCAAAGACGTTACCATGGCAACTTCTTTATGTTAGTGAAGAAGACAGGGACAGCAGCAGTTGGTCCCAGCTGTCAATGGTACTAACAATGAGTCAGCCATGAGTACACATGCACACGCTTGGTATTAGCTCACATTTGTCAAGTGACACATGGCAGAGGAGTCAACTTGATTGTAGAAAGATTTGGTAAGTCAGCAGAAAATAGGTGCTCTCACGTTCAGGTAAAGGAGAGGACCCAGAAGGAAGGAATAGATGCAGAAAGAAAAAAGTAGGTAAAACTGTACGTCCCAGTCCCCCTAAGCAAGCATCTTATCAGCAGTTTTGAGCTGGAAAACACATCTATGAATGTCATGCATTGTAGCACTCTGTCCAATGTCACCTGATTTTGGTGATACCTTCCCGGACTACCAATTGCTGCATTCTCTATGTCTCTTTTAAAATGTTGGTTTGATTCCATGTAGCAACAAATACTGAGGGATTGTGATTTATCTGTGACTATATCTCTACTCGAAGAACATATACGATCCTCCAAGACAGGCAAACCTTAACGCCTCTTTCAGGGATGCGAGAGACTGCTACATTGTGTTACACAGGGTACTTTTTATTATGGTATCCATATATACTCATCAGTGTGGGCTAAGCTCATTTATAGAACTAGCATGCCCAAGAAGATGGAGAAGTCCTTGAAAATTCATGTGTATACTAAGTGATGGGAGAAGGAAGAAGATAATCACGGGCAGTCATAATGATAAAGCCCACAACAAGTGTTTCAACTGACTCGGGAATTAGCTTAAGGACCAAGCCTTATATTAAATGCACCTATAGCGGGATTCTGATCCTGTGAGAGATACAGAAAAGTACCAACACTTAGTATAGCCTGGCAAACAGAGGCATTCCTGCTTAGAGGCAGGAAATCTCAAGGAGAGGAAGAGTCAAACCTGAAAAAGCAAGAAGCCGCCACTATGCTAACATGTTCGTGTTCTACACCACTTTGTCCTGGTACATTGCTGTAGTGCAACAACTGTAATTGCAAAGTGAAGACGCCTGGGGCCCCCTTGGGAAGCCAGGTGAAGACACCCACAGGCAACTCACATTCTGTAAACTGAGCTGCAGCTGCTGTTTGTACGGGAGGAAATCCTGGGTGAGCTCCACAGTCAAGCTGTTGGAAATGAAGAGGCTGTGAAGAAAGGCCAAGACCTGAGGGAAACAGACGAAAACCACTTTTAGAAACTCACTGTTAACCTTCACCAGCACTCCCTACCTGGTCAAGGTAGGAACCATGAAGTCAGGGAAGACACCCCAGAGTGGTTACCAAGTACACTGTTAGGAGCAGTGAGGGTGGCACCAGCAGGGACACACATATAAGAACTCTCGTCTTAGGTTGAATACTTCAGCTGTCTTCGGTCTCAGAATGGAACTAGCAAATCCAGGTCTTTTTAGATTACATACAAAGCCACCCTGGAATTCGATACTGCAGGGACGAACTACATCTCTTCTCTAAACTGCTACAGCATCTCTCACCAAAAAATATCACATCTAAAACTGAAAATGTTCAAGGAGAGATGCAATGCCAAAAATGGAAACTTTATACCTGACCTCATGTGATAAATCTCAGGCATACTGTAGAAAATGTAAACACACTAAAAATACTGCATTAAATCTTTGGGTTATGAGTATAAGGGGCTTAAGAAACATAAACAGACTTTGTGTTTAACCTAGGAATTCATTTACAATATTTCATTATTTGAATACAAATAGTTCAAAAATTTTTTTTGAAAATCTCAACCACTTCTGGTCCCAAGCATCCAAGCATTTTGGGTAACAGATATTACACACACATACACATATATATACATATATATATATATATATCCACAGGACTAGCCCATAGTAGGTGCTTCTTATAGAAGATGACATATAAATGATGAGTAGTCCACTTTTTAATTTTCAGAACATTCAAGCCATCCGTGGTCAGTGAGATGGCTCAGTAGGTAAAGGCATCACAGCACAAGCCTGACTACCTGAGTTCAATCCTCATAACCCACATAAACCTGAAAGGACGGAACTGACTCCACACAGCTATCATTTGATCTCTACATATACACAATAGCACATATATCCCTCACAATAACAATAAAACTATTTTTTCATTCAACCCCATTTAAAACCAAGTTATATAGACAAAAGTCAAAGAAAATATAACTTTCCTGTATCAAATTATAAATACATATATATTCGATGTTTTAGAAAGCAAATATATGAAATATATAAACATGTGTGTACATACCCAACATAAACAAGCTATAAACATTAAAAACAATATAACGGACACATACATACACATACATTTATGACAAGTATGTGCTAGAGAGATCTGTCCATCACATTCACAATTATATTCATAATGCTTCCTGTTTCTCTCCCAAACTTCATCTCAAGAAATGAAAGTCAGCCCTGATCTCTCTTTAACTCACATTTAAGTCCAATTCAACAGAAGATTTTGCTAGTGTTTCCTCAAAAATGCCATTTCAAATCCTAGAGATAGAACCTAGGCCCTTGTACAGGCTAGGCAAGCATTCTGCCTCTGAGTTATATCCCTAACCCTCCAAACTATTTTTCTAATCCAGCTAGCCTTTACTGTTTCTACTTCCACCACACCAATTCAAGTGAATGTGTCTTCTTGCCTAGATCACTATAGTATTTTCTTGTTTAATTTGAGTGTGTCTAGCTTTGAATCCCAGGCAGACCTCAAACTCATGATTCTTCTGCCTTTCCTCCCTCCTGGTATGGATATGACAAGTGTGTGTCACCTCACCCAGTCTATAAGCGCTTCTTAACTGCTTTCCTCAACCCCTGTCATGTCATTCTCCACACAACAAAATTGTTCCCTGTCAGGTCACTTAATAGTCTTTAGTGGCTTTCCATGGTGCTTAGGCTGACATCCACATCAAATCCTATGACAATGGGCCCTATGCCTTTAAGTCAGACCACATTTTCTGCTTTTCATCTTTTGAGAATGTCTAAACATTCTTTTCTCACTATCAGGAAGGTACGCTAGATTTTGTCAAAGGCCTTTTCTGCATCTATTGAGAAGATAATGTGCTTTTTATCTTTAAGTCCATTTACATGATTTACTACATTATTAGCATCATATATTGAACAAACCCTGCATCTGTGGGATAAAGCCAATGTGGTCATGTGGATGATCTTTGTGATGATATATGCCTATATTTGGCCTGTGAGTAGTTTATTGAGGTATTTGTATTTATGATCACCAGGGAGATTGGTGTAGAGACCCTGCTGTTGTTTATCTACCTGGCTTTGTCTACATGTCTTTCCCCTTTAGGTCTCTGCCTCAGTGGTACTTACTGGGATCTTTCTTGCCCCACTGATGTAAATTTTTACACTGTTGGATATAATTTGTTTCTTTCAAAGATCTTACCACAACTTACAACAGTTTGGATTACGTGCTTAATTCCCTCCCTTCTTTCTGCCCCATAAGAGTTTCATATTCTTAAAGGAAGAAACTGTCCATCTGGTTTACCACATTATGCCCAATGTCTAACACAGTGCCTGGACTACAAAATGAAGACAGAATTACAAAAATGTGGGCAACAACACAAGTATGATCTCAAGTGACATATATGTAGGCACATTCACACTCAAAAGTACACATCATAGCCAGGCAGTGGTGGTGCATGCCTTTAATCCCAGTTCAGGAGGCAGAGGTAGTGAGTTCAAGGCCAGCCTGGTTTACAGAGTGAGTTCCAGGACAGGTTCCAAAGCTACAGAGAAACCCTGTCTTGAGAAACAAAAATGAGTTACATCATAAACATAGAAAGAGATATATTACATATACAAACAATTTGGAGGGGGCAATACTATATAACCAATGCAGATTATTTTTATTTTAGGGGATTTTTAATCATCCTATGCACTATTTTACACTTTTCTGTGATGAATGCACCTAGAAATAAAAACATTTATCAAAAGTCAGCATATTTTCAAGTCAAAATACACTAAATGCTGTAATCAATTAAAAGGGCATTTAGTAGCAACAATTATACAAGGCAGATATAAAAACAGTAGAACAGGAAGTGCTTAAATGTAAGTGTCATGGGTTCGCAGTACAGGCTGAAGTATATGATAGTTTAAAAAAAAAACTTTCTGAAAGCATGAGGGGAAGAAAGCCAGAAAGTCCAAGCCCACATGTATTCACAGCAGGAAAGCATAAGACTTTCAAAGAAGATCTAGAAAGAATACTTCTTACATTGCTTTTTAAAATTGAAACAGGAATACTTCCAAATTCCTTTTAAAAAGCCAGTATTATTTAATAGCAAACACACAAACACACACACACACACACACACATCACACCACACCACAACATTTGCAAACTGTATTTAGGCACATATCAAAAAAATTACCCATCATGACCAAGTAGCTTTAGCCCAGAGATGCAGGGTTAGTTCAACACAAGTAAGCCAATAAATTTAATAAATCATATAAATGAACCTAAAGACAAAATTCACATGATCATCTCAACAGACAAAGAAAAAGTCTTTGACAAAATCCAACATGTCTTCATAAAAAAAGCCCTAGAGAGAGTATAACTGAAAGCAACAATTCTCAACATAATAAAGGTTTATATGACAGACCCACAGACAACACCATCTAAGATGGAGAGAAATTCAAAGAAAACTTCATAAAAATCAGAATGAAAGCGGCACAGTGGTGGCGCACACCTTTAATCCTAGCACTCAGGAGGCAGAGGTAGGCAGATCTCTGTAAGTTCCAGGACAGTCAGGGCTACATATAGAAACCCTGTCTCAAAAGAAACAAATAATAATAATAATCAGAAATAAGAGAGGGCTGTCCACTGTCTCCATGACTCTCCAATATACTGTTCAAAACACTAGCTGGAACAATAAGAGAGGGAAATTAAAGGAATAAAACAGTAAAAGAAGTTGAATTTGCCCCATTTGTAGATGAGAGATCATAAAAATTCCTCTAGAAAACTGGAAATAAGCAACAATTTCAGCTAAGTGGCAGGATAACTTAGAAAACTCAGTTAACAGTGAACACATTGAAAGAGAGACCACGAACACATTTCTACTCAAGACAGCTTCAAGAAATGCCTAGGACTAACCAGCTGAAAAAAAAATACCTCTACAATGAAAAACTTTCTAATTGAAAGAAAGAGATTGAGAAAAACACTAGAAAATTGAAACACTTTCCGTTTTCATGGGTTGGTAGAATATAGTTGTGAAAATGACCATTCTACCAAAATAATTTATGGATTCAATGCATTTCCAATCAAAGTGCCATGTTCATCAAAGAAATGGAAAAAATCCTAAAATTCATATGGAACTCGCATAAGAAATCCTGCATACAAAGAAAAGCGAGTAATGGGAACAGCACTCCCAGGCTCACAACTTCCAGACTGGCTCACCCACACCTCTGCCAATGGAGTTGGCCCTCTTGTGTTGCCCACAGGAGGTGCAGGGTCTGCTGTCCCGAGCTGTTACAGTTGATGGCGGGCAGGGGTGGGTAAGCCAGTTCCAGTGTTGTGAGCATGGGAGAGCTGTCTCCACTGCTCATCTGTCATGTAGCAGTGTGGGCAGGGTAGAGAGGCATCCCACCCCCAGTCCACTTCTGTATGCCCATCAATGCCTGAGGCGGATGGAAGAGCTAGCCCTGCCTTCATAAGAGTAGAGAGCTGTCCCTGCCCACTCCTCAGCTACCGTACTAGAAAAGAGTGGGCCCTATGAGTCCCCTGGGCAACACAGTAAGCAGAGCTGGCCCAGAAGGTGTAGATGCAGAAGAACTGACTCTGAGGATGTGAAAGCAGGGGAACTGGCCCCGCCCCTTGCTCATTGCTGCAAGGGGTGAAACTAGCCAAGGCAATGCGGGAGAGCCCACCCTGGTGGAAGCACAAGAGAGCTGACAGGCTGACCAACCCTGCAACTACTGAGGCCCAGAACCAGGGTTATGTGTTGTCCCACCCCAACATCCACCCCATCTGTCATCTGCTGGAGCGTGTAAAGGGATTGGTCCTGCAGATCCAAAGCTGCAGGACCTCCCCAACACAGGGCAACAGCAGGATAACCAAGAGGTGTTCCAGTGAGGGCCCAAAATGGATAGTGTAGCAAAAACCAGAAGCCTCCCTGACTCTGTGTAATGAATACTTGCAAGTAAAGTACATGGATAAAGGGGTTAGTGCATGAGTCAGTGTGTTACACTACATTTTCCATAATGAGACTGGTTATTTTTTTCCTTCTTTTCTTTTTTCTTCTTTTTTTTCCTCTTAAATTTTATTTTATTTTATTTTATTTTATTTGAAGGGAGAGGTTACAAGGGCACAGGGTGGATACAAAAGGATGGGAAAATGAATGGGATGGAGATGCATGACAGGAAAGACACAAAAAATAAAAAGAAAGAAAAGAAAAATGTCCATGGGATTCACAGTCTAGATCTCAAAATTTATTACAGAGCTACAGCAATAAAAACAGCATGGTAGCTGCACAAAGCCAGACTTAAGGAACAATGAATCAAAACAGAAAACTCCAACATTAGTAAATGTAGCTACAGTCATCTAATATTTGACAAAGATGCTTAAAAAATCTTTGCAGAAAAGATGGTGTCTTTAGCATCTAGGGTCGGGAAAACTGGATGTCTGCATGTAGGAAAATCAAACGAGGCCTATGTCTATCAACCAGCACAAAATCGACTCCAAATGAATTGAATAGCTTAGTGTAAAGCCTGAAACTGCTAGAAGAAAACAGACAGGATCCAAAAGACTGGGGTATAGGAAAGGACTTTCTGAACAGGACTCCCTTGGCCCAGGAATTAGGCCACCAATTGACAAGTGGAACTTCAGAAAACTAAAACCTTTGTGCACAGCTTAGGAATAAATCTACTGAGTAGAAAAGAAGTCCAAAGAGAAGCAATACCTATAATATATATTTTAAAAATTAAAAAAGGTCAAGGAAAGAAGCAACCAAAATTGTTTTTGTTAAATAGTCTATAGAACTGAACAAAGAGCCAGGCATTGGTGGAGCATGCCTTTAATCCCAGCCCTCAGGAGGCAGAGGCAGGCGGATCGCTGTGAGTTGGAAGCCAGCCTGGGCTACAAGAGCTAGTTCCAGGACAGGCTGCAAACATGCTCGTTATCTTTAGCAACTAAGGAAATACAAATTAAAATGACATTGACATTTCATCTCATCCCACCCAGAATGGCCAAGATGCACAAAACAGCCACAACGAATGCTGGTGAGGATATGGGGGAAGAGGACCCCTCATTCACTGTTGGCATTGCAAACTGGTGCTGTCGCTCGGGAAACCTGTGTGGAGAATTCTCAAAAAGCTACCCGAAGGCTTCCTCATCCTACTCCACAATAAGCATTACTGCTCTATGCACGATAGCCAAGAAATGAAAACAATCTAAATGTCCTTTAACTTAGGAATAGATAACGAAAATATGGTACTTATACATGATGAAATACTATTCAGATGTAAAGAAAACTAAAATCATGAAAGTTGCTGATAAATGGATGAAAACAGGAAATATTCTATTGAGTGGGGTAACTCAGACCCTAACCCCAAGTCTTCAGAGGTGAGTCTATAAACTACAGTAACTACAAATACCAGAAAAGTAAAAGGAGACCATGGCAGGGGATGGGTTGGGCAGGAGTTCTAGACAAGAAAATTGTAGGGCACAGTGGCTCTAAGAGGGAAAATGAGTAGGTGAGACTTACTTAAGGAGGAAAGAAGACTGGCAACACGAAGGGAGGGGGAAGGAAGAGGGACAAATAACACTAAAGAGATTTAGAAAATCAGTAGGGGAAATCATATTTTAATAGCTCCTTAAAATTAGATTTTGTGTGCCTGTGTGTGTGCACATGTCTGTGTGTGTACACAAAGAGAAATACATCATTTGAGTGAAGTTACATCAATTGGGGTGATAATATTCCCCCTAAAAGAATATACACTACCTAATAAAAACCCAGTGCTAGCTAGGCACATGAAACGTACTTTTAAGTTGCTGGTTAGGGGAATCTAAGAGACCCTCCAAAAACAACATAGGTTATTGCCATTGTCTTTGGTAACTTTCAGACTGGAAGATAAGACCTGATTGCTGAAGACCACACATTTCAGATGAAGGATTTGGAGGAACTGATTTGGATCTGACCTAAAGATTCTTCACTGAGGATCAGTCCTCAGGGTTTCAGAAGGAGCCGTGCAAGCTGCCAAGGGAGGAAAGTAATCAAGTCCCATCCAGCTATAATGGCAATTAATAACAACACTGACCACTGTGGCAAGATAGCCTGGAAGGTACAGTAGTGGCCCTTACATCCGCAGGCAACAGTCACCTAAATGGATTTAAGGTCCACCTAACAGGAGAGAATCCATATCTGGCACTTATCAGTTTAGTCAGCTACTTGTGGCTGGTCAGACCATGGTACATAGAGAACTTGCTCCTGCCACTAAACCAACATAATCTGTAACTCTTTCTAAATACTCATCCTTATAGCCAGAGATAAGTGGAGTTCTCACCCATCATTGAATAAGCTTATTTTTGAAGCAGATGAAGAACACTACAGAAAGCCATAATTGGTCAAAATGCAGAAATAAACTGATAGAGTTTCTGCCTCCAATCAATACATTTAGAACACAACCCCCACCCTTAAGTCTCTGAGGACATCACAGAAAATGGAACACAAACATTGTTAAGAGCCAGGACAGTTGATGCAAGATGGCACAAAGTCTTTTCAAAAAAAAAGCAGGGAGATGGGAGTGAGTTGGGGAGGAGTTAAGGGAAGGAATCAGGTGAATAAGATCAAGACACATTGTACGAAATTCTCTACGAATTAATAAAATATTACTTTTAAAGGAGAAAAATAAAGTGTGACATAGAAATTGAGGAAGGGACTGAATCAGGGAAAAATGAAATATCATAAATGGAGAGCAAAATAGTGTGAACATGGTAAGGAAAAGCGTGAACACTTCTGAAAGAGCAAGAGAAATCTGTCTATGTACTGACGTTCTTGACATGTATCTGAGCATGGACTGGCATTTTCATTCCTTAAGCTTCCACTTTTATGACCAAAGTTCTGCACATACACTTGAGGATTTGGGAAACACATTTTTTATAATATGGACCAACAGAGAGAACTTACTGGCTCCACAATATTGAACTTCTTGGACTCTTGAACTTCCTGGATTTGATAGACATAGTCAAGGGAGGACTCGAAGAAACTGTGCCTTTCCTTATCCACTTGGAGGTCTGCCTGCAGGAAGAGAGCAACAAATGTCACGACTGGGCATGGCCAAATTTTCAAAAGTCAGGAATGTTAAAGAGGCATTGAGCTACCTGTAAATATCCTATTGGGATTGTTTTCTTTATTTCTACTGTATTTTACAGAAATGGAATATGATGCCAAGAGATTAAAGACTGAAGGCTTTCTATTTCTAGTCTAGCATGGAGGAAGCTTGGGAGTCATCAAACTGATTTTCAGATCAAGGAAAAAGCTGACCAAGTTGGAGGACCTTTCTTCTTAAATCCAACAATAAAGTCATGGTGATAAGGGCTACTGCCAAAACTAGACTATAGGTGTATGGCGGAACTATAGGTGTATAGGAATCGGAACTCAGGAGAACAGACACTGGGAGTAAAAGGTGCTCAAGGCTGGGGCATCGCTGCTCTCACTAAAGAACTACTACCCAGTGTAAGAATAAGTTGCTAAGAAAACACAAAGACAAAGCAAGGGCTTCAAAGGAACTACAGCAACAGCAAACTAAGCTCAACTTAAGTCCTAGCCAAACAAGCACGAAAGCTCACACTGAGCGCTTACATCTGCTTCTTTATCCAAACATCCTCTCTGCCTTTTAAAAGCAGGAAAGGTTAAAAAAAAAAACCCACAATCCGAAGCAAGCAAACAAGCATCAGAAACTAAGGAAGAGAAGGCAGAGGCTGCAGAAGGATGAGACCATGGATTGTAAGCATCTAAGGTGAAATGAAAGGGTGCTAATGGAAAAAGAGCAACACACAGCAACACATGTGTGCTATTAGAAGATGAAACTGCAGCATGGAGTCAAAGGAAATGCCAGAAATCGAAAAGCCTAGAACAGAAATGAAGCATGTTTTATTGGGATCACCGCCAGTCTGAACAAGGTCGAGGGAAGAATAAGTCTGGGCCTGGAGAGATTACTCAAAAGCATACCACCCACCTAGCAGGTATGGGGCTCTGAGTAAGAGTCCTGACAACACCGGGGAAAGAATCACTGAGATCAAATGTACATCTACACAAAGGTCGAAACAAGAGAGTAAACAACATAAAATAAAACATCTGAGAACTGCTAGATAGATGTGTAGCGTTTGTGTACTCAGAATACAAGTGACGGAAGAAAGAGAATGGAACAGAGAAACATTTTCAATGATAGTAACTGGGGATTTTGCAAAATGAAGGAAGTACCATATTAGCCAGCTACATACACGGCTCCTATGTAGACACCCAAATGACTCTAAGTTGGCATCCTACAGAAATAATTGCACACCATGTTTATTTTTCCACTATTTATAATAGCCATGATATGGAAGCAGCCTAGATGTCCATCAACAGATGAACAGATTCAGAAAATTAGATGCATAAACACAATTGAATTTCATTTAGCACTAAAGAAAAATAAAGTTATGTAATTTTGGGGATTAGAAATCAGCAGGTTTAGTGAAATACGACAAAGTCAGAAAAAATACCACATCATTCCTCTCTCTCTCGATCAGAATCTGGACTTATGTGTATATGTCTTTTTGTAGGACAAAGAAATGGGAAAGCTCTAGAAGAGAACAGGAGGTCTAAAGGGAAGTGGAGAGAAGAAGAAAGGATGGTGGAAAATATATTATGAAAGCAGAACTGGGGACTATCAGGGGAGGAAGAGCATGATGAACAAGAAGAAAATGGAGAACTACAAATGTCACACTGAAATACATGTGTTTGTGTGCTAAATAATAACACCAATTTTTACTTTTAAAAATTTCACTGTCCACATTGGCACATCAGCTGATGTTGTAATTATGCCAGCCATGTTTAAGTAAGTATATGGTTGAGATTTCCGGGGTGCATTTCCCTAGTCAAATCTAGAGGACGCTATTTTAAAACTCCTGGAAGCGAAAATCAGAGAAAATCTAGCCACCTATGACAATACACAGACACCAGCACTCAAGAGTCTAAAGCAGGAAGACACAAGTTTGAGACCTCCCTGAGCTGTTACAAAGCAAGATGACCTAGGTAGCAGACAATCTGCATGACTTTAGATTGGCAAGAATTTAAATACATCAAAAGCCTGATTCATTGAAATTACGGATATGTAAAATTTCATTTAACCAAAAACAGGTGCAGCACCAAAGGCCCTTCTAAGAAAACAAGAGAATAGCTACATACCGGGAACACTGTAAAAAACATGTATCTAATATTGGGTTGGCACCTAACATCATATACAGAGTCCTTAAAGCACAGCAACAAGAAAATAACTCAAATTTAAGTATCAGATCAGACAGCTCACCAGAGAAAACAGGTGGCAGCTAAGCATATGAGGAGATATTGCATGTCACTGGGAAGGGTCAAGTTGACAACAGAAACGAGATACCACTGCACAGCTATTAGAGTGGCTAACAGGGAAAACACTGAAAACACCAACTACTACTAAGAACAAGCAAAATAAAGTCTCAGAGCTGTTGGAAAGAAGAATGGGACATGCTGGAAAATAACTGGTTCTTCCAAAATAAAATTATCTGCTTACAATACAACCCAACTCATACTCTATAGCATTTACAAAAACAACCTCAACAAAATCTACACATGAATATTTATCATGGCCATATTAATAACTGCCAAAATTCAGAAGAAAAAAATTGCCTTCCATAGGCTATAAGACACATATGTGGTACAACCAGGCAACAGCCCTGAAGAAAAATGAGATAGCGATCAGGTCATAAAAATACAGGAATAATAGATACATATTGCTAACTAAAAGGAGTCAATATGAAAAGCCTCCATGCGACAGGAGTCCACAACATTATAGAAAAGACAAAATATGAAGATCGGTGGCTGCCAGGGATTGAGATGATTGAGCATGGAGCCAGGAGAATTTCAGAACACTGAAGCTGTTCACGTGTCGTTATACACTTGTCAAATCCCTCAGGATGGGGCTAAAAGAGGAGTAACTCAGTATCACAGCTCCTGCATAGCATGGGCAAGGTAAAAATAAACAATCCTTATCCCACAGAACATAAAACCCATTAGCTCACCAATTGTAATAAACAAACACAAGATCTTAATAATAGCAGGAATGGGTGCCAGAGATCCAATACTTTATCTCTGTAGTTTCCATTCAGCTTCTCTTTAAGGTATATGAAATCTCTCTCATTTGCTATAACCACATGTGAATGTATAATCATCAAATAAATAGTTAAATAAAAGGGGAAAAATTGTCTAGGGATATAGCCCAGTACACACTCCTCCTTGCTCCCTCTCCCCTCCCCAGAAACAATCAGCCTAGACCTACACAGTGTCTCTTGACTTCTTTCCCACCATTCTGAGAGATGAGTCAATGTAACAATAAAACAGAAAAGTGATTTAGCAATGATATGGTTCTTTGTTTCCTTTGGGGGGACAGGGTCTAATGTATCCTAAGCTGGCCTCACACTCTCTAGGTAGCCAAGGATGGCCTTGAACTCCTGAGTTATAATTGCAGCCTTCACCCTCCCTCTCTTCCTCTATCTCTTCAATCCTTCTTTCCTTTTCTTCTTTTCTGAAACAGAGTCTCACTATGTAGAACTTATTGTGTAACCCAGGCTGCTCTCAAATTCACAGCAATCCTCCTGCCTCAGAATCTTGGGTGTTGAGATTATAACAATTACCCACCACACCAAACTTTAAAAATAGCTTTAAAAATCAAGCCTCTTCATTTAAAAAAAGTGACTGATTCAATTTCCCTTACCTCAATTTTTAATGAACAGAACAATGGCTGTAGCCCTGTTTATCAGAAATGGCAACAAAGGCTAGGTATCTTGGCTCAAGCCTACAACTCAACACTTAAGAGTCAAAGGCAGGGAGACTTCTGAGAATCTGAGGCTATTCGAGATGAGGCCCTGTTTTAAAACACCAAAATCTCCCACAAAGTGCAAAGAAGGACACCTGCATAGTGTACAAAACTACTAGAACATTCTAGATGTCTTCATAGCAAAAACCACTAATATATGGACTATATCCTCATGCGTCCCTGTGACTATCCTCAGAATTGATAGTCACTTAGAGGGCTCACTAGGGATTCAACATATAGTCATAATCCAGGATTTCATTTATTTTAGTGAAAGGATGCAAAGAAAAACCACCAAAGAGGAAAGATGTAAAACCCAGTCTAGAAGAAACTGTGTATAAGCTACTAAGAAACTCCTCAGTAGTCTGGCAAAGAATACATGAAACTTCTCTTACAATAAACTATAACAACGGAGTAAAAATAGCTGCCATGGAAGGTACTCTAGAGGCTGATGATACCCCTAGGTTTTCATTGGGCCTGGTAACATGGGCACTCCCTGCCTAGCATGAGTTATAATTTTAGACTGTCTGAGGAACAGGTATTTGAGAAAAGCCACTCTGTCTGCATAGGCAGCTTGTACACAGAGAGCCACTATTAAAATAGCCTCTCTAAAAATTCCCTCATCCTCCTTTTGTTCAGACAGCATCTGTTCAGACAGATAATTTTGGAAATTATCCCTGTGCTCTCCTTGCCTGCTACTCACTTGTCAAGATTTAAGGATATAAGGGTCAGGTGGTGGTGGTGCACAGTTTTAAGCCCAGCACTCAGAGGCAGAGGCATGTGGATCTCTGTGAGTTCGAGGCCAACCTGGTCTACAAGAGCTAGTTCCAGGACAGGCACCAAAGCTACAGAGAAACCCTGTCTGAAAAAAGAAAAAAAGAACACACACACCAAAACAAAAAAGGAAGATGTAAGCCCACTGCTTTTGATTACACTAGTCTTTTAGAGTAGTATCAATTCTGGACAAATCGCTTTTCAAGATTATCTCATGCCTTGTTCAGCCTTGAGACTACTAGCTTCAGTAGGGCAATTTCTCCATTTCTATTTATCATACATTTTATCAAATTGGAAAGGCACCTTTCTTCCATAGAGGGAACTCCTCCATTCAGACATAAGTCGTCACCTCCTCATCCCCCAGGTCCCTCAAGACTATTACATAAACATACATATTATGGTACAGAAAGAGCCTTGCTGCTAGGAGATTAATGCACATTCGTAATTTAGAATCCCAGCTCTAAGGTGGAGAAGGACATGGACATTGTATTGGTGCCCCCTTTTTCTTGTTCCACCCAGTGTAATGACGATTTGGTAGCTATCTCTTAAATAGTGGCTTGGGAGAACAGTAGCCAGTGTAAGTCCCATAGAAGTGGTAGCCACAGTGCAGCATTTCCTGCCCCCACCAAAACAGGCAGTGGAACACCACCAAGAACAGCTGTCTGCTCCTTCTACACCAAATCCAATACCAGTTTAAATCCATCTGAACACAGCATCTAGAATCACAGACTTAGGAACTTGGAACTGAAAGTGACACTGGAGATCCTTGAGTATCACTCCATCACACAGCAGGACTGACGCCAGGAATCCTTACCATGGGAAGGTAGTGGAGGAACTGGCTCAGGACTCGGAGGGCCTGGGGCCCTACAAATGTTCCATGGCCCCTGTTGAGCCATTTTAAGGGGAAACCTCCCAAGCAGAAATGACTGTAGTTGTTCACACAGCACAGGATGGAGTCGGGAACGGACTTGGGGAACATACCTCTAGCAACTGAGATTCTTTCTTTTTGGATGACAGGTGTAAGTGCCGGTCCAGTAATGAGTAAAACCTCTCACCATCCTTTTCAAATTTCTTCTTTCTCTCCTAGACATGGAACAGAAGCTTCGCATTAAATTTATATGCTTTAGTATTATGGAATGAGAATGAAAGATACAGGCTCAGGTTTCACGTGATCAGTTCCTGCAGTTCCTGGGAAGCAAAGAAAAATGACAGCCAGTGCAGAATGTGCTGTTTTGCACTGAGCTCACCAGTTTTGATTTCCTCAACTACAATTTCAAATCTTTTTACCTACAAAAATAGGCAGTTCCTGGCTCTTTGGCGCCCATTCCCTATGGAGGAATACCTTGCTCAGCCTAGATGCAGCAGGAAGGGCCTTGGTCCTGCCTCAAGTGACGTGATAGTCTTTGTTGACCTCCCATGAGAGGCCTCTCTGAGGAGTATATGGCAGGGGAGGGGAGGAGGTGGGGGAAGTGGGAGGATGGAAGGAAGAGGGAACTGGAATTGATATGTAAAATAATATTCTTTTAAAAAATATAATAATTAAAAAAAACTGTACTCCACCAAAAAAAGGCAGTTCCTACTGGTTAGAGCTGAAACCTCTGCAAGCTCTTGCTCCAAAACTGGCACGGAGGGGGGAGGTCTCTGTTGCTGAACACCCTTTCTTCCCTTCACATATAGTTATCATTCATTTCATCATTTAGAAAGCAAAAAGAAACATAACCGTGGAGCAAATGTATCCAGGAAAGGCTAATCTGTATGAATCTGAATGACTTCCAACAGCCTCCATTCCAAGACAACAGGAATCAAGGAGTTCCCCCACTAAATTCTTTGGTGTTATTTAAGTATTTACTGCTGCATATTACAGGCTAACGGAGGGAAATCCTGGGAGATTTAGATAGGAAACAAGAATTCACAGCTAGCTTTATGGGGGTGAGGGACACAGTCTTCACTCTCCTCGGCAAGGAAATGTAATTAACTTCTCTGCTGCTCAGCACAAGTAGAAGTCACAGGGCCTCTAAAGAAATGCTGACAGCCGCATTTGCCACAGACTCATTGTCCTGATGTTTTTCTCTGCTTGACAGGCGCTCACGGTATTTAGGAAGCGGATCCTCAGTTGAGGAAATGCCTCCATCAGATGGCCTGTAGATTATGGACGCGTGGCATTTTCTTGATTAATGGTTGATGTGGGAGGGCCTAGCTTACTGCTGAGTGGTGTGACCCACAGTTTGTATAATGTGGTCCTGGAATGTATAAGAAATCGGGCTGAAAAGGCCGAGAGGAGCAAGCCAACAAGAAGCGCCCCTCCATGACTTCTACTGCAGTCCCTGCCTCCAGCTTCCGGCCTTGAGTTCCACCATGGCTTCCCTGAGTGATGGACTATGATCTGAAAGCCAAAGAAACCCTTTCCTCCTCAAGTTGCTTTTGGTCATGGTGTTTTACCCAGCAATAGAAACCTAAGACAGAGACTGGTACCAGAGAGTGGAGCAGGGCTGGGACAGACACCTGACCATGTTTGGGGAGGATTGTGCAAGGACTTCTGGAACTTTGGGCTAGAAAAGTCACTAAGTATTCTGGCGAAATGAACTAGTGAGGTAATTTATAAGAAAATGAAGCCAAACAATAGAGGTCCTCTAAGACTGTCTTCATCATGCTGACTCTGAGTGATGTGTCACCAACATAAAAAAGTATTTCATGCTGGTAAGAATTCCATTTTAAAGTAGACTGGTGGTGAACTGTAAGACTTTCCAAAAACTAAATTTGAATGTACAGATTAATTTGAGTTGAATTAACATCCGTAAAATAATAAGGCAAAACATTTGGGAGCAGGAAATATCACATTTTAATGTATTTATTATTAATATGAAAGGTGTCGCTACTTATATCGGTTAAATATGTCACATGTAAAAAATAATGATGATTTTCATAAATGGCTTATAATTGACATGCTATCTAAATTTCATATAAGGCCTGTGCTGATAATCAATGATTTTTTTGCATTAAGTGGTTACATCATCTGCAATGTCTGGCAAGTTATGTATTCCTATCTTGACACATTACTTAATTTCCATTCTTAGAGCACCAGTTGGGCCCTGCAGAATCTGATTAAACAGCACTATAGGAATGGATAGCCTTATCTTCTTCCTCAAGAAAAAGGAATATATGTAATGTTTCTCTACTAATTCTTACTATAGGTTTTTATCATGCAAGCATTACTGAGTTTCCTTTCAGTTCTAAATTTGCTAAAATAAATTTACATGAAAAATGAAGGAACTCCCACTGCTTGATTTCCAAGACTGATTTTGAGGGAGGGGTGTGAGATAATCACTAGCTGAATATGATGTATTTTCTCAGACTTTTTTTTAAATTTTGTGCATGAGAGAGTATGTACACATGAGTCTAGGCCCCTGCAGAGGCATTAGATACTTTGGAGCTGGAGTCACAGACACTTGTGAGCCACCAGATGTGGGTGCTGGGAACTGAACTCAGGTCCTCTGGAAGAGCAGCAAGTGCTCTTAACCACTGAGCCATTGCTCTGGGCCCCTAATGGTATATTTTTATTACTGTTTGATTTAGATACCTAGAATTTTATTTAAGAGCTTTGTATTTATACTCCTAAAAGTAATTTCTTTTCATTCGGACACTTTCCATATCTTATTTTAGCAGGATGAAAAATGTGCTGGATAGTACCCTTGTTTAATAAATAAAAACACCAAATCTCGGAGGTATTAAGTTGCTTATCCAAAGACACCCAGCCATTAAGAGGAGGAACAAACTACTTAAAATAGCTTTTCTTAAAGCCAGCACTGACTACTGGACTCGGTTTATACACCTTGACAGAGAGGGAATCTTAATTAGGATTACTAATGCTGAGATGAAACACCATGACCAAAGTAACTTGGGGAGGAAAGAGTTTATTTAGCTTACACTTTCACATCACAGTCCATCAAAAGAAATCAGGACAGGCAGTACTGATGAAGAGACCATGGAGGTGTACTGCTTACTTCTGGCTTGTTCCCCTAGCTTGTTCAGCCTGCTTTCTTACAGAACCTAGGACCACCAGGCCAGGTATAGCACCACCACAATGGGCTGGACCCTCCCCCATCAGTCAGTAAGAAAACGCCCTAAAGACTTGCTATAGTCTGATATTATGGAGGCATTTTCTTAATCGAGGTCCCCCCCTCTTGGGTGACTTTAGCTTTTGTCAAGTTGACATAAAACTATCCAGCACATACAGTGATATGGTTATGGGACAACCTTCTGTCTTTGGACAAAGTGTGCCCTCCACGTCTTGTTTCCTCCTTCTACTTCACTGGCCAACCACAATTCATTTTCAAGATCCCATCCCTTTATGTCAATGGAGTGGGTTCTGTGTCTCTCTCAATGCCTCCATATCCTAGTCTGGGTTTAGGAGTCCCTCCTCTGAGCCCCCAGCACTGCAGACATTCTAAAATAAATCTGGTATGGGGGTGCATAGCTCTAACTCCAGCCTTCAGAAGGATGTGAGGAAGAATGAAAATTTTAGAAAAGAAAAGAATGGATAAATAGGAGGAAAAGAAGAATAGGGATGAAAATAATTGCAGAATTGTAGGAATATATGAATTACATTAATATTTTATTCACTCTGAAACAATCTAGAAACAAGAAACACGTGCTCCATTATATGTAGATGAAAACACTATAATATGCTTTATAGGCACTACAAGTGCTACACAAAACTGGAGGAGAAATTATCAGAAATTATCAAAGCATGAAAGCTAGAAGCAAACTACAATTTCCCTTCTAATTTTAAGACTTGCTTTGTGAGCATACATTTAGCAATCGAGTTCTACAAATTCTTTTATCTGTGTTAGACAAAATATAGCAAATTAGCTTGCGCTGGGCACAGGCATTGGCCTGAGGTAATCTAGAGAAGGCAAAGCCATTGGAAGCAGCATTCAGGGCCCTCACACTCCAGTAAGGACTAGAAACAGACCTTAAAAGCTCATTCTCCTTTCACTTCTTAAAACATGAGGGCTCGCAGGAAGCTACCATCATTCTTCATAAACAGAAAAAGGCAACACAAAATAGCTACGGAGAATGCTGTTTCTTCAATATGGCTTTAGTATTGAGACATACCCTTGCCATATAGCTCAGACTGGCCTTCAAATCATCCCTCCTCAATCACCTGAGAGCTTGGATTAAGGGCATGCACCACCATATCTGGCCAAGATTACTATTTCTTACACTGTTGCAAGGACCTATCTTTCTTTTGACTGAAAAGAAAGGCATTCTTTCTTCATGGGATGTGCCGAAGTGAGTGCTGAAGAAAACAAGCATCCCGCAAAAAGTGTTTCCTGTGCATTGCATAGCTCTGCCAAGAAATGCTGCTCGGAAGAAGCAGACGGACGGGGCACTTAAAGAGCGTGACAAATGTCCAGAGAACATTGTGTCCAGGCAGCAGAGCCAGGCAATTTCTGTCCTCTTTAGAGGAAGTTAACATGAACTGCCAAAGGTTTAAGACATTGGTTCTGGTTCAGCAAATCTCTCATGGACTGAGGAGGTTCTCTTTCCGGCCAGATGAAGTTGGAACCACTCGGGTTGACAAGACCAGCTGTGGAGCTGACAGCTGTTTCTCTCTCCCACCTCCTACTTGGAAGAGGCTATGCACTTATATCAATGTCTCCACCCACTTGCACCAGTGTCTGCAGTCCCAGAATGCAGCACAGGGAGGTCTGTGTGGCCAAGGTATTAACCACTCCTTGTACAGGGTGGTGACGCTGCTGTCAGTAGGAAATGAGACCTTTGCAAACAGCAGCATTTGAGGGCCCTTCTCAGGAATACAAAGAAAAGACTTACTATGCTGCTCATTAAAAAGAATGACCTCAGAAAACTGAAAACAGAGAACAATAATTCAGGATTTTTTTTCCTGTGGTGGGAGTTATAGTGATGCTAAGTTTGCTCAACCCATGGCCTCGTGTACATATATGTCTTAGGGTTTATATTGCTACGATAAACACCATGGCCATAAGCAACTTGGGATAAAGGGGTTTATTTCAGCTTCTAGTTCCATGACACAGTCCATCACTGAGGAAAACGAGGACCAGAACCTAGAGGCAGAAGCTGATCCAGAAATCACGGAGGAGTGCTGCTTACAGTTTTCCTTGGCCTGTTTTTTTTTTTTATCGCACCAAGGACCACCAGTCCAGGGGCAGTATTGCACATAGGGAGTTGGGCCCGCACACATAAAGCATCAATCAAGAAAATGAGCCACAGGTTTGGCCATAGATCAGTCTAGTAGGGACTTTTTTTTAAAAACTGATGTTCCCTTTTCCAAAATGACTCTAGCTTGTATCAAGTTCACATGAAAATGTCCAGAACACAAGGCAAGTGTTCAATGTTCTAACACTAGGATGCACCCTCATGAAAATGTCCAGCACACAAGGCAAGTGTTCAGTGTCCTAACACTGGGATGCACCCTCATGAAAATGTCCAGCACACAAGGCAAGTGTTCAATGTTCTAACACTAGGATGCACCCTCGGGTCTTCAGTAAGTTTATGATATGGATTAAAATAATGTAGTTCTGCAATTTGATAGAGAGACAAAATACAGGGGGTCACTGACTTTCAGTGGGCACCTAAAAACTAAAACCTGTGCTGAGGGAAGTTGCCGCTGCTTTCTTCTTTGGATTCGACAGAGAAGACGATATTAACAGGTCTTGAAGCACAATAAAAGAATAAGTCACCTAGGAATGGAGAGCACTCAAGAGGCTATGGAATAAGGATAGTGAGTTCCACAGTAGCCTGAGCTATAACAGCAATATTTCTTAAAAACTCCAAAAATAAGTGAATCATACAGAGACACAAATCTAAGGTCTATAAATCTTGTAAGATTTTATTAGATACTTTTTTGTTGCTGTGATAAAATATCATGTTCAAAAGTTCAAAAATTGATGGAGGAGAGAGTTTATTTCGGGTTATGTTTCCAGAGGGATAAGAGCCCATGGTGGTGGGCGAAGCATGGGAGCAGAGAGCTGGGGCAGGAAGCTAAGAAATCACATCTTTAAACACAATTTTGAAGCAGAAATATGAAGCAGTATAATGTTGGGGGATAGTCAACCACTGTGAATCCCAAATTTGTATTTGTATTAATAAATTAAAATTAACCTTGGGACAGCATGCTGATTTACAAAGACAGTCTATATTTGATGGTCACATCTTGGTTCTATGCCATATAGCAGCACTGAATGCTTGGGACAGGACTGAAGAAGCAGAAAAGAGGATTGAGCTATTTATTAAAATTGTACATGGCCCAAAAGAAGCCTTCACTGATCTTTTTTTTTTTTACAAAGGTTGACTTCAGCTCTTAATAGAATTATATCGTATCCAGAATTTAGACAAATATTAATTGAATCTCTGTGTTGTGGAACATTAGTATAAGATATGTTACATTCATTTATGCTGTGGAATATGTGTTTGATGATGCTAAGATGTGCTGCATTCATTTGTGTTACATTTGTTTAGCTCTATAAAGCTGTATTCCTTTGTCTGTCTAAAATGCCTGATTGGTCTAATAAAGAGCTGAACAGTAAATAGCTAGGCAGAAGAGAGGGATAGGTGGGGCTGCCAGGCAGAGAGATAAATAGGAAGAGAAATTAGGCTCAAGAGAAGGGGAGGAGTGAGAAAAAGAAGAGAACAGGATGCCAGGGGCCAGGCATTCAGCCACACAGCCAGCCACAGAATAAGAAGGAAAGAAAGATATATAAAATAAAGAAAGGTAAAAAGTCCAGAGGAAAAACACAGAAGAAGAGAAACAGGATATATTCAGTTAGAAAAGCCAGCTAGAAACAAACAAAGGCAAGGCCAGGCGTTCATAAGTAAGAATAAACCTCCCATTTATTTGAGAGCTGGGTGGCAGGTCCCTAAAGAGGAAAAAAAATCAACTACATCTTTGACTTTTGAAAATGCCAATTCAGAATGCAAAAGGGTGATTGGGCATTTAAAGGCAAGGTTAACACCCATAGATGAATGGATTCAAAATAGATAATGGATCTCACACTTTTGATAATACCTGGACAGGAGAAGTGATTTCTGAAAATTTTAAATAAAAACCAAAAGGTCAGATGTTCTAGTTGTGGTAGGCAAGATCATCTGAAAAGGGATTTTAGGCAAAGTATTCCTAGAAACAATGTTTCTTCTAGATAATCCAAGCAGAAACACCAGCCTTCTGGAATATGTAGAACGTGTGGCAAAGGTCAGCATTGGACTAATGAAGGCAGATCAACATGAGATAGGTAAGGTAATCCTTTGCCATTGGGGAAACAACTTAAGAGGCCTCTTACAGGCCCTGATGTTAAATTTGGTTCAGGCATTCCCTGTCATTATTGGGGGAACTCCTCTATAGAAGAATTTAAAAATTTAATGCCTGTTCTTAAAAACCATACTTCTTTGGATGCCAGAACAGCATCAGCAGATAAAATCTTCAGAAGAGACCATAAAACAAGTACTTTGGCAAACTTCTATAAATGATCAAAGACCAAAGCTAAAAATACAAACCAATGGCATTAAAATTGAGGGTTTGATTGACAGGAGTGCAGATGTAATAGTGATTTCACCAAAATCCTGGCATCCTGTTTGGCGTCTTCAGGAGGTAAATGTTCAGCTTCTAGGAACTGGAACTTTATCTCAGGTAAAACAAAGTGCAAGATGGGTTGAGTTTATAGGTCCAGAAGGACAGGCAGGAAAATTAAAACCATATGTGGCTAACATAGCAATGAATTTGTGGGGACATAATTTGGTGCCACAATGGAAAACACAGATTAACATTCGTTAAATCTTAGAAACAAACTATAAAATAAGGAAAGCTTCTGAGAAAAATATTAAAAGCTATTATTAAGAACAAGCACCAACTGTTAAGGTTATACATAAGCAGGGCCTAACAGCTGCTGAACTTTCAAAACTCCCATCAGCCTTACCTTTAACATGGTTAACTGACAGACCTGTGTGGATGGAACAATGGCCTTTGACATGAGAAAAATTACAGGCATTAGAGCAACTGGTACAGGAGCAGCTAAATGCTCAACATATTGAAGAATGAACCAGTCCTTGGAATTCTCCTGTAACTGTTGTTAAAAAGAAATCTGGACAATGGAGAATGATAACAGATATAAGAGTTATTAATAAGGTTATTCAACCAAGGGCTCTTACAGTCTGGAAATCCCTTGCCTTCTTTATTACCTATAGGATGGCCTCTTATAGTTATTGATTTAGAAGATTCTTTCTTCACTATACCATTACAAGAAAAAGACAGAGAAAAATTTGCCTTCACAGTACCTACTTTTAATAATTCCCAGACAGTTACAAGGTACCACTGGAAAATACTTCCACAAGGAAATGTTAAACTGTCCCACCAATATCTTATACAACAGCTAAACAGTTTCTTCAACCTATAATTTACCATTATATGTATGATGTCTTATTGACTGATTCAGACACAGATACTTCAGAAAAAATGGTTAAGTAAAGAGAATTTTGCCTTGTGAGAGATTACAAATTGCTCCTGAAAAACACACAAAGAGGAGATTCTATTTATTAAGGATATAAGATAGGTTTACAGAAAATTTGACAAATCAGGAGAGAATAATTTTGAAAACTTGATGATTTTCAAAAAATGCTGGAAAATATCAACTAGCTACAGCCCACAATTAGATTAACTCAAGAACTAAGTAATTTATTTCAAACATAACAAAGTGACAAGGGCTTAAATGGTCCAAGAAAATTGTCATGTGAGGCTGAGAGAGAATTGGCACTGGTAGAAAGGATATTATAGGATGTACATGTGGATCACTTAGATCAAGAGCTTAATTGTATTCTGGTTATTTTACCTTCCACTCATTCTCCTACAGGAATTTTTATTCACAGACAAGATAGTATCATAAAATGGATTTTTTTACCAGACAGAGTAAAAAATTAAAGAGATAGATAGATAGATAGATAGATAGATAGATAGATAGATAGATAGATATAGATATATAGATATAGATAAATATAGATATAGAGATATAGATATAGATATAGATATAGATATATAGAAAAGGTTTCTGAATTGATTCTATAAGGAAAGTTGAGAGTTAATCAATTAGCAGGAATAAACACGGCAGAAATTATGTTACCTTTTGCTAATGCTGAAATTGCATCATTATGGGCAGAAAGTGAACATTGGCAAAGAGCTTGCAGTAATTCATTGGGAGAGATTAGCAACAAACATCCCAAAAGCAAGAGACTTCAGTTTATAAAATGAACTAATTGGATTGTCCCTCAGATAATAAAGGAAAAACCAATTTCTGGAGCCCCTAAATTTTACACTAATGCAAATAAATCAGGAAAGGCAGGTGGTAAGTCAGAACACTTAAGTAAACTAGCTCAAAGCCTTTATGATTTAGTTTAGAAATCATAAATACATGCTATAGTATTATCATATTTTTCAGAACCTCAAAATATAGTTACAAACTCTCAATATGCAGAAATAGTTGCTTTTTAAAACATATTGAAACTGCTAAACTTATTCCAGATGATTCAGAATTAACTTTGTTATTTATTTAACTACAACAAGTAATCAAAAATAGAAATCATCCTTGTATATAACAAATATCACACTCCACACAGGTTTAGCAGGTCCTCTAAGACACAGTAATGATAAAATTGATCAGCTAAAATTTCATAAGAAATACCATGTTAATAGCAAGGGTTTGAAGAAAGACCTTTCAATCACTTGGCAATGAGCCAAAGAAATTATAAGGACATGTCCTACCTGTTCCTTGTATAATCAAACTCCATTACCTGAAAGAAGTTACCTATAAGGTACTCAAAAAAATTGACAAAAGGATGTGTTTCATTTTGCAGAATTTGGAAAATTAAAATATGTGTACCATACCATAGATACATATTCAGAATTTCAATGAGTAAGTGCTTTAAGTTCTGGAAAGGATGGTTCTGTTATTACACATTTATTAAAAGTCATGGCTATCATGGGTATACCAGCACAAATTAAGACTGACAATGTTCCACCATATGTCTCTAGTAAAATGAAACAATTTTTTGCATATTACAATGTAAAGCATATTACATGTGTATCACACAATCCCATAGGACAAGCAGTAATAGAGTGATCTAATTGTACTTTAAAAGATATGCTTAATAAACATAAAGGGGTAATAAAGATCTCTTTCTGAAAAAAGGGGGAGGATATGGAAAGGATAGGAGAAATGGGTAGATTATTGAATATACTTTAAACTAAAAATCAACTATTCACCTCCAAAATTTTACATTGATATGACCCAATTAAACAGGGGTCAGGAGTTAGCAACTAGTTGAAGGAAAGGTAATCATAGAGCCTGAGAGGGAGTGTGGTAGACATAGAGAGATGCACAGGAAGTAGTAAGGAGGGATTTGTAGTGGTGTGGTTTTTTTTTTGTTTGTTTGTTTGGTTGGTTGGTTGGTTGGTGGAGTGAAAGAATGCTCTCTTTCGGAGATACTACCAAGGATATAAGTTTAGCTAGGTGCTAGTCAAACTTTTTGAGCTATCAGGTTTTCACACCAGCCTTTGATTCTCAAGTCTTAATTATAAATAGAATGACTGAGATTTATGCAAAGCTATCTTTAGTGGCAGCAGCAAAGTCATGGCCTGTGAGAACAGAATTCATACTAGGCTGAGACCTAAGTGGCTGGGCCACTGCCAGAGAAGCAGGCCAGTAACTGTGGAGTCACAATTACTGACTGAAATAGCAATAGATGAAGGCTTATCCACTGTGCCTAAGAAAATAACAGAGTAACCTGGAAATGGGGCAATGTAAACTCTCAAAGCCCATACCCAATGATATGCTTTACAGCAAGCAAGGCTGTATCCCCTTACAGTTATATAACCTGCCCCAAAGTATCAACAACTGTAGGCGAATTATTCAAATATGTGAGCCTATGAAGGATTTCATTCAAAATGAGCCTAAGAGGGGCTATCATTTAAACCACCATAAAAGTTTAATTTACACTGCAGAGCTTAAAGGGAATATGTATAAAGACAGTTTATGTTTTCACATTAATGGCTCACAGTAAACTAACATTTAGCATCAAGCACTTTTAATAATTGATCTCACTAATTCTTACAACATGGATGGAATTATTACCCACACAGTCAAAATTACAGCTAACAAAGGTGAAATGATTCCATACCATAGAAATAGTAAATAGAAGAATTAATATGTTCACTTCTGTTGATGTGCTGTGATATTCTCATACAGTTGCACAGTATACTGGACGCAGGAGCTATGCCATTTCTCTGTGCCTTAGGTTTTTGCTATTTATTTGATTTTCTTAATCTGTGAACTGGCAATAAGTGATTCTTACCCCAAATTGAATATTATGTGAGCATCTTATGAATATATTCAAGCATATGTGTATACTTAAATATTGCAAAGTTAGAAGATGCCATCATTCATATCTATCCCAATGAGTTTTTTCTTAACATAAATTAAGATGTCAAATGGCCTCTTTGAAAGATCCCTGGGAGGACCACGATGTTGTCAACTGGCCCTAACACAGAATCATTAAACAAGATTACATGCAGCAAATACTTCTTCAGTTTGAACTTCTGCCCTTCCTGGCATAATTTTCATCTTCCTCTCTTTGACCACCTTTCAGGAAATGGAAACAGAAGAGCATGGCAATATGGGAAACAGAATTAGAAAAAATAGTCAATTTCAGAAGGATAACAGAACTAAGAACCTTCCCCATATCCAAGTATTTCCCCTTCTGAGATGAGTATCTAAAATGAGAAAATGACCTCAAGATTCTGGTCTAGATTCTGTTGCTACCTAGTTGAGAAAACATAAATCTAATTACCTAAGAGAAAATAGCCAAGTGTGGTGGTATACATCTTTAATTTTAGCACTCCAAGAAGCAGAAGCAGGAGGTTCTCTTTCTGTGTTTGAGGCCATCTTTGTCTACATAGTGAGTTTGAGTCCAGACAGTGCTACATAGTAGGACCCTATCATCACAAAAGTAAACTAAAAACAAAACAAAGCATAAAATGAAAATAATCCAATAAACAGGTTATAAAAGCATTAGATGTTCAAGTATACTGTAGAGTGAATAACTTGCTCAAGGTCATATCAAACACTTCAAGATTGGGATCCTGGGGCAAACGAGATATAAAGCACTTGCTTAGCATATGTGACTCCCAACTCTCTATTGGGACAAGAGAATCAGACATTCTAAGGGTGAGTTCCTAAATTCTATCCCAACTATCATCAAGGAGATCAAAGAAAGGGAGGCTATCAATTTGTGGGCAGGAATTTCAGGGAAGGTATGGGGGTGTTGGAATAAGATAAATAAAGGGGGAAAGTGATGTATCTCTATTTCAATTAAAAACGTATTTTACAGGAAAAGAAAAAGAATGAAGGGTTAAGAAGAGATTCCCCCAGACCCTATCCTTTTCTCATTATACCTCTTATGTGTCCATCAAAAATATTTTTCCCATTACATACTTTTTTCTGAGTATGCAGCTCAGTTTGTAGAGTGTTTGCTTAGCATGCAAGAGGCCCTGCATCCAGTGATGCATAAGATGGGCATGATGATGTATGCCTGTAACCCCAGCACTCGACAGAGACAAGAAAAGCAGAAATTCAAAGTCATCTTCAACAACATAGTAGATTAAAGGCCAATCTGGTATACATGAGACACTGTCTTAATAAATGCTAAGTCTTTCCTCTTACTCTTTACCACTGACATTCAGCCAGGACATAGTCAACTGAATAACTGATTCACAAACTTCCCACTGGCTATATTCATGTACTTTGCCATGTGATATTGCATTGCCTTTCACTAAAGGCAGAATGTACTTCACTTCTGATACTGAGCTCATCCAGGTGACTAATTTTAGCCATTGCATTTGTGAAGAAGTGATAGTATAGAAGCTTAGCGTCTTGCATTAAAATATCTTATTTCTCTTCTCAACTGCCATGCATTGTTGCTATTATCACAAGAAAAAATATACTACCACTTTCATGTCCCAGAAGAATAAAAACACATGGAACAAATCAAAAGAGAGCCCCTGGCTCAAGCCAAGTCCCATCAAACTCAACTGAAGCCAATCAAGCAACTCTAGCTAATATATAGTTGAGCTAGAAATAAATGCTTACTAATATGTGCCACTGAATTTTAAGGTATTTGTCATGCTAGTTTTATAAGAGGTAACCAATATGTATGGTTTGATGAATCTTCTACAAAAGTATTTCTGGGTCATGACAAATGTCTAAAAGGACTGAAAATTGGAAACCAAGTTAAATTTCATACATATTATCAAGTGACTTCATGCATGTACCAACCTTTCTAATATGGGAGCTGATCACTGAGCTCAAATACTAGCTTTCTTAAAATTCTTATTTCCCAGCCTGAGTTACCTCATGTGCAAAATGAAGAAAAGAATAATGCTTGTATTAGAGGGTTGTGGCAAGCTCGAAAGAGATAATGCATGATAAATAACACATATATTGAATATTTGATAAGGGCACGGATGATCGTAACAGTAGTACCTTCTACAATGTTGTCAAAGAGGGGAAAGTAAATATTTTGAAAATATTACATTAAAATATCCCTTTAAGTATAAAATCTAGTTGGTGGGGTACAGGGTTTATCGCTGTGGTAGAGCAGATGTTTTGCATCTCATAAGCCTCTACATACTGTCACCAGCACCCAAATCCAAACTCTGCATGTGGTTAGAAGCTTTTTATCCCACTTACTAGCTAATAATAACTTTCTTTCAGTGTCAAAGGCTATAAAAGCATATAAGGAACTAAGTACATCATAGTTCAAATACACAAAGACTACACAAACTAATAAGCAAAAAGCACATCTGGTTTTCCAGGTGTGGTAATGCACTCAAACCATTCAGACAGGAAGATTATGAACTCAAAGCTAGCCTGGCACACACAGTAAGACCTGTCTTACAAACAATATAATCTGCGGTTATGCTCTCTTAGGGAGTACACACATTTCTATGAGCAGAATTTAGTTTCCTAAGGGAGATTCTTACAGAGGAAGCCAGCCTTTGGAAAATGGGTGTCCTCCAAGACTATTGAGCCTGATGGGACAGACAACACACTGCCAGTAAAGAGACAGAACTCACAAGTGTCTGCCACTTAAAAGATGAGTAAATAAATAAAACATTATATTAGCTAAGTTATCTAGATAGATATTTGGTCTGGAATAGTCATTAAATCTAAAAATGTATCCTTTGGCAGGTTAACGACCTAGCTAAGGTCTAGTCTTGGTCTGTATTAGTCATAGAATTTTAAAAACACATAAATTAGACAGTTCACTCCTCTCATTTTCAGATAAGGAAAGTGAATTTAATCTATTACTATTCTCTTACATTGTGGTTAATTTTAATAGCAGAATGGACCTTTAAAACTTATTATTCACATCGCATTTTCAGATGAGATAACTGACCCTTAAAGAGGCACAGTTTGTGATGGGAGAAATGGGACCACAGTAGAAAACAGGTGCATCTAATTCCATCTGAAAGAAAGGGATGGTGACAAGACAGAATCATGTGAAAGTAATGGCTCTGGGGAAGGTTACTACAGCAGTATGCCCTACCTGAAGTTTCAAGTCTACTCATGGGAGTATAAATTATCTAAATGCAACAAGACCTCTATTTAAAATAGCAAAACTAGGGGACATCTTTGAAGAAAAGTGTGATTACTTCTTTTTTTAAGATTTATTTATTAATAATGTATACACTGTTCTGTCTGCATGGATGCTTGCACACCAGAAGAGGGCACCAGATCCCATTATAGATGGTTGTGAGTCACCAGAACAGTCAGTGCTCTTAATCTCTGAGCCATCTCTCCAGCCCGTGTGATTACTTCTGACAAGTGGGAATATAATACAATATAAATGAATGGTAATAGATCAAATTCAGTTATGTTTTTTTAAAAACTAAAACTCACAATAAATCTAAATTATATATGCGGGTGTCATGTAGCAGTTTCCTTCAAGATGAAATCCTTCCATCTTGAAGGGAAGCTCTTTAAGACACAGGATGTTAACAATGAGGTAAAACAACCAAGTGTTGCAATGGGAAGTGAAACACTTCATACTGTAGAGAAGCTAGTTAAAACAGGAAGTATACAACTCAAAATAGCCTCAGGAAGTCCCTGAAACTGACTTGATTCATAAGACCTTTCCTTCCCCAAGAGTTTAAAAGCAGTAAAGACTATTGAGTGGCATACTCGGACCAGCTGAGCTGCTTAGAAGATGCTCAAACTGAGTAGCCCAAAAGAAGCAGAGATCAACAAAACAACCTGGAAGAAGCCAAACTGTCTAAAATACACAGAGACCAGTCAAGCTTAGACCAACTGGAAAAAAGACA
Source organism: Arvicola amphibius (assembly GCF_903992535.2). Classification (NCBI taxonomy): domain Eukaryota; kingdom Metazoa; phylum Chordata; class Mammalia; order Rodentia; family Cricetidae; genus Arvicola; species Arvicola amphibius. The sequence goes on from NC_052065.1 coordinate 56,955,053, forward strand.
CTTTCCTACCCATTGAGCTGCCGGGGCTTGGACAGTATGCCCAGGTTTTTATCTTTTATGAGTTGTGTTCAGAGGCTGCTCGTTTGTCTCCCGGTCACCCAGATTCCCAAAATAATCACACAGAATCTGTATTAGTTAAATCACTACTTGGCCTATTAGCTATAGCTTCTTATTGACTAGCTCTTATATCTTAAATTAACCCATTTCTATTATTTTATATTTTACTATGAGGCTCATGGTTTACCAAGAAGATTTAACATCTGTCTCCAGCAGCAGCTCCATGGCATCTCTCTGACTCTGCCTATTCTCTCTCTCTCTCTCTCTCTCTCTCTCTCTCTCTCTCTCTCTCTCTCTCTCTCTCTCTGTTTGGATTTCCCACCTGGCTTTACTCTGCTAAGCCATTGGCCAAAAGCAGCTTTATTCATTAACCAATAAGAACAATATATTTACAGAAGGACTTCCCACACCAAGTTGTCACCTATGCTTGGGTAGGCTTGGGTGGTGCAGATGTCTTTGAGTCACTTCTGCATCTGTAGGTAACCCCAGTAAAACCATTGACTCACCAAGTTGGATGTCTGAACTTTGGCCCCTCATAAGTTCCTTATATGGGCTGTGTAGAAAGCTGTTTGTGTCTCCCCAGGAATAGCAGGAACTGCACACATACACTCTTAATATACTTGCAAAATTCTGGGTCATAAAATGTGACCCAAAAGAAAGAACATAGTCAGGATATAGGACCTATCCCAAACTGTGCCACCGACTTGCTGTGTAATCTTGGAGGGCTCCATTTCTCTTACTGAGTCTTGAATACAATCTCTTTATAGAAGACAGGATATAAAGAAAACTCCTCAGTGCTTATTAAAATGGCACAGACAATTTTATTTTCTCTTCCCTGTCTTATGACTATACTCTAAAAGGTCCTAGTTAAGTTATAACATCTCTATTCATAAAGTTCTTGATTAACAGTCAGAGGTCCAGGCCAACATAACAGCCTTCCTCCTTCCTACTTCCTTAGCTATCAAGCAGGCAAATATTCTCAGGGCAAGGAGAGCCTGTCTCCTAAGCCAAGGGGAGTATTATTATTCCCATTTGTCTTTGCCAATTATTGACCTAAGAGTTGGCCCACAACTCAGCCCAAGTGATATAAGGAAAGGTCTGCTGGCAGCTCTAAGAAGACATTTGTCTCTCTAGCCAAAAGAATAAAAATGGTATATTAATGGAGCCTTTCATTATTACATGGGGTACTGGAAAATAACAATGTACTATGTTAACTTGTGGCATCTATGACCTTGCAGTAACATCTAAAAGAATTGTAGAAAGAAGACTTCGAGGTGACTTAGGGAAACTTGGAACCTCCTCCCTCCAGAGCTCTTAATAACAAATGTTGTCATGGTATTGGATAATTTTATACATAAACATGGCTAGGCCATGTTGCCCAAATGTCTGGTCAAATGCTAGTCCAAGAGCTGCTCTTAAGGTAGTTTGTAGACAGCAATTAACACTAAATCTGTTCACTTTGAAAAAAATATCACCTAGCAGAATGAGTGTGAGACTCATCCAGTTAATAGAGGCTTTAGGAAATAATGTTTTCAAATCAACAAAGGAAATAATGTTTTCAAATTCATACCTCAATTGCAATGTAGTCTCTTTCTTTGTGTCCAACCTGACAAGCTGCCCTGCAAATTTTAGATTTAGATTTGGTAACTCCCACAATCATTCCTTAACACACCCCCCCCTCTCTCCCTCCCTCCCTCTTCTCTTCCTTCTCTCTCTCTCCCTCTCTTCCCTCTCTCCCTCCCTCCTTCCCTCCCTCTGAGGCTTATGAAGGGGTTATGACCCCATAAATCCATCATAAGTTAAAAATGTTATAAGTCAAAAAATGTTCAACTACACTTAACTTACTGAATATCAAATACAGAACAAGGCGTGGTGACACATGCCTGTAATAACAGCACCTGGGAGGCTGAGATTAGAAGTTCAGGGTCATCCTGGGCAATTAAATAAGACCTTATCACAAAATTTTTAAATAAATTAAAGGCCTGGGGTTTTAGCTTTGTGGTGGAGCACTTGTCTGACATGCACAAATCTCTAGACTCAACCATTAAATGTGGGGGAAAATGGTTAGTAACACAGCAAACCATCAAGTAGAATTTGGTTTCCCATGTGTGTGGTTTATCGCCACCAACTAAACAACACAACAGGGCATCATATCACATTTTTTCAGTCTGAGAAACATTGAAACTCAAATTTTAAGTATGTTTTTATGAATGCATATTGCTTTAGAAACACAGTATAGTAAAAAAAATTATAAAGTCAAAACATCATACATCAGAGACCATATTTACACATATCTTATTAATTCTATTAATCTAATCCTACATTAGAAATTATTTGGAAGTAAGTGATTCATTCAGTCACTTTAATTCTATGTTAGTTTGAATGTATTTGGTCCCCATAAGATCACAAGGAGTGGCACTGTTAGGAGGTGCTGCCTTGTTGGAGGAGGTGGTCTTGTTGGAGGAGGCTGGATGACACAAGCCTTTAATCCAGACCTTGAGACTGGAGGGCACACCTTTAACCTAGGCCATACCTTATGTTGGAAGTGTGTCACTGTGGGAGTGGACTTTGAGGTCTTTTTTTCTCAAACTTCACACAGTATGACTGACTGTCAGTGGACTTCCTGTTGCCTCTGAGTCAAGATGTAGGACTCTCAGCTCCAGCACCAAGTGTGCCTGAATGCAGCCATGCTCTCCACCCTGATGGACTGAATCTCTGAACTGTAAATGTTCACTTAAATATTTTCTTTATAAGAGTTGCTGTGGTCATGGTGTCTCTTCACATCGACAGTAACCCTAACTAAGACAATCCTGCATACTTATTTCTCTTAGCATACTAAGTATTACTGAAGTCCCAAGAAACAAACTAGAATTTCCACAGATCCATTTGTTAATCAACACCAGTAGTTAATAATTTAGAATTCATCATGCTAAGTAATTTTATTTTATGCTTTTCTGGTGTAAAGACAGAAGAACTAAGTAAAGAAAATAAATAAATATTTCTGAACAAATAGACTTTGAATTTCGAAAGACCAGACAGACACTGGTTTAAGCCCTGGCCCTGCCATTTTGTAGCTCCTGTGACCTTGAATATGTTCTTATCCTCTCAGAGCCCTTGTTACCTCACTGGGTGAATAAGAAATATCTTCTTCATGGGATATTGTGAGAATGCAATGTTCTTACTACACATCACATCCTGATGCAAATGAACCAAATGAATGTTATCACCACACACTCCAATACTTACACAATGTGAAAGTTCTGCTTAACCTACATACTGACCACTAGCCACACATACTCACATTCACTTAATTAGAATTAAACAAAATTTAAAATTCCATGTGCCCCTCAGTCACAGTGGAAGCATGTCAAGTGTACAGTATGTAAGCACTTGTGACTAGAAGTTACTCGAGTGACAATTCAGATACACATTTGATATTTCCCCAGGGGAGGGGTAATAAAAGAATCTGCAAATTATAATCGAAAGCAAAAGGTCATGTGCTCTTAATTTCCCACCTTTCCTTGTACTTCAACAGTAACGTTGAAACCAGCTAATGATAACAACAAAGAAACAAGGTCATGGAGGCTCTGTTAACCCAAACAAGATGACTCTCAAGAATTAGAGAATGTCACAATGGGGAGTTCAAATGGGAAGGGCACTGGGAAGGTTAAGGCAGACACAACAGTCTCATTTTGGTTATGAAAGGGAAGAAAAATGTTGATGCCTTTGTTCAGTGGCACAATTCCTTACTACTGAAGGATGCAAAAGAGATGGAAAATAAATGTGGCTCTTTCCTAGATCATGTTCTAGTCTATGTTGTGTATTATGAGGATGGTACTCTCTTTTTAACTCTGATCTTCCGGCTAAATTGTCTTACTTTCCCACATTTCAGGGCTAGAACACCTTATCAAAGGGTCTACTCTGAGTCATGTACTTGTGATCAGTTATTACCACACTTGGTGTTAAACAGAAGTGACTAGTATAGTCACTATATAGCTAGAGAGTAGATTTGTACACTACAAGGAACTTCTATATGCAAAGAATAAACACTTGATGAACCAAATTCTCTTGCATTTTTCTGTATTAGGATATGTTTTTCTGGGATGTAACACAAAGAAAGCTCTGTTATGTTAAAAACTGTTACAATCACCTAAGGAACATTTGATACTAAATCTAGGAAATATGCTTATATCCAACAATGCAGAAATACATATACACACATATATTATATAGTAATATGTGTAAAATATAATACCTATATTAATATGTAACATATATTAAGACAGAGATCCTGAGAAGTATTTCACATGTACACAAGAAAACATATGAAGTACTTTCATGGCAATATTTTTATGCTCATAAGCATGGAAACAGCTGACTACCAATGAACAAGATAAGCAAGTTAAAGACACCATATGACAGTATATGTTCCCTCTTATTTGTGGATCCTAGCTCTGAATCTTCACGTGTGATTGTATAATCTGGAATAACTTTAGCTACCAGGAAAGTGAAAAGGAACCATGTAGTGGCGCTCTGTGGAGGGGAAGTAGGACACAGGTGCTGTAAAGGGGTAAAAGGAAAAAATAGGGGAGGGAAAGTTACCTGAGGAGGGGGAGGGGGACAATAGAAAGGGAGAGGAAAGGGAATGGGAACACTAAAGATGCTTGGAACAGCCAAGGAAAATCATCTTATTTTATTTTTACTTAAAATTACAGATAAGGACCTGTGTGTGTATGTGTCGTCGTTATGTCTTTTATTGATCAAACCTTTCCTAGTGCCTGGAATGTAGCTCTCGCTATCCGTATCCACCTCTTGATGTCTGAAATAGTTCCCTCCTTTGAAGTGAGGTTTCCTCATAGATAGATAAAGTTGACTGTTTGCTTGAGGTTCTGATTCTCACTACAGTGTTAAGATCTTTATATGCCTGTCCTGTGTCTTCTCAATGTTTACTTTCATACCAAGGTTTTCACTGATTTCCACCACCTCTAGATAAAGAGCAATTAATGGCTGCTGAGAGAGTAAGAGTCATCTCCAGGGACAAGGACCCTGATACATTATTCAATCCCAAGTGGTCAGCCGTAAACCAAATACATGTGAGCAACACTAAAGAGACGCATCAGGTTGTATTTATGAATTTAATTTCCATCATCACTTTGTTTGGCTGGTTTTGAGCTGTATAGGAATGTATTCATCTAGCATGCAGTATTTGATAGCACTTCTTTTACTGCTGCATGTTGTTTGTTGCATTCACCCACATAATGGCATACAACAGCTCTAGTTCAATTGATCTCCTAAACGCAATAAAATTGGCCCCAATATATTTATTTACTCAAACATTCATAGGCATCATCAACCACTTTGTAAACTTCTCACAACAAGGCTAAAAGGCTAAGATCAAAGATCAGTGCAACAGTGTTATAGTATGATGTTTTCCTTTAAGACATAGTATGCTTACCCCATTGCTAGGTTGAAAAGAAAATACTTTAGCCAGTTAACCATAACAAGTCATTGCAAGGATAGCCATGTCTATGGTAACAGAAATAAAGCTGCTTTTATTAGATATAAAAGAATGGAGGAAAAGGCCACAGGATCCTCACCTAGGAGTCCAGCTGTTACTCTGCCTTGTCCTACTCCAGCAGCAAGTCATCTTGGAGGATGTTGGAGTATACAGGAAATAGAAAGTTAAATAAAACGGAGACAGGGGAGACTCCATGATTTAGCTCCCATCAAGCTGTCATTCATGGTGTGGTGATGCAGCTGTTAGGAGTCACCCAAGTTCCCATAAATAAGCTCTTACCTGTGCTCTATTAGTAACAGAGTTCCTTGGTTTGCTATGTTGGACTTTAATGAAATCGTTAACTTTTCTGCCATCCGTGCTCCAGCTGAGATAAAGAGAAAGCTGTTTGCATTTCCAGAAGATAAATGAACACAACAGACAGTGCTGCAGGAATTCCTACAGCCAGTAGCCTTTAAGTTACCCACCCACTTGGGTGCAGTCTCTTATACTATTTGTAAAGCTTGTGTCCAGCCTCTCTTCCGGCTGCGGAATTCGGTTGCTGTTCCCTGTTAAAGCAGAGGACTGTAATCTATGAGTCTACCCCTAAATAAACAACCCTAAATTATACTCAGTTCTGAGCTAGTGTGAGATTTCTTTTAAGCGTCCATCTTCATCTAGCACCCATGTGGACCCAAACATCACACCTAAACAGGTAGACGGCTTAAAGGCCTAACCTGTCCACAGTTCAGAAAGTCTCCCATCCATGCCCACCTGACTTGCTTTTACCTAAGAGGTTTTTAGTACGACTCCAACCATAGCAGAGCTAACTGTGTGCAGCAACTTGGAAATTTCCCAAGCTTGCACAAATCCCCTCCCCCACTGCCACATTCCCTGCCCCTTGGTGACTTGTGCAGCTTCCAGTTTGTGCATCCTGCCTGTGAGTTCTGGGCTTCTTGCTCCATGTAGGGAATTAATTTAATCTCTTTTAATTTGTCAAGCAAAGCATATTTCTCAGTATTTAACCAGCACCAAGGAGAGAAAACCAAACCGGCTCAGGACCCTTCAAGGCACCAGGTTGTGTAGCTAGTGGTGACTCTGAAACCATGACACCTGCTGGGCAATAAAGATTATTACACACAAAACAATTTACCAGACCTCATAACAGGTAATTAATAAATCAATAAACTTGAAAATTATATATTAGCAGACAAAATTACCATGGAAGATTTTTAGTAACTTTTTGGCTAATACTTTGATTGTCTTCTGCAAGGCTTATATGATTATTGTGATACATCCACTTACTGGATATTGGGACTCAGTTTTTTTATTCATATTATATCCTTAAGAAAATAGTTTGATAACAGAGTTAAGAATGAGGCACTTTTAGAAATGATACAGTTTTTACAGACTAATAATGAACAGCTAGCTGACAGGATTAATACCATTGAAAATCAAGTTACCTGAAAAAATTGATGCTATTGGAAAAGGTAACAATAATTTGACAGACAAAATTGAATCCATGTCAAAGGATGCTGAGAAATTATCTGAAAGAATTCATACTGTTGAATTTGACAATCAAAATTTGTCAAAAAGTTATGATAGGTTGATGTGAGAGAGTCTTCTGTTTGTGTTGATTTCATTGGTTAATAAAGAAACTGCCTGGCTCATTTAATGGGCCAGTCCTTAGGTGGGTGGAGTAGACAGAACAGGAAGAAGGAAGTGAGGTAGATGGCTCAGTCAGATGCCATGCCTCTCCTAAGTGAGACAGATGCCATACCTCTCCTCTCTGAGCCAGATGTGATGAAGCTCCGGCCCAAGATGGACTTACGCTAGAATCTTCCCGGTAAGCCACCACTTCGTGATGCTACACTGATTATTAGATATGGGTTAATCAAGATGTGAGTAAGAGGCTGAAACTAATGGGCCAGGCAGTGTTTAAATGAATACAGTTTGTGTGTTGTTATTTTGGGGCACAAGCTAGCCAGTGGCCGGGAGCCAGGCGGGACAAAAAGCAGGCCCACAGCTCCTCACTACAATAGGTTAGCCGATAGAGTATCTCTCCAGGAAGGCAATTTGCATGCTATCCAAATAATGTCCAATGATAAGACATTATCTTTAAAGGAAAAACTTCAGACCTTGGAATCACATGTGCAAAATGAGAACCAGAGGCTAGGTGCCTCAATGAAATCACTAGAGATATATACAGTCCAGGAGATTCAGGCTTTAAAAACAGTAGTAAAAAGATTTGAAACGATTGAGGAAATTATTGGAGCTGATGAGCAGGGAAAGAGGGTACAAGAACAGGATTTAACATCACCAGTAGCTGTCAGAGATGACTCACTAAGGGTTATAGCCTCCTACCCTATAATCTATTCTGACAAAACATCAATTCCTAAAGGCCCCAAAAGGATCCAAAAAAGGTAGATCGATACCTATAGGAATGAATGATCTAAAATAAATTAGGCATGCAATAGTAACTTACAGCTTGCATTCTGTATTTGTTAGGAAGATGATAAAGACATAGGCTTCTAGCATTAAAGCTATACCACACAACTGGCTTCCGTTAGTTTCAGCAGTCCTGGATGATGGGCCTCAACTGATATTTAAATATTATTTCAGGGAAGAGGCTAAAATTTTAGAACAACAGGGAAAAGAAAAAGGATTTGAGACATTCCAAGATGAAATTCTTGGTGAGGGCACTTAGGTTAACCCACAGGCTCAAGCTCTTTATGATGAACAAATCTTGTCCCTATGCAACAAAGCAGCCTTAAATGCTTGAGACAGGATTCAAGAACTAGGAAAATGAATTGAATCATATACCAAGGTTAAACAGGGCCAGAGAGAACCCTTTAGTGCATTATTACAAAGCTTAACTAAGGCTGTACAAATAGGAGTAACAGACCCAGATGCTAGATGAATACTTATTGAAGTTCTGGCTTTTGAAAATGCAAATTTAGAATGTAAAAAGATACTTGGACCTTGAAAGATTAGATCAGCATCAAAGGATGAACGGATCCTGCATACAATGAACATTGAGACATTTGACTATAATACTGAATCTTGAGTAAGAGAAGCAATTTCCAAAGGATTGAGGAGACATCAAAATGTCAATTGTTCTAATTGTGGTAGAATAGGACATTGGAGAAAGGACTGTAGACAACGAATTCCTAGGAATAATATCTCCTCTGGGAATGGCAAGAATAGGAAGACTTAGCCTTCAGGTATATGTAAAGGTGTGGCAAAGGCTGACATTGTACCAATGAATGCAGATCAACAAAAGACAAACAAGGCAACTGGATACCATTGGGAAACTCCTTGGGGGGGGGGTCTCTCACAGGCCCCCCAAGTCAAAAATGGTCCAGTCATTGCCAGTCACTTTGGATGACATGTCTCACTAGGAAAATTAAAAGATCCAGAGCCTTCTATAAAAGACCATACTGTTCTGGATCATGGAAAAAAATATAGAGGATAAATCAAAAATTCCAATAGAAAATGTATATTCTGGCAGACTTCTATAAATGATCAAAGACAAAAGCTAAGAGTGCATATAAATGGCATTGTAATTGTGGCTTTGATAGACACAGGTGCAGACTTGAGTATAATTACTCCAGAATCTTGGCATCCATATTGGCCTCTTCATGAGGCAGATGTTCAATTACTAGGAACTAGAACCCTATCTCAAGTGAAACAAAGCACAAGATGGGTTGAATCCATAGGGACAGAAGGACGGAGCAGAAGGCTGAGGCCATATGTGGCTAATATTGCAGTGAATTTATGGGGTTGTGACCTGCTGCAGCAATGGAATACCCATATTAACATTCCTGTAGTCCCAAAAACTCATAATTTTGGGAAGGATATAATAAGGTACTATACACAAAGGTCACCAGCCATTTAAGCTATATAAGAACACAAAGCAACATGAAAACCTTCAGAGGTACCAACAGCCCTACCTTTAAAATGGTTAACTGAGAAACCAATATGGGTAAAACAGTGGTCATTAACAGAAGACAAACTGGAGGCCCCACAACAACAGCTCCACCTAGTTGATATGGTATCATGATGCTGACAGTGCTACTATAAGACCTGTTTTGGGTACCAGCTGCTCAAGATGGTTCCAACTTGGTTAGGTGAAATAGTGCATTTTTTTTAACAATGTTCTGGCCAGAACTCCAAATAGGAACCTCGGAAAAATCCTACCAAATACTCTGAGACTATTTGTAGTTATACCAGACAGTAATCTTGGAACTTAACCATCATTTTACTTTCACAGAATCCCATAGAAAGAATATCGCCTCCATGACAGCTGGAAGTAATTCTAGAAGACAACATCACCTATCCTAACAAAGTTTGTCCTCAGGGTTAGGGACATCATTTAGGGGTTGTTATTGGGTTGGGGGTTGGAGGAAAATTAGGTAAGCTCGAGAATCTCTTTTTAAAAAAAGGAAATTGGATGGGATAATAGATTAGTGTGAGCTTACTTACACTAACAATAATGGTAAGTAATAGAGTGAATATTTGTGAGCTTTTAATTATAGGTAATTTACATTGGTATAGATTCTTACATATTGATACAAACTTAAATTATATTGAATATGTTCCCTTTTGTCTACAATATTTATATACCTAGGCAAAGTTATTTTGTCATATTGTATGCATGCATGCTTCTACCTCTGCTTAAGACATTTTGTATATTGATACAATTTTAGGATATATTTATCATATTACAATATACATTTCTACCTCTGATCAAGATACTTATACATTGTTTACATTTCAAGATTATTGTCCTCATTTGTTGCACAGTTGTTTAAAGATTGTTTAATATTTATATATAATATAAAGTCTTAGTCTTTAAGTTATGTAGGTATTAAGATTTCTAGGTCAATAGTCATCTATGTTTGTCATACTTATAGTTAGACTACTCAGGTTCTTTAGATACACAGAAATTGTATTCTGCATAGATAGGTAATCTTCAACCACTTCAAAGAGCTGTAAAATATGGTATTTAAATAACTTAGGGTTCTGTTGACATGAGACACAAATGCTCCTGGCAGCACCAATCTATTACAGAGAGAATGTTAAGCTCCCAAGACACACCACTTGGAGCTTGTTTTCTTTTTAACAAAACTGGCCTTTGGGCAAGGAACTGCCCATGCGTTGACCACTGACAAAATGCATGATGTCTGGACAGGACAAGCAGGATACAAGATAAAAAAGACTGTCAAATCTTGCCAAGACAGGGTAAGAAGGTTTTGAGAATTTTCCTGCCTCTGAAAATGGTCTATCAGTTATACTAGGCCTTCAGCCAAAGTTGCAAATGAGACTTTGGGTGATTGCCCAGGTAACCAGTTGTCTTTGTCATTTGTTACACATTTTGGAAGTTACTTGATTGCATTTCATGCTTACTCAAGTAATATTATTTTCCTTCTCGGATCTTCAATGTGGTTGAAGACTAGATAGTTGTAGTTACTTTCCTCTCATGACTTGACCAAGTTATTTATTATATAAGACTTAAACTCATTAGGATAGGACAAATATTGAAACATCTATCACATGTTTCTTGCTTAATATTATTTATGCTGGTTATAATTCTAATTTTTAGACCTGATATTTGTTCTTATTGTATATAATTTTGTATTAGGCATAGAACTTTCTTATTTAAACAAAAGGGGGAAGTTCTGTAGGAATTCCTACAGCCAGTAGTCTTTAAGTTATCCGCCCACTTGGGCATGGCCTCTTATACTATATGTGCAGATGTCAAGTGTTCATCTGGCTTCCCTTCTGGCTGTGGGATTTGGTTGCTGTTCCCTGTTCAAACAGAGGACTGTAATCGGTGAGTCTACCCCTAAATAAATAACCCTTTATTATACTCAATTCTGAGCTAGTGTGGGATTTCTTTTAAGTGTCCATCTTCAAGACAGCAAGAAAAAGGTATCTGAAGTACCAAAATCTTATTGATGATTTCTATTTTTAATAGCTATTTTTCCTCAGCAAGTTACTTGTTCACTATTTATCATGATTTTTTATCTATAGGCTATAGATAATAATATTTAAAAAATAAAACATATAGCAAGTCCCTAGTAAACAGTAATTAAGATTATAAGGCATATACAGTACTTGTTGTTGATTTCTAAATCATTTATGGATTACTGTCACAGCAACTTAGCTCAGAAACCTCGACTAGTTGACTTTCCCTTCTAATGCATTCTAGTGGCCACCAGTTCCAAAACATGCAGGACATCTATAATGCAAATTCTTCAAAGCTGTTGGGGGCTGCTTCCTTTCACTCTATCCAAGGGCATGCAGTAGCCTTTGGAGTGGGAGCCAGCACTAATAACCTTTGGCTTTATTTGCTCAAAGTGCTAACTTCATTTTTTTTTCTCTAACGTTTGGGTTTTCTCAGCATCATCTACCAGCAGAACAGCCCTTTTCTTGAAACTGTTTCTATAAACTCTGTTCACAGAGAAGAAACAGCAAGAAGAGTGACAAACCCAGGTCCTGCTGTTGGTGGCCTCTTGCCCGCTATCTATTGAATAAGAACACACTGCATCATTGCTTCTTTGCCAGCTTTAACTCGCCACAGGGGTTAAATGCATACTCAGATGTCCTAGTCAGAGGATCTGGCCCTGGTCTCACCAGCAATCGAGACAAAGGCCTCATTCAGGATCTGTTCCTCTCTGGCAAAAGAATTCTTAAGAATGAAAACATCATACTGTGGGCAACTCTGACAAGACTCAAAAAATATGAATCCAAGGGCACAAATACTCTCCCTGTCATGTGTCTAGAAGGGATCACTGCATCTTTATTCTGCCATCTCTGGTGGACAGTCCAGCATTCTACCCTGCAGAATGAAAGACTCATTATGGGTGAAGAAAGCTAAATTAAGCCTTGCTTGTCCCCCTTGATCTTGGGTCAGGGAATGGGGAAGTTACATGGTAGATGTAAGGGAGATGATGTTAAGACGAGTTTTCCCAATCGGGTGACAGCTCTAATGTACACAGTGGTTGGGGAAAACTCCAAAATCTTATATGCAGTACGTCTTTTTAGAATTAAGAGGGAAAGTATTTAACCAACAAATGCCTAAAATAAGGTTAAAAAAAAAAGTGTGGCACACACCTTTTTTACCTGTACTTAAAAGGCTGAGGTAGGAGGATAGTCAGAAGTTACAAGGCAGCCTGGACTGTCCATCAAATACCAAGCCAGCCAATGAGATACAGCAAGACAATGTCTTATAGAAAGAGGGAGAGATGACATAAAGTAAGCAGACAAAGTAAGTAATTCAGCCTAATCGAAAAGAAATTACAAGGAAGAAGGTAAACACCTTTCTTTCTTTTTGTTTCATTAAACAGGGTCTCATGTGGCCCAGGCTGGCCCTGAACTTACTATGTAAAGAAAATGACCTTGAACTTCTGATCCCTCTACCTCCAGCCTCTGAGTGCTGGGATTATTGGAATACACTACCTCATTTGGTTTATGTGATGCTGAGCATTGAGCCCAGGACTTCATTCATGTTTAGCAAGCATTCTATCAACTGAGCTACATCCTCACCAAGATAATTTCTGGTATGTCCTAGCCACCGGCAACTAACACATAGATTTATCCAATATAAAACAGAAAAAGAAACACGGGTGGAAACTTGCAACAATTTTACAACTGCCTTCTGTCTGTGTAACATAAACTAAGTGATATTTTATTTCACTAATAGGTTCAAACTAATGTAAGGGAACTACAATGATCCTAAATTGGAAAGAGAAAGTATGACTGCCAAAACATTGTGGGCAATACAGAGAGGTAAAGGAACATACTAATATCTTTATCTCACAAAGTTACCGTCAAAAGAAATAGTTCAATGGTGTATGTGATATTCAATTCCCAGCACAGAAAAGTCAATGAAGAAGTAAAAGTTTAATCCTTAGCTAAAATCATCAAATGAAAGAGAAGATTAAAATTAATAAAATTAGAGATGAAAGGGGTTTTGTTACAAGTTCCCATAAAATCCAGACTTATTCGGAAATACTTTGAAAACTTACATCCTAAGAGAAGCTGGGAAACAGGAAGGAACAGATAAATTGCTAGACATGTAGGAGGATGTTACAGAGGTAAACAGCTACTTCCTGGTTGAATTTAAGTCCCATTCTACAGGAGGAAACACATGCTTGGCACTATCCTGGACATAATCTATGGCTGGGAAGTTAACAGGTTTCAGGAATGAGTCTACTACTGTTATTCTAGTAAATGAGCATATCAAACTACTCTCTAAATTCCCTTCTCTCATAAATTAATGCTACTCTCAGACCTCATCGGAGAAGTTTCTTTGTTCAATGGATGATTGCTAACACAGAAATTCACAGCTTGTCAAACTGCATGGATTAAGTGCCACAAATGAGACATCTATAATTATGTTCCCCTCCCCAAGGCTAAGGGAGCTGTCTTAGTTTGGGTTTCTATTCCTGTGAAGAGACACTATGACCACAGTAACTCTTAAAAAGAAAACAATTTAGTTGTAGTAGTGAATTACAGTTCAGAGGTTCAGTGCATTATCAAGGTGGGGAGCATGGTGGCATGTAGGAGGAGATACTAGAGAGTATATCTCAAAAATGACTTATCTAACATTATATAGATTCAACAGGTTATGTTGAGGAATATGTGTATACATGTATACATGTTTATGTGTGTCTGCAAATACATATTTGCATGCAATTATAATTAATGAAAAATCGGCCATGAATTTGAAATTAGAGTGGGAGAGTTCAGTATATGGGAGTGTTCAAGAGGGAGAGAACAAAGAACTGTAATTAAATCATAATCTCAAAAATAAACAACAAGATAGCCACAGGCCCATGAACAATTTTAAAGAAACAAAAATGACTTATTTCATTGACAAAAGAAACTTCATTAAAAACATAAACGCACTAGTTAAACTACTTTTACTTAACTTTTAAAGTTTACATAAGCTTTGCTTAATCTCAAAATCCTGTTGTAAATCATATTCTTTAAGTAATATAACTTTATTTTTTATTAAAATATAATTACATCTTCCTTTCTCATTCCATTTCCTTCTTTCAACTCCTCCCAAGATCATATAAATAGCCGTTATAAGGAAATCTAAGCATTACAGTCTCTGGAAAAGCCCACGTCTTATCTTAGGATCATAGTCTAGCTTATTCCTATATATCTCATATAAATACTTTTAAATTCACTAAGGTTGATTTATAATGATTCATCCTGAAATTCATTTCCATAACATAGTCAAAAAAAATCTCTTTACCTGAATAGAAGTCCCTCAGCGGGATGGAACCTCCCCAGGATGCTGCTGGTAAGGAGCACTGGCTATGTTTCTTTGTCATTGGTGACAGTACCTAGCAACTGCTGGTGAAGCCACAAACTGGCTGGCAACAGTTTTGTGTATTCAGCTTCAGCCCGATTAGAACACAAAATGTATTACCAAGAATTATTACAAGGCAGGCCTGTTGCTAGAGACCTGTAATTCCAGCTACTCTAGAGGCTAAGGCTCGGGGTCAAGGGTGGGATAACAAGTTTTAAACTTGCTTAGACTACAGAATGAGTGCAAGACCAGCAGTTTATTGAGACACTGTCTCAAAACAAAAAGTTCTAATGGGGGATATAGTTCAGGGGGTAGAGCGTTTGCCCAGAATATACAAGAAACTAGGTTCTATTTTCATTAATACAAAAGAGGGGGAATAATTACAAAACAGTATCTATAAACTTTAAGGAAAGTTTATATGGGTCCCAGGCTAAAGAAGATATTCAAGACAAAACTGGATAGAGATCAGACCTCAATGGGAACATGGCAATATAACTCTCTGAGTAGAAGCAAAGTCTAATTCTAAGGCTTGGTAGTTTATACTCACTTATCTCTCCAGAGATAACCAGCACACAGTTTGCAGAAAAGAAGGGGGGATACAGTAAGATGCAGATGAGCTTCACAGGGTCTGCCTGGCTCAGGGGGAATCACCTAAACACAGTCAGAGTGTATGAAGGCCCAACATAGAGAATGATGCTTCATTCTAATGCTTCATACATCAGACAGTCCTCATGGCAGGGGAAGAGGGTGACTATAGAGGAAGGTTAGGGTAAACCATGAGTGTGCAGGGCCTTTCAGGGTTGATGCACATGCAGAATATCATTAGTATAACAGAAGCTTCAAGGTCAGCGATACACTAAGTGTTCTGAGAAAAGAGCTAAATCAGAGGTCCACCACTGCAGCAGCCCACCAGGCCGCCCCTAAAAACTTGGAGAAAGACCCCTCCACCTACAGTATTGTCTACGGCGAAAGCTTAACACCATGCTAACTATAGAGTGATAACTGAAGGAACTGTCTGTTATCACAGAACAGATACAGATATAGAGATATAGAGGGGTGAATTTGGAACTAGGAAGCAAACACAGACCAGTAGAATAATTTCATTTTCTTGCCCTTAATGAAGTGTAATTTCCTCTACCCTAAATTTCATGGTCGGGAAAATTCCAGGTAGTCTATTTGAGACATAATTCTGACACTGAGTTGGTCTTTGTAGTAGTGCAGGCTAGCCCCACTAATAAAGAGGGGTCTTTAGGATTCAAAAAAGACTGGTGGTTGTTTTAACCCTTCAGAGTCTCAGTCTCTTTACTAGGACAATAAATTTTTAAGTCCTACTTCAGTCTGCTGTGGGAAGACAGTGTGTATAACATCATCAAACTAGTAGGCCGGGTACATACAAAACATACCACAAAATTTCTCTTTCTGTCCGCCACTACAGTATAGCTGGTATTGCTGCTCTCATGCAGCACTGAAAGCAAGTCTGAGAGGTGGGTCTCCAAACACTCCAACCCTTTTCAGTGTCAGATAATAACTGTCACACAATTTAACAAATGACAATTATTTTTCTATCGCATTTGTAATTTCCAAGATTCTCGTGTCTTTTAATTATATGTTCCCCCCCCCCAATTAAGTATGAAGTTAGTGTAAGTTAGACACAGGATGATACTAGCAGAACACAGTATCTCTGGGCTATCTAGACTACCCACTATGCTTGCATGTTCATATTAGCTTTGGTCATGGTATCAAGGAGTAGAAGCATGTTCACTACTTATCTTGCCCTTTCTTTGCATTTTCCTTTGCCTTTTCATGTGAGGAATGGGCATAGAACACAGAGCCTCATATGTGCTAGGCAACCACTATACTACTAAGCTACCATCTCAACGTTCCATTTCATATTCTTTATATCTCAATGACTTTGGAGATTCTAACTGACCTGACAATAAATCTCTTCCCTGCTAATTTCATAGTCTTTATCCAAACTGATTGCCATGGGATTCCAATAATAACACTGTATGGTATATTCTTATTCCAAACATTAAGACTGGATGCTTGGTCAAGATGATATATTGTAACCTACAAAGGAAAGAATACTTTGGTTACATGATGGGTCTGCGTTGGGAATAGTTTTGAGCACTAGGTTGAAAAAGGTTGAACTCAAAAGTATTCATATCCTTTTCTAACATATTAACCAATGAAAGAGATCCGGGGACAGTGAAACTGAAATTAGCTGGCATAGCACTGTTCAATAGACCTTTCGATGATGAGCAGGGTCGATGTATAAGCTTTCCAGTGAAATAGCTACTAGCCACCTGTGACTACTAAGTATTTAAAATGAGTCTAACAACACTGAGGACTGGAAGCTTAGAATATCCAGTGGCTATCATAAGGGTAAGTCAAACAGAGTACAGCTGTACATACCTACAAGCCCAGCACTCAAGAGTCTAAGGCAGGAGAATCAAGAGTAAGAAGCCAGCGTGGAGTACTGCCTACACTACATAAAGAGACTCTAACTTAAAATACACACACACACACACACACACACACACACACACACGTGCACACACACAATTTAAAACTACTAGGCAGCACAGATCTAGACAGCATAACTTAATAAAAGGATGTCGTTGGAAACGGTAGTATAAACCAGTAATTTCAACATTTAGGGAGGCTGAAAAAGGAAGAACAGAAAGACATCCCAGGCCAGCCTGGTCTTCATAACAAGAACCTATCTGAAAAGGAGTAAAATATGGAGCTAAAAAGATCCCCATATCCCAGCCTTGGCCACTGATACTAACTCTATAACTTTCATCATCTTAGTTGTCTTGTGTAGGTTTCATTCATCTCACTACCGGGCGCCCCCAGGATTGCTGTGGTCCCAGAAAGAATGCAAAGGGCTCTGCCCAGGGATGCTGGCTATTGTTTTCCTGCCTCTCATTTGCTAAATGGAACAACTGAAATATAAAAGGAAACTAAAATGCGTATAGCATTTAGGATTTCTACATTGACAATTGGGGAGACGCAAACAACATTCTGTCTACCCCAATCCTCACCAATCTCACTCTTCTCTCACAGGCAAAATACAGTAACTTCATCTCAACAACTTCAAAGGGCATCTTAGTCCAGCATCATTTCAAATGTCTCAAGTTCAAAGTTGAACATATTCACTTTATGATATAACCTAGATATGGTTGATACTTGAGATACAATTATCTTCAGCTGTGGGCCTTTGATGCCAAAATAAGAAAACTACTTCTCAAAAAAAAAAAAAAAAATGCAGGTATGGGCATAAGACAGGCATCCCATTCTAGAAGACAGAAATGTAGAAGAAGGGAGGAGTGATGGATTCCAAGTAGGTTGAAAATCGAACAAGGCAAACTCCATGGGATCTGGAGGTTCTAATTTCTGTTTCATTTAGTCTCGGGTGTTGGCGTAATCTCATCCTGTAGCCTTGCACTGAGATAACTTGTTAGGCCCTCGGCTCATGCCATGGGAATCTTTTTGAAAGATTCGCCTTCATTATTTTTAAATTATGTATATTGTGTGTAGTATATGACTGTATGTAGGTATATGCATACAAGTGAAGGTTTCCATGGAGTCCAGATGAGGGTGTTCTATTACCTGGATGTGGAGTTACAGGCAACTAACCAGGAGCTGCTCAGTACTTTCCAGGCCTGCGCGATGGAGAACACAGATGGTAGAGCCTGTCATCATAACAAGCCCGTGGTTTCTAGTCCCAGGCACACCAGAGATGCAAAGCAACATCTCTGGGCCATGCCTTGCAGCTGGGTGGGCGGGACTCAACAAGTGCCACCTGTGACTCAACAAGGAGTCCACCAGGTATCAGGGGACCATTATGGTGAGCAAGTACAGGGTGGAGAAGTGGGGGGGTGTTGGTGTCGGTGTCTCTGTGAGAAAGAGGGGGGGCGCAGAAAAGTTCATGAGCTGGGAAGAGAGGAGGATCTGAAGAGATGAGGGTGATGAGGAACAGGTTGACATAAATGGCCTGCTTGCCACCCAAGTCCAAGGTGATATGCAGGGCCTGGCTACTGCCACAGAGGCCTATGGTCTGTGCTGTCGCCTGGGTCCATGATGGTATCCAAAAGGCACACTGCGACAGGGGCCATACAGATATGAGTAGCCTGCGCTCTCACCTAGGGCCATGCTGTCCTCTTGTCTAGGGCTGCAGGCAAGGGGCATGTCTGAGTCCATGGTCCTAAGGCAGCCAGGGTCTCAGGTGATGTCTGTGATTCCTGTGACACCTAGGGTCATGTGGATGACCACCTGAGACCATCTCAGTGTCCGAGGGCCATGACATTGCCAAGGACATACTGATCTGAGTAGTCTGTGTGCTACCTGGGGCCACAGAGATGTCCAGGCCTGAAATGCTGCTCAGGGACATGTCTGGGTCCATGGTCCAGCAGTATCTGGAGTCCGTGATGATGTCCATGACCCGTGTTAGCACAAGGGCTATTAGGAACCATGCCTATGGAAATCTGAGGGCTGAGCTGAGCTAGCCCTGCCCTTCACTATGCCTGGGATAGCTGGCTCTGCCCCTCGCTGAATATGGCAACCGAAGAGCAGATCCCATACCTCCAGGGAGAACTGGCCCCCACACAGAGAAAATAGGATCCCAAACCTTACCACGGGTGTGTAGCTCACCAGAGCAGCACACTAGAGCTGACCCTGTTAACCAAGAGGCAGGTCAGTCATCCCTGAGGGCATGAGAGCAGCAAAGCTGACCCTCCCCCTTGTCTGTCATGTTGTGGCATGGGTGAGGGAAAGATGCCCTTCCCCCCTCTTCCCCTTGCTACCCACAGCAGACAAAAGAACTGGCCCTGGGGTCACTAGAATAAGAGAACTAGCCATGCCCCTCACCGGTTGCAGCACACAGGAAAGCAGGCCCTGAACCCTGCCTGGACAGCACACTAGAGATGACCCTGTTGTCAGGGGTGCAGATGAGCCAGCCCTGAAGGCATGAAAGCAGGAGCGCTGGCCCTGCCCCCACCCTCTCATATGTCCCCTACAGCAATCGGGAAAGAGGGTCCTGCACTTTATCTGGGTAAAACAATAGAGCTAGCCCTGGTGGTGGGAGTTAAGGCAACCTGGATCTGAGGAACTGAGAGCAAAAGTGGTCCCACTCCTTGCTGCAGGCTGCATTGGCTGAGCTGGATGGGGCAGTGCTGAAACCTAGGTAGTGATGAAGATGGAAAACCTATCACCTACGTCCAGAACCAGGGCTATGAGTTAGTCCACCCCAACATCCACCCCATCTATGAACTTTTGGGGCATGTGAAGGGAACAAACCTACAGGTCCAAAACTGCATGATCTCCATGGCACAGGACAACAACAGGATATATAAAAGGAGACCTAGTGAGGGCTTAGCATCTAGAGTGTACCGGAAGCCAGAGGCCTCGAGCAAGACCAGTGACTGTCTGCATGAACACTTGCACGTAAATACGAATGGACTAAAGGGTACACTGGGTGACTCAACGGGCCACACTACTGCTTCGACAACAAGACTCTTCTTTTGTTTATTTCTTTTGTTTTTTTGTTTGGTTTGGTTTTGGGCTTTTCTTTTAAATTTTAAATTTTGTTTTGTTTTAAGGGGAGGTTATGTGGGCAGAGGGCAGATGCGAGGGGACAGGCAGATAAGCAGGGTTGAGATAAATGATGTGAAAAATCCACAAAGAATCAGTAGCAGTCATAAATAAATACACAAGTTCTTCAATTTTTCTCTTCTTCAATTTTACTACTACTGGGCAGAAGAAAACAAGCTGCTTCTTATATAGTCCACTTAAAAATCTCCGCAGCTCAATCCCTATCAAAATTTCTACGCAATTCTTTACAGACATTTAAACTACAATACTAAACTTCATACTGGAAAACAAAAGATCCAGGATATCTAAAACAATCCTGTACAATAAAAGAACTTCTGGAGGTATCGCCACCCCTGATTTCAAGCTGTACTGCAGAACTATAGTAATAAAAACTGCATGCATGGTACCGGAATAAAAACAGACCAGTGGACCAACAGAATTGAATCAAAGACCCAGGCTTGCATCCACACAATGGTGGACACTTTTTAAATAAAAAAAAAAGAAATTCATACTAGCAAAAAGAAAGCATCTTCAACAAATGATGCTCGTCAAACTGGATGTCTTCACGTAGAAGTATACAAATAGATCCATATCTATCACCTTAATGGCCACATTTCTCATAACACTACATAATTGGTCAAGTATAGTCTAAGACAGTGGAAGCTTTCTCCATCCCTCTCGTCACTTATTGCTGAATCCTTACCAGATAGAAGCTATTCCACTCCCCCAGGTATGTTCCTCAAAGCTGTTCCAGCCCACCAAGTGTTTGGTTCTGGTGGTGCCTTCGTAGTTGTACATAGAGTTATATGCTACATAATACCACATTGCTATTATGTGACATAAGGACATTTGACATTTTCAACAACACACATGGCATACATGACAGTGGCCCAAAAGATAATAGAATTGGGTGTGGTGGGATAAGCCTTCAAGCTCAGCATTCATAGACCTAAAAAGAAAAGATCAGGGATATGAGTCCATCCTAAGAAACATTGACATTTTGTCTGAAAAAGTAAAGGAAACTAAGGGGACAGAAGAGATTACAGAAGAGGGGAAGAGTAACTGGAGGAAGAGCGGAGAAAGGGAAGGGAGAGGAGGGACAACATGAAAGTAGAAAACTTCTGCCATTCCCATGACATTATAGTCATAGTAACATCATAGCATCAGGCATCACTTCTGTCTGTGATACTGTATACTGTGGTATCAATAACAAAAAAATTAGCACATCCAATCATATACCTAATGCACAATAACAAAAATATGTTACTGGGATATACATTTACTATATCATACCTTTATCATTATTTTAGAGGATAAGCCTTAGAAAACATTTACTGTTAAACAGGATACTTTGTCAAATACCTCATGCTTACTGCATTTTCTAATTGTATGGAGTGATCTAGGCCATCTAGTTCTGTATTCTCTATGATGCTCACATAATGATAAACTCAGCTAACAATGCATTTCTAAGAATGGATTCTCACTGTTAAGTGGTATACTACCCTTACTAGTTACAGCAGCAGACACTTATTGCTAATTTCTGTATTAGTTAGAGAGATAAAGCGTGACAGTAAAAAAGAGAGAGCAAGACAGAGAAAGGAAAGAGAGAAAGGAGAGAGAGAGACAGAGAGAGACAGAGAGAGAGAGAGAGAGAAAGAGAGAGAGAGAGAGAGAGAGAGAGAGAGAGAGAGAGAGAGAGAGAGAGAGAGAGAGAGAGAGAGAGAAATTTATCCTAAGGTGCTTTCTAATGATTATGAAGGTTAAAAATTTTCGTTATCTGCTATATGGAAATTGTCAGGAATACCAGTAGGATACTAAGAAGGTTCAATAGCTTAAAAGTTATTGCTGTGGATTCTGATTTGGGTTTGAAGGAGTAACCAGTAATACTGAGAGCAAAGGGTTATGTCCCAAGTCATGTGGCCTAGTTGTCAACTCAACCTTTTTCTATACCTTTGTTCAATTCAGACTCTCAAAGTTTAGATGATACCCACCCACATGGATTAGGGCACCCAAGCATTCAAATTCCAAGTTCTTTTGTAAACACTCACAGAGATAAACTCCTAGCTTTTTGGGAAATCTGAGCATCTTCTGGCTCTATACAGTTGAACATTGCAGAATAATGAATGCCAGCCCAAACAACTACTCAATTACTATCTGAAATAACCTTACATATACATTTGTACATATATACATTTAGCACCAAAACTATACCTTTGTGAAACCTATTTGTTCCTTCCGAAAAGTTTCCAGGGGTTTGATCAGCAAGTCACTAGCATTTTGTACCTAAAGAAAAAAAAAGAAGAAAATAACATCTAGATTAACAAGGTTCAGATACAAACTTGTTATTCTTTACCATTAGGGTTTTTCTTTAAAATATATCATCCTGCTGAGTGGTGGTGCACTTCTTTAATCTCAGCGCTGGGGAGGCAGAGGCAGGAGGATCTCTGTAATTTGGAGGAGAGTCTGGACTATAGAGTGAGATTAAGGCCAGTCTGATCTACACAGAGAAACCTTGTCTCAAAAAAAACATACACACACACACAGACACACACACACACACATATAAGCACACATTCTAAAAACACTTTCTGAACAGGGCACTGTTTGTACAGGCACTAAGATCAACAATTAATAAATGGTACTTCATGAAAATGAAAACCAGAAGGCAGAAGACACTGTCATTCATAAAAAGTATCAGCCTACAGAACGGGAATAGATTTTTACTGACTATACATTCCATAGAGGAAAATACCCAAAATATAAAAAGAACTAAAAAGAACTAAAATACAAGGAAACAAATATCCCAAATGAAAATGGGGTACATGAATGTGGAGTAAGGGGAACACTCATTCATTGCTGCAGAGGATGCAAACTTGTACAGCACCTATGGCAATCTATGCGGCAGTTTCTCAGGAAGATGGGAATTGATCTACCTCAAGATCCAGCAATACAACTCTTGGGCATCTACCCAAAGGATGCTTCATCCTACCTATCACAGAGACACTTGCCCAACCATGTTCATTGCTGCTTTATTCATAATAGCCAGAAACTGGTAACAACCTGTCCCTCAACAGAAGAATGGATTAAGAAAATGTGTTGCATTTACATGAAGAAGTATTATTCAGCTGTTAAGAAAATGAAATCAGGAAATTCTCAGGCAAATGGATAAAACTAGAAAGATCTCATCCTGACTAAGGCAATCTAGAACCAAAAAGGCAAATATACTTATTCACTTATGTGGCTACTAGCTGTTAAGATGGCTATGTATAGGTAGGGGAGCTGAAAAGGGAGGGCCAAGAGAAGAAGGGGAAGAAAGAAGGGGAATTATGGAGACAGATAGCTAAAATTAAGGTACACCTGAGGGGCAGTATAGAAGCCTAATACAATAGAAAACCCTATATTTATATGAAGGGAAGCTAAATGAAATCACCAAATAATGGGGGAGGCAGAGCTCTAACAGAACATCTCGTCACAAAATAAAGCTTTTAGTCCCAGGAATGGGTTACATCTAATTGAGTTGCTGTCCAAAGGGATACCATGAAAATCCCCAAATAACCTAGGCTGTTGCAAAGACTATAGGTTGCTCTACACAAACTAATGGCAAGGCCTGATTGCTGAAGATGCCTACACAACTCATTAAACATGGAGAAGTTCAGTTTGTGCCTACCTAGAACCTTCACCCATACATGCTAGTGTCCTTTGTTAAGGGAAGGTACTTTCCGTGCTACAAAGGAGAAACAAACACTGACTCAGCTACAAACCCTTTGATTTACAATCTGTCCTGCCTACAAAAAATGCTAGTCCAATGGTAGAACAATGCTTGGGGGAGTAAGCAATTGGTAACATATTTGACCTAAGGTCCAATTCATAGGATGGAAAGCTTACCCAGCTCTGCCTGGGCCACCAAGAACCTGAAACTAAATAGCCCAGAGATCTAGGGCAAAACCAAATACTACTGTTCTACTAAAAGAATGTACCAATAAAATGACTCTTAATGACATTCTGTTATACTCATACATCAGTGCCTTGCTCAGCCACTATCAGAGAAACTTCCTCCTGTAGCAGATGAGATCAAATACAGAGACCCACACCCAGACAATATGCAAAGAGTGGGAGACCATAGAACACTCAGCCCAAAACACGATGCCTCCATATAATCCCTCCCTTCAGGGTTAGGGAACACTGTTGAAGAGGAGGTAAAAGAGTGTATAATCCAGGAACGGAAGAAACCAAAGAAACAAGGCCCTCTAAGTAAAAAGATTGAAGCACATATGAACTCACGGAGACTGGGGTAGCTTGCACAGGGGCTACACAGGTGTAAGCCAGAGGTGTTCTAGACCTGAAAGAAGTGAATACATGTCTCTATCCCTAACCCAGAAGCAATAACCAATGGACAACTACTTGCAAAGGAAAATTTCCTTTTCTCCAAAGGAGTCTCACAGGGGAAGCAAACAACTGGGGAAACAAAACTACTCTTAAGGGCAGACTGCATGTCCAACAGTGAATGGCCAACAGAAAACCAAGAGAGTAGTATCTTTATTAGGTGCTTTATTATTTATAAGGAGGTTCCTTACTTGATAATATCAAATCATGACATTTTTAAATCTTATTTTTTATTTTAATTTTATTTAATTTATGTATTTTTCTCTCTTTTTGCCCTACAAGTTGTTTGCATATATATTATGCAAATTTTTCTGAGAATTCTGAGTGTACAAATAAGTGGGTCTATTTCTTTTGCCTTCTCGTGGGATCTTTTTCTTCTATTTGTTTGCTTTATCCTATTCCAATGTGTGAAGTTTTTTATATTATTATTTTTTATTTTGTAATATACCTTTGAAGTCTGTCTGTTTTCTAATGAAAGATAAAAAGGTAATGGAACCGGATTGGGAGGGGAGGTAGGAAGAAACTTGGAGAAGTAGAGGGAGAGGAAACTACAATCAGGGTATATTAGGTAAGAAAAAATTATTTTCAATAAGAGGGAAAATGAAATACTTTTGTGTAAAATGAAAAATGTATCATCCTGAAGCATAGTTACTGGAGTAGAGGTATATCTCAGGAGTAGTGGACATGCTTATCATCTACAGGGCCATGAGATCAATTTCTAGCATTGAAATAAATGTTAACTTGCTTACTTTTTATTGAATGTTGTTAGTTCCTTTATGAAAAACAAATAAATGTTTTGAGGAAAGGAACATAAAAGGAATTTCTTTACTCGGGATGATTTTTTTTCTAGTTCCATCCATTTGTCTACAGATTTCATGAGATCATTTTAACAGTTGTTATACTCCATTGTGTAAATATACCACATTTTCTATTTCCATTCTTTAGTTGGGGAGCATCTAAGTTCCAATTTCTGGCTACTATGAATAAGAACATAGTTGGGCAAGTATTCTTGTGGTCGGATGGGACGTCCCTTGGGAATAAGTGCAAGAGTGGTATGCCTGGGTCTGGAAGTAGATCAATTCCCAATTTTCTGAGGAACTGCCATATTTATTTTCACAGTGGCTGTACAAGTCTACACTCCCATCAGAAATGGAAGAGTGTCCCCCTTGCTCCACATCCTCGTCAGCATGAGCTGTCACTTGTGGTTTTGATCCTAGCCATTCTGACAGATGTAAGATAGAATATCATAATCATTTTGATTTACATTTTCCTGGTGGCTAAGGAGGCTGTACATTTCTTTTTTTTTTTCCTCTCTCATGGTTTATTTTTTTTTATATTTAAAAATTTCCATCTCCTTCCCTCCTCCTCCCCCCTCCCTCCCCTCCTCCTCCCCCTTCCCTCCCCTCCTTCTCCCCCTTCCCTCCCCTCCCCTCCACCCATACTTTCCCTCCCTCCCTCTCAAGGCCAAGGAGCCATCAGGGTTCCCCACTCTATGCTAAGACCAATGTCCTCCCAACTCCCCCCAGGTCCAGGAAGGTGATCGACCAAGCTGAGAAGGCTCCCACAGAGCCCGTCCATGCAGAAGAATCAGAGCCCAGAGCCATTGTCCTTTGCTTCTCAGTCAGCCCCCGCTGTTGGCCACATTCAGAGAGACGGGTTTGGTCGCATGATCCATCAGTCCCATTCCAACTGGAGTTGGTGATCTCCCATTTCTTTAAGTATTTCTTGGCCATTTGAGATTCCTCTGTTGAGAATTCTCTGTTTAGATCTATACTCCATGTTTAATTGGATTATTTGGTTTGTTGATGTCTAGTTTCTTAAGTTCTTTATATATTTTGGAGATTAGCCCTCTGTCAGATGTGGAATTGGTGAAGATCTTTTCCCATTCTATAGGCTACCATTTTGTCTTATTGACGGTATCCTTTGTCTTACCAAACCTTTTCAGTTTCATGAGGTCCCATTTATTGTTGATCTTAGTGCCTGTGCTATTGGTGTTTTATTGCCTGTGCCAATGCATTCAAGGTTACTTTCCCCTTTCTCTTCTATCGGTTTCAGTGCATCTGTTTTTTTGTTGAGGTCTTTAATTCACTTGGACTTGAGTTTTGTGCAGGGTGATAGATATGGATCCATTTGAATTTTTCTACATGTTGACATCCAGTTTGACCAGCACCATTTGTTGAAGATGTCTTTTTTCCAGTGTGCATTTCTGGTTTCTTTGTAAAAGACGAGGTGTCCATATGTGTTTGGAATTATGTCTGGGTCTTCAGGTAGATTTCATACATCAACATGATAGGCTTTATGACAATAGCATGCTGTTTTTATTACTATAGCTCTATAGTACAATTTGAGGTAAGAGATAGTGCTATCTTCAGCAGTTCATTCATTATTCACAATTATTTTA
The DNA here is from genome assembly GCF_903992535.2 of Arvicola amphibius. Taxonomy (NCBI): domain Eukaryota; kingdom Metazoa; phylum Chordata; class Mammalia; order Rodentia; family Cricetidae; genus Arvicola; species Arvicola amphibius. The sequence goes on from NC_052065.1 coordinate 56,982,311, forward strand.
GCTACCTTGGGGATCTTGTATTTCCTTATGAAGCTGAAAATTGTCCCTTCAATTTCTGTGATGAATTGTACCAGAGTTTTGATGGGGATTGTATTGAATTTGTAGATTGCATTTGGTAGCATGGTAATTTTTACTATACTAATCATATCAATCTAAAAGCATAGGAGATCTTTCCATCTTCTGATATCCTCCTCAATTTCTTCCTTCAATGTCTTAAAGGTTTTATTATACAAATCTTTCACTTGCTTGGTTACAGTAACCCCAAGATATTTTTGAGCCTATTTTGAAGGGTGTTGTTTTAATTTCTTTCTCAGCCTATTGCTTGAATATATGAAGGCTAATGTTTTTTATGAGTTAATTTTTTAAATTTTATTATTATTATTATTAAAAATTCCCGCCTCCTCTCCACCTCCCATTTCCCTCCCCTCCCTTAACTCCCCTGCCCCTCCCTTTCCAGTCCAAGGAGCAGTCAGGGTTCCCTGCCCTGTGGAAAGTCCAAGGTCCAACCCACTCCATCCAGGTCCAGGAAGGTACAGAACATGTGGTAGAATCAAAACCCCGTGCCATTGTTCTTGGCTTCTCAGTCAGCCCTCATTGTCTGCCACGTTCAGAGAATCCGGTTTGATCCCATGCTTTTTCAGTCCCAGTCGAGCAGGCCTTGGTGAGCTCCCATTAGACCAGCCCCACAGTCTCAATGGGTTGACGCATTCCTTGCAGTCCTGACTTCCTAGCTCATGTTCTCCCTCCTTCAGCTCCTCATTTGGGATTTGGGATCTCAGTCCTGCACTCCAATGTGGGTCTCTGTTATGAGTTAATTTTTTATCCTGCTACTTTGCTGAAAGTGTTTACGAGGTGTAGGAGTTTCCTGGTGTAGTTTTTAGGGTCACTTTCATACACAATCATATCTGCAAATGAAAATACTTTGACTTCTTTCCTTCCTATTTGTCTACCTGAAGACACAGACATAATTCCAAATCACTTGGTCTCCTTCAGTTGTCTTATTGCTTTAGCTAAGTGGTCAATTACTATACTGACTAGGTAGATTGAGTGGACAACCTTGTATTGTTCCTGGTTTTAAAAGAAATGTCTAGTGTTTCTCTCCATTTAGGTGGATGTTGGCTGGGGGCTTGATGAAAACTGGTTTTATTATGTTGAACTATGTCCCATGTATCCTTACTGTCTCCAGGATTTTTATCATGAAGGGGTGTTGGAAATTGCCAAAGGCCTTTTTTGCATCATAGTAAATGATCATGTAGATTTTGTTTTTCTGTCCATTTATATGGTAAATTACACTTATTAATTTACATAAATTGAAGCATCACTGCATCTCTGGAATGAAGGCTACTTGATCATGGTAGATGATCTTTATTGATGTGTTCCTGTGTTTGGTTTGCAAGCACTTTATTGAGAATTTCTGCATATATATTCATAAGGAAAGTTGGTCTGTAATTTTCTTTCTTTCTTGGATTTTTATGTGGTTTAGGTATTAGGGAAATTGTGGCCTCATAAAACAAATTTGACAATGTTCTTTCTGTTTCTTTTGTGTATAATTTGAGTACTATTGGCATTAATTCTTTAAAATTTTGGTAGAATTCTGTGCTGAGTCCATCTTGTCTTGGTCCTTTGGTGGGGGGAGACTTTTGACTGCTATTTCACTGGGGGTTATAGGTCTGTCTAAATTGTTTATCAGATCTTGATTTAGCTTTGTATGGTGGTATGAGTCTTAATTACAGTTTCTATTGCTGCAACAAAAAAACATGACCAAAAAACAAGTTGGGGAGAAAAAGATTTATTCAGCCTACACTTCCACATTTCTATTCACCAATGGAAAAAATGTCAGGACAGGAACTCAAACAGGGCAGGATCCTAGAGGTAGGAGCTGTTGCAGAGGACATAGAGGAGAGCTGCTTACTGGTTTGCTCCTCAAGGCTTGCTCACCGGGCTTTCTTATAGAGTCCAGGACCTCCAACCCAGGGATAGCAACACCAAGAATGGGCTGGACCCTCCCCCATCAATCAGTAATTAAGAAAATGTCTTTCAGTTTGATCGGAGGCTCCTTCCTCTTTAATGACTTTAGGTTGTGACAAATTGATAAATAAAACCAGTCAGTGCAGTATCTATCAAGAAATTTATTCATTTCGTTTAGATTTTTCTAATTTAATTGGGTACAGATTCTTAAAGTATGTCCTTATCTGTTGTTATGTGCCCCATCTCTTCCTTTGTTACTTCAGATCTCTCCTCTCTGCCTTTTGGTTAATTTGGCTAAGAATGTGTCAATCTTACTGATTTTCTCAAGAACCAACTCTTTGTTTCATTGATTCTTTGTACTATTTTTGATTTTTTGTTTCTATTTTATTAATTTCAGTCCTGAGTTTAATTATTTCTTGCCAAATAATGTATCTGGTACGATTTCCTCTTTTTATTCTAAAGCTTTCAGGTATCCATTAAGTTACTAATATGAGATCTCTACACTTAGTGCTATCCTTTATTGAGTCCCACAAGTTTGGGAATGTTGTGTATTCTCATACAATACTAAAAATTTTAAACTCCTTTATTAATTTCTATCTTGACATATTTTTTTATTCAGTAACGAGTTTTTCAGTTTCCATGTGTTTGTAAGCTTTCTGTAATTTCTATTGTTTTCTATGTCCAGCTTTAATCAGTGCCTGCCAGGGAAAATGTAGGGTGTTATTTCAATTTTCTTGTATCTACTGAGACTTGCTTTTTGTCAAAATACGTGGTCAATGTGGGGAAAAGTTCCATGAGCATCTTAGAAAAAGGTATTTTCTTCTTTGCTTGCTTTAACTGTTCTGTAAATATCTGCTAGTTTCATTTGGTTTACAACATCAGCTAGCTCCAGCGTTTCTCTGTTTAGTTTTTTCCTGGATGACTTGCCTACTGGTGAGAGTGAGGTATTGAAGTTACCTACTAACACTGTTTGAAGGTCAATATGTGATTTAAACTATAGTAGTGTTTCCTTTATGAACTTGGGTACCCTTGTGTTTGGTGTATATGTTTAAAATTGCAATGTCCTCTTGGTGGACTTTTCCTTTGATGAGTATATACTGTCCTGTCTCATCTGCAGATTAGTTTTGGTTTGAAGTCTGTTTTGTCAGATATTAAAATGGCTACTACATCTTGCTTCTTTGGTCCATTTTTCTTGAAAAACCTTTTTTCCATCCTTTAACTCTAAAGTAAAAGCTCCCCTTGATTTTAAGGTGTGGTTTTTGGATGAAGCAGAAGAATGGATCTAATGTACAAATCCAATCTGTTAGTCTGAGTCTTTTTATTGAGGAATTGAGACCACTGATATTGAGAGTAATAAATGAGCACTACTTGATGATTCCTGTTATTTTGCTTTTGTGGATTGAGTTTTCTCTCCACTTTTCATTTGCTGGTCTGAGATGATTCATTCCTTGTGTTTTTTATTTTCCTTTTTTTTTCTTGGTAGTGATAGCCTTTGCAGGTTGAAGTTCTCCTGGCATCTTCTGTAGTGCTGGATTTGTAAATGGATATTGCTTAAATTTGGTTTTATCATGAAATGTCTTATTTTGTCCATATTTTGTGACTGAAAGTTTTGCTGGATATAATGGCATCTGTGGTCTCTTAGCATTTGGAGAACATCTATCCAGGCTCTTTTGACTTTTTTCATAACTGTAATTCCTGGTGCTGATATCTGGTCTTGTGATTGTTGGGTGAAAGTTCTGTGCCTTGGTCTCTATTGCCCTCTCTGGTTCTTAGAAGAGTATGGTGGGTAAGAAATTCTTCTGGGTTCCTGATAAGGGTGGCCACTGGGCATCCCAGGTAAAAAAGGTTTCTAGGTGCTGGGAGCTAAAAGTTAGGAATAGGTATGGGCTAGAAGGGGTGCTGCTGAGAGGGTACACAGAAGGGAGAAGAGCTGGGTACACCACCAGGATTTGTGTAGAGCCCTCGGAATGGGGGCAGGAAGGTGTGTCCACAGCAGGTGGTATGCTACAAAGCTGGGGATAGGACTAGAAGACTGGATTGGAGGATAGAAGGAAGAGGGAAGATGGCCTACCTGGTTCCCTAGCTGACATGGCTGGCAGGTATTCAGGGAATGCCTCCTGGAGTTAGTGGCTGACACAAAGGGATGGGGGATGGGGTAGTAGAGAAAGGCTGTAGGTAAAGATCTACAGGATCCCCTGTGACTTTGGCCAGAGGGGAAGGCTAGCCCACTGCAGGTGGTTTGTTACAAAGCTGGGGACAAGAGTACAGCTGGTATCTGGGAACGGGAAGAAGAGTGACCATTCCCCTACCTACCTGACTATCTAGACAGTATGGCCAGTGGGTCTCCAGGGAAAGCTTTTTATTTTTATTTGTTTTTACCTTACAGGTCTTTATGGCTTCTGGTGTTTTATGGGTTTTCTGTGTGTATCTCTGCATCTGTATGTGTTTCTTGCCCTTTGACTTTGGCTCTCTTTTCTGTTTCTTTGTCCTCTTCTGGTTTGCTTGCCTTTATTTTATCTTTTTTTTGATTCTATTATTACTACTCAGCATCTGCCGAGGTCTCATTAGTATAGGCCTAGATTTAGCATAAGTGAACTTTAGGCTTATTATCTTCTTCGAACAGACACTTAGCTACATTTTAGCTTCCTCTGAATAAGAAGTCACATTAAAATTTCATTTGTGATCTACTCATTTAACCTGTAACTTTTGACTAGAAAGTTAAGGCCATCAATGTTTCAAGTTATTAGTGAATGGTATCCACTGATGGCTATCTTTTTTGTTTGTGTTCTTATAGTTCTATTTTGTGTTTCTGACATTATAGCTTCATTTGTTTGCTTGCTATAGGCTTCTACACTGGTTTATTCCTCACTTTGTCCTCAAATATTGCTTCTAGTATTCTCTGTAGGACTGGTGTGTGTGTGTGTGTGTGTGTGTGTGTGTGTGTGTGTGTGTGTGCGCGTGTGTGTGTGCAACAGTAATAATAAAAAAGAGGTCATGAATTTGAAAAGGAGTCTGGAGAACATGGAAGTAGTTGTGGGCAGGGGAGAATGGGTGGAAATCAGGTTAATTTGTAAATTATGTATGTATTTGTAATTATGTATTTCTTTTAGTTTTTATGAGGGTGTTAAAACAGGGTTTCTCTGTGTAACAGCCCTAGATGTCCTGGAAATCACTCTGTAGACCAGGCTGGCCCTGAACTCAGAAATCTGCCTGCCTCTGCCTCCCAAGTGCTAGAATTAAAGGTGTGCACAACCACCACCCAGCTGTATGTACTTTTTAATTAAAATTTCAATTTAAAAACTCTAAAAAATATTCTTTACCCTTGTTGACTCTTTAAAAAAAAACACAGATCTCTTACCTACTTGGTCCCCAAGAACCTCTGTGATTCCGAATTCTCATCACACGTCTACTTATCTACCAGACCTAGGAAACCTCTTTCCAGACTGTATCTTACTCATACAAACACCTCCCAGAATGGCACTTAATACCCGATAGCTAACTGTATTCATCAACCAAAGGAAGAAAGTCCATATATTTATCCTGCACGAATCCCCCCTCCATGAAGGTTATTCTACAGAGTCTACAGAGGTCTTTCATTCATGTCAAAACTCACACTGATCTTTCATTCAATAAAAACTACTCAAAGAATTCTCCTATTCGACACATTCTATACTTTGTTGGATTGTAGATCATGAAGATTACCAGTATTGTTTACTCACCTAGAGACAAATTAAATTCAAGGACGCATTCTTTCTTTTTTATTTCAGCTATCTTAAAACATGACTTTACTTTTTAAAACATGCCTACCACTGAAAGATGAGACCTGAGCCCTCCACATTGAATGTGAGGGGGCCTGTTATTGTTTTGAACCAATCAACTGGAGGTGGCACTAAGGGAGACACCAAGTTTAAGTCATAATTTTCCATCACAGACTGCTCAGTTCTCTTGAAGGTCTGAGTCTACACACTCCTCATGGAAGACATGAAGTAGTATTGTTTAAAAAAAAAGTTGAATGGCCCTGAGCCTGAAAGTCAGAGAGACACAATCAGACATCCTGGTCAATAGCTATTACCAGCCGAACCCAGCCTTTCCAGCCTGTCAGGAGCATCACTTAGAAGCACTATAACAAGCCCTGTGTTCAGCAAGTGTTACTACATGGAGAAGAAGAAATACTCAATGCTCCCTGCCTAAAATCCTGATCCACAAACCAATTGCCAATAATTAAATCATTTTACTATATAAGCCATTAGGTTTTTAAATAGGCTGTTAGAAAACAACAGATGATTTTTAAAAACCAGCACCAATGTCACATAAATAACATGTAAAATGAGACGGTCTGAAACATTGAGGAAGTTTGACTTTGAACAGGAAGCAAGCATGCCGCTCATAAAGTGTCACACAGCAATTATTTGTATGAATGCCCAACTGGGCTTATATATTGAGATGGCCCCAGGATGGCACAGTTTCTAGTTTTTCATGTTCACAGGAAAACTGTCCTGAACAAGCAAGTATATATGCAACTCTTAACAGACGGTCCAAGCAAATTACTTATTTGCAGATGTTTCACTGAATGAGGGACTCTATAGCCTTCCCTTAACTGAACTGGTGATGTTGCTCACTCTCGCAGACCACAAACTGATACTGTGGACCTTGCTACCCAGTTGTTAGAATACTATTTTCTGCTAGAACAAAGCTGGGGATATGGGGACAAAAAATATGCTGAACCCTTGTTCCTTTTCTTCTTGTATTGTTTAACCTTAAATTTCTTAGATATTCAGCAACCACTGACAGAATCCCTTTTAAGAAAGCTTTGTCAGGCTGGAGAGATAGCTCAATGGTTAAGAACACTGACTGCTCTTCCAGAGGATCCAGATTCAGTTCCTAGCACCCACATATCAGTTCACAATTTTCTGTGAATCTTGTTCCAGGGTATCTGACACCTTCACACCAATGCACATAAAATAAAAATAAATAAATAAATTGTTTTAAAAAAGAAATCTTTGTCTTTAATCACCTTTCTGACCACTGCATTCATTTTTGTGAGTTCTCTGTGAAAAATGCCAACAACAACCCTGTATCTTGATGGGAACCTAACTATGAGACGCCCCAGCCTTTACTCAGTAAGAGTTTAGAGAATCAGCTTCCTACAGAATAAAGACAAAATTAAAGCTGAACAATGTCTAGCTATAAGACCGCAGGATTGCTCTGGAATCGTTGGTAGTAAACAAGCTACCAACTGGCTTCAGGAATACTGTTTGCAGTGGTGTGGGCCTCTAAATGTTATTTCTGTCATTCCTCAAACAGAGACTTTGTACGTCACCAACAGAACTCCCTTCTCAGGTCAGAAAAGCAGACAGACAGACTTCCTCAAATACAGGAAGTCTGCAACCCAGATGCTTACACACCACTCCTGAGACACCACAGCTACCCAGTAATCCTCTGAAGACCATCACAGCTGGGATACTCCACGTTTTCTCTCCCCACAGTTCCTGCCACAATCTACATTCGTTTATGGAGATGACCAGGCCAGGGCCATTGCCATGGTCTAGGACCCTGAACTTCCTTATTGCTTGTCATCATAAATCCACTTGGTATTCTAATTTTAGAAAGAATGAGAAACTGTTCAACATAAATGTGTGACAAAGAACCAGGAAGAAGGAGAAGGAAAACAACATCTCAGAAGATGATGTCTGTCCCAGTAATGGAGAGCTTTGCTCTCAAGTAAATAAAAGAGACAAAGTACGGTGGAGAAAGGCATCTTAGGTTTCTTCCTGGTAGCAGCTGAATGAGCTAGAGGTGAACGCCTCTAAGAACAACATGAAGAGAGGGTCAGGGAAGCTCTGACAGAAGAGAATACCCAATGAACTTCATCTGAAGTAGGCCATCTATGAGACTCAAATGAAAGCACTCATGTCTTTTTCCCCTTATTATCTTCAGAAGCAAATTTCATGAACTCGGAAAAATCCTGCTATTTCTCATGAGCAACCAGAGACTACTAAAAACAATTTTTATATAATCAATGTGTTTCGCCTTTATAAAACATTCTTGTACCATCATGTCATGTAGGGTGCTTCATAATAACAGGACTGGTAATTATTTTCCTTACTTTACGAGACAATAACTGATTAGTACAAAGTCAAAAAGTGAGCTAGTGGCTGAGTCAGAATCAAATACTAAATCTCCTACCCTCAAAGCCTGTTTTCACCCACACTTGTCTAGGAGCCGAGAAAATAGTAGTAGTACTCTGAAAAGCTAGGACTACTATCTTCTTAGAGTGAGATGAGAAAAACTTTTAAATGGAACTGCTGTTTAACAAACCTAAGATGCCAATAACAAGTCATCTCAGTAGAGATGGAGACAAAAAACATGTTGATATCCTATACAGAGTTCATACTTTACACACGGACCACTACTTAAAATAAAAATTGTTCAAATCACTATTTCCAGATTTAGGTCTGGGTTGGGGCCATGAATAATGTCCCAAGAAATATGGATGCTGCTGATCTAGGGACCACATAAAAACATTGTCTCTTGTTGAAGGATGACTTTTTTGGTTGTTTTCGTTGTTGCTGTCTGGTTTTGTTTTGTTTTAAATAGGATCTCATGTACCACAAGCTGGCCTAGAATTCTCCGTAAAGCCAAATATTGCCTTGAATTTCTGATCCTCCTGCTTCAAACTTCTTTCCTGGAATCTGGGAGTTCAGACTTGTTTGTATTACCACATTCAGGTCAAGATTATATTCAAAACCATTAAAATGATTAGAATCCAAAAATAAAAAAAATCTTAGGTATAAACCTAGAAACATACATGAAAGACCTTCATAAATAAGTTATAAAACATTGATGAAATACAAGTAAGAGTAGTAAACAGAATGATGACCCACATTCCCAGACACAAACAGCCATCATTTTTAAGATAACAGCTTCCACAGCTGGATCTAGAGATTCAGTGTTATCCCAATAAAAAATGTTAGTAACTTACTTTGTGGATACTAACAAACTGACTCTACAGTTTATACCTTATTTCAAGGCTTACGACAAAATTATGGCAATGAACACAATATGGAAATGGAGAAAAGTAAAAGAATTCATACATGAAACAGAAATAGAGGAAAGAAAAAGGGAAGCATTTGCATTGAGAAAAGATAATCTTTTAAAAAATAGTCCTGGGGGAAAGTCCATAATTCCTCAGTCCTAGACAAAGAACTACTGGTAACTAAGGAATGCTGAGAACAGGAGAATTAGTCTTCTCCAGGAAAAGAGCACACTAAGTTGAACCAATGGTCATCCCTGACAACAGACATGCAAGTAACATTATATAAACTAAGCAGGTTGCATTTATGAATATATATTATATTCATATATGCATTAAAGGGTCATGAATTTAAAAGGGAGAGGTTGGGGGATATATGGGAGGATTTGGAGGGATGAAGGAAAGGGAGAAATGTTGTAACTATTATCTCAAAAATTTAAAAATTAATTGAAAAAATAAGGCTAAGCAAGCCAAGAGGAGCAAGACAATAAGAGAACGCTTCCATGGATTCTGCATCAGTTCCTTCCTCCAGTTGTTCACCTGGTTTGAATTCCTGCCTTGACTATCCTTGATCAACTGTGATTCAAAATATGATAGCCACATAAACCTTTTCCTTGGTCCCTCAAAATAAATTGTTCTAACAAGGAAAAGTAAAAAGAAATTAAAAGTATACAAATAGTAAAAGGAGCCATACTATTTCCCTTTTCAGATGATATAATAGTATAGATTAGATATGCCAAAATTCTATCAGAAAACTTCTAGAAATGATAACAAATTCAACAAGATTGATAGAACACAAAATCAGTTTACAAAAATCAATACCTTTACTATACAATACCAATAAAAATACAGAGAAGACCATGAGACACAATACCATTCACAATAGCCTCAACGGAAATAAACTATCTAGTAATAAACCTAACCTTGGAGCTGAAGTTCCTTTCCAATGAAAACTTTACATTTCTGAAGAAAGAGATAGAGAATGACACTAGAAAATGAGAAAACAGCCCATTTTCATAGATAGGTAGATTAGTATTGTGAAAAATAACCATTTTACCAAAAGCCATTTACAGATTCAATGCAATCCCAATCAAAACCCCCATATTATTTGTAACAGAAATAGAAAAAGCTATCCTGAAATTAATATGAAACCACAAAAGACCCCATATAATCAAAACAATCCTTAGCAAAAAGAACAATGCTGGAGAAATTTCCATTCCAGATCTCAAAATATACTATAGAACCATAATAATAAAAGGACTTATGGTGCTGGCCAAAACAAACATATAGACCAATAGAACAAAATTGAAGACCCAAACATAAGTATAGATAATGTCAGCAATTTAATATTTGACTAAGGTGCCAAAAACACACTGGAGAAAAAGAAAACATCTTCAACAAATGATACTGGAAAACCTGGAATTACAAGAAGAAGAATGAAATTAGATCTGTATCTGTCACCTTTCACAAAATATAACTCCAAATGGATTAAAGACCTAAGCCTAAATCCTCAAAGACTGGAACTGCTAGAAGAGAATGCAGGTAGTAGCAACACCATAAAGGCCCAGGAAAGGATTTCCTGAAAATGATCTATTTGTCCAAGAATTAAGGCCAACAATTAACAAGCTGTACTTAATAAAAAGCAAAAGCTTCTGCTTCTTCGTGAAGAGGAGGCCCACATAATAGATTGGAAAGAATCTTTGTCATCTGTATATCTGATGGAGGATTAATATCCAGACTATATTAAGAACTCAAAAAAAGAATGCATGAAAACCACAAATGACCCATTCAAACAAAAGGATCCTGGGATGGTCATCATACTCAGCAACTAGGGAAATGCAAATGATAACAACTTCAATTTCACTTTACCCTAGTCAGAATGCTAAAGATCAACAAAACAACCAACAACAAATACTGAAATTGTGGTGGAGAAAAGGGGACCACTGGATGTGCACATAGTAAAAAATTAAACTAAATAAAGATTTTTAATCCTTCAAAAATTATCTCAAAATGCATCATAGACCTAAATGTACCAAATGCCTAAGAAATTTCAGAATAAGTTAGATGACCTTACATTTCATGATTACTTTTGTAGACTCCAAAAGCAAGATCTATGAAGAAAAAATGGAAACTAGAAAGGTGGCTCAACAGTTAAGAGCATTGACTGATCTTCCAAAGGACCTCAGTTCAATTCCCAGCACATATGTGCTGACTTACAACCATATGTAATTTCAATTAAGGGGAATTTCTCTTCTGGCCTCTACAGGTATCAGGCACTCATATGAGACACAAACATACATACAGACAAAGCAGCCATACACAGAAAAATTATTTTAAAAGAAAAAATGATAAATTGAGCTTTAATAATACAGTTCTCTTCTGCAAAAGATACTTGTCTACTTCACTGGACATGGGATCCAGTAAGAAAACAACTCTGGGTACATCTCTGACAGTGTTTTGTAGAAGGATTAATTGAATAGAGGAAGACCATCTCCCATATTGGTGACCTGGTTATAAAGAAGTCTTGGGGAAAGACTGCTCACAGTCACTACCAGCTGGTGAATGTTGGTCTGCTCTGTCCCTTTAAAAAGACAAGGAACACCCACTCACTCCCTGTCCACCTAGGTAAACTGATCTTCAGTTTCCAGCCTGAGTTCTTTCTTTTCCATTTCCCTCTCAAATAGGCAGCTTCTGTCTCTCCCCACTTCTCCCCTTCCCCCTTCTGTTCCTCCCTCCCTCTCTCTCTCTCTCTCTCTCTCTCTCTCTCTCTCTTCTCTTCTCTTCTCTTCTCTTCTCTTCTCCCTTCTCTCCTTCCCTTCCATAATCCACAAAATAAATATTCAACCTCACTCTGTATGGTATGCCTATCTGTCTGTCCCTTGCCCACTACATGGCTCCCTGCCCAGGACCAGCCACCTTCAGAGACCTGCAGTGTGGTCTTGTGGCATTCCCATCCATCTGTCTCCCCTCATGGGACTCACTGACCCTCATGGCCCACTGCAGCCACTTGGGGAACTGTGCCATCCCTGCCTTGGACTGGCTGCTCTCGGGACCGGCTGCCCACTGCAGCCACTGGTATCTGCAGCATTTTACTTTTACCATTACATTGGTGCCATGACTCAGAATAAACACATCTATCCTGTTGTTGCTGTGCCTGCCATCCTTTAATGATAGTAGAACCCAGGTTCTTGGTCTTCCAACATGGACTGAAGACTAGAAACTCTCAATGCAATATTGAGACTACATCTAGCCTCATTGATTGAACAGCTACTAGGTTTCCAGCCTCTCTGATGTGAACAGAGCCATTGTTGAACTAGATGCCCCTTATAGCAGAATTTAATCTAATACATTCCCTTTAAATATATACTCACCCGATTGGTTCTGTTCCTTTACAGAACCCTTACTAATACAGTGACCTACCATCATCATCCTCTCATTTTCTACTTCATTGAGCAATTCAGCAAATTCCTTGAATGATTCCGCTAACAAAAGAGAATAAAAAATAAAGTAAATTAGTAATGGTGCATATTGATGAGCGCGCAAAGATTTATGAAACTTGAAGTAGAGACCAGTTCCTTAATCTCACAGAGCCAATAGAGAATGACATGAAACCTAAGGTAAACAGGAGGAGAGGTTAAGTACCCACTATTATTTCTCTTCTTTTTCTTTCCTTTTTTGCTAATCCTCAACTAGAGAGATATTTCACAACTAATATTGTATTTAATCTACTTCATCACACTTAAAAAATGTCTGAGGCTTCTCTAATTGTATGAACAAATAAGACTGTAAGAATTATAGATCAAAGTGATGCTCGGCTACACAGTGAGATCAAGGTCATCCTGATCTCAATCTGTCACCAAAAAACAAGATATGAAAGTTCCTTAATCTTAGCCCTAAATCTATCTCCTTGCATTCTGTCAATTATTTTTACTGATTACCTGAGGACAGATTTTACAGGATCACAGATAAGCAAGGAACTAACTTCTAAATTAGAAAAAAAATCACATAGAGCATTAGATAATATGGATTTTAGTTCAGTAAACAATACAGAGAAAGAGAAGAAACACAAATTTTAGAGAGAAGGCCTGGATTGGAAGACGTTCCCCCATCGTTTTCTTCCTGAGACGCTTTGTGTAAATGACTTGACCCCTCTGAGCTTCAGCTGCCTTACTTATCAACAGGCATGATCATACCTACTTTAGTGTTTCATTCTTTATAGGAAAGAAATTATGTTGTGAATGTGGAGTATGCATACAAAGTAGATAACACTAACATCTCTTCCCTTCTGCAGTCAACTCTCCCACTTACTGGCAGTGTGCTAGCCATTCAATTCTCTGTCCTGGGATTCAATTTCTTCATACACAAAAGAGAAATTTTTCTTGTGTCTTCAAATTCCCCAACTCCCCACTACAAGCATCAAGAACATATGAAAGCCTGGGCAAACAAATGTGTCCAGATATCTATTTATTTGGTTAGTTAGTTAGCTAGTCAGTTTCTCACTATATAGCTGGGACTAGCCTCACTAAAGCTCCTGAGTGCTAGACAGGATTATGACTATATTCAGCCCCTAAATTAGTGCTTTTTAATCAAAAAAGATAGATTCCTTCCATAATATATTGACTATTTCAGAATGTGCTATTTAATTTTCACAAAGTTGTAGATTTCAAAACTGGCTGTTATTGGTAGCTAATCTACTGTGATCACATTTATTGAAGTCTATTTTCTGATTTAATATATAGTCACTTGAAGAATATACCACATATGCTTGAAAAGAATATCCTTAGCACTTCTGGGGTGGAGGACAAAAGAGGACACCAGGTCCCCTGGAACTGGACTTAGAAACAGTTGTAACCCACCATATGGACACTCATTATGAAACCCATGTCTTTCGGAAGAACAGCAAGTGTTCTTTATCACTGAGACATCAATTGGGAAAATGCTCCCATAAAATCCTGCTTTAAGGCATTTTCTTTATAGGTGACTGATGTGGGAGGGCCCAGGTCATCATGGGTGGTTCCACCCCTGGCCTGGTAGTCCTGGGTTCTATGCGAAAGCAGGCTGAGAAAGCCATGGGGAGCAAGCCAGTAAGCAGCACTCCTCTATGGCTTCTATATTAGCTTCTCCCTGAAGGTTGCTGCCCTGTTGGGATTCTCATCCTGATTTCCATCAATGATGAACAGCAATATAAAAGTATAAGCCAAATAAACCCTTTCCTCCTCTTCTTGCTTTTTGGTCATGTGTTTCAATGCAGCAATAGAAACCCTAAGAAAAGTTGGTATCAGGAACTAGATAGAGTATTGCTGTGATTCGCCTGACCATATTTTTGCTTAGAGGAATATAAAATAATTTGGGATACTAAGCAAGGCTTAATGGCCATGCTAATAGGAGCATAGAAGACAGTGCAGTGATTAAAGAGTGGGGGTCCAGAAGAGCTTTCAGAGGAGAAGAATATTAGCATGTGACCTAGACATCATTCTTGTGATAGTTTGGCAAAAAAAATATGGCTGTTTTTTGCCCTTGTGCAGAAAAATTTGCCTGAGGATAAATTGAAGAGTTATGGATTAAGAGCTTTGACAGAGGATTTTCAGATAACCTAGTTTTAACTGTGTTAATTAGTTATTAACGACCATGCATATAAAAATCTGTAATGAAAAGGAGGAAGCTAAACAATGGAAAATACAAGATGTACAGTTTGAGAAAAAAAATGGGGCACCAGGAATTGTAAACAAATTAAATCAAAACCTAATGCTAAATGAAATAAAGGCAGTGATGACCTCAGAGGAAGACTCCACCCAGCTAAGCTTCCAACTTGTGAAAGGGAATTCAAGAAAAGCTTAGGGCCAGGTGTGGTAATAGTCCCAGCACTTGAAAGATAGGATCTGACAGGTCTCTAAGTTCAAGGCCAGCCTGGGTCTACAGAGCAAGTTCCATAACAGTCAAGCTTAGGAAATGAATGACACCACTGACAAAATAAAGATGAGGGAAATGTATTTGAATGAGGGGCCCATGTTCTAGCCCCAGCAAGCAGCAGAACTTGGCAGCTTTGGCCAAGTGGTTCTAGTTTTAGAGTCAATACAAAGGAACCATAGAATCTCCCTCCATGGCTAAAAAAAATCTGTTGAAATCAGGCATGTGTCAGAGGTATCCCTGCATGAAGACCAGAGAAGCCATTGCTTGAAGATATAAAGGTGAAGCCTGCATTGCCTTGGAGATCTCAAGATGTTGAAGAAGCCAGAGCCTTGGGATACCTACTAAAAAGAGCTGCCGATAGGGAATGTAATCAGCCCAAGAGAAAGTGTATTGCTGTGTTAACAAAGTCCAAAGGAGTTGGAAATTTGAAGAGCACTTGTTATCACACATGAATATACAGACTTTGGTGCTTGACCAGCTGGTTTTCAGTCTTTCTTTGGTCCAGTATTTCCTCACCATGCTCCCTTTCCTAAGTTTTGGAATGGTAATGTATGTCTTGTGCCATTATATGTTAGAAGTATGAGATTCGCCTTTTGATTTTGATTTTTTGTATGTTTTTTAGTTGATTTTTATTGAGCTCTACATTTTTCTCTACTCCCATCCGTGCCTCTCCCCTTCCCCCTTCAACCCTCATCCAAGGTCCCCATGCTCCCAATTTACTCAAGAGATCTTGTCTTTTTCTACTTCCCATGTAGATTAGATCTATGTAAGTCTCTCTTAGTATCCTCATTGTTGTCTAAGTTCTCTGGGATTGTGGTTTGTAGGCTGGTTTTCTTTGCTATTATGTTTAAAAACCACCTATGATTGAGAACATGTGATAATTCTCTTTCTGTGTCTGGGTTACTTTACTCAAAATAATGTTTTCTAGGGGCGGGAGAGATGGCTCAGAGGTTAAGAGCACTGACTGCTCTTCCAGAGGTCCTGAGTTCAAGTCCCAGAAACCACATGGTGGCTCACAGCCATCTATAATGAGATCTGGTTCCCTCTTCTAGCATGCAAGCATCCATGCAAGGAATATTGTATACGTAATAAATAAATAAATCTTTAAAAAAATAATAATGTTTTCTAGCTCCATCCATTTTCCTGCAAAATTCAAGATGTTGTTATTTTTTTCTGCTGTGTAGTACTCCATTGTGTAAATGTACCACATTTTCCTTATCCATCCTTTGGTCAAGGGGCATTTAGGTTGTTTCCAGGTTCTGGCTATGACAAACAATGCTGCTATGAACATAGTTGAGCACATGTCCTTATGGCACGATTCAGCATCCTTTGGATATATACCCAAAAGTGGTATTACTGGGTCTTGAGGAAGGTTGTTTCCTAATTTTCTGAGAAATCGTCACACTGACATCCAAAGGGGCTGTACCAGCTTGCATTCCCACCAGCAATGCAGAAGTGTTCCCTTTTCCCCACAACCTCTCCAGCATAAGTTGTCATCAGTGTTTTTTATCTTGGCCACTCTTACAGGTCTAAGATGGAATCTCATAGCTGTTTTGTTTACATTTCTCTGATGACTAAGGATGTTGAACATTTCCTTATGTGTCTTTCAGCCATTTTGATTTTATAGGGGATTACAATTATGAGGGTGCAAGAGTCTCACAAGAGACTTTGAACTTTGGAATCTTAAACAGTGCTGATACTGTATAGACTATGGAGATCTTTGAAGTTGGACTTAATCCATTTTGTATTATGCTATGGGCTCAAGTCTTTGGGGGCCAGGGAGTAGAATATGGTGATCTGAATGAAAATGACCCCCTCAAAGGGAGAAGCATTATTAGGAAGTGTGGCCTTTTTGGAGTAGGTGTGGCCTTGGAGGAAGTGTCAACTGAGGGTGGGCTTTAAGGTTTCAGAATCTCAAGCCAGGGACAGTGGCTTACTCTCTCTTCCTGCTGCCTGCCAATCCAGACAGATGTGGAACTCTGGACTCCTTTTCCAGCACAATGTCTGCCTACACACTGCCATGCTTCCTGTCATGACAATGATGGACTAAACCTCTGTTGGACCCAATTAAATGCATTCCTTGTTAAGAGTTGCCATGGTTGTGGTGTCTCTTCACAGCAACAGAAATCCTAACTAAGATAGTCTTTGTTGAATTGTCATGTATGTATTTGAGGGTGTGCCTTCAATACTTAGCTAGGCAATTTACAATTCTATTCCAGCCTCTACTTGATGCCTGCCCAAAGACTCAAGTCATCTAAAAGTTGGGGAACAGAGCTTTCTCGGTTCTTTTTTAGATAAATACAAACACTGAGCAGATGCAAAGCTTTATATATGTGCATGGCCTAGAGCTTTTCAGAGCTCTCAAAGGTGCTTGTTCTTCTTTTACCTTTTATGAGTACTGTCCAGCAATTTGCTTGCTGTTTTAGTCCTTCTACTGCCTGCAGTAACTGGAGTTCTAAACAACTACCATTAAGTATTTTCTTTTTATATGCATTAAAAATTGGTAAAATATATTTTGACCATGTTTCTTCCCTCCCCTAATTCTTCCCTGATCCTCCCAACCTCCCTACCCACCCAATTTTATTTTTAAAATGCCCTGAAAAAAAACTTTGAAACAATCAAGCTCTGAGTCATTTCAAATAAGGCAAGCTGTAGAAGTCATAATTCTCAGAACTGGGGAGATTAAAAAATCATTCTTCTTTCTCAAATGGCTTCAAAAAATAGTGGTTTTCATATGTTCTAGGATTATGCAATTAGTTTACAAAGTTACTCCAGAGCATTTTTTTTTAAATCAGTAGGAACACACACCAAGATAAAATGCCACAAAGTTCATTGCTGTTTCAAATATTAACCCATTTTTCAAAGTAGCCATGCTCTATTTGTTGCAGTATTCACTTGGATAAAATTCTGTGTGAATAAAAAGTTGATGATACAAATGGTTCCCAGTGCATTTGCTGCTTTTAGAGATCATATTTTGAGGGTGACGTCTCCATCAGGTGCTACTGAGGCAATGCGATCAGAGTTTTAAAAGATCACTCTGAACCTAGGTTTTATACATTCTACGCAAGCACTCTACCCCAAGTGAGCTACATCCTCTACCCAAGCCCTACCTCCCTTTTATGATTTGTTTGGTTTTGTGCTTTTGAAAAAAATATCTCACTTTGAAGCCCAGGGTGTCCTAAAACTTGATATAATTCTGTCACAATCTGCCAAGTACTTTGGATTACAAGCATGTATTACCATATCCAGCTTGACCCTCTTTTCTCTTGAAGAGGGGAGCTCTCCTGTATTCTATGCAGGTCTTGAACTCACTATGTAGACAAGGATAGCCTTCAACTCTTGATCTCCTGCCTCCATATCCCAACTTCAGTACTATAGGCATGCATACACGAGGCTTTTGAACCTTACTTTCAATTAATAAGGTATTCAATAATTTCTGAATTAATTCAAAGTTAAGTTGCAGAGTCAAGAAGAACCGATCTGGAAATGGTGACACAGGCCTACTATTACTGGGGAGATAGGATTGCGACACTAGGTCAGTGTTAACTATGTAAGCAAAAGCTCCCAGAAACAAATAGCCCCTTCAACTGAACCTTCTAAAAGCCTGATTTACTGAAGAGACCTTCAGTGATGGTGCAGAATTTAGAACAGTGGCAAGTTCAGAACCAATTTATCTTGGACTAGCATTAGCCCTCGTCCTGGTCATTTATTGTAAACCTCTCTATCTAACCTAAAAGCTCTGTGAGCACTGGGTAAATCAATTGGTAGAGACAGAGCACTCATTTTGTAACCATCCACAAAGCCAGGGACACTCAGGCCTAGAAGAAACGCCCCATCATTTAGCCCACCTAGGTAGTACTCCCACCAATGAAGATACCTTGATTCATAACTTTCTGTGTTCTATTACTATAAAACCTTTCTGAAACTGCTTCCATACTGGGACACAGAAATTGGAGTAACCTAATTCTGTGTTCCTAGGCTGTGGTCACTCCTATCTGGATCCAGAATAAACTATGTCTTATCCACCTTGAGGTAAGAGTTATGAGTTGTGTTTATTAGCCATCTATTTCTTCCTTCCTTCCTTCCATCCTTTCTTTTTCTCTTCCTTTCTTTCTAATGAAGTGCTGTCTCAAATGAATAAATATCTTTAAAAGAAGTTCATTGTTCTCTATTGACCTACAAAATCTTCTATAAATTTATTTGTTAAAAGTAGATTCCAAAATCTTACTGAGACATATGGCATGAGGCAAGAAATACCAGCAAAGTGGAGACAGCATCTGCATTCTAGATATTCATTATCCAGAAGTCTCATAGTTCTATCATCATCTCTATTACTCCAACTAACTCATTTCATTCTTTTTATTTTGGAAGACAAGGTCTTACTATGTATCTCAGGCTAGCCTAGAACTCACTATATAATCCAGACTCGTAGACCTACAATAAAAATCCTGCCTTAGCTTTCTCAATATTGGGATCATAGGCGGCCACAAGCAGGCATGTGGTTTTTAGTCCTGAAGAAATTAGAACGTGAATGGCCAAGGACACAAAGCTGACGACATCCTCAGAAAGAGATTGCATTTCAATGCTTATTCAACAGTTTTAAGAAAACCAGGTATCACTAGAAACAGACAAAACTCCCACGCCTCTGGCTATTCATTTGGTCTCCAAATGGTGTTTTCTTCTCTTTGCACATTCTCATGTTCGCCTTTTATGTCTTATGTCTGTCCTTTTTCGCTAACGTTGAAAACGCTTTAAGTACAAAAACAGTGTTTATTTCTAACTAAATAGGCATGTCTTACTGGATACACTTTTAGTGAAACAGCATGAATAACTGCAGCACCTGATGCGAAGTAGCACAAATGCTTCGCTGGAGTTAAAGGAAGAAAAAGAAGTAAGAGCTTTAGCACGCCTTTAATCCCAGCACTCGGGAGGCAGAGGCAGGCGGATCTCTGATTTCGAGGCCAGCCTGGTCTACAAGAGCTAGTTCCAGGACAGGCTCTAGAAACTACAGGGAAACCCTGTCTCGAAAAAAAAAAAAAAAAAAACCCAAAAAAAAAAAAAACAAAAAAAAAAATAAGTGTAGTTAAAATTTAATTTTTCTTAATAATAAAAACTCAGAGTCAGATATAAGGGACTGAAAGCTGAGAGGTCAGTGAAGCAGTGCAGCCAGCTACTCGGGAGACCTTTTACCTCTACCGAATCCTCCAACTGAAGGGGTGATCCTGTCTACAAATCCTCAGACTACATCTCCAGACTGCCCTGAGCTCCTGTCTCTTTCCACCTTATCTTCCTCTCTCCGCCCAGCCATATCACTCCTGTCTTCACCTCCCTAGTGCTGGGACTGAAGGCATGTAACTCTCAAATACTGGGATTAAAGGTGTGAGCCACCACTGCCTGACTCTGTTTCTCTTTGAGACTGAATTAATCTAGTGTAGCCCAGGGTAGCCTTGAACTCACAGAGATCCCTCTGCCTCTGTCCTCCTGGTGCTGGGATTAAAGGTGTGTGTCACCACTGCCTGGCCTCTATGGTTAACTAGTTGCTTAGCTCTGCACTCTGATCTTCAGTCAAGCTTTCTTTATTAGGTAACAAACAAAATTTCACCACGAGTAAGGAGACCAGACCATCCTCTAGTGTGCTATTAGGAGTCACTAAAAAGAACTTCCTGCCCCCTCTGCAGATAGAAAAAAATGATGACTAGGAAAATTGGCTACAAAAAGGAGGGAAAATGCCCTGTCAAGCCAAAACCAGCGTGATCATCAACAACCACCATAAACATGGCTAGGGAAATTGTTTGCCACATTCTTCAATAATTTCAAGCTGCTCTGAAATATTAAAATGAGACTCTGGCAGAATTAACTCTCTCTGGAAAATGTCAAGGAAGAAAAATATAAAGGTAGGGAAGATACCATACTATATGTGTTTCAGATCTAATATCATTCATTTTTACCACCTTAACAATGAGAAAATAGAAGTTCAGTAAAACTAAGGTTGAAATAAACTAGGTTGAAATAGACACTGCCTTCTAAAAGCATCATAAATTTTCAATAATGTTGACAACATTGATCAAGTGGCTTACAACTGCTTATACTCTTTTACCTACAAACTTCATTTGGAAAGCAAGCCTAAAAATAACTCCGACCACAAGGGAAAAAGCTTTTAGAGCCAAGGTAAGCACTCATCATTATTAATGGCCGTGAAAAAATTAAAAATAATTAAAATGTAAACATGTCAAAGAAATGATTAAGTGTATCTACTTAAAGGACCATTTTCCTTGCTTCTTAAATAGAACATTACACAAAATTTTATCAACATAGTAAAATGTCTATGGTGTCACATTGTGCGAAACAGGAAGAATGTAAAAATTTTTAAGTAAGACAGACTGACTAAAAAACTTTTTCCTGGGGTTTTCAAAGAAAGAGAGAAACATGAAGTTGGGTGGGTAGAGATGTGGGGAAGATCTGGGAGGTGCTGGAGAAGGTAAAAAAAATCAAATATATTGTATGAAATTTTTAAAATAATTTTTGCATGTATATGAAGTAAAATAAATTATATGTACAATATGATTGCAAACAAGTACAGAAAATCAAACTGAGATGAGAAAGGAAGAACTCAATGGTGGTTCTCTATGAAAAGGACATATGTATAAATTTCTGAATCAAGATTAACTGATTTAAAATCCCACTTAATCAAGACATGAGAAGCAAAAAGAAGCTAGACACACGATAATCCCAGCACTGGGAAGGCAGAGGAAGGTGGATCTCTATGAGTTCTAGGCCAGCCTATTCCACATCATGAATTCTAGGACAGCCAAGGTTATGTAATGAGACCCTGTCTCAAAACATTAACAACAACAACAACAACAACAGAAACAGTAACAGCAACAAGCCAGTCACAGTGAAGCATGTCTGTAATCCCAGCATTTGGAAAGCTAAAATCTGGGGACTGTCAGATTGAAGCCAATCTTGAATGTATAATGACAACTTGTCAAAAAGGCAGAAGGAAAGAGGAAAAAGAAAGGGAAGAGGAGTTGTGGCTTTCCTCCTCAGTCATTTTTCGAAGTGAAAGACTGGCTATAATTCCATTACAAGAATACATTCAAGAATACTGTGGTTCCACAGTTAACAATACTTCCTGCTCATTCAGAGAGCCACAGCACAGTTCAATTCTCAGCACTTCCCCATGTACGGTGGCTCAGCTAGTAACTGCCAATGATTCAGTTCCAAGGCTTGGCCATCTTCTTTTAGCCTCTGGAAGTACCTCTCCACTCAAGTATCATTCTCCTCAACATACAATTTTTAAAATAAAATATATAGTTTAAAAAAATAACAAGCAAATGGCTCCTGTTGGTGCTATAGCAAAAATTTAAGCCACAGTGAGGCAGTGGTGGTATACGCCTTTAATTGCAGTACTCAGGAGACAGAGGCTGGCAGGTCTTTGTGAGTTCGAGGCCAGCCTGGTCAACAAGAGCTAGTCCCAGGGCAGGCTCCAAAGCTACACAAAAAAACTCTGTCTCAAAAAACCAAAGAAAAAGAAAAAAGAAAAGCCACAAATGGAGGTGGAGGCAAGAGGATCATCCTCATCTGCCACACTGCTACATAGTGAGTTTAAAAGCTAGTCTTGGCTACAAGACAACCTATTTCAAAACGAAAAAGAACAAAAGAAGAAAAGAAATCCGTGTACAGTTCTAACAGTCTAGAGCGGCTAAGCTGGTCAGTGTCGTTTTAACAAGATCTATAGCATCATTTCTACCCCGGCCCCTCGGCCCAGCCTCTAACTAGCTATGTAGCCAAGGGTAACTTGAAACTCCCATCCTTTTCTATTTCACAGATGGTGGAATTAGCAGTATGTCTTTGGTCTCTGCCTTTTTTCTTTCCTTCTTTCTTTCTTTCTTTCTTTCTTTCTTTCTTTATTGTTTTTTGTTTATTTTCTTTCCTTTGAAGGTGGTACACTTTCCCATTTATTTGTATGTTTTGTGACTTTTTGTTGAAAATTGAGTTCAGATTCGGGGCTTATTTTTCTTTTGTTATTGGTAATTACTGCTTATTGTTGCAGGCAGTATTTAAAACAAAGATCGTGATATAAACATAAAATCTTGAATTTTTTTCTGAATGAAACTGGAGTTTTTCCTGGGCATATGAATTCACTTTCACATTTTCTTTTTCTTTTTTTATTTTATTGCTTTTATTGAGCTATATATTTTCTTCCACTTCCCTCCCTTCCTCTCCCCTCCCCTTCTACCCTCTCCAATAATCCCCATGCTCCCAATTTACTCAGGAGATCTTGTCTTTTTCTACTTCCCATGTAGATTAGATCTATGTATGTCTCTCTTAGGGTCTTCTTTGTTGTCTAGGATCTCTGGGATTGTGAATTGTAGGCTGGTTTTTCGTTGTTTTAAGTCTAAAAGCCACCAATGAGTGAGTACATATTATATTTGTCCTTCTGGGTCTGGGTTACCTCACTCAATATGATGTTTTCTAGATCCATCTATTTGCCCACAAATTTCAAGATGTCATTTTTTTTCTGCTGTGTAATTATAAATTATAAATTGTGTAAATATACCACATTTTCCTTATCCATTATTCAGTCAAGGGACATTTAGGTTGTTTCCAGGTTCTGGCTATGACAAACAAAGCTGCTATGAACATAGTTGAGCACATGTCCTTGTGGCATGATACCCAAAAATGGTATTAATGGGTCTTAAGGAAGGTTGTTTCCTAATTTTCTGAGAAATCGCCACACTGATATCCAAAGCAGCTGTACCAGTTTGAGCTCCCACCAGCAATGCAGAAGTGTTCCCTTTCTTTAACAACCTCCCCAGCATAAGTTGTCATCAGTGTTTTTGATTTTGGCCACTCTTACAGATGTAAGATGGAATCTCAGAGTTGTTTTGATTTGCATTTCTCTGATGGCTAAAGACTTTGAGCATTCCTTAAGTGTCTTTCAGCCATTTTAGATTCTCAGATTAACCAAGACAATGGGGACGAGATAATCAAAGATAGGTGTGCAGAGTGCCTAAACACATGTCAGCAATGTAAAAATCCTTGTCAATATTAAATCTCAGTTATTTTTTCTGTTATTTATTGAAGACTTGCATGTATATGACATATCCAATTCCATAAGTGCCTCTTTTTTCTGTTAGTATGTTCTAACACTGTGCCCATTTTCCTGGAGAACAATGAACATAGGAGAGAATTACACACTGTCACTGAATGTCACCATAAACATTAACTCGTGCTGTGTAATCAAGAGTCTATAAACTTAGCATAGTGACAAGCAACAATAAAATTGACTTCCTAGCACTGCCAGATTCCTGTGGGTTTCTGTGGTCTCCCTGATCGCTTTTGCCTGTGACATCTTTGTTTCTTAACGTGTGATTTATGATAGCTCTTTAACTTAGCTACCGCTCGCTACCTCTCACCTGGCAACTTCATCAGCTCCCAGTTACCACCTGACTATTGCTGCAGCAGCTACGTCCAACAGTTTTACATTGTAAACCTTGCCATCTACGAAATTCCCGCCTGAGAGAGGCAATATCGATTTTAGAAAAATTATGCAAGTTCAAAACATTGTATTGGGCTTCATTCATAGCTGTTCTGGGGGTACTTATGAGCCTCTGGACTAAGTTGGGTATGCCTGTAGAGATTCTGACTCTGTGAACTAACTTTTGTTAAGGGAGACAGGAGAGTGACTTGGAGAATTCATGGGCTTGCTGTGTCCACTACACATTTTGTGTTTGTCATTTTCTAAGCTGAGATTTGTGGTAATGTGCGAGGAAGTGGCAATGCTTCAGCAGCTGAGGTTGATGCTGTTTGGAGTCCCTGAAACAAAAATCTTGGGGACTTCGTGGAAGTCTGTTGTTGAGAAGAAACAGTTGTTCCAGAAGCTGATGTAGCAGTGTGTGCCATGTCCTACTGGTCTTGAGTTGTACACTCTCTGCTTCACGGGAAGAATGTGTACAAGTCCAGTTAGGGTGGAACAGAGTTAGACTGTTAGATTTTACATTGAATATGCAGAGGACCCAGAATTCCACAATGGGCTTTTAATGATAGATTTGAAAGACAACTTGGTACATTTGCCCAAAGTAGATTGCAGATACCTAAATGTTGTGGTTTGACTGAAAATGGTCCCATAGGCTCGTGTATTTGAATGCTTGGTTCTCAGCTGATGGGAAGGAGTAGGAGGTGTGGCCTTGTTGGATGTGTGCCCCTGGGGGGCGGGATTTGAGGGTTCAAAAGTCCACATCATTGCCTATTGCTAGTTATAGTCCTCTTTTTCTCCCACAATCATTTCCCTAACCCACCATCCCAACACACATTCCATTCCTCCTTCCCTGCCTGCCTGGCTGCCTGCCTACCATACATATACTTGTGAACCAGCTTCAGTGCCATGCCGGCTTGCCCACTGCCATGTTCCCTACCATGGTTATGGACTCGCCCTTTGAAACTGTACTCACCAAATAGACTATTTCTTCTGTAAGTTGCCTTGTCATGCTGTCTTATCACAGTGATAGAAAAGTAAGACACGAGGAGAAATGAAAATGATTCTATAGCTCATGGAGAAATCCCGACTTCCCTGAAGCATCGCTTGATGTTCAGCTCCAGGTCTTCCCCTGAACAGTATGTGTTCAATGGGGAAAGCTCAAAGCCAAATAAGGGCATTTGTTTCCACTCTAGGCTACGACATTTGTGCCTTCAGTTTGCATTGGTCTTTTCTGCAGCTCCCATGGCTTCTAAGATGGATGCTACTTTTCTCAGGCCTGTGACAAAATATCGGATAAAAAGCTAGCTAGAGAAAGAAAGTTTATTCTCACTCAGTTTATCCGTGCAGTTCACCATGGTGGGGACAGAATGAGCAATGCTTGATGTAGCTTGTCACACGGCATCCACAGGAAGCAGAGAGAAATGAACATGCATACAGAGTCCAGTTTCTCCTTTTTAGTAAGTCTAGGACGCAAGCCCATGGAATGGTGTTGCCCATGTTTAGAGTGGGCCTTCTAACTCAGTTCTTCTAATTTAGATAACCCCTCACAGATACTCTATCTCTTTTTGTCTTGACACAGGGTTTCTCTGTGTATCCCTGGCTGCCCTGGAACTCACTTTGTAGATCAGGTTGATCTCAAACTCAGAGATCTGTCTGCCTCTGCCTCTGAAGTGCTGGGAATAAAGGTGTGTGACACCACTGTCTGGCTTCCTTACAGTTATTCTTAGAGACTAACATAATCTAGATAACTCTTTCCAAGTATGTTCTGAAGCTTCCCTCCTGTATTTTTATAATCCTGTCAAAATGAACATATTAACCATTACAGAAGTAAAAGTTTTTGGAGTCTCATGTCTGCTTCAGGTTTGAGGTTTGTTTATTAGCTGTGGGATATTAGCATTGTTACTTGAACCTATTGAGCCTCCATTGTTCTCTTCTGTAAACTATGGAATATCATTTACTTCATAAGTCTATGTGGAATAAATAGAATAACCCATGTGGATTAGAATGTATGTAAATTATTTAGCTTAGTATCTGGCATATAGTTGCTAGTCAATAACTGAGCCAAAATAAATCTGGCTTTCCTTAATTTGGTCACAGCAATAAAAAAAAGTAACTTATATAGTCATCTTACAGATTAAAAAAATTAACATTCAAAGAGGTGAAATTGCTTGCCCAAGTAACACACCAAATAAGTTGTAGATCTGCAAGTCAAGCTTAGGCTGTCAGCCTCCAGAGCCATTGATAATCTTAGTAAGTCAGGCTCTTGGACCAGGACCTACCTGCATAAGTAGAATGAAATCCAATCAGATTGTAATAACTCAAATACAAGTACCAACCTCACTAGGTACACAACCACATTTAATTAAAATACTCATCAATGTTATTAATACAAAGGTATTTATCATGATACCATCTAAAATAGTGAAAACGATAAATAAGGTGAATCCCAAAAGTAGCTAAATAGAAAATAAACTATAAATATATCAAATATATAAATAAAATATAACAATGCAGATATATCTATTATTCTCATTTGGTAAACATGCATTCAGCAGCTAATGTATACCTAGCATTCTCTTAGGTGTTGGCAAAAGAGCAGTGGATGAAATAATGTCCTTGCTTTCTCATGAAACTTAGGAAGAAATTTAAATTTAAATGGAAAAATTAAATTTGCTGTATAAAATTTTAAGTAAAAATTATAAAATATCACTATTTGAACCTACTAAAAAATATGTACACACACACACACTTATTTGAGACAAGATCTATATAGCCCAGGCTAGACTATGCAGCCAAGGATAAATTTGAACTTCTGATGCTCTGCTTCTGCCTTCCACGTGCTGAGATTATAGATAGGTGTGTGCAACCCCATACAATTTTATGCAGTGCTGGGAATCAAATCCGGAGCTTCTTGCATAGCTGACAAGTGTAGTGAAGAGCTGGCAGGCCTGCTTTTCGTCCTTCCCGGCTCCCACATGGCTAGCTTTACACCCGAAATAACAACACACAAACTGTATTCATTTAAACACTGCCTGGCCCATTAGTTTCAGCCTCTTATTAGATAATTCTCACATCTTGCTTTAACCCATATTTAGTAATGTGTATAGCACCACGAGGTGGTGTCTTACCAGGAAAGATTCAGCATGTCTGACCTGGTGGCTGGCTCCATGGCATCTGTCTCCCTGAGGAGAGGCATGGCATCTTCCTGAAGCATCTGCCTAACTTCCCTTCTTCCCAGCATTCTGTTCTGTTTACTCTGCCTACCTAATTTTCTGTCCTATCAGAGCCAAGGCAGTTTCTTTATTAACCAATGAAATGAACACATAGACACTCCTCCATCAGACAAGTACTCTACCAACTGAGCTATATCCCCAGCCTAAATTTTATATTCATTAAGAAGTAGTTTCCATGCGAAGAACATGGATATATGAGCGATATATGCCTCCAATCCCAGCACTTGAGAGGCTGAGACTGGACAATCAAGAGTTCAAAGCCAGGGACTAGAGGGATGGTTCAGCAGTTAAAACCAGGTACTGTTCTTGCAGAGGAACTGCGGTTCCCAGGACCCATGACCGATGCTTCCCAACCACCTCCAGCTGCAGGGCATCTAGCTCTCTGGCCTCTTCCAGCACTATACTCATCTGCCCATATCTACAGACAGATATATATGGAAATACGCAATTAAAAACAAAATAACTCTTAGAAGTTCACTGCCAGCCTGGGACACACAGCAACCTTGTCTCAAGAAAAAGAAAAGAAAAGAAAAAGAGGAAAGAAAAATTAGCCTTTGCTGGAGAGGATGTGGAGTAAGGGGTACACTCATCCATTGCTGGTGGGAATGCAAACTTGTGCAACCACTTTGGAAATCAGTGTGGCAGTTTCTCGGGAAATTCGGAATCAACCTGCCCCAGGATCCAGCATTACCACTCTTGGGAATATACCCAAGAGATGCCCTATCATACTACAAAAGCATTTGTTCAACTATATTCATAGCAGCATTTGTAATAGCCAGAACCTGGAAACAACCTAGATGCCCTTCAAGGGAAGAATGGATAAAGAAAGTGTGGAATATATACACATTAGAATACTACTCAGCTGTAAAAAACAATGACATCTTGAATTTTGCATGCAAATGGATGGAAATAGAAAACACTATTCTGAGTGAGGTAACCCAGACCCAAAAAGATGAGATTGGTATGTACTCACTCATAAGTGGATTCTAGACATAAATAAAGGTCAGTGAACCTATAATTCCTGATCCTAGAGAAGCTAAATAAGAAGGTGAACCCAAAGAAAAACATATAGTTATCATCCTGGATATTGGAAGTAGACTAGATTGCCAGGCAAAAATTGGGATCTTGGGGGTGGAGGTGGGGTGGCGGTAAGGGGTGATGGGGAGATGTGGAGAGAAAAGTGAGGAGGGGAGGATGGGGAGACCCTGGGGGAATGGGATGGTTGGGATGGAGGAAGGGTGGATAGGGGAACAGGGAAGAAGATATCTTAATTAAGGGAGCCATTTTAGGTTTAGCAAGAGACTTCACTCTAGAGGGATTCCCAGGTATCCATGGAGATGTCCCCAGCTAGTTCCTTGGGCAGCTGAGGAGAGGGAGCCTGAAATGGCCAGATCCTATAGCCATACTGATGAATATCTTGCATATTACCGTAGAAGCTTCATCTGGCGATGGATGGAGATAGAGACAGAGACCCACATTAGAGTGCAGGACTGAGCTCCCAAGGCTCAAATGAGGAGCTGAAGGAGGGAAAACATGAGCAAGGAAGTCAGGATTGCAAGGGGTGCGCCCACCCACTGAGACTGTGGGGCTGATCTAATGGGAGCTCACCAAGGCCAGCTCGACTGAGACTGAAAAAGCATGGGATAAAACTGGACTCTCTGAACATGGCGGACAACAAGGGCTGACTGAGAAGCCAAGAACAATGGCACTGGGTTTTGATCCTACTGTATGTACTGGCTTTGGGGGAGCCTAGTCTGTTTAGATGCTCACCTTCCTAGACCTGGATGGAGGGGGGAGGACCTTGGACTTCCTGCAGGGCAGAGAACCCTGACTGCTCCTTGGACTAGAGAGGGAGGTGGAGGAGAGTGGAGGAAGGAGGAGTGAAATGGGAGGTGGGGAGAAGGCGGAAATTTTTAATAATAATAATAAAAAAAGAAAAAAGAAAATATTCAGAATTTGATATACCAGTATGCCTAATATGCTACTAACTATGGATAAATAGCATAAGTAATTGCATCATTTATACATTTACAAATAAATCAAATTAGCTACAATGATATTTTATCATAATGTTTTGCATTTTAATCCTTGGGACTATAAATGTAACTGCAAACATCACTTCTTTTTAGTAACAGTATAATCACTCATAACAGCTGTGTGTTCATTGCTCTCATATGGAAAATATTCTTTTTTTGGTACAGGGTCGCACTAGGCCTCACTATTGCATCTTTGGCTGGCCTGAAGCTCACCATATAGACTAAGCTTGCATTGAACTCAAAGAAATCCATGTGCTTCTGGCCTAGCTGCCATGGCCAGCCCGGAAAATAGTATGCTGGATCCAAGGTTAGCAAACTCAATCTAGTCAGAATGTAGTTTATCCCTTAAATTTTGAAGGGCATCGGTCACTATCACTACTACCTAATGCTGTTCTGCCAAACAAAACACCCATAAACAACACTTAGATAAGTGTAGCTAGGTCCCAATAAAATTTACATGCAAAAAGAGGTAGGGAGGTGCGTTTGACACAAGAGCCTTAGTTTGCTCAGGCCCTTGCTTTAATTCATCAGAATAAAAATAAACACAAAGGTCCTTTTACCTCCACCATTCAACGTCCTCTGTAACAGCTTTCAGAGAGATATTAACTGTAATTGCAGAAGACAGGAGTGTGGCGCAAAGGGGAATAGCTTGTCCAACAACTCAAAGTGAATTTAAGAGATGATTTAAAGAAGAGTCTCCTTTCAGGCTAGCCAGTGGCCTCAGTAGAGGTTCAGGAGACCCCTTCACTGCTTCTACATGAGGGGGAAATGTTAGTAAAAAGGATGTTTTCTTAGCATTCTTAAGCAGCCTCCTAGGGCCTTGCACTAGACCAAAAGGGATGAGGGGGACCCCATGCTGCTCCGTATCCAGAAGAGAAAAGGGAATTATGTGGGGTCTAGGTGGCTTCCTGAGTTGCATGGCCACACACTGCTGAAGACTTACCAATATTGATCTCATCATCGGTCAGTGTGTCCCCGATGAAATCAAACTGAAACGACTGCAGCGTCTGGGAAAACTTCTGGACCGCAGAAGAGTAATCTGCAAAGGAAGAGGGCAGGAGAGACGGTCAGCGCTGCTATCCTGCTCACGGGTACAGCACATGGGAAATACAGAGGGACCTCCGGCAAGCAGCAACTTGTATTCGAGGAAGCTAGGAAATTTTCATCAATACTTAACTTCCAAAGCTTCCAGGTGTTTGTTCCCTACATGGCAGCCTGATGGAACAAAAGCTGTTTATATAGTCACATATTCTTCTACAGGGCTCTGCTGTGGAGTCCACTGAGCGGCACTATTAAATCGCACCTTACTAAACAAAAGTATTCTAATGGTGATGTTGAGAAATCTTCATTAACTTTATTTCTTAATGTTCCCCACAAGGTTATAATAAAGGAGATCAAATGGCTGGACCTCTTAACTTATGCTTGCCAATAAAAGATGCCTCAAGCTCTTGAGCCATCTTGTAATGGACAATGGTGACAAAAAAATCAGTCTTGCTAATACCTGTGATGAAGAGCGACAAGGGTTTTTATATGGTTTTCTTGTCTGTCCTCTTCCTACCATAGGCTTCCCCAACTATTTTAACTAACATCTAAAGAAAAATTATAGTAATCCTAACAGTCTCACTTTTTGTATGTTACAGATGCTCGCTCTCTCGCAGAGCACACTCCAAGGATGTGCACTGTCATCACGTGACTGTCTTATGTCTGGATCTTTGCCATCTATTAGGTTTAATCATGGCCTATTAGATCAACTCTCCTCTGAGGCACTCAAACTTCTGCCCCTTCTACACATCACCCCTTTTGACAGCTGGAAAGCTGTTAAAGAGTGGTCTGCACCCCAAAATTCCTACTAACAGAGTGAACTCTGAGAGAAGGGATCGAGGGACTTCTGGACCGCAGAAGAGTAATCTGCAAAGGAAGAGGGCAGGGGAGACGGTCAGCGCTGCTATCCTGCTCACGGGTACAGCACATGGGAAATACAGAGGGATTGATGGACAGATTCCATGATAGGCAGAGATAGGGAAAGAAGCCCCAATTAGGTAATAAAAATGGTTAACTTCTAAGACAGCTGGCTGAGACAAAAAAAAAAAACTAATGCCTTAAAACAAAGGCTTGGTAGGTTTTTCTCCTGTAAGGAAGGAAGGTCCCCTGCTGATGGACAGACTGATGAATGAATTCAAGGCAAACCAGATGCCACAGCTGTGGGCCAATCAGTCATCCTGTCCTTGTTCAAACTGACCAACCCTAAATTGGGAGAAAGACTCTAAAAACCCTGTCCAGATCTAGTAGCATACACCTTTAATCCCAGCACTCAGGAGGCAGAGGCAGACAGGTCGATGGTCAAGGCCACCATCATCTATATAGTGAGTTCCAGGACAATTAGAGCTACAAAGTAAGACCCTGTCTCAAAAAAAAAATAGCCCAGGAGGAGAGACTGGATTTTTGGGGTTCCCAAGTGCTCCTTCCAGTTTATATAGGGCCTTTCTCCCTGTCTCCTCACTGGGTATCTCAAATTGCTAACCAACCACTCCCTATCCTGCTGCTGGCCTGGCTTACATTGCCACTGGGCTTTCACTCCACCTGCTCCTCCACATTTGCCCTAGGGACTTAAAGCCTACTTTACAGGTCCCCTAATGTGCTCATAGGTCCCCCACTTCCTAGGTATAACTGTGTCAGTTCCCTCCAACTTTACCAATGTAACAATGTCCCAATCACTACCTTTGTACCACAAAACTATCTGAGCCACTTCATCCCAGATGGCCCTTCTGGCACTTCCCATTTTCAATCTGACTCTGTCCTCTGCTGGTTTCTAGTATTGCTGGGGATGGGGAGGAAGATTAGACTCATCTGCTCCAGGAAAATCCTTTCAAATACTCCCCCACCACTGCGCTCTATTCAAGCTAAACCTGCTGTATCTGTCAGCTCCTGGAAACCCCTTCACCGTCCTGGTTTTTCCTCAATATCAATACCTTTCACCGAGCTAATGGGCCATCAAACTCATCACTCTGCTTGCCACTCAGGGCAAGAGTCCACTTGAGGACTCAGACTAGGAACAATAGCTGCGGGGGTTTCTTTATATCAGTTAGTCTCTCTGTCTAACCAACTCTGAGAAAGCCTTAAAAGAAATTTTAGATCAGCTTGACACCATTAGGGATCAATTTGATTCTTTGGCCAATGTCATACTCTAATATCAAAGCGAGCTAGATCTCCTGACTGCTGTCAATGAAGCAATCTGTGTCTTCCTCCAGAAACATTGCTGCTTCCACACCAACAAATCTGAGCTAGTTCAAGATGGGGTCAAAGACGTAGGGACCATGAAGCATGATTAATAAAAACTCGGAGACAGATATTGGGGTTCAACCTCAAGATCAGAAAAGCAAAGCAGCCAGCCCCTGGCTCTTAACTAGCCCTCAGTCTGAAAATAGTGATCCTGCCTCCAGGAAGCCTCAGAATGTGACTAAAACAGAGAGCTGTCTCCTCCTGTTTTATAATCCTTTCTAGTTCCGGAATTAAGAGTATGCACACCTACTGCCTGGTTTCTATGGCAAGCAGTGTGGTTACTGGGGTTAAAGGTGTGGGCCATTGCTGCTTGGTCTATAAGGCTGGCCAGTGTGGCTATTTTCCTTTTCTGATCTTTGAGAAAGCTTTATTTATTAAAATACAAGTGAAATGCCACCACAGAACCAGGCTCAGAAAATTCAACACCAAGCCTCTTCCTCTGGATGAGTTTTTGTTGCCATCTCATCCCGGTTCATCCCCTTACTGGATGGACCCCCTACTTTAATCCTGTCTTTTCAACATTTTACAGATGTTCTTCCCAGGTCAAAGCACTGACATCACTCAGGCCACCACACAGGACAAAAGAAAAATAGTATTTCTTTTGGAGTCACTCCAGACCCCCAAACTCCAAAACAATACCATCAAGAGGCCACCAGACAGAAAATGACGCTCTCTATCCTTTATATGTGAAGGGTTTGGAATGAAGAAAATCCCCTCTACAAAATTATGGCTGTAAAACAGGCCCAAGGTTTTCAAGAAACCTGCCCACCCCCATGAAATGGTAGCAAGCAGCAAATCCCAGCACACATCCTAGAGCACGGACGTTACAAACGCAGACAATCTGACTTATCTCCCACCCTTTCTACAAAAAGTAGCTTCTGGGTTCAGCAAAGGCAGACAGGTTCTCCCTGCTCCCTTCTCTCAACTATAAAATCAGATTCTCAGATCCCACATGGCAGGCACATTCTTCTGTTCCCAGCAGACTTTTGGGGTGACAACCTCTTAAAATAATAAAAATTGGTTCTCACTGTTTGAGGTCAAACTGAGTCTTTAGCCTTTCTTTTCTCTCTCCTGGCTAATTTCTTACCATATCTATTGCAAATACACAACTAAAGACTTAACTTGAGCATTGTTTATTCAAGGGGAAAAAACAGAATTCCTTTGTGGTGCACTCAAGTTATCCTAAGAGAAGTATTGTCTTCCCACTCTGCAGCAACACTGGAAACACCACCACCACAATTGCAATAACTGTGCAAACCAACAGCTCAGAAGCCACAGAAGGGGGCAAAAAGTGCCTGAAGGTTTTATGTCCCTACTCTAAAAAAAAATTCTCTATTTCTCCAATTTGACAGATCCTGAGAGCTTCATTGGCCTGACTTGAAACTAATTCTGCCTAAAAGATACTAATGACAATGTCAAAAAGCAAACACTCACAATTATTTTAAGTTGTATTAGCAGAAAGAAGCTTAGCAAATTGGTTTAGTAAGAGTGTAATCCAGATATCTGGTTTAAAAAAATGAAGAATAACAGAACAGAGAATGGCTTGCTCGCAGGGTCCTTTGAAAGGCTCCAAGCTATTACTAGAAATATAGAAAGACATTTTTGCATGCAAATAGATACATGCCTTGAGATGTGTGCACACCCAAGAGAGACTTGAGAAGTCCCTGGTCATCCAAAACTAACTAACCATGCACAAGCCAAAAGAAAAGCATAAGGTAAGCAAAGGTCAAATTATAAACTGTCTGGCTGAGTGCTAAAGACATATCCCATAACACAAATGACATGCTGAAGTCAAGGTTAATAAGTGTATTAGTTCAAATTATTTAATGAAACTGTTATCCAAACATTACACAGCCAGTGAACTAACCTACCACAGACTTCAGTAGGTTCATTACAAAAAAGGAATACCCACTTTACAGAACGATTGTAAATCTAAAACGTCAATAAACAAGCAAACAACAAGGAACATCAATGGCAAATTGTAGGAAAGAAGAAATGATTTAATTTTTAGAACTGACACGTTTTATTATCTTGAAATACTTTTGAAAGATTTTATCTATTTTTTTATTTTGAGTGTATCTTTGTGTGTGCCTGCACATATGTCTATAAAACATGGGAGGTACCTGCTGGGAATAATGCATCAAATCAGCTGGCACAGTAGTTATAGAAGTTGTAAGGTGCCATATGGGTAATGGGAGCCAAACCCAGGAAACCCAGGTCCTGTGGAAGAGCAACAAGTGCTGAGAAACACTGGGCCACCTTCTGGAGTCATGCCTCTCCCTTCTATCATCTGGGTGCTGGGGACCACACTCAGGCTGCCTATGCCATTACCTGCTAAGTCATTCCAAAGGCCCAATGTTCACTTCTTAATAAAACACCACGACACAGACACAGAAAACCATAGCTCGTGTTGCAAAACAGTATGTATTTAGTACAAATTGTCCCCTGAAATATACCATGAAACAAGTAACAAAATGGGAGATGGCCTCAAAACAATTTTTTTACACAAAACTGTGCCTATAATTCCATCACTTGAGAGGTACTAGAAGAAAAATTAGTAATCAAGGCTAGCTTTGGCTACATAGCCAGTTCAAGGACAGCCTGGGCCACATGAGATTCAGTCTTTAAAAACGCAAACAAAATGGGGCTGGAGATATGTATGGCTCAGTGGTTAAAAGTACCTACTGCTGATTTTCACTCTCCTTCCTCTCCCCCATTGCAAATTCCCTAGTCTTACCCAGCCCTGTAAAAGAACTCAGCTCCCTTTCTCTACTCCCTGGGAACTGTGTAGAACCTCTGCAGGATGCAGCCTTCCTCCCTCATCCCATCTTTTTGTGTCAGCCACAAATACTCAGATGTACTTTCTACCTGGGACCTCTGTCAACACCAATTTGAAAATCAGGAGGTGATTTTCTCTCTTTCTTGCCCTCCATTATAAATCCGTCAGTCACATCCCCAGCACAGTAAAAGATGTCACTCCCTGGGGATTCTGCCTAAACTCAAGGCAGATCGAAATTTCCTTCATCCTATGGACCCTCTCAGTCGCAGCACTACTTCTAGCCCACCCACATTTCTTCCTGTCAGGCCCCAATACCAGGAAACACATTTTATATGGGACCCACAGAAGCCACACCTGAAAGGGACTCAGAAGCACTCCCTACCAAGAAAGCCACAGTCACTGCTTTCCCAAGATCCAGAGAGGACAGCAGAAACAAGGAACCTAACCCTCAGCCAAAGAAAACAGATATCAACACCTGCAAACACAGTCACCGCAAACACAGACGCTGAGATACCAGCACAAAGCCACAATCACTAACACCCAAGATAATGTGACTCCCTCAGAACCCAGCAATGCTAGGCAAGTAGCACCTGCAAAATGCAATATAGCTGAAACACAAGTCAAGGACTTCAAAATAGCCATTGGGGATACACTCACGGACCTTAAAGAGGGTGTGAAGAAATCTTTTAAGGAAGTCTGTGAAGACACAAATAGTGCAATGAATGATAAATACACTTGAATGTAAGAAGTTAAGGCCTACCAAGCCAAAAGGAGCAACCCTGGAGTCTGCCTGGTACCATCAGAGGTCCTGATTATGCCTAACTAAAGAGGGACTACCAAGCAATGTTTCCTGAGGGCCTAGCAACAGGTGCTGTCAGAGGTCCTGACGATGCCTAGCTAATGAGGGGAGACCATGCGATGTCAACTGTCAGTGGATCTGAATGCCTAGGTGCTGGGAGAGTATATACGCTTCTCTCCATTGTTAAATAAACTAGTCTGCTGTATGCCTTCTACCTGACTCCCATTGTCAGAGATGTTGACACTGTGCTTTATCACCCGCTTCCCCCAAGGAAGACGTTAGCCCCCAGCAACAGTTTAAGACAACAAAGTAAAAATAGAAACACTAAAGAAAGCCCAAAGTAAGGTAAAACAGGGAATGAAAAGTTTAGGAATAGCGGGGCGGTGGTGGCGCACGCCTTTAATCCCAGCACTCGGGAGGCAGAGGCAGGCGGATCTCTGTGAGTTCGAGACCAGCCTGGTCTACAAGAGCTAGTTCCAGAACAGGCTCTAAAGCCACAGAGAAACCCTGTCTCGAAAAACCAAAAAAAAAAAAAAAAAAACGAAAAGAAAAGTTTAGGAAGGCAAACAAAAACCTCAGAGGTAAGTCCACCAGCAGAATACAAGAGAGGAAACAGAGAATCTCAGTCATGGAAGACAAGATAGAAGAAATGGATACCTCAGTTAAGGAAAATAGTAAATCTAAACAAATCCAGGCACAAAACATCCAGGAAACCTAGGACGCTATGAAAAGATAAAATCTACAAATAATGGTAACATACATGAGAGCCGGGCGGTGGTGGCGCACACCTTTAATCACAGCACTTGGAGGCAGAGGCAGGCAAATCTCTGTGAGTTCAAGGCCACTCTGGTCTACACAAGCTAAGTCCACGACAGTTAGAAATATAACACAAAGAAACCCTGTCCCTAAAAAACAAAAAGAGTACTAAAGAGATTAGGGGTAAAAGGGGCATACTTAAATATAATAAAGGCAATATACAGCAAGGCTATAGCCAACATCAAATTAAATGGAGAGAAATTCAAAACAATTCCACTAAAATCAGGAACAAGACTAGGTTATCTACTTTCTCCATACCTATTGAGTATAGTACTTGAAGTCTAACTAGAGCAATGAGATAATTGAAGGAAGTTAAGGAGATACAAATAGGAAGAAGTCAAAGTATCTTTATTTAGAGATGATAAAATATATAAATGACTCTAGGAATTCTATCAGGAAACTGATAACAGCTGGAAAACACTTTCAGCAAAGTAGAAGAATAGAAAAATCAGTAGCTGTCTGATTTTTGACAAGTTGTCAAAGGAAGAAATTAGGAAAACAAGACCTCTCATAATAGCCTCAAAAATATTATTGGGTGACTCTAAGCAAGCAACTGAGAGGTTCTGTGTGGTGAAGGACAAAGTGGGAAGCTAGATAATGGGCAAATCCTTTACCAGCTACACATCCCATGATGTGTAGGAACGCAAAGAACTAGACATTGAGAAAACAAATCACCCCATTAAAAATGGGGTACAGATCTAAAAAAAGAATCTTCAAAAGATGAAACACAAATGACTGATAAGCTTTTAAAGAAACATTCAATATCCTAGTCATCAGGGAAATTCAAATCACAACTACTTTGAGACATCATCTTACACCTGTCAGAATAGTCAAGATCAATAAAACAAATGACAGCTCATATTGGCAACATTGTAGAGAAAGGCAAATACTCATCTATTGGGGGTAGAAGTGCAAACTTGAATAATCACTATGGAAATCAATGTAGTGGTTCCTCAGGAAGGTGGGAATGGACCTGTGTTGGGGGCTGTAGACCCCCAGACCCTGAATTTCCTGTAAACAACCTGGTATGCTTGCAGCTGCTTTGAGCAAAATAACTTGTTTTCCTGTGTTTGCAGCTGCTCTGAGCATGAGACAGGAGAGTGGTTTCTCGTGGCTGCAGCTGAAAGATCCCGAGAGCTGAGGCGTGGCCAGAGCACTATATAAGCTTTTCCTTAATACAATAAAGTTGGCACTCTTGGCATTCTTGTTTCAAGGATGCCCCGTTTCCCTTTGTCTCTGTATTTGTGTGTGTGTGTGTGTGTGTGTGTGTGTGTGTGTGTCAATCTCTGGCCCCTTTTCCGGCTCACTTACAGTCCCATATTGTGGACAGTACAGACCTACCTCAATATCCAGCTACATGGCTCTTGTGCATACAGCCAAAGGACTCTCCAACTACCAGAGACACGCTTTCTGAACCATATTTATTGCTGCTCTACTTATTGATAATAGTCAAAAATTGGAAATGACCTAAATTTTCCTCAACAAAAAGGTAGATAAAGAAAATGGGCTACATTTGCACAATGAAATATTACTCAGCTGTTTAAAAAATGATGAAATTTGCAGGTAATGGACCTAGAATGAATGAATGGATAGATGGAGCTAGAAAAAAGTCATGCTGAGTGAGTTAATCCAGACCCAAAATGACACACATGGTATGTACTCATTTATATGTAGATATTAGTTGTTATCAATAAACAGGCTATAATCAACATAACCAGAGTTTTGGTACAGCGTAAAGGGCTTGATGAGAGGATGGATCTACCTAAGAAGGGGAAATAGAATAGATAGTTATAGAAGAACAGTAGATGGGACCGGAACGGAAGGATCAAACAGGGATTAGAAAGGAAGAAAGGTGTAAGGAAGGGAATGTGGTGAGGGGCAGCTAAAACTACAGGCGATTTGAGGGGCTGTTAGAGACCTAATACAGTAAAAGCGTCTTAAAATATATACATATGTGAAAGAAATCAAAATGGAATAACAAAGTAACAGGGGAGACAGAGCTCCAACTAGACATCTCTTGCCACCAAATGAAACCTCCAATTCTGGTTATGAATTATATTTAATCAAATTATTGGCCATAAGGACTCTAAGGAAATTTTCAAACAAACTAGACTATCGCCAAAACTATTGGCTGCTCTTCACCAACTAATGGTAAAGCTTTATTGATGAAGATGATGCCTACACAACTCATTAAA
This sequence comes from Arvicola amphibius, assembly GCF_903992535.2. Lineage (NCBI taxonomy): Eukaryota > Metazoa > Chordata > Mammalia > Rodentia > Cricetidae > Arvicola > Arvicola amphibius. The sequence continues at coordinate 57,021,840 of NC_052065.1, forward strand.
CATGGAGAAGAGGAGCCGGTGCCTACCTAGAGCCTTCACTCCTACTGACTAGTATTCCGAGTACTTTAAGGTACTCTGTACACTAACAAAGGGGAAAGACAAACAAAACGCAAGCTATCAACCCTACAGTCTACAATGATGACTTACCTGAAAGATGTGCTGCTGCAATAGTGGCACAAAGCTTGAGGGAGTAACCAGGTAATATCTGGTTGGATTTAAGGAACACTCTATGAAATGTAACCCATCCCTGACAGTGCTTGGGATGGCTAAGAAGCTGAGACTAGACAGGCTATGGACCAAGGGAAAACTCAAATACTACTATTTTGCTAAAGGAACATAGTGAAGAAGTAACTCCAAAAGACATTCTTTTGTATTCATAGGTCAGTGTCTTGCACAGTCATCATTAAGGAAGCTTCCTCCCAGAGTAGATAAAACCAAATACAGAGGCTCACCACTGGACAGCAGGAAGAAAGTGAGGTACCTTATAACACACATTGCCAAACAGGATGTCTTCATCAAATTCTTTCACTCAGAGATCAGGGAACTTTGTGGAAGAGGAAGCAGAAAGATCATAAGAGCAAATGGGAACGGAAGACACCAAGGAAACAAAGGCCAACAGAGCAAACATACACAGGAACTAGCAGAGACTGTGGCAGAATGTATAGAGCTGGCATGGGTCTAATCCACACGGGGTCCCAGCTGAAAGGGGAAGTGGACACAAGCCCCCATCCCTAAGCAAAGCTATCTCCAGTTGATAACCACTTGGAAAGGAAAAATTAGTTTTCTCCAACTGGATCTCACTGAGTATACAAACCACACTTAAGGCCAGATCCCATCCCACAGTAGATGGTTAATACAAAACAAACTCAGTTTTTTAAAGTTGTCTCATAAGGCTGTGTTTGTACAATTTTTTTACATTACAGGTCTTCTTCTTCTATATTATGGTTACATATTCTGTGTTTTTATGTGATTTCTGTGTATACAAATGAGTGTGTCTCTTTTGTACATTATTCTTATGCTTTTTGTTTGACTCTTTTTGTTTGTTTGTTTGCTTGTTTGGGCCAATTCTGTTTTGTTTTTTAAGTTGCTTGTTTGTTTTCTAACAAGGTGAGGAGGAGCTGGAAGGAGTTTGGGGAAGAGAAACAGTAATCAGAATATATTATACGAAAAAATCTATTTTCCATAAATAGATACAACATAATTGGAAAAAATCAATAATGTTAACTCTACCTTAATGTTCTTACAGAGGACCTAGGGTTGGTTCTTATTGATCACATGGCAGCTCATACCACCTGTAACTTCCATCCCAGGAGATTTGAAAATCTCTTCTGGCCTCTGAGATATTGCTTAGAAGTGGTAAATATAAACTCACACAGGTAAACACACAAAACACATAAAGAAAATAAAATGAGCAAAAAAGAGCAAATAAAAAAGACAAAAGTATGACTAGAGACAGGAAATTTTTTAATAATAACAGACAAAATCCATCAGAAAGATATTAACAATTACGAATATAACATTGACCAAAGATCACTGAAACAAACAAAAAACAGAAATTTATAACTAGACAAATCAATAAAAACTAGATAGAGATATTAGTGTGACATATTTAAAAATACACAAAACAATCATGTATAATATTGAAAAAATGTAAGACATTAACAAACCTGCAAACATGTTAGATACAACATACATCTATAAAGACTTTTAAGTATTTCTACTAAGAAACTAGAGTTTTCTCAAGTTCACAAAGAAATTTCCCAGGATATATAATTCAGTACAACAACAAATAAGCCTTGATAAATTCTACAAGATTGAAATCCTCCAAAGCAGCTGGGCCTGGCGGTGCACGCCTTTAATCCCAGCACTCAGGAGGAAGAGACAGGTGGACCTCTGTGAGTTCAAGGCCAGCCTGGTCTATGGAGTTAATTTCAGGACAGCCAAAGATAGGTTTTGAGAAACCCTGTCTCAAAAAAAAAAAAAAGAAAAGAAAAGAAAAGAAAAAGAAATAAAAAATCCTCTTTTCGGGCCCCCTGACCATAAAAGAATGTAAAACAAAAACACCTGAAAAATAATTTAAGGAAAAACCAGAATGGCCTTAAATATGGCAATGATATTTTACAGACAATATCAAAGAATAATTGATGAGCTGGGTGGTGGTAGCGCATGTTTTTAATTCTAGCACTTGGCCAGACTGCTCTGCAGAGTGAGTTCCAGAACAGCCAGGGCTACACAGAGAAGTGCTGTCTCAACATTCCCCCTACCCACAAAAAAATAACTGATGAAAGAAATAGTTGATAATTAATTTAATTTTTTTAAAGCTTCTGCTCTGTGAAAGACAATGTCAAGAAACAAGCTACAGACTAAAAAAAACTTTGCAAAAGTTATGATTTTAAAAAGTCTGCTATCCAAAACATACAGAGAGCTCTTAAAAATTAACAATAAAAAGCAAATAACTTAGCTGAAAAAATTGTAAGACAATCTATGCTCATGCCTATCCAGAGAATACATATGCACACATGAAAATATGTTCAACATCATAAACTGATGAGGATATGGAAGATTAGAATTCTCATTGTTGGTGGGAATGCAAAATGGTGCAGCCGGTTGGGAAGACAATTTAGTCCTCTTCTAAAATTAAACAATAGCTTGGCATGGCGAGTCAAACCTACAATCCAAGCTCTGGGAGATTGATGCAGGAAGATCTTTCATTTGAGGCCAGCCCAGGTTATATAGTGAATTCCAGATCAGTCTGGTCTATATAGTAAGACCCTGTCTGAAAATATTAATAACAATATAGTAAGGTGGCATGTCTGAAAATATTAATAATATAGCAAGATGACCCTGTCTGAAAATATTAATAATATTTTTAAACTACCAATACATAAAAAAACAGCAATTTCAATTTCAGTCCTTGATATTTTACCACGTCAAAAATATATGACCAGGGTTCACTTTGGTGGCATTTATACTGAAGTTGAAATGATGGAGAGAACATTAGCATAACTGCTGCAAGCATGACAGGCATTTTTGTGAAAGTCATATTTTTGCAAAATCTGTGCTATGTATGAGCAAATATCTTATAATTAAGCCCACTATTTTGTATACTAATTTTTTAGTTAAAAATTTTCTAGGAGCCGGGCGGTGGTGGCGCACACCTTTAATCCCAGCACTCGGGAGGGAGGCAGAGGTAGGCGGATCTCTGAGTTCGAGGCCAGCCTGGTCTAAAAGAGCTAGTTCCAGGACAGGCTCTAGAAACTACAGGGAAATCCTGTCTTGAAAAACCAAAAAAATATATTTTTTTTCTAGGAAACAAAAATGTTCAAAACTCTTAAAATATATTCACCCAAAAATCCGCAAAAGGCATTTATAGCAGCATTATTCATGAGTGATAAAACTTGGAAGCAACAAAATTTCCTCAATTAGATGAGTAGGTAAATAAATAAATGTGGTACCCATAAACAAAGAACTGTGAGTAAAAAATAGGAACTTTTTCAGTCATTGTTCTCTTGATTAGCACTGGTTCCTCACTATCAATTGCTTAAGTATGTATGGAAAGGAGTAAAATGGCTCATAAATAACAATCACTAAAAAAAAAAAAAAAAAAAAAAAAAAACAAGAAATGCAAACCAGACTATTCTGGCCCCATGGAAAGGCTAGAACAGTTAGGATGTCATCTGTGAAACGGAAGTAGTCCCTGTTGAGTGCAACACACATACAGTCCGTCGCTCTAGAAGAACTAGGCAGAGGGCGACCTAGCCGCTGCCGCTGGGGCCCTAAACAGCAACGCCGGAAAGTCAGTCGATCTTCAGGTCAGCCAATAGCTTTTCCTAATACCACCAAGTTTAAAGACTTGTTTTCAAATGCCTAAAAGAAAGTCAAGAAAAATGCCCCGACTTTCAAAAGCAAAGAGCAGGAGCTCCATGCCCTCAAGTGTGGAGATACCTGTTCCTAGCTGCTCCGTTAAGAAAAGGAAGAAGGCATCTGGCCTTCAAACTAAGAGCCCTAAGAAACTGCGTCAAACCAAGAAGGGTCACCAGGACATACTAACACAGAAAGTAGCCACAGAGGAACCCAATGAGGTTTTATTGGGGCTTGGTGAGAAAGTCGCAACTGGTAGAAATTCACGAAGAAACCCACAGGCCTCTGGCCTAGTGACGGTAGCCATGGCAACGCGTTCGGCCGTTGCCAGAAAAAGCCAGCCTTTGTCTAGCCCAGTGACTATAACCATGGACAAATGTTCGTCTGTCGACAGAAAGGGCCAGTCTTCATCTGGCCGGGTGCCAAAGACCATGTCCACATACTTGACTGTTGGCAGAAAGAGCCCATCTTCACCATGCCTAATGACCACAGCAATGGCTACGCGCTTGTCCGTTGCCAGAAAAAGCCAGCCTTTGTCTAGCCCAGTGACTATAACCATGGACAAATGTTCGTCTGTCGACAGAAAGGGCCAGTCTTCATCTGGCCGGGTGCCAAAGACCATGTCCACATACTTGACTGTTGGCAGAAAGAGCCCATCTTCACCATGCCTAATGACCACAGCAATGGCTACGCGCTTGTCCGTTGCCAGAAAAAGCCAGCCTTTGTCTAGCCCAGTGACTATAACCATGGACAAATGTTCGTCTGTCGACAGAAAGGGCCAGTCTTCATCTGGCCGGGTGCCAAAGACCATGTCCACATACTTGACTGTTGGCAGAAAGAGCCCATCTTCACCATGCCTAATGACCACAGCAATGGCTACGCGCTTGTCTGTTGCCAGAAAAAGTCAGTCCTCAACTGGTCCAGTAACCAAAGCCATGGCCACAGGCTTGGCTGTTGAGCAAAAATGTGCCACAACTATAACCACGCAACTGGCCAGTCGCAGAAAGAATGAATTTCCATGCAACCTGGTGACCACAGATACAGCCACACACTTGGCAGTTGCCAAAAATGAACATCCTTTACCTGGCCCAGTGACCACAACCATGGAGACAGACTTAGCTGTTACCAGAAAGAGTAGATCTATGCCTGGTTTGGTAACTGCCTCCACTGCCAAGCACTTAGTAGCTGCCAAAAGAAGTCAATCTCTGTCTGGCCAAGTGATGGCAGCAACAAGCTCACAGTTGGCTGTTACCAACAAAGGTCAATCTTCATCTTGCCCCACGACCACAGACCTGACCAAACCTTTAACTATTGCTACTACAGGACAATCTCCATCAAGGGATATGAGTAACATGAAACAAACAGTTACAGAAATGACTAACAAGGAGACGAGTCCTCTAGAAAAACCTGCTGAGAACAGGCGAAGATGTACTGGCAAGCAAAGGCCTCCTGAAAGGCGTTTCAGTGTGAGGCTGGTGGAGAGTTCCTCCAGATTCAGAGATATCGTGGTGAGGAAGCAAGATGGCTTCACCCACATCTCTTTAGCCACAAAATCATCATTAAATAACTCACTAAATCTAGAAGTGATGAAAGAACTTCAGGATGCTCTCAACAAGGCTGCTGTTGATGAGAGCAAGCTGGTACTTCTCAGCGCAATTGGCAGTGTCTTCTGCTTTGGACTGGACTTTAATTATTTTATACAGCGCCTCACAGCGAACAAGAAAAGAGAAAGTGCTAAAATGGCAGAATCGATCAAAAATTTTGTGAATACCTTCATTCAGTTTAAGAAGCCTATTATTGCAGCAGTCAATGGCCCAGCCCTTGGCCTGGGAGCATCTATACTGCCTCTTTGTGATGTGGTTTGGGCTAATGAAAAGGCTTGGTTTCAAACACCCTATACCACCTTTGGACAGAGTCCAGATGGCTGTTCCAGCTTTACATTTCCCAAGACTATGGGAGAAGCCTCTGCAAATGAAATGTTGCTCAGTGGGCAGAAGCTGACAGCACAGGAGGCTTGTAAGAAGGGCCTGGTCTCCCAGGTATTTTGGCCACAGACCTTCAGACAAGAAGTCATGATTCGAACCAAGGAGCTCGCCTCATGTAATGCAGTTGTCCTGGAAGAGTCCAAAGCCCTACTGCGCTTTACCACCAAGATGAAGTTGGAGGAGGCCAATGAGAGGGAGTGCAGAGTGCTGAAAACTATTTGGGGCTCTGCAGAGGGGATAGAGGCCATGTTAAAATACTTGCAGAGAGAAATCGAGTACTGATGGCCAGGACTGTCACCGATGACCCTGGAACTGGTTTAAGCCGAACATTAGGATATCACTGGTTCCCAATTAGAAATACCTACCCTTAAAGCCTGAAACAAGTTCTATAATCTCATGCCTAGAAGTAGAAGTGGAACACTCAAGATATCTATTACCAACGAGTTTTAAAGATCTGTGACTGTAAAATAACTAACTGCAAAGGAACTTTAATCAAATATCCTTATATCCATATACAAGCAAATATAAAATGGGAACGGTGAGCACTTGTTGGGCTAGTACTATATTAAAATACCTATTCCATTCTTCTGAGGTAACAAACTCTGAAATTATTTTTTCTTCATTTTTCCCTTTTGATGTGATATTTGCTTTCTTTATTTATTTTCCTTCCAGAACAAAGAATCTAAAGGGATATTAGCCAGAATCACATCCCTTTCTAAATAGAGATACATAAATATCTGAGACATTTCTTTTGTCTCCAGGAGGAGAGGTAAAAATACCCTAGGAATGAGAAATTCTAAAACAATTAAAAAGGAAAAAAAAACCTTTAGGAAAAATATTTCTGGTGAACAATCTCAACATGCACCTATGGTTCAGGCTGAAATCTCAGCATAACTGAGTAGTGTAAATAGGAATGGCAAAGTTAAAAGTTAGTCCTAGAATGTTTTAAATCTGTAAGTTAGTCCTAGTGTGTTTTAAATATGCCTCACCATTTCAAAAATGAACTGTATCTTGTTGCATGGTGGAAAGTATTCCTTTATACAAAATTTTGCTTTGCTATTTGCAAATATGATTGATGTATGGCACCAGAAAAAGTTTAAGTTTATAGGATATAATTTTAGGTTCACTTAGGATATATTTTATTAAATAAGGTAGAAATTCTTTTTGCATACTATTAGTTACAGTGAAAATAAATACACAGTTTTGGTTTGCTATATGCAGATAATGTTGGTGTATTGCACCAAAAACAGCTTTTATATTTATAAACTATAATCTTAGTTTCCCTTAGAATAAATTAGGTAATATAAATAATAAATAAGGTGAAAATATTTTACATACAATTAATTATAGAACTTTTAAAAATTACTTTGTATTTGATATTTAATGTTCTCAGTATTAGCTGCAATATATCTACCATATATTAAGTACTATACTATGTCTAAGAATTCCCTATGGAAATATACAGGTTCATTCCTTTCAGAAATAGAGACTGATTCCTAACCACAGAAAACTACAGTTAGACTACTGACATTGCAATAATATTGAATGTATGGAAAAAGAAACAAAACCTAAGCCTCATTTCTGAATGAGGTTTATACTTGGAACTACCTGACTACTCAGAAAGGTATACAATATGGAAATCTGCCGTTACTTTGGATTGACTAGTACCACATTCTTTACAATATTTTTTAGATTTATTTTATTATTTTATGTACATGGGTGTTTTGGCAGAATATTATATACGTCTATGCAACACATGTATGACTAGCACCTCAAGTCAGAAGAGGGCATTAGATTCCATTGGGACTGGAATTGCAGGTGGTTGTGAGCTACCATGTAGGTGCTGGGAATCAAACTTGGGTTCTTTGCAAGGTCAAAAAGTACTTTCAACCACTAAGCCATCTCTCCAGCCCCAAAGTACCACATTTTTAATAACTGCAAACTACTTTACCATTCTGTAGTTCAAACTACATAAAACTACTTAACCTATAAAGTTTTATTAAATAAATATTCAGCTGTGAAAACTGATTACAAATAATATCTTCTGCTTGTTTGCCTTGAGTCAGGGTCCAATGTACTCTAGAATGACCTCCAATTCATCATGAGCCAAGACAAGCCTTCAACTCCTGATCTTCCTGCCCCTACTTCTCCAGTACTATGATTACAGACATGTGTCACAACTTTGAATCTACACACATGAAAAAGTGGGTATAAAATGTTATATACCCACTGTACCAATGTTCATTTCCTACTTATAATATACTTAAAATGGCCTTGAGATTGCTCCTATAATTGGCTTCAAGAAGTATTGTTTATATAAATTATATATATATAATTTCAGTATATATTAATTCATTTCAAATTATAGCAGTAAAACAAATATATATCAGCATTAATATTTTATGAGAACAAATTTATGTTATAAAATAATAAATACATTAAGAATTGGAATTAACTTACAATTCTGCAAATATGTTTAACATCTGACTTAACATAAAATATCTATACACTCATATTTGCTTGTGCATTCACTCTGTTAGAATATGGATATTTTTGTTGGTGGTGGGTTTTTTTTGATTGAGGACATATGAAATCTTGTCTTCTCATAAACATGTAGTTGGAAAAGGTATGGGAAAAACCTTTCAGATAATTGTAGCAATCATTTTTGCTGCCAAACTTTATTTTGTTGTATTTGTTGTTGTTGTTTTGTCTTCTCTCATATATTACATCCCAAACGCAGTTTCCCCTCCCCTCTTCTCCCCAGTCTCCCCCAACCCACCGCCCCGAAGTTCCCCTCTCCCCCAGATGAACCCCACCAAGGCCTCCTCTCAGACAAGAGCAGGGCTCCCAGGGACATCAACCAAACACAGCACAAGCTACAATAAGACCAGGCACATACCATCACATCAAGGCTGGATAAGGCAACCCAGTAGGAGGAATAGGGGCCCACAAGCAGACAAAAGAGTCAGAGACAGCCCCACTCCCACTGTTAGGAGTCCTACAAGTAAACAGAGGACCTGCGTCAGACTCCTACAGGCTCCCTGATCTCTGCAACCCATAAGTCCCAGTCAGCTGATTCTAAGGGTTGTGTTCTCATGGGGTCCCTGACTCCTCTGGTTCCTCCAATCCTTTGTCCCCTCCTCTGTAGAACTTCCCGAGCTCTGCCTAATGTTTGACTGTGGTATTCTGCATATGTTCCCATCAGTCTCTCTGGTTGCTGATGAGGCTTCAGCGAGGCTCCAGTCCCAGAACACTCTTCAGGCAGGACAAACAGTAGG